>NW_017802379.1:6918485-7112844 GCF_001625305.1 Branchiostoma belcheri | reverse complement strand
GATATCTCTCCACTCATGTCACGTTCCTGAAACTGCTTTACAAAAGTTGTATTCCCTTACCACCACAGGAAAGACATCCACAATTCATCATTGTAGACAGATAAGGCCATGTTGATTTGATTATATGGATGACATCCTCCGGGAGCCCCAAAATTGATGCGCGCGTGCGAATAAAAAAAGTTTTGCAAAAAAAAGTTCTTTTCATTATGAAATCTACGTGGTCATGAGGGTTGAGCAAATGGCACAGAATATGGTTTGGCGAATAATCTAGTCTTCATGTTCATTTCTTTACAATTTCGTCTTTTTTCGTTTGATTTTGGCATTCTACGACATTGGTATAGTTTTTATTAATTTTTTTTTTGTAACTTATGGTATATTTATGCTCATGTTGCAACTGTTTTGTACGATTTACAGTATGGTTGAAAACTTTTTTTTTTTGGAAACGGCCGAAAATTCATGCGCGCGCGGATGTCATCCATATAATCAAATCAACATGGCCTAAGATGAACATCATGAAATATGACACCCCTATCAGGATTTAATTGATTTATTGTCAGAAGAGATGATAGAACGTAATTGTTCCTCTTGGAAGTCTGTATCACCGTTATCCATTCATGCCAAACAGATGATTATTAGATCACAGATTGCTCTAAGCTAGAGATCGATAAAAGATTCTATCAGTATGTTATAAATCAATCTCACCTGTAGGGATGATATTGAAATGATATATCAAACGGTGAAAAGATTGCTTCTTGTTGAAAATGAAAGTTTTATAGATTCTTTATTGACACAACAAAAAGTGTAGGGACTTCTGTATGGTCTTCTACAACTAAAGATCTAACAAAGCACAAATACATGTGTGGATAACGTCATCTTACGTACAGAGTATATGTAAGCGGTAACAATAAAGGTTTAACTATTCTCTAACATGTAGTCTCTAAGATCGAAACATTCTTTAATGTATTTATTTGAACACTATTGGTTATCTCCCCTGAGAATGTAGTTGAATTTATCTAAAGGATCTAACGTATTGAAATCAATTGAACAAGCGGAAAGAAAACACGTTGCCTGTGATTGGTATGCTGATGATATGACATTATTCTACTATTGACTGGGCTTACTATGATGAGATATAAATCCCACAAACACCTGCTTGGGAACGAACCTTAAGCCTGGAAGAGATAGTCGAATTCTCCTGCTAAATACCGATGGCTACCGTGTTTATTCTAGGCTTAGCGTCCTCGTCTTAGCAGATGTGTACAGAATAATTGATGTACGAAGTTGGTGGAAAGTAGTAGTTAGTACAAGTACGGGCACAAACATATGAGCACATAATGAACAATTTCTCGTGATAATCTGAGCTTGTCAGAACGCTTAAAACATATTCTTTCTTTTGTATTTCCGTGATATACACTTGCTGGTATCTGATTTGTTTGGGGAAATTGTAGCCTCCATCAGGCATCAGGAAGCGGCTAGAAAGACTGAGGAGAAATTTGCCAAATAGACGAATAACATGCTTGGGCAGTTGTTTCGATAAAAAGTACACTTTTCTGCTCACCCAGAGTCTAGTAGAGGCTCGCGAAACTAGGTCCAAGAGATTCGTATTACATTAGGCAATCATCAGTCCGTACTATATTCTCTTGAAAGCTAAATACGTCGGTCCTCACACGGTTGACACCAAGGGATTTGGTAACCAGCGATGCCTTACAACAAAGGGAAAACCCCACTCACTGATAATCCACGTAAAACAGTGCGGTTAGGCAACCGTAAGAAGAAAAAAAGGCACATTTCTAGCCGTGCACTTTATCATACATCAAACACCAAAAAGCACAAGCCACTCAGCATGCCATGTTTACATACATGAAAAATCGATAACGTAGTGAGCGCATTTTCCCGGGGACAATTTCCTTACTTTTAACCCGGGTGCCGAACTGTTCTTTTTTATCGATTTTATTGCTGGCCTGTTTGGTCAGGCGAATGCCTTGGTATCTTCCGCACCGTTTGAGAGAGAAGTGGATTCATTCCCAGAAGAACGGAGTGAGATCTCTCTACCCATATTGCAGCAGGAACACGACACGCAAGGTCGGACAGGCAGATTCCGTTCTTGATAAATGTTCGCTTTGACGGCTGGAGGCGAGGGAATGTCGCCTTATGGCAAAACAATCATCCATATACAATTACTTCCACTGTATCTACCCGACGGTTTGGCAAGATAAAACACACAGTCAAGACTTCACAATGCAATGAGGAATGACATGCTCCTCCAGCATATATCAAACGAGCTCATGGACCACAAGGAGACAATGGCACCCGAGACGAGATCGGTTAAAACAACAGAATCCACTCTAAGATAAAGGCGTTCCGACAGAGTCCCATGTCAGTGAAACCGTTCTTAGATGAAATATTCATTGAGGTAAAACTGTTCATCCGATGCTTAGGCCTCAAGGCTACAGATAAACCGATTCGGTGCGTACGTGAGTGAATCTCTAGAATACACAATAATTGTTCAGACTAAGGGCAAGTCTTTGGGGCTCCTTTTTCAATATCTTCTGACGAAGACAGCTTGATCGTTGCCACATTCTATTGACAGAATATTAAAAAGGGCTGCGTATTATTACATGATGTATAATACATTTCAAATGTCCCTGCTTTGGAAATGCCATCTTATATCATATTCTACACATTTTGACAAACGATAAAAAATCATCAATGTGCAGCATATTCTTAACTGATCACCAAAGGGACCAACATCATGCCACGAATGATTGCGATGAGTATTCAACATTTGACATCTAAGCCTCTAGGAGATAATAAAAGAGCGATTTCATATTGCTTCTAAATGAAGGAAATCAAAAGTCAAGGTAGGTTAGCACACCCAAGTGTATAGCATAACGCGTTAACTCGAGGCCGACTCAAAAATTAAACAGCGTGAGGCACAAGACTAGGACTTTCAAAATGACAATTAGACTGGCCTCTCTGCAAGAAATGAAAGAACATGACAGATAAACTATTTGTAGAATCACATTAAGTAATATGAACACGAAACTGGTGTAGTCAACTACAGTTAGATATTGAATTTTTTTCGAAATGATTTTTCAAATGAAACAACTCTTCATTATATTTACCGAAGGAAAACATATTGTTTTTGCTACGTTTCCTCTTCTTCCTCTCCAAACAGTGACCTCTGACCTCACTGAACCAGACTGTCTCTCATCATGGTAACTGGTGCTGGGTTACATCATGTTGCAATTTTATAGTAGGAGGGATTTAGACTCCTGTCACCATATATGTGAATGTGATTGAGTAAGAATTAACAGAGTAGACCATATGCGAAGGTAAACATTATGCAATTGCTTTGCAAATCGTACTTTTCTAGTTGCAATGGGCAACAACGACACCAAACATTTGAAATGGACCCTTCCCAGACGGGTCAAGTTGCAAACCACATTGTCATTGAACCTGAGATAATCATTAAGCTCAGAACAAACTCCGTACCATGGGACCAGGGACGATCCCTGAGCTGATATCTTACACTGTATGATTAATGCGCTCCGTGACTGTCTCTGGCACCGGCTCCATCCATATCCAATTTTGGCGAGAGTTTTTTTTTTCTGGAACCAAAATTGCGTTTGGCAATCTGCTGGTCTGTAGGAGATAGGCGTGTGTCGTTTGTACAGAGGCAATCCCCGGACGTCACACATCAGCGATATGAAGTCACCAACACGACCTTTCTGGTATTGCTGGCAATCGGGGGTTTATGAGCATGGAGCTTGACGACTGTCGGGACATGTTTCCTCAGTACTACGGTACTGTAACAAGTTAAGAATGGGGACTAGTACCTGTATGAAAATAAAATTTTTGCCCTAAATCGACTAAGGTGGCAAGGTGGTTTTGTGGTTAGGGTTTAGACTCAGAATACGAAGGTTCTGGGTTCGAATCCCTGGTAGGCCCCACTGTTGTATCCTTGGGAAAGACACCTACATTGTATTTCCTCACTTGACTCCTCTGTAAATGAGTACCTAGCTTCGGTTAGGGACGTAATGCCGGAGGTCCCTTGTTTAAGGTGAGCAACGTTAAAGATCCCACCACACTTATTGAAAAGAGCAGGGGTCCTTCCCGGTGTGAGTGGTTCAAACCTTACAGTCTAGTCACCACAAATATGGTAAAACTTCATAAACAAATATATAAGATTGTCTGCTTCAAAGACTTCACATTCCCTTTCACTAAAACTTCGACATTGCCAAATTTTCAAGTCATTATGTTATGATAGATGAATTTGTTTTTCACCTCATAATGAACTAAGTAAGTCGAGGAGGTCCATACTTCGTTTAGATCAGCTCAACTGGAGTTGTATGTCTAAACAGTCTCACGATCAGATAATTAATTGGGTTGAGTTACTATTATTCTAAACAAAGTAGCAACGAATCAGAACGCACCTTGCAATCTTCGACAGAAGCTCAATCTGCATCTGCTTGACGCTCAGCTGGCTGGACAGGTCCTGTTTGTTAAACCACGTGTCATTGGCCAGTTGCAGAGCCAAGATGGCGTTCGGCGTGTCTGCCCAACCGTAGGCCGCGTTACGCATCATGATCAACCAACGGGCTGCTCGTTTACTTGGGTCGGGCGGGATCTGTTGCGGGATTTCATTGCTCTGTGTCCTCGGTTGGGCGTCACCTGTTGATGACAGAAACAGAAAAAAAGTTACTAAATGTGAGAAAGTTTGTCAAGCTCAGTCAGAGAATCTCGAACTGCATTGCATTTAACTCCCAAATTATATTGAAAGTTCATCTGTGTTCGTAGAAGTCATTATAATATAAGCAAGATTGAACTGTGATTTCCAACACAACAAAATTTGGAATCACCCAAATTTTGGACTGTACAAATCCAGTCTTAGTCATCAAGCAATCAATCTTGTTCATAACTCCCAAATTACTTTGGGTCGACACTGTTTATCATGATCCAATCTTGCAGTGTATTTGTACATATACATGGAATTGTACAATAGTAGCTAAGTGTAGAGTAGCAGAGGTGTCCCTCTCAACACATGAGAAATGTGATTATGTGAATATTCAATTTGTTTTATGATTAAAGTTGTTTAAAAAAATCTTGCAGCATACCAAAGATGAAGTAGGCATATTTCTGTAAGGGTCAGCTTACTGAAAATTATAAACCGCGATTGGAACAGTGTGTTTTAATTATAGTATTGAGCAAAAATCGCGCAAAAAGGAACCGGTGGCAGCTGATTTGTATGCAGTTGAAGAGGCATACGGACGCAACTGTAGCTGAGAAATAGCCTGTTTACCAAACCTATAATAGCTCCCGAGTCCTATAGCCTATTTGCGGAGAGGCTGCAGGACTAGGCTGCAAGACTAGGCTGCAGGACTCGGGAGCTAGAATAGGTTTGGTAACCAGGCTAGCTGAGAAACCTTACTTGAGAATAACTCCCAAATCTCTTCAGTATCATCTGGAGATTCTTTCCCCATAGTAACATCCGTCGTATCTATTGGAGAGATTATAGATATGGACGTTTGTGTGTGTGTGTATGCCACATTAAGTACATAACAGATTAAAATCAAAGGAACGTGAAGCAATGATTGGTACAAGCATTTAATAAAACCGCAAAGCCAGAGCACAAACTTTTAATTTCGCTTGTCAATTGATTACCATTTTCAATTCAGCCATGAGCTACAAGTCAGCTTCTTCCTCTTATGTTTCCAGTGTATCTCTCTTAGCTTACTCGCGTCACAAGCAATTTAAGTAATTTGCGTCCGATAAATAAAACCCATTGTGAAGTATAGATCACCCAATGGGACGAAATTACTATCCATGCGGGTTGTAATTTAGGCCACAGCAAGTAGATTTTATGGATGACATCCTCCGCAGACTCCGAATCTAATGCGAGCGGGCGAAAAAAAACAAGACGGGCAAAAAAAAACAAGGTTCCTACATTTTTTTTTTAATTTTGACTCAATCATTGTACAAATGGCATGGTTTTGATTCAGTGGGAACATCACATACTAGTATACACAGACAGCATCACATATCACTGCATCAAAGTAAGAAACAAAACATTAAGTCAGAGCCTTTTCTTGTCTCCTCTCTTCATAGTTATCTGCCATCCACCTTCCGGCATGGCAACAGACTAATCTCCAAGCAGATCTTTTGGTGGGGGTAAGACAGTATCAAATTGGCCAGACAGTATCAAAAATTTGATACTGTCTTACCCCCACCAAAAGATCTGCTTGGAGATTAGCAACAGACATCTTTGCCCATTTTCGGCATGGTGACCACTGTCAGAAGGCAACAATTTTTTTTTCCAAAATCAGGCGAAAATCAATGCGCGCGATGATGTCATCCATACAAATTACTTGCTGTGGCCTTAAGAATAAGCTGTCCATCTGAAACTTCCGGAAAGTTTTCTCTTTTGAAGTTACTTTTCTGTAGCAGCTCGATCCTTCTTCACTGTCACTGATTGATTAGTTCGCTCATTCTCACATTAACGGCTCCGTTCTGGGATGAAACTTCCGCTCGGTAAGCAATCAGTACGCCGCACGGTGATTAAAGGATGCCGCGGAATCATTCAGCTTAGACAGCGGCTAATGAATCAACACAGGCGCGGTCTTATTAAAGGGGCATTATGTAACATTTCTTTTGCACCAAAAATTGAAATATTGTATTTTAAAAGAATATTCGTGTGGTTGTAATTTACTTCCACTTTTCAGCATATTTGTGCAATATTGCCTCACATTTTTGAAATTTATGGTTGGCACTAAAACAGCCCACACGAGGTACATCCAGTTTGTGGTGCCACCACAAATTACCAGAATGTAAACAAACATCGCCGGCTGACAGCTGTGTTTAGAGCTTTTAAACACACTCATAAGACATCATATTCTGGCACTTAAACTTCATGAAAGGCACTGATTTCCAATGGAAGTAGCGTTTATTCAATTTACGTTGTACAGAAATGACCAGAAAATTTACATTTTGTATCATCCTAATGTTACATAATGCAGTTTTAATGTAGAATATGCCACACAGTTGCTTTTCAACGCTTACTTAAAAGTTGCTTCGTTGTTTTCCCAGCGATGGTTGTATAGGCCTTACCACCGGTTGTATAGGCCTTATCTGTAGTAAATTCTGGATCCATGCCTGTAGAGAGATAGCAGTTGAGTAGAAGTGTCAAATAACCCACTCACACACTGCTCATGATTTATACTTATGTACACTTGGTACCGGTAAGCGGTATTACTTGGGATTTAAGAGAATACCAGTCTAGTGACTGATATATATGGTTGCCGTCAGAACTAGAGTTGCAGTATTCTCCAGATAGAAATATAGCTGGTAATATATAGCCAACCAAGATATTACTTTTCGTTTGGGATACAGGAATCTAAGTTGGCAGGTACGTGAAATATGCTGTTTGTATCGTGGTGTCACATAAAAGTAAGTAGGAGATCAAACTAAGTTTGAGTTAACGCTGCTTTATGGTTCATACACTCCTTCGCCCACCCACTAAGGCATCATGCAGGTGTATATTGTGACTTTTGGAGAAGAATTCCAGTAGATACATACATCACTACATTGCGGCAACTGTGGATTACCAGGTAGTTCGTTGTCTATCAGTTCACATGATTTGAATAGAGACATGCATAAGCCCCGACCTAGTCTTAATATAAAGATGTAACCATAACATAATGTGGACAACGTGCTACCATTAAATCTTTGAGTGAATCTTCAATCTTAAATTCATTGCATATTTCTGCATGCCTAAATTGGCTAAATGCACATGTGTCCATATATGAAATAAAGACTAAGCTTGAACTTCCAACACTAACTACAATGCCAATGAATGAGGACTTATCCAAAATCTAGTTAAAGCTTAGTCTTTGTTTCATAATGACTTAACCGTTATACCAACACAGATGAACTTTCATGCTATGTGTCCATATAGTTGACATATGGATGAAAGATATGGGTATACTGAACACTGAAATAGCACATTCTGACGTTGAATACTTAAAGTATTGTGTGTTAAAACAACACTGTGGACTACTGTTCAACTACTGTTAACCACTGTTTCTTCTCTCTTCTTGAAACATATCTAAACATGACTGCATACTCTGCCCACTATATGTTCAGTTCTGTATATCATCAGGTAGTTCAAAGCGTATGTCCTGCTTTGACATGTTCTTAATTTCATTCATCAAAACCTATAATCAAGTATACATGTTTAAATTTGTATCCTTTTCTCCTGAACATTTCTCAAACCTCCTGGAGTAAGGGAGAGAGTGTGAACAGGTTCAGCGGTGTAACATGGAGTTGTGTCAGTACCAGATTGCCTGGCATTTCCAGGTCAGGAGTGAGCTCGTTAATTTTCGCCTCAGCAACTCGGTTGACATTTGGCAGACAGCCCCCGCTGCGCGCACATTTTGGCCCTGTACATGAGGCCACAGTAAGTAAATCTTATGAATGACGTCGTACGCGCATGAATTTTCGCCTGATTTGGAAAAAAACAAGTGATTTGGTTGCCATCTTGACAGTGGCCAACATGCCGAAAATGGGCAAAGATGTCTGTTGCCGTGCCGGAACGTGGATGACATAAATATGAAGAGAGGAGATCGACCACACAAGGCTTTGACTTATTATTTTGTCTTTTACTTTGATGCAGTGATGTATTTCATTCCTTTTATATGTCATGTTCCCGTTGGATCAAAACCATCAGTACAATAATTGATTTTTTAAATATTTTTTCTGTGACTAATGGATGTGGTAATAGTTGGCAGTAAAACTAGCATAAGTATCATTTCTTGCTTAACAAGGTTTATGATGTCAAAATTTGAAAATGTAGGAATCTTGATACGTCGATGAAGGTTAGACATCCAGGTAATACGATACGCCCAAAAGCAGTTACTCAAGCAACTGGCTATGATTTTGGAAAAAAATATCCAGTTGCTTGAGTAACTGCTTTTTGGTGTAGGCATCTTGTTTTTTGGCCCGCCTTGTTTTTCTTCGCCCTATCGCATTAGATTTGGAGTCTGCGGAAGATGTCATCCATAAAATTTACTTGCTGTTGCCTGATGTATCCTGCTCGCGATGGTAAACGATGACGTTAATCAAAGTGTGCGCATGAATACGGCCCCGGAGACGGTGATTAATGTGTATCCATCCGCCGGTGGCGAATAGGCCCAGCGCCGATGCGGTGGACCGTGGACCGCAGCAAAGCGTGGAAAGTTTAAGAGCCACATAAAAACCCCGTGACAAATTGTTATAACCTACAACTAAGTACTACATGAAAAGCGCTGATTCCCGTCCAAAAGATCGACCGCCGCTGCTTTCTTTCAAATAGTTTATGCTGTCAAAAGCTGGCTCACATGTAGTCTGTAACATGCTACCTAAGCCTGAAGCACCCGGTGTGGTAGATTGCTTCCAAATCTAGTCCGGGTAGCCAAAGTGCTTTTAGAGACAGAAACTTTATGAGGCTTTGAAGGTACCATATTTCACGGAGACCCATCCCTTTACTTGCGCAGTGGAGCAGCAAAGACAGAAAGTGGGGAGAGATAATACTAAAATATATGTTGCTTTCACCATAGGAAAGAATATATGCCATTCAAGCAATAGCTGAAAGGTTGTGCCGTATATTTTGGCTTTCTTCCATGTGCTCTTCGTAAATTGTGAGATGACAAGAGACCTTCGCGCTTGCAAGGCGGCGATGATAATAGCACACTAGTCTAACAGAAGAGAGCTTGACGTTGAATGATGAATGTACCTTGTATTAGATATACTGCACAAGCTGCACAAGCTATTCCAATCTATAGTCGTCGGCACTTTTACATGCAAGGAAAAAATATCACTTGGGGTCTTGAGTGTGGCTGTTTTATGGGGTCGACATGGGAATGCTTTTAGTTAGCAGATAAAGTGCATGAATACTGCATTTGGCGTACCGGCATTTACATCGTTTGCATCGTTGAACGCTGTAAATTAGAACTCGGTCAGCGGGAGTTTTGTTTGAAATAGCTGACATTGTGGCCGTTATGGGACAGGTGAGGTAGTCCCTTTGTGGGCGTGTGGGCCAGAGGTCGGCACGTTATTTACGGTAATACACTAATCATTACACTTTGAGTCTGGAACGTGTTCATTGAAACTATATCAACGCAATGCCGTGGATTTCTAAAATATGAATCGCATAAAATTTTCTAGATTTGTAACAAGAGTAGCACAATTAAATGTGAGGTAATAAATTATTAACTTATAAAAATTAATTAGTTTAAATAACTAGAAATGTAGCATTTGCAAAGCAAAGGCACAATGTTTACCTTCGCAAATGGTCTACTCTGTTAATTTTTACTCAAACACATTCACATACATGGTAACAGAAGTACAAATCCCTCCTACAATAAAATTGCAACATTATGTAACTCAACACCAGTTACCATGGTGAGAGACAGTCTGGTTCAGTCAGGCCAGAGGTCACTGTTTGGAGAAGAAGAAGAGATGTTTTCCTTCCTTGTGTGTGCGTGTGTGTTTCCCTTGTACGATAAAGAAATACTTGTAGACACCATGGTGAATGAGAAGAGGACACAATCACCATCACACAAGATAGAAATATTTCACGGAGGTTTCAGATCTCCAAATTCCTGTTTGTATAGAAATAATGGTTCAGAAAAAGGCGCTTCATATTTATGGTACCTACTAACACGTCTCAGACTTTGATATGTGCAGTTGTGTAGCACCGTGCACTTGGGGGAAGAACGAAGCGCGCGTGGAATCTAAGCAGGCACAACTTGGCGGGAAAAGAAAGAGTTTTCCGCCCGGATCTGACGGTGTGTGACGTCTGTAACGTTCGTGAGGCACGTCACGGTAGGACTGTATGTTTGCCCTGGCAGTAGCGCCGTAGCGGCAGATAGATCAACCACTGTTGGAGAAATGAACGCTTCGCTTCGCTTGTAGAACCGTTCATTTCACACTGGCCTTCGCATTAGGTCGGTGGTAAATCTTTAGTCGCTACCAGACTAACTACGCTGGATATATATAGGAGAATATTTGCCAGGGGAGTATTGGCTGACTTGGGGTTTCACTGGCTTCGGAGGGAAAGAAACAATATTCTCGCGGCCGACAATTATACATATTAAACTAGAAAGGTAACATATGCATTTGTTAATATCTAATTTACCTTCGCATGTACATGTGGTCTGCTCTGTTAATTTTTTTTACTCAAACACATTCATACATATGGTGACAGGAGTCTAAATCCCTCCTGCTATAAAATTGCAACATGAGGAGTCTAAATCCCTACTGCTATAAAATTGCAACATGATGCAACCCAATACCAGTTACAATGGTGATAGACTGTCTGGTTCAGGTCGTTGACCTTTTGTGTTTGGAGAAGAGGAAACTGGGCAAAAACAATACGTTTTCCTTCGGTAAACATAAATGTATGGCTGCAACTATTGAACATAGAGACATAGAACATAGTCATAACCAGTTTAACCACACGTCCCCCAATCTGGTGCAAGCCCTGCGGTTGCGGTATGACCGAGTCTTGTAGTTCTGTGAACTCAAGCTGAACTTCCTCCCTACAGTCTTCAGTACGGAAAAGTTACGACAGACAGGAGTTAGAAGCCGCAATTCTTACTCCCTACGTCGTAATTACTCTAATTTCCGTTCCGGGTCCATTAGCCAGCTATAGGCGGGCATAACTCTATCATTGGCAGCGTGGGGGAGCGTTAATCCCAACAAATTATACACATCTCAGCCGCGTCTGACGCTCTATTCCTACGGAATAAAAGAACAGCCTCCCCCGTCAGCGGCACATGATAACAGGCTTACCGGGGGAAATATATGGATAATTCCTGGAATCTAAAATACGATCGAAGAAAGATTAGAGAGACGGCTCTTTGTCAAGGTAATTAGAGAGACTATTACGGAGATGATTAAAGGGAAGGGACGGGCTGCCGATTCCTCAATTTCAGGGAGTGAACTTGAAGGCACTGTTTTAGTTCAAGGCCGACTTTATATTGCTATTGGACTATACTTGAATTTCAAACGGAACGGGCGTGTTTGTAATTACCACACTGGGTCTGGCACGCACGTTTAAATATCTAGACTTCACATATATCTGAAGTCGCAGTTGCAACTGCGTTGTCGTTGGACTACTAATGTCACAGTAGACACAAAAGTTTCCTGATATTATGGTCGTAATAGTCAATTAGTTTTAACTACTGTTAGGTATTTCTGAAATGTTTCAAGATTTCAGCTTTCTCATAACCGTACGTTTTCTACGCATTAGAACATACGTGTAGAGGTATACTAGCTCTTAGTTAGTTTTATTCAACATTTTGACAGACATGATATCCGTTGAACTTAGATGCAGAATCTTGATAGACTTATATGCAATTAGCCTCCGGGCACGAATTTGTAATTAAGTTTTCATTATACCAGCTAGTAATCTTATTATAATCTGCCATGCATTGTGTTACAATCGTTGTGCAATAAACTTTGACTTGACTTGGAGGCCTAGTGACATCTCGTACTAGCCACAAAAAGGCAGCAGAATCTTCAGCTAGTTGAAGGCGGCTGCCGCAAATTGAAAGAAGGAGAAGAGGTAGAGAAAGAGGGGTGGGCTTGCGATTTTTTAAAACATAATCCAAGGCAAATGTTTAGTTACCCTCCTCATGCAACGCGAACTGTAAACTCTGTCAGTCTCCACACGTATTATGTTACAACGTACCAGACCAGCTGCGCTATCTGAAGGTCTTGCTCAAGGCGTACGTTAACGTTGATGCTTATCTAAAGATTTATCTGCCAATAATGGTTTGCGGGAAGGAATGCGATCTTCACCCATCACAAACAGCCCATGTACCCAGAGCTGTGTTACGTTAAAGGCATCCAATGCAATTTTAGTGCCCGGGAAAAGTCAATTTCCTTTTCATTGTTTTAATGTGGTAAGTTGACTCAATCCTATCCCATATCATACTGATATCTGTTGGGAAATGCTTGTGTGTATGTCTGTGTTTCCGCATGGCCCTTAGGTCAGGTTGTAATAGATATGGAGTCTTTCACAGTAGATGGAGAAAGTTATTAATCACATCTACACCTGGTAGCACTCGCTGTTTTCACATGTGTTTTTCTTTACATGACCTCCTTGACAGCTGATTGCTGGCGTTGTTTCCCGTCCACAATAAATAAAGACTTGTAGACATCATGATGGTGAATGAGAAGAGGGCAGAGTCACAATCACACAAGATCTAAATATTTATGGAGGTATGAGATCTCCGAATTCTTGTTGCAAGATATGTACCCTGCTACCCAACCTGAATGGATGTACGTACCCACACGTTTCTACGGTTTGATATTCGTCAGAGATTGAAGATTAGAAGTTCTCCGCCAAGATAAGAATGATCTCCGCCAGGATGAACGGAACCTAAGCCCTACCTCGACAGTCTAATTTCCGACTGGTGGTGTAGAGAAGAAACGGCCATTTGATATTCACAAGTGAATGCGGTAAAAGGTGAAGAAGAATATGTACGACGTACATTCGGGAAAAAAAAGACAAATGGTATTCATAAATATACTGCGGACACAATCTTTGAACAGCAGAATATCAGTCTAATTTTGGACTGATGGTGTAGAGAAGCAAATGACATTTGATAACCACAACTGAATGCGATAAAAGGTGGATATGTACGACGTACATTGGGGAAAATAAAAGACAAATGGTATTCATAAATATACTGCCGCTACAATCTTTGAACAGCAGAGTACCACTAATTTTGGGCTGTTAATGTAGAGAAGCAACGGCCATTTGATATTCACAAGTGAATACGAATATGTACGATGTACATTCGGGAAAAGAAAAGACAAATATTCATAAATATACTGCCGCTACAATCTTTGTACAGCAGCTAGAGCACTGCTGATACATTGTACCTGCATGTCAATGTAACTCATTCTCGCAGTGCCCTGGACTTGAACTTCCGGCTGCTGAAGGGTTAGTTGAGGACAGGACTGATCATGATATTCCGAACGGAAATAGAGGTAAAATCCCTGCAGGGTTCGTCTTATACATCAGTTTGAGATAAGACGATCGGAGTGGCATTCCGCCTCCACCGTGAAACTTTGTACAACGCGGCGAGTCAAAGGAATCCTGATACGGTGGGTGTGAAGTTTCCAACCTGCTTAGGGTTTGCGCCTCTATCGCTAGCAGCAGCCTAGAGACTAGCAAACTGAACGATTGCGTTTCAACATGCCTGTGTGGCATAAAAAGGTATTCTGCAAACTGTATATGTCTTAACTAAACAACTAGAAAGGTAACATTTGAAAAGCAAATGCATAATGTTTACCTTTGAATACAATCTGCTCTGTTAATTCTTACTCAAACACATTCATATATATATATGGTCAGACAGAAGTCTAAATCCCTCCTGCTATAAACTTGCAACATGATGTAACCCAACACTAGTTACCATGGTGACAGACGTCTGGTTCAGGTCATTGACCTTATTTGTTTGGAGGAGAAGAAGAAGAAGAAATGGAATGAGAAAGTTCAACTTTGACTTAACAGGCATAAAAATCGAATTATCGGAATATCGGAATTCAATGGACTTATCTGGTAACGATTGGTTATTGCCATCGTACCTAAAGTGTTAGTATAACTGATCCATAGGAGTGATAAAATGATATTGATTGCTATGACAATAATTCTTTGCGAAGCGATACGTATACGTCTGGCATGGCACTGTGCACATAGATACCTGTCAGTTGTTAGTACCTCCATGAAAAATGGAGGTATTGTTTTTGGTAGATCTGTGTATGTGTGTGTGTGTGTGTGTGTGTGTGTGTGTGTGTGATGGTGTGTGTGTCCGTGTGTGTGTCTGTGTTTCCGCATGGCCCTTATGTACTAAGGTGATATTGTAATGGACACGTTTGGGTTCAATCTGTCCCAGAGGGAGAAAGTCATTAATCACTAGAGTTCGCTATTTTACAGGTGTTTTTCGTTACATGACCTCCTTGACAGCTGACAACCGGCGTTGCTCCCTTTGCATGATGAACACGGCATGATGAAGAATGGGATTGCGAAAAAGGGATTGCAAAAGATCTAAATATTTCATGGAGGTCTGGGATCTCCAAATTCTTGTCCTACAAGCAGTTCTAACGTCCCATCAGTCGGTATGAAAACGACACTGCTGGGTGTGGATTGATGGCCGTACCACAGGACGGGGATTATGACAGATTTACACACCTCGGGTTCGTGGGTGGAACACGCGGAATGACACACGGTACACCCGCACACGGGGATGACGAACCGCGCTTCTAAGACTCGCTGAATAACGCGGTGATGAATAGTTCGCACTTTTTGCTGCACTTCTCGGCAAGCTGATAAGGCTGGGGTATCTCTCGCGGGGACACGCGGGAAAGACGTGCGAATAAAGCGGCACATATGTCAGGGTTGTGATGGACGGGAGAGCGTACCGGGTTCGCGTGTGAAAAGTTCAGGGACAGAAAGACGGTGACAGGAGCACTATGGATGCCGTGTCATGGACTACAAGCATGTAACTGTAGGCAATGGGAAAGCAATAGATAACAAGAATTCGGGGATCTCAGACCTCCATGAAATATTTAGAGCTTGTGCGGTGGTGACAGTGTCCTCTTCTCGTTCACCTTGGTGAACACCAAGAACACCAGCTGTCATGGAGGTCATGTAACGAAATAAACCTGTTACGACAGTCAGAGACATCCATAGCCGACGAGAGCCGAAAAATCCCCAAGTTTCGATTTTGTGGTTGAGCAAGCGTAATGAATTGGTGGCCCCCCGCCCAGTAATCTCCCACAGGAAGATTGAATTTGGAGATGGTAACTAACGATATGTCACCCGTGTCAAAGCCAAAACCGAGAGATAAGAAAAACTACTTTCACGCCGCGTTGCCACAAACGATAATCTCTTCCAAACCTTGGGATAAGCTCCGAGGTGCACAACCTCCCGCTGATGTGATTACAAAAAAGCGCGATACACTAAGTGATCCTTTTTAGAACAGTCAAGCTTTCAAGGTGGCCATTGATCAAGGTGGTAGATGGGGGAGTAGATGTGAAGGGTGTTTGAATAGGCGAGTGGCGGGTACAGGTCAGGGGGGGAGACAGTCTTTGCCCTTCCGGTGAGACGTTATTCTGCAATCAGGGAGTTGGACTGGAAGAGGGTTTCTAATCAGGGTTCGCTGGCTTCATGATGGATGTCCTAAGTGAAAAGTTGCATACTGAGTAAACTTTTGGGGCTACTGCATCAGAATGAGTTCTGACTACAGTTAACACACTATATCTATATATTAGAGTCTTGTAAGAGGGATATCGTCACATGGAATTCTTTGGCCATATTTCTAGTCCAATGGAAAGTTAAAGGGGCATTTTTTTATTTTTTGGTGCCACCACAAACTACCAGACTGTAAACAAACATGTTCTACAGTCAACGCACTAGACCCGAGAAAAGGGCTACCGTCATATTGAAAGCTTCGGCCACATTTTCAAACCGAAGCTCCGACCAGTAGTTAAAGGGACGTTTTTGTGGTGCCACCATAAACTACCAGACTGTAAACAAACATGGCTGACAGCTGTGTTTTTAGCTTTTAAACACTCGAAAGGCGTCACATTTTAGCACCTAAACTTTCTGAATAGCACTTATTTGCAATGGAATAGGGTTGAAATTGATTCAACTTACTTTGTAGAGAAGTATGACCTGAAAATTTACTTGTCGTATCATCCTAATGTTACATAGTGCAGCTTTAAGACGCATGTTTTCGCGCTTGGAGAATTCAATCTTAGCTTTGAATTCGAGTCGTTACAACCAGTAAAACTACTTGCGGAGAAGGAAAACATGAGCAACAGGACTATTTCTGTTCTTCTCTGCCTTGCCATGATCGATGTTAATGTATTATTCCACAAGTCCAATCAGCTGATGAAAGGGTTTGTACCACGAACGGTACAAATGATGCTTTCAGACCGAGAAGACGCCGCGGTGTGTAGATAGATAGCGTTCGTTTTACCGAGGATCAGCGGCGATTTCCCCATGTTCACAGGCGGTGCAAGAGTCAAATGTATCACCGGCGCGCCACGATCTCATCTCCCCCCTAAGAACTTCACAAACCGCGGGTTATCTCTGCACAGACCCATCGGTCCAAAACTCTACCAGCTTCCCGCTGATAGTTAAGGCCTGTCAGCTTAAATCAAGGCATGACTGACATCCCCACCGTCCCTGGAGGTTCATAAATGTACCGAGCTGCATGAGCGAACAATGCCTTCACTAACGTGATGTAAAGCCGTACAGGGTGCTTTATGTAGCCCGATTAAATGGCCGGGGGAGACGCATTATTCTCTAACCACAGAGGTAATTGAGGTGATGCCTTCGTTTATCAACCTGCTGCGTAGTGCCGGGGTGACCTTGTCTCTGACCCGGGAACATCTCCTACAAGAGCCGAGTGGTCGGGCGAAGAAAGGAACGGTTTGACGTATCGGGAAGAAGCACGGACGCAACAGCTATGACCAACTAACTCCGCAGACGGTAAATTATACGTTTCCGTCTGAGAAGCAACATATCAGGGAAGAAGACCGCAGTCGGGACCACAGAAGGGCGGCGGATTTTTCATCGCCTGCCCGACGGTGTTGAGAGTGGGATCGATAGTGAAACAGACACATATACGTTCTTGTCTATCCGGGTTACTGTAGGGTGCGTTTTAACAGTTCACAAAAAATCGACGTTACAACATCACCCAATAATTCATTTTTCTATTGGATATCCGGATGGATCTTGTAAAATACAGACGCTTAAAACACCAGAGGCAATATCTAAATCTTATAAATAAGATATTTCCCAAAACAATGGGAATACTGACATATTTACTTATATTGAAATATACTGCTGGAATAGTCTGTTGCATGTTTTTATACCATCTGACCTATGAAGGTGGGATCGGCATACCTACAAAAAGTTGTGGTTCGAACCATTGCAGCCAGGCAATTGCAAACGTAAATCCTACCCCGAATAAAGAAATGTAGTTGAGAGGTATATAAAAAGTTTAGGTGCGTTGCATGTGCCCTTACGTTCACTGGTATTGTAGATAAATCAATTACAGTAAATTTACTTGAAGGCGAGTTCTATCTATATCTGTATATCCGGTATAACCGCCATTCGGCGTAACACACCAGCTTCGCAGGCACGCGGCGCGGCGGCAGCTAGCTATATTACACCGAACGACTTGTTATACTCAATCTTTGCACATTGAATTGCAGCAGTTGTTTAAAGCTATCTAGTGATGATGCCCCAACTGTGCTTGGTGGCAACGAGTTCCACTCTACGATAGTTTTTGGAAAATGCGAGTTATTGAACACCTCAATTCTTGGTTGATAACTCTGATATTTGATGGTATGACTGTTTCTCGTTCCTTCCTGGGCTGGTATTAGGTACTTAGTAGTTGGGACGTCCACTAGTCATGGGAAGTTTATGAGTCATTTTGTACATCATCCATAGTCTGGACATTTTTCTTCTGTTTTCCAGTGACACCCACTATAGGTTTCTTTTCATTTCCGTGACACCAGCACCCCTTTCATCGTTACGTTGTTCGTGCAGAATCTTGCAGCTTGGTTCTGTACCCATTCCAGTTTATCTTTGTCTCTCTTTGTATACTTAGTGTTTGGTACGTCCACCAGTTAATTAGTCATTTTGTACATCATGCATAGTCTGGACTTCCACCTTGTGCCAAAGCAAGAAGATAGGGCATCAAAAGTTGGAGTCCGGTCTTCTATCTTCCCGCAATTTCCCTAAGAACAGCAATTTGCAACCGAAGCCATTATTTCACTTAGACGAAGCCTTTATCGTTATTGCTTTAAAGAATTTAGAGCTAATTGGTACCCCAGTGTCGTTTATCAGTACCCGCGGACCACTTAAGGCCCGGCTTGCTATCTGCTGTATTGATTTTCAGTTCTTTCCAACTGTAATGGTTACGAGGAGATACTACAGTGAGAGAAACTCCGGCAAAACAAGAGCAAGGAAAGACCAGTGTTCTAGCCAGGATTTCTAGCATAGGGCCCCCCTATGCTATGATTTTGACCCCCTATGCTATAACTTTGACCCCTATGCTATAATTTTCACCCCTATGCTAAGTTTCAACCAGCATAAGGGTGTTTTGGGAGGGAGAACCTTAATAAATCTTGCAAAAAATGGAAATATAACTTTAGAATGAAGCTATAGCAAAGAGAAAACCTTAACTTCACAAAATCTGCTCCACATGAAACAAGAAATAGTGTCACAGAGGGTTATGACTTTCAAAATTTTTTGGCTCAATGCGCGATTTGCGCCACGAAAGTTCCTCTTCTGTACCTGAACCCTATGCTATGAAAAAATCCTAGAACACTGAAGACCATTTCTGACTTGTTGTGGTACATGGTTGAAAAGAATACTTGCTCTATCCAGTCCAGAACAGTTCCATAGATAACATGCATTGATAGCCTAGGTACCAAACCTATTTTAGCTGCCGAGTGTCTTCTGTGCGCAAATAGGACGAAATTTTTCTATTTGCTTATCCAGAGAGAAAGAAAGAGACTCGGCTGCTTGAATAGGTTTGGTTGCCAGGCTAACGCATTGCATTAGCTATTTGATGTAAACCTTAAACTGTAAGCACTTTTAAGGAGTGAAATATACGTTTCTAAGTGATTTATGTGAAATGCAATCTTGGCTGAACATCAATATTAACCACTCAGCGTTTTTATAGCTTATAGAACAAAAATATATGCCCAAGGCAAATGGGTTGGTTACCTTCAGTGTATGCTATTCGGGCAAGCAATCTAAATGTACATGTATGCTTTCATCCATGGTATACTACAGACGAATGGTAATGCACTGACTTGATCAAAAGTGCAAACCGGTTAGTAGAAAATGGATGACGCTCTTAGCCGTGTCTTCGCTTCGCAGGTGTTAGGAAGATCCCCGGCTCGGGGGCGCGGTGAAATATGAGCGAGCTGTCCGTGCTTTAGCCCGTCTGTGTACCGGCAACTGATCGCAACACCGCCGGCTCCCTGACGAGATCAACACGGCCGGGCAAAAATCACTTATAGGCACCCAGTGCAGTTTTTAGGGCTTGGAAACCAGATTTTTCAAACTGAATATTCTAGTCGCTTATCTAGATACGAGACCAAGTTGAAACAACACTGTCCCCGCAATGTATATCGACATTCATGGAGCAAAAATCCTCAAATTTCTGACGAAAAACCGGTTACTGGAAGGACCTGGATTGATTTTAGGGTACTACCCAGGAAATAGAGGACTAATTTTGGGGCTTGTTTCTGCAGTTTTAAATGCCTGAATTTATAATCTAATTTTAATCCATCTTAAAGACTGAATGGTCTAAAAGATCCATTTCTGTAAGCAAATTCTTGCCATGCACTGTTGGCGCGGGGAAAGACTGTTGTAAAGACTCTCATATTCGTGGCCACTATGAACAGTCGTGTTTTAGTAAAAACACAGTAGCGATTTTTAATTGACTCACTGTTGCCTACAGCCATTAGTTCCTTTTCAATCTTAATTCATGTCAATCAATATATTCTCATTCTGTATGCTAAACGAACAAGGCAACATGGTTGTTTTTCTTGGTTTCACTCCTACCCTAGAGTATTCTACGAACTATTTGCCTCCTACAAAAAAGCTAATCACACACAAAAGCACGGCTGGCGCCAATGAAGCTTCACATGGGGCGACACTGATGCACAAGTGCGGCGTCTGTGATCTTCAACACTGCAGGGCCTTAGGGCTAGTTTAGATAATGTCGGTAATAACGCTTATTTGGGGGTACAAATCTAATCCTATTTAGACGCATGGGTGGAACTTCGTGGGGATTCGAGTTAATGGAAAAAGATTTCTGTAATTAAAGTTTGCTAGAAAAAACTTGTTCAGTTGTAGGAAGTCGCTGCTACTGTGCGAAAGGAATTCTGGGTAATCTCCAAGCAGATGTGTGACTCATTTTCTTGAAGGTTACAAGTGTTTTTGTCTCATCTATTTTTAAAGTGTGTTTGTGGTATGCTACTTTGCAGCCATGCCGAACTGTTCAAAGTTTGCAAAATGGATAGGTTTGCGGCTACTGTGCGAGAAGAATTCTGGGTAATTTCCAAGCAGATGTGTGATTCATTTTCTTGGAGTACCTGTCTCATATGAAAATAGTGTGTTTTCGTGGCATGGTACTTTGCTGCCATGGTACAGGGTTCAGAGTTCGTCAGATGGATAGCTCCTGCTTCAGACCAAGGTTTCCCGGTAAGCCTGCTTTGCAGTAGATATAATGCACATCACGGCAAGATCTCGCCCCCAGGCTAAACCCACGCGAGAACATCTTACGTGACCACGCGAGATTTGCGATTGCTGCCTTCGCTTCAATGATGAAAGGACTGCACAGACCACTTGAGAACAGACATAAATATTTCATAGAAAGCGCCGGGGATTCCGAAATGGCTCTTATATTCATAAATGCCTGCATGTGGTGCTTGACAACAATATAACTTTATTGATGTACAGCGGCGCTGAGTTAAGTGGAGCGTTACTGTGGAGGCCTGGAGGTCAGGGGAGGTTGTCTCACTGGAGACACTAAGCCTGAACCTTGCCAGGAACAAGGAGCATTGTTCAACAACTGTAACTAATGCACATATGGAATATACTGCCGGCAGAGTCAAATCATTACGTGTTGATTTTAAATAAGTGCATTTGAAAAAGCAAACGGCTATTTCTTACGCGGTTGTAAGAACGATCTCAAAATCAGCACCAAGGACAGACACGGCAATGCTAAACGGGCGTACACAAAAACCAATCGTAACCGAGTTTACAAAGGGGCAACAGAAATTGAATTGGACTTAACCATGACTCGTATTAGATTAACGACTGTTTTCATAGCTATACAATGTATTACCGGCATGCCATTTCCTGTATGATACTGCCTTTGAGCAAATTATTAGCTAACCTCGATTAAAATATACTGCCACTAATAAACTTCTATGCAAGAGAGACATCGTAAAGATGATTATGGTCAAATAATCAATGATAATGATTTAGATAGACATTTCCATTGTATTCTGCGATACTCCTAAAGTGTAGATTCATCTACGTGATTGCCAACACGGTACCTGTATCTGCATCTATATAATATAGCCGGTACGGTATAACCGCCCTTTGGCGTATACGTAACACACGAGCTTCGCAGGCACGCCGAACTACCTGTTACACCTAACCTTTGCACATGTAACTTTAATCAAGGATATCTAGTGATCATGCCCCTACTGTACTTGTCGACAGCGAGTTCCACTCTACGACAGTTCTAGGAAAAAATGATATATTTTGAACACCTCAATCCTTGGTTGATAACTCTGGTACTTGAAGGTATTGCTATACGCTACACCGCTAACTACAATACCAGACAATATTGGCGACAGACAGTACAGATGACAGAGTAATTGGATGATACAGTCCCTACCCTTTAGCCAGAAGGATCCTTTTTGAACCCGTCTGTAAATTTTCCTCCGCAGCATCAGCTCTAGTGCATCAGTATTGACAGAAAGGTTAACCAGCACCATTTGAGCTTACGTAGTACATAACATGGCGTCACTTTCCTTTTCGTCTGGGCTGATTTACTTAATGACAGCTGTAAGGTTTGGCCTGTTTCGATACAAATCACATCGGCGCTTTGGACATACTTGCTCATCTCAAAGCAGATCTTTTGGACAAGACAGATTCAAATTGGCCAAGCAGGCAGTATCCATTTGCCAGGCAGTTACGATTTGCCATCCATTGGATAAAAAAAGATACGGGTGTTCATCAAAAACCCCCAAGAACTATCGTAGAGTGCAATTCGTTGCCACCAAGCCACCAAGCACATCATCACCATAGAAAGCTACAAACAACTCCTGCAATTAAATGTACAAAGATTGTGTGTAACAAGTCGGTGTGATATAGCTAACTGCGGCCGCGCTGCATGCCTGCGAAGGGCTGTTATACCGGCTTAACCGATGCAGATACAGAAAACAGTACAAAAAAAGAACCCCCGACTAAAAAAAACGACTAAAATACTCCCAAACTAAGCAAAAGCCTAAACCTATGCTTGGAAACATTGCCATATATAGGCCCAAAAGACGGATGTAACTTTTCTCTCGCGAAAAGCAAGCCATGACTGTGAGCAAAACGTTAGTTAATTTTGTCCCAATCCCACCATTTCAAGTGGACTATATATACGCCTACGTTATCGCATTGGCAATGTGTCTAAATGAAAAACGTCCATGCACACGACATAGACATTTCTCAACTGTGGGATAATTGAACTGGACCGAAAGCTTTACGTGAGAAACTCCCAATCTTCGTACTACACAAAGACACCTGCTTCAGTGGCTCGGCTCCCTGTGGCGTCGCCCTCGGCATTGTTAGTCCCCCACAAATCACACAGATGCCACATAAATCTGTCTGCCTGCCCACCGAAAGCTAGGAGATTTGCCAACCCAGCGCCGTAACGCCTGATAATTATCCCCCCACAACAAACTCAACATGGCCGCGTTCTGTTAATTTCAACACCCCGGCTCCCCTCACCCCAGACCGATTTTTAATTATTTTTAANCTCCAGCGACACGGAGCCTACCCACTCTGTTAATCACTCACTGCGTTGATTGTTTATAGTTGATAACTTCACGGCATCACTTGATTATTCGAGCCAAAGAAGAACGCCCTTGGGAAATTTGAAATATGTTTCCCGCAGTACCTAATGATGGAGTTCGGTTTTCTGTTCATCACGAATTCTGTTTGAAAATCGAGGACGGCGGGAGCCAGCCGCGCACTCATGCTGTTTGTTCCCTGATTGGCTGAGAAGTTGAGACGTCGTCTAGGCAACAGGTGCGTCATGACAAATACTGCGTCGTCATTGGTTCAGACGATCTCGTGAGGGGTGAAGCATCGTCTGCAACCATGTCGTTCAAACTCGGCCGCACTCATATTGTTCCCTGATTGGCTGAGAAGTTGCGACGTCGTCTAGGCAACAGGTGCGTCATGGCAAATACTGCGTCGTCATTGGTTCAGACGATCTCGTGAGGGTTGAAACATCGTTTACAGACGTGTCGTTGAAATCGCGTTCCAAAAAAAAGCACATGTAACTGCCTTTCTATTATCGTCAAAGTCGTAAAGTGAATGCCAGTTGGGATTCAAGGTTGTGATGACATGATGGCATTGCTTGGATAACGGCGCACATTCCACGCCGCGTGATCATTTATCTTCTAACTCCTTGTGGACGAATTCCAGCACTGGGCATTCTACAAGGGGGACTTCAGCCGTTAACAATCTACGTCCAAACACCAAGTGCCATTACCTGTTAGAATGCCAAGTCCTGATGGACGTACTGTAAAGGGTAATGTGGGAGAGTGTTGAACTTTAGGTAAAAAGCATCTTTGAGTTATGTTTTGCTACATTTTGTCTTCATGCAACCGTTATTTTCGATCCGTTTTTCTCGAGTTTTATCTCAGAAATTAGCATGCTATGCGTGCTCTGTGCATCCGAGCATGTTGAAGGCAGTGTCATACACTCGGAGTGTATATCAAACCCAAACTTCGTGTTTACGGTTTAGGCCACACCAAGTAAATTTTATGGATGACGTCCATCGGAGACCCTATATCTAATGCGAGAGGGCGAAAAAAAAACAAGAAGGGCCCTAAAAAACAAGATGCCTAGATTAGAAATATACTAAGAGACGACAAATGTTAGGACACAAATTGAATGAGGTGACACAGTGTAACAAGCAAGAATTCTTTTATTCATCATCAAAACAGCAATAAATCAGGTGGAACAGCAGTTATCGTCCTGTCCTGTTTCTTTCATCACATTTTTGCACGCCTGCAGAAACAAAGCATGTGCTCCTTACCCATTTCGCGTTACGGGTTTCACGTCAATCTAACGATTTGCGGCACTGTCGTGACTCTTTGGTTATAGTTACAGGAAGCAGAATTTCTTGTTTTGTTTTCTAGGAACAGGCCAAAATGAATGCGCGCGCGGACGTCATCCATAAAATTTACTTGGTGTGGCCTTACTAGTGTTGTTCGCAGGTAAAGGACGACGCCGCGGGATATAACAGGAAAATGTCAAACAAAAGTACTTTCATGCAGGAAGGAGCAATGGCTATCCCCAAGGCGGCTTACTGGCTTTTTCTTCTGCCTCCACAATTCAAGACGTTATCGCCTCCTTGGGTGAAATAAGTTTCCTTAAGAAGTATGGTGGCATCACGGGCCACATCTCCCCAGGTCTCAGCATCCGCAGTCTGCACACGATAACAGGCTCAAAGGACGAGAAGTGAAGTCTAGAAAAGACCGTAAGACCGCGGAAGTACCCGTTGATTTACGTGGCGAGACCATGCTGGTTATTGAACGCATGATGTTGCCCCGGGTAATAAGTCTCGCTGAGAGCGTCTGAAAGCCCAGGACAAACTGATTCAATAAAAACGTGGAGACACTATGGCTATGGCTACCGTCCTCTTTTCAATATCGTCAGCCAATTGACTCCTCATGACAGACTGTGTGCATATATCATAAGTAAAAAGCATTAACTAACATGTTGTTTTGTGTTCATTTTATGCAAGCTGGCCCAATTAAGTTATCGAAGTACATCATTGCTTTACAATTAGTAAACGTTCCCAATTCCTTTCCAGAATGTGTGTGCGATGAGTTTCATTTGACGTGCCTCTCTCTCTCTCTCTCTCTCTCTCTCTCTATTTCTCATTGTCTCTCTCTCTGTCCTCTCTCCCTCTCTCTGTCTCTCCTTCTCCTCTCGCACTACTTCTATTTCTCTCCCCCTCTCAAGCCCTCACTATCATTACCTGGGCCCATCCCTAAAAAAAAAAAACTTGCTACCAGGCGAAAGTTTATATCCAAGAATAAACAGCCAAAGTGTCACTCTCCCTTGTCATGCAGCACTTCAACCATCATCATCAGCCACTCATCATGGCGGCTTTGTAACGACCAATCACAGCACGTCCCAGGGGAGCGATCTCTGACCCCTGACCCCGTCACTCATCATGGCGGCTTTGTACTGCCGACTCCAGGGAAATAAAACCTTATTCTTCTCCACAAAGGAAGCCCATTACCTGTTGGAGACTGATGGAAGTGAAAATGCCCGGGGCGACGTCGGAACCTACCGTCAATCTAATTTTTTTGTACCTTTTGACCGGCGTAGTCCCTAGAGGGGGGTGGTCCTTAATGAAGCAATGGCCCTGTCCGGTGAAACGTCCCATGTCTATCAGTGAACGGGGAGTGGAGTTGGTGCGGAATATTGATTGGAGGAAAGCAAATTTGATTGAGGTTTATTACAGCCTTGGAGCGAGGTCCGTGGGCGCCCTGGCAAGGTAACTCCGGAGAATGGATTCATCTTTCTATTCTCTTCCCATCTATCAGTTTCAACTCTACAGCACAAAGGCAATGTTCGACCTCACCACGTATCTAACCAACCATGGGGCGGCAATATATGAAAAGTTTGCAATCAAGCTTTAAAAGTTTAGATAGCTAAAGCTGAAATAATTACACTCCTCCCCATAACAATCCTGCTAATAGTTGTAAAATCGGACACCACCCTTCTCTAGTCTCTACGAATAAGCCCATGGGATTTTCATTACTGCCGAGCCATCTCTCGGACCGGCTTTAATTTCCTTGTCTAATCTCAGCTCCTGATGCCACTAATTAGATGTGCAGTAGCCTACAAGCAGGCATCACTGGTGGACGTCCAAACTACTAAGTACCTAATACCAGCCCAGAAGAGAACAAGAAATAGCCATGCCTTCAAGTACCAGAGTTATCAACCAAGGATTGAGGTGTTCAAGAATTCATTCTTTCCTAGAACTATCGCAGAGTGGAACTCACTGTCACCAAGTACAGTATAGGGGCATTGTCATTAGGTAGCTTTAAACAATGTCTAGAGTTAGAAGTTCAAGGGTGAGGTGTAACAAGTCGATCGGTGTAATGTAGCCGGCTGCCGCCGCGCCGCGTGCCTGCGAAGCTGGTGTGTTACGCCGAAAGGTGGTTATACCGGCTATACAGATACAGATACAGATCGCTTGCTAGACTTTTTCCTCTTCTTGTTAGAATGTCTTTGTTGTTCTCATGGTATAAAAATTTTACGGGGATGTCTTCAGGGATTTTCTTTTTCATCTCCAGTGGAATGCAAAAGTCTGCAGACGCCCCGTTACGTTTTATATACTTGCCCGTTCTTTTTACATCAAACTTTCATGTCCACTACACTCTCAATTTCACAGCAATCAGTGATGAGAATAAAGGGCGCAGCTGGCGTTCCTGCGAGGGGAAAATACCGCCCTTATTTTACGGGACTTCAAAGTGCCATTAAGCCGCCCATCTAACGCCACCTCGCCGGGCGGAATGACACGCCGCTAACGAGAGAGAACGTTTACTCATGGGTTTTTACGACAGACGCGGGCCGGTTTTACGACGGACGCGCGGATTTGATGGCACTATCTGGGGAAATGGGAATGAGTGAAGAAAATAGCCGCGCGCCATTATCACTTGTTCCAAATTGATTCGCTGGTATCATACGGTGATGGGCAATTCCGTATCTCTCTTTCTCTCTCTGGGTGTCATGAAAAGGACGTCTTTTACAATGTGTTCAATGTATTTAAAAAAAAACAAGATTCGAGTTTTCTTACCCTACCAGTTTGACGTAGAGAACCTAGTTGCAATTTACCTTTATATAACGCTTCTTTCTCATTTCCTTATATTTCATATGTCCATAGTTCAAGCTTATGCGTTGTAACCTTATCTTACTTTGTTAGAGAATTGAGGTGTTCAAAAACTCGAATTTACCAAGAACTATCGTGGAGCGGAACTCGTTGCCACCAAGCACAGTTGGGGCATCATCACTAGAGAGCTTTAAACAACTCATGTGCAAAGATTGTGTGTAACAAGTCGTTCGGTGTGAGATAGCTAGCTGCCGCCGTGCCGCGTGTCTACGAAGCTGGTGTGCTACGCCGAAGGGCGGTTATACAGATACAGATGCACTGCTATGCTATATCAAGAAGTTTTAAACTACTTTGCTACATACATGAAGCTAGGCTCTTTGGATACAACTACGACGAACTTATTTGTATTCTTAAGACTTTCTTTGACAGGAAGAGACAAAAGTACAATAGAGGAAATACGTTATACACCGCTATGCCTTACCGAGACGTTTTTTAACCTCCTTAGCCATATCCATGCATCTAGTAGGCTCTTTGTATTCAACTAAGACGAACTTATTTGTATTCTTAAGACTTTCTTTGACAGGAAGAGACAAAAAGTAATGTTCCGGAGTTACGTGATGCACCGCTAGAAGTTTTTTTTTTTTAACCTCTTTTGCTATATTCATGCAGCAGGGTTCTTTGTATTCAACTAAGACGGACTTATTTGTATTCTTAAGACTTTCTTTGACAGGAAGAGACAAAAGTACTGCTCAGGAGTTTTTTTTACCCTCCTTAGCTATATCCATGCAGCAGGGTTCTTTGTATTCAACTAAGACGAACTTATTTGTATTCTTAAGACTTTCTTTCAGTCGAGCTATCTCCGGATGGCATTAGTCAGGATGATTTGTCTACCGGCTAGACGTAGATACGCGCACTTGCATGCAATAAAACCAGCGCGGTTCATTTGCACTCTGTCTTCTGCTATGGTGCCGTACATCAATCATTCTACACAACAAGTACATTCCTCCTATCATGATGGGACAGTCCATTCAACAACATTACGATTGTAAGGAAAGATACTTACTGGCAGGAAAGACGAAGGGCTTTCTTATTTCGCCGTCTGATGTTTCGGGCTTTATGTATGGGTCTGTGTGGGTATGCGTGGGGCTATTAATACCAAGGGAATGGCTAGTGCTTTGCCATGGCTATTAAAATGTAATGATCCCCTTGGAAGTGGTGACATTACGCGGTGGACTGACCAGGGCAATGTGGTGTGTAGGGACCAACTTGGGGACATTTGTATCAACAAAATAGTCTCTACCAGCCTAACTACGCTGGCTATACATAGGAGAACATTTGTCAGGGGAGTTTGGCCGCCTTGTAGGTTTGACTGACCGCGCGGAGGGAAAGAAACTACCTCCCCGCGGCCGAACTCCCTTGGCCAATTTTACTCTTTTTTGCCGAATTCTACGATCCGTATTCCCGTAGAAAGGCCTGGTGGAGGCTATCAACAAACCGTGATCGAATACGATTGGACGAAAGTATAGATGCAAGGAGTTTTGGAAAAAAAGTACTATCGTGAGATGACGGATAAACGTTTATGAAGATTTACCACATTTTGTGAAAGGATTGACGTAACAGGTGACTATCACCTCTTCAAAGATGTCAAACCTAAGACCGGAGTGTAAGGTTTGAACCACTCACACCGGGAAGGACCCCTGCACTTTTCGATAAGTGTGGTGGTATCTTTCACGTGCTCAAGGTGTGGCCCTCCTCAAACACGGGACCTCCGGCTTTACGTCCTATCCGAGAGGACGTCCCTAACCGAAGTCTGGTACTCATTTACACATGAGTCAAGTAAGGAAATAGGTGTTAAGTGCTTTTTCCCAAGGACACAACATTGCGGTCTGCCAGGGATTCGAACCCAGAACCTTCTGATTCTGAGTAAACAACCCTAACCACAAGACCACCTAGTCGCCTAAACTTCATGCTGAAATCCTACTCTACAAAGTTTGCTACTAGTTAAAGCTTCTTGAGATTTCTTGCAATCACGAAAAGTTTGAGTAGGATTCAAGGAATCAACATCAAAAGACGAAAGTAATATTTCCTTTATCCTCATTCATATTATATCCATGTCAGAGAAACCCATCTCGTTATTAAAGTTCTGACAAGCCGAATATGTTTCATCTCTCATCTTTGCTTATGGAATACTAAATACCGCCACAGATAGTGACTTTATAAACCTGGCCTTGACTCGAGACGCGTTCAGAATTCTTATACTAGTACCATCACGAAGAGAAAATATTTACTACAGTGATGAGAAGACTGTTATAAAGATTACTTTTACCATAGTTAAGATGTGATTTATGTCGCAACCATAGTCACGCTGCAACTATCGTAACAATAACTTTTACCCAAAATGGGGTCGTGTGGCGTAGCGGCAGCGTGCTCGACTCGGAACCAAGAGGTCCTGGGTTCGAGTCCTGACATGCCACCGATCCTGTGCCCTAGGGAAGGGCACTTTACACGGCTTTCCCGAGTATTACTAGTATCTTGTCCTATATTCGTCCCCTGCGTTTGTGGCGGCATAAAATAAGTTGATATAACTAGAGTATGCTGTCACCATGTCTAGTCATGAAATGTTGGAATATATATAAAAAAATATAATAACTTTTACGGTGGTGATGATGTTAATTTTGTGCAGCGATACGAATTATTGATATACATCACAGAAATTAATATACGCTTGCTATGTTTATTTCCAGAGATTGAAGACTGATTGCAACTATTACTGTATGCTCCATGGGGTTAGTCTTGATGCTTGGTCCATCAAAGGCTCTGTTAAAGATGTATGGATCAAGAAGAAGACGAAAAGAAACCCAAGAGTCGAACGATAAAGTCGTAAGGTAAGCGCTTCCTTACTCCTCCAGGGCACATTGCATTAAGTACAGTAATAACTATCAAGACTTGAGCGTAGTTTCTAATCTTTTAAACGCACTTAAGACGATTTAAGTCCCGAAGGCGTCTTGTGCGATTGGCGGAATGGGTGCGTCAGAGACAATCTATCATCTGCTTCCTCTAGTATGGAGAAAAACAGGGCATCAGTGTCTGTACCGCCGTCCCAAGTCGCCGCCTCTAGCCCCTGGTGGCATTCTGTCGGCTTACAGGTGACGCCTGTTTGATTTAAACCTCTTTAACTCCGCGTTACGCTGACGCAACCTGTTACAGACAGTAGGATCTCATCAGGCGTGCTGACGTGTGTGCGTGAGATGATAGATACCGGAGCGCGCGACAACAAATTGGAGTTCTTATAAGCTGGCATCAGTCAGTATACTGCGTTTGGAAAAAAGAGCGTGCACTTTATCTTCTGTCTACTAAGAAGATATTGCGTACTAAGCAGGAGTTCTTATAAGCTGACACCAGTCCGGCTTTAATTTGGAAGAATGTAAATTTTTATAATATCTTCGGTTTACACTGCGTAGTAATTAGTTCTTATAAGCTGGCATCAGTCAGTACACGGCGTTTGGAAAAAAGAGCGTGCACTACTAGTATATCTTCCGTCTACATTGCGTACTGAGTAGGAGTTCTTATAAGCCGACTTCAGTACGGCTTTTGGAAGAATGTAAATTTCATAATATCTTCGTTCTACACTGCGTAGTAATTAGTTCTTATAAGCTGGCATCAGTCAGTATACGGCGTTTGGAAAAAGGAGCGTGCACTATATCTTCTGTCTACGTTGCGTACTAAGTAGGAGTTATAAGCTGGCATCAGTACGGCTTTTAGAAGAATGTAAATTTCATAATATCTTCGGTCTACATTGAGTAGTAAGTAGGAGTTCTTATAAGCTGGTATCAGTCAGTATACGGTGTTTGGAAAAAGGAGCGTCCACTATATCTTCCGTCTACATTGCGTACCAAGTAAGAGTAAGAGCTAGCATCAGTACGGCTTTTAGAAAAAGAGTGTGCACTATCTCTTCTCTACTTCTCTACATTGCGTACCAAGTAGGAGTTATATAATGGTATTTTCTTATAAAGGTATTTTTCGAAATGTAATAAGATATTAGCAAGTGTAACGTGCTCGCGACTTGTGTACAAACCTCACAATTCAGCCGTGAGGCTGTGATTGGTTTTGGTTTTTAATAAACAATAAATACATATAATAAGCTAGCATCAGTACGGCGTTTAGAGAAAACCATGCCCTACATCTTCCGTCTACATTGAGTACAAGGAAGGAAAATGGGAAAAAAATTGCAGAAAAATAATTAGTAGCCAAATTGTGGTCTAAAGATTTTGGAACAAGTGTAAGTTGCCTTCTCATGGAATTTTTGCTCTGTTTTCTCGCATGCACGTTCGGCGATATTCCCTGCCGTATCTGAACAATAACAGACTCAGTGGGCATGAAAAGGTCAAGCGAATATCACTCACATAAAAACCAATAAAGAAACAGTATCGTGCCCTCCTCCGCCTCAATATCCGCTGTTATGAGTCGGTCCGGTATTACGGTTACCAGTCACGGATACTTTGCATCGGTACATATAGCGCGTGTCTAATAAACGCTATATGAGGAGGCGCACGCGTTGTTAACCTTCGGAAACCTCCATTAAAACAGTCTTTACCGAGCTGAGCCTGTTGCTCCCACGCACACAGTTATCATGGGAAGTGGTATCTGCATCTGTATAGCCGGTACTCTACAAGCAGAGGTTGTGGGGGAATGATCGTTAGATTTTTATATATGGCCGGGTTTTTTTTGTCGCTACCCCCACCAACGCTACCTGTCGATGGCCGGCGACCTTCTCTGGCTAATGGCTACTGTCTTGCCACCGAAAGGGATCTGCTTGGGGATTGTATAGCCGACGTAACACACCAGCTTCCCTTGCACGCGGCGCGGCGGCAGCTGGCTACATTACACCGAACGACTTGTTACACCTAATCCTTGAACATCCAACTCTAAACATTGTTTAAAGCTATCTAATGATGATGCCCCTACTGTACCTGGTGACAGCGAGTTCCACTCTGTGATAGTTCTTGATAACTCTGGTACTTAAAGGCGTGGCTATTTCTTGCTCTTTTCTCTTTTTTGCTATTAGGTACAAGTATTGGTAGGCTACAAATGCTACCGATCATAACCTTCTTGACGAAGGTAACTGCCCTCAGAAAATCAGACGTGTTTCCAGAGAAAATTTTGTTCGTTGGAGAGACCTTAGGAAAGCCTGAAGGTTCCGGGTCGGAGTTTAATTCTGACCAGAGTCTAAGTAAGTGCGCAGTAAATTGCCGGAAACGTGACTTTGTATGGTATGTTTTGGCCGCGATATCCCTGAAATCGCAATATCTGTGTACATATCTTTGTATTTTCTGAAAAGCCTGTTAGTTGTAGCCTTTATAGGTGGCGTAATGTTGGTGGTCCAGCTAAGACTTCCTGGTATTCGTCCGCGCGGATGGTTATGTGGCCTTTTCGCCTGACCGCCGGGATGGTACGTTCTATATGCGTTCTGGGTGTGTTCGGGCCATCGAAGATAGCGATAAACTTATCGCATCGATTTTAATTAAATTCAAATTTTGGAAACATTAGGTTCTGAGCTTCTTCGAGTACTAAGCCGTTACCCTGGGAAAATTCGTTTTTTCCATGCAGCCATGGTTAAAAATGACGAAAAAAATGACCCCTTTTTTAAAAATGTACTTTGATGTGCCTTATTTACCCCTAAATAAATTGGGCGCAGAAAATATCAATCAAGTGTATTGATAAGCGGCACGGCACCCCTTTCCACCAAAAGAGTGAAAAATTCCGACCCGCGTTTAGTACAGAAATGACAGCCCGTCGGGCTGAGGGTGTCAAATTGCTCGAAATACGGAGAGAAACTCCGGTCCGAGACCTGAAGAACCTACGTGCTGTCCTCAAGGTGACACATTACCAACTCTCGCGAGAGTTGCCAATCGATGATGATAATCTCGTTTCCTTCCCATAATCCCCCAGGACTAAGACGGTTCCCGGTGTCTAATAGTTTGTCATGAAATATTGACGAGAGCGACTCGTCGGAAAGTGACCACTTAAGACATAATTTGAGGCTTTCCATCAGAAAATGAAGGGCTTGTCGAAGGTCACCTTACACGTTATCACGAGCAATTTATCTACAGTTCTCGTCCGACGGTGGCTGGTCCATTAAATGGTTCGTATTCAAACGAAATGGGTCAACGCTCTACGATATTGAGGTTCAAACTAGCCAAGGGAACCTGAGGAAAAAATCGAAACATTTGTGACACATTTTTCTCTTTAAAGGTGCCCAAAGGAGTTTTTAGGGCTTGAAGACCAAATATTTCAAAGTCAATATTCTAGTCACTTATCTACCTACTGAGTTGAAGCAACATTATCCAAAAGTATATCGACATTCATGGTGGAAAAAGGCCGTAGATTGTGACGAAATACGGTTACTGGTAGTGTCCTGGACTGATTTAAAGGACTCATCTTGGGGCTTGTTTCTGAGCTGTTTTAAATGCCCAAAGAACTTATGCAAATGTGCTATTAAATGTGGCAATATCATATAGATTGCCTCATTCAGGATGTTCGAGTTTTGCAACCCAGAAATTACACTGGATATCTTTAAATTTCCAGCTCTTTAAAACATACCTGACGCTGCTCTATCCAGGTCATCTATATGATCTTATCCTCCCATCACCATTATGATTGTATCGTCCCTACTAATGGATCATCAGTAAACCATTAATGCCTCATCCCTTCCGGCGGACTGATATGAGACGACTTCCCTTTTTTTCTTTAATCACGTTACGTTCGCAGTAATCCCTGTTTTCATACGGATAGTGTGATGTTTTCTGTCAGCTTGAATGTCCTGCAAAAGCGACAAAACAATTTGGCTAACATAACATCCAACAAAGTCAGAAACCACGCGTAACATTGGAATGTATTTGCAACTTATAATGTGTAATAATTTTGAGTCACCAAAATGTCCGATGCACATAGTAACTTGTAAACTGTACTCGTATTTGCCTTACTTGCTTTGCGCCCTCCTCTTAGTACAGCATCAAGATATGAAATCTTTCATCTTGTATATACATTGTAATAAAGATGATTTCAAAACCCCTTATCTAACAAAAAAACGTTAACATTGATGCTACGGAAACAGTTCCAATACTTTTAAGATAGCGAAATCTCTTCATGATAACGACATCAACAAGTAATCTTGGTGATGGGTGTACTAAATTATGAGCGCATTCCTGTATGCTTACTATGCATATATATACATATGAATAATATATAACGCTATATGTGTAAACCCCCCCCCCCAAAAAAAAAATATATCAAAGTCACGGTCATGGTACGACTTCTGAGAAGGCTTTGCCAGTTGTAACTATAGCCCCCCAGGGGAAGGGAGGAAGGGGCACACGTTGCCCATTTGGCCGCCAGCCATGCCAGTCACCTTGCCGGCTGCTATGGAATTTCAATGGGGTGTCGCCAGGCTAATTCGAACATACGGAACCTAATTTGAGCACGAGATAAAACGTGGATCTTAGGGGTTGGTCTTTCCTGTCGGAGAAGGTCTAAGATTTCTCTAGAATATTGATTTCAAAGCGGACAGGTTGAACTTCCCCCCTTTGCCGGTTTGGCCACAGCAAGTAATTTTTATGGATGACATCAGCGCATTTATTTTCGACTGATTTTGAAAAAAAAGAAAGAAATTTTGTTGTCTTCTGACACTGGTCACCATGCCGAAAAATGGGCAAAGATGTCTGTTGCCATGCCGGAAGGTGGATGGCAGATAACTATAAAGAGAGGAGACAAGAAAGGGCTCTGATTTAATGTTTTGTTTCTTACATTGATGCAGTGATATGTGATGCTGGCTGTGTATATGTGATGTTCCTACTGAATCAAAACCATTTGTACAATGATTGGGTCAAAATTTTGAAATGTAGGAACCTTGTTTTTTTCGGCCCGCCTTGTTTTTTTTTTCGCCCGCTCGCGTTAGATTTGGAGTCTGTGATTTGACTCGGAGTCTAAGGAGGATGTCATCCATAAAATTTATTTGCTGTGGCCTTACAACAAGAACCACCCTGTGTGATGTCAAACTCAGGACGCCACGTCAGGCTAGAATGCCGAGAAGTTGTGACTACAGCGGGGAGACCAGAAACTCTGATTTGTTTCTTTCTGACATGTCACAAGTGCTGGATTAGCGTTGACGGTTCACAGCGGGATCTGTTACCAGCTGAGATTTTTCACAAAATATGGCAACTACACCCAACTATTTGGAAATCACAGTTTAAACTTTTTCATAATGACTTATACCAACACAGGTGAACTTTCAAGATTAGACCCAACTATATATTTGGCAAATTGTGACTTGTACGCAGAATTAATAGCAAATGCAACAAAAACTGCATGATGACAGGATAGTTGCAGGAAGTACTGTTCTCTCTTTTCTGTCATGGATGTCACGTCTGAAACATTCGTCTGATGAACCTGGAAGATTGCGGCAAATTTACTCCCCACAGCGTCCCAGGAGAGCTACCTTTATTATAGTTTATAGGCATTACAAACAAATAAGCAGATAACGAGTCACAGAGGACACACAATAATCATAGTTCTCATTATCATTCTCATTATTCTAGTTCAAACAGCTTCACTTGTCACATACATTACCCAAACGTTCTAAACTACGATGCAAGTTCTCTCTTTGATCTCAAGGGCCATACGGCATCAACTCTGAAGGCTGCTACGGTTCACATTGTTGTTAGTATACAGTTGTACCCCTCTAATTGCTCCCTAAGCCCCCTAAGAGGATGAAATTACTGCAAGCTTATCGCCTGTGTCACGACCCGGGGCTGACACAACCCGGGCGGGATGTCAACATGCCGCCGTGGTCTCGCGGGATGTCAACACCTGTCGCACCAAATCTCGCGAGAACTAGAGGAGAAATGTCAGCACCTGCTGAAACAGCCCTCGCGAGGATTTGCGGGATTGACAGCTTGCTTACATTTCAAAATGTAACCTTTAGGTGTAGCCCCGGGTTTAGTTACGATACAGATCGCAATGATTTGTATGATAATCTCGTGGGTGGGCATAGCTTGAGATGACTTTTACCAGCTACGGTATTTTGACACCAAGTATCCCACCTGTATTCCAGCCTCTATCAGCATTGTCATTTGCAATTTTACGGAATACAGTGCAATTTTACGGAATACAGTGCAATTTTACTAGTATACAATGCAATTTTACAGAATACAGTACAATCGCATTAGTATACAGTGCAATTTTACGGAATACAATGCAATTGTATTAGTACATATGTATGTGTAATTTTACTAGTAAAATTGCACTGTATACTAATACGATTGCACTGTATTCCGCAAAAATTGCACTGTATACTAATACAAGTGTACTGTATTCTGTAAAATTGCACTGTATTCCGTAAAATTGCACTGTATACTCTGGCACCCCTGATACATACAGCTTTCTCACTACAGACAATTAACATTGACCTTAACGTATGGAACCAGCGATAACCCTCCAGATGTATGTCGTTACGGCAGGGCTCTTTTTAGTTGCACGTGCTCAGTGAAAACACCTCCTCAGCTCGAGTTGGGAGGGTAGGTCAGTGCTCCTTGGTAATTAGTCTGAGTGTGTGTTGGCTGGCTAGCCCTCTATAGCTCCCAACTCTGGGCGAAGCGACAACAACAACTCTAAACACTGCCTACACCAGGGGTGCCAGGGTATACAGTGAAATTTTACGGAATACAGTGCAATTTTACGGAATACAGTGCAATTTTACTGAATACAGTACAATCGTATTAGTATACAGTGCAATTTTACGGAATACAGTGCAATCGTATTACTAGTAAAATTGCACTGTATACTAGGAAAATTGTACTGTATTCCGTAAAATTTCACTGTATTCTGTAAAATTTCACTGTATACTCTGACACCCCTGTACACCCAGCCTTACAGATTAGAGACGAATAGTCGTGGAGGGGTGGGTGGTCTGAGGCGGAACAGCTCCGCTGAGAATTAATTAGATAATATTTCATATTGTCCTTCAGCTTTTATTAAGCTTCATGACCTTTTGATTTCATTAGTCTATACCCTGTGGTCTAGTCATACACGTAGATCAAATTAGTTGTACAAACATTGTACATGTGCCCGATGCGTATATCACCCCCTCCCCCATACAGAATAATAATAGAATTTATCTTAGGCAAAAGCGACAAACCTTTCGAATACCCGCGATCATTGAAACAATCAAAGCAATACAAAATGTTGCTTTCTTCATATAAAACTGACGATCGAAGTTTTGTGGAATAAAGTATTTAAAAAAACGGTACACTGAAACGTGTACAACAGGTTGTTTTTGTCTAAAAGATCAGGGTTTTTTTATTCTAGGCGTACCAAAGACAGGAAACAGACACTACACAGAGACAGCAAGGCTCACGTTGGCTGCCATTTGGCGCGAGGGTAGGTAAGCAAATACGCGAGCTAAGTGAAGGAATACTAGGTGGTGCTTATGCTTGTCTAAATGCTGCAAACTCAAGGTCAAGAACACTAGAATCTGGGCTCATTCAAGAATGTGCTGTGTTTAAAAGTCTGGCGGAATTGTGTGACCGAAAAATGATTCACAATGACCAATGTGTGTATCGTTAACAATGGACCGGCCTAGCGAGCAAGACTCAATAACGCCCAACAGTTAAAAAGATGACCCCTCAAGAAATCTTAGACCATCTCGACTCTTTTCTTGAAAGTTAATCATAGTTAAAAATTGAACTGTTCTCCAACTCAAAGAAATCTGACTCACTGAAATTTTAACTCGAATCTCATAAGCTACTAGGTCTTCATAAGATACTAGAATTTAGCGAGAGGGTTGAAGAATGTCATCTACAGCAGGGCAAACCAACCTTCCCTCAACCGGGACGGGGGGCGGTACCGACTTCCGACGAACTTTGACCCAGTACTGACACCATTCATGGAAATAATCACGTATCTACACTACTTGGGTCAGATAGCTGATGAAGACCGAACGGTTCGGTTTTGAAAAAAAAGTCCGGTTAGTCAAATTTCCCTTGGAGAACAGTTTAATTTTTCAGTGTACATCTTGGGTCTTGCCCGGGTCGTTGACTCCTCAGCTATGAGTAACCGCTCATCACCGTTGATCTTAAGCAGAGCCCCGGGGCCACGCCCCTGTTATTCATCGGAACGATCCATTAGCAGGACCTGTTACCTATCCAGCCACTCTTTCAGCCACTTCCACCGCTCCACAACGGTCAAAGGGACAGACTTACAAATGTCAGACGTGTATCCTTTACCAGCGCCAAATGGAAGCTGTAAAATTGCAAGATGGGGGATCGTGAAGACGTAAATTTCGACACAGGCGCGTGGGCCTACTTTTATGGCGAAGCACAGGTGAAAGAGGGGTGTAAAGCGAATCCTTGAAAAAAACCATGAATTTTATGCCACGGGAGAAGCCGTAAAACCGGATATCTAATTGCTGTCGTAAATATCTGATGATAGGAAGAAGCCGTAAAATGAGCCATCCACGAACTGTCGTAAATTCGAATAGACTTCCCAGCCGTGCAGGTTGTGACCCTGCACTAATATACCGGAGGAACCCGATATCCTCAACCTGAGACTTGGCAAGGGTCAACTTTACTGAAAGTTCACGGTCAAGTGAATCAATTCGCTGCGTGTTATGGTCAGACGCCAAGGGACGATGTATAGCGATATATTGCTTCTCCTCATCTCGTTAGAACCATAAACGGGAATCAGATATCAAACAATTTTGATTCAGCAGTAACTTGAAATCCGGCGTGCCCCAAATCAATTTCTGTCGGCAATAAATTTACGAACGTTCCCCAGTATTTTCCCTCCGACATGTATTTGTTTACCTGATTCTTGAGTTCAGGTGTTATGTGTGTGTGGTTGATATCAAAGTTCAGGGGCATTGCCCCCTCCTATAACACAAAGGATTGTCCTCAGGTCGAAAGCTCTAGGTGACTCACCTAGAGCTTTCGACCAGTCTCTCTGGTCTTCTTCAAGAGACTGACCCAGCGGGACTTGTCACGTGGCTTCATATCAAAGTTGAGGAGATTTTCCCCCTCCTTTCAACTAATAAAGTGTCCTGCAGTAACGTGTTTGAAGTCAAAACTTTTGTTCCAACACAAGGGATTGTTCCTTCACCTAGAGCTTCCGACCAGTCACTCTGGTCTTCTTCAAGAGACTGACCCAGTGGGACTTGTCAAATGGCTTTAAATCAAAGTTGAGGGGAAGTGCCCTCCTTCTATTAAGTAAAAGGTGTTCGTTTTAAAGTTCAAACTTTTGTTACAACAAAAGGCATTATTCTCATTTTAGAGATTTCGACCAGTCACTCTGGTCTTCTTCAAGAGACTGACCCAGTGGGACGTCACGTGGCTTCATATCAACGTTGAGGGGAATTGCCCCCTCCTATCAAGTAACAAAGTGTCAAGTTTAAAGTTAAAACTTTTATCCCAACACAAGGAACTGTTCTCTGGTCTTCTTCAATAGAAGGACCCAGTGAGTCTTGCCACGTGACTTCTCTTAAGTGTGACGTCAACACTGGGTCAAAGGTAACCTGAAAACGACGTCGGCCGCCGTCGCGGTGTCCTGACCACCCCTCCATATTCTAGCTAAATAGACTGGCCCAAAACCTGCGGATAACTTGTGCAGTTGTGGTATGTTTGCCAAGAAGGCTTATCGCCGGTCATGGTACATGCTCCATTTCATCCCTGCTTATTTGTAGACCTTGACGTACAGGCGTTTGCTTAACCCTTCGTTACATTTCAAATTGACTTTCCCGAACGTGACTACAATTCTGAAAAGTCAATATTTTCCTGCACGTGTCCAGAGTAAATATTGGCCTTCTCGTTCCCTACCTCTAAAAAAAAAAACAATTAAAACTTGTTGACCTTTGACCATACAATATGGCGTGACTGGTTCGCTAAAGCATCAAAATATTGCCTTGCGACCAAACTTAGAATCAATCATTTCCAGTTCTGTGAACTTTTATTTTACTGTTCCACCCACATAAAATTTTGAAGGAGAACGAGCTCCAGTTTAATACCGTTGAGTGCGCACAGAAAAATCAATATACGCCAGTTTACTCACAACACACGCATGGGCTGATACATGGAGGTAATAACAGGCAGTTATGAAGGTGATATACAGTACAACATAAAGGGGCGAAGGAGAAAATAACGTGGCATAATGAAAACATAATATCGCAAACAACCGTTTTCAATTTATTTTCAGTCTTTATTGCATACGTAATCATCCTGGCTGGTCATTCAAAGTAATGCATAATTTCGTATTTCATTGTCCACGGTAAAATTACACTCTCCAAGCAGAGGTTTAGGTATTTTTTGTTTGTTTGTTTGTTTGTTTGTTTGTTTGTTTTTAGGCGGTTATGTCGGTCTCTCTTATTTGTACCGGTATTTTTTTTTCTGGTGGCTAGTGGTAACTGTCTGGTAAATGGATATATATACTGCCTGGCCAATTTGATACTGTCTTTTCAGCCACCAAAATATCTGCTTAGAAATTCGTGCAATCATGTAGTTCCAAAAACCCTTCGGAAACCTCGTGTTTCGTCCCAAATCATCAACAGGCCATGAAGATATCAGTTGGCTTGATTCATAAGGCAATAAGTAACGCTGAGCTTTGCCTGTTGAAAATGAGCCAATCGCAGAAGCGGCATTCCGCGGCGTGTACAAATTTGATACGGCACTTAGACCACTGCAATCCCTGCTGCCTGTGTCATATGTGCACTATAAGGTTCCCAAACTTCATATCGTACCAGCCGTTTCCCTGCACATATTGTAAATATTGGCTCTTTTCGTTACTCCAGAAGAATTTTACTGGCAGTTACTGGCAATTTTACTGAGTTTTACAACTTTTAAGACAGGTTTTATGGAGTTTATAGCTTAAATATGATGCAGCCTTGCCGGAAATAAAATGGCCTTTGATGAAATGTAAGATTTTAACGACGGAAACGCCATCTCACTAGACACGACTTCCAGAACTTTGATGTCGGCTTCTGGTTTCATCTCCTATGCTGCTATGATAGCCGGGATCAACAACATGGATTTATACAAGTAATCGTTAAAACGTAGTGGCTCTGAATTGGTAGCTAAAGTTGCCATCCCCAGAATTCTAAATATACGACATTGGAGAATCCGATATATAGCATCGGCGAATTTTTGTAGCAGGGTAAATATTATGGGAAGTACTTGACTTTCGTCGTTAAAATTATATGTGACATTTGCGCTGATGAAACTTTGCGATTCTGCCCTGTCAACGTTATTGCAACTACCAATGGAGTCTCTTCAAAATTTATATGGACTTTGAACTTTATACAAAACTTTGAACAAAATTAATATGAACTTTAGATGTCATTTCTCTTGTCTTGATGATAAGTAGGTTTGTTTACTCCTTTCGATATACTCTTTATGATAAGTGTTTTGTTTACACGCTGTATTTGTTTACACCATATCACGCGTACGTATGATTTTACATTGAAATAAAAATGCTAGGCTAGATTGACTACCAGGTTATGAATAGTTATGGATCTTTATGAAGTAGTTTAAACTGTAATTTCCAACACAATGGATCGGGCTTACACCAATCCAATGTGTTGGGAATTACAGTGTAAACCTTTTCATAAAGCCTTCTACCGACACAGATGAACTTTCAAGATAAGTTATTTATGCATCCTTATTTAGAGATAACGGCGCTTTGCCATTTGAAGTATCGTGCTATGGGGTCCTACGCTAGAGTAAACTAGGTTGTGGTACTTCACACATGTACAGCCCAAGTTCATCTCAACATCTGTGGTTGTTTCAGCGTAATACCAGCATAACGATTTTGTCCGTAAGTTCATTTTCTCAACAAGTTATTTTCATGACTGATTTTGAGGTGAAAAGTTGGTGTGAATTTTTGTTATTTTCCTTTCTACTAAGATTTTGTCAATTCCCTTTCTTAACACGTTTATTTCATGACATTTAAAGGCTGACTTTGAGGTGAAAATTTTGTGTGAATTTTTGTTATTTTCCTTTCTACAAAGATTTTGTCGGTTCTTTGTCTAAAGTTATTTTTATGACATGTTGATTTTGACGTGAAAATATGGTGTAAAGTTTTGTTATTTCATTGTCAGTTGCCTTTGTCAACAGGTTATTTCCTGACATTTAGAGGCTGACTTTGACGTGAAAATATGCTGAGAATTTTATTATTTTCCTTTCTTGTCACGGTACGTATTTCCCCGCCAATCTTTTGAATATCAAAGGTAACCTTTCTGTAAATGACTTTGCTCCCAAAGGAGGTCTAGTTTTTCAACGCTTGTCAAATATGATATCATAATTACACGGTCTGGCGGTTGTCTGTGTCTATCATAAATATCAGAGATGGTCTTTTTCATGCACATTTAGGGATTATAGTTATTACCTGTCAGATGTTACAATATATCGCTGCAACTTGATATACACTATAATATGACATCTATCAGCAGTATAGATGGTATAATAATATGATCAAAGTGAAATTGTGCATACATCATTTACATGCGTAATGTTCAATGCACCTGATTGAAGTAATTCTTGTATCAACTTTCTATAGCAAAACGAATCCATTACTAGTCATTCATGGCAGAAAAATATCCTGTGAATTATTAATTTCATTTTCCATCTCAATATACGATAAAAAGAGTGCGTATACGTTTTTGAGCACCGTCTGTCATAGTCTCCGTAGCAGGCTTATAGAACTGGAGGTCTGGTGGTCTTCGGCTGTTTTCTGGTCAGCCCAGTTCTTAAAAAACGGGGGTAATTCAACCAGGCCGGCTATGTTGTCTATATGCAATCAGAAAATAGCACATAAAGGCTCTCAAAGATCCTGAGGACCCCCAAAACCCCCAGTTTTTGGCATGCTATGGAGGCTACGTCTGTCAACCGGTTGGCAGCTGATCATATGCATGCGTGGTTTTCCAGCAGCGGTCCAGTCGAGCATGGTGTATTTACACGGGCGGCCCTTCAGTGGACTCTCCACACATTACCGGTGTTCGCGCCGGGATGAAAACATTCACGTCTGCCTGACAACAACCGGCTGGAATTGGGGGGCGAGGGTCGTATGGGGGTTTAAGGAACACCAGTTGATGAGGATGCGTTATAAATAATGTGGACGGTGTTTAAGCTTCAAACAGATCTTTTGGTGGCTGCAAAGACAGTACCAAATTGGCCAGGCAGTATCCATTTGCCACCCGTTGGGCTTCGGCGTTAAAAAAAAAGATACCAGTACGAAAAGAAAACCAAAGTCTAAACAACTGCTTCTTGGAGAATACAGCAATAAACCGAAGTTGCAATTGGGGCCGAACATTTTTTCGTAGGCGAGAGCCTTTCGTATTTAAGTATCAATAATGATAGTATCGATAGGTCACTCTCAAATCGATTTGAAGAAGAATAGCAGGTATTTCGTATCAATATATTCACTGGTACTTCATCTATCGCCTATGTCAGCACTGTATCAAAAGGATTTTCCCAGTCAACTGTTCAGTGCACAGGGATGCATGTACGCTTTCTTCTTGGTGCGTGCGTACGGATATGTTGATAAAAAAACTTTTAAATGGTATAAATGTATAAATCAACGGATGCAAGCCAGTACCCTTAATCTAAAGCGTTTACCGAACGTATGCATCAAATGGAACGAAATTTGGTATCCAGGTTCCCCCTGACATAGCCTCGGAGACCACTTACGAACGTCCCCGCACTTCAATAACTGTGAAGAGTCCCGCTGATTACGTCCACATCGGTAACGCACTGCAGCTAATCTGGGCAATCATGCACCAGCCGATAGAAACCGGAGACGGTAGGACAACAACAACTGTGCTATACTCTACTATAGTGTAGTAGATCTACGTAGTCCGTCGTATGTCACATTTTGTAGAGCAACTGTTTATATCACTATAGTTTACTATACAGTTGCAATACATTACAAATATCACCGTGCCATTTCTGATGTTTTGTGGCAAGCAAAGAGGCTTGAGTTCGGCTAAATATTGCGCGCGCTATTTCATTTTCATAATAGCGGAGACATGTGCCATGTAAGGTATACACGCCATATAGCATATGACACATGCCAATCAACCAATGATAAAAATATCATCTACGTATTGTTTACCCAAACCAAAGCTGTTATTACGTTTTAGGTACGTAGTTTGGCTTTTAAGATCTATTCCAAACTAGAATTGCATATCTAGCATGGCGTTGCATACATGTACCCCCTATTATACGGACAGACATGCATGTATTTGATCATATTTCATGATCTCCAAGCAGATCCAAGGGTGGCAAAAAGACAGTATCAAATTGGCTAGGCATTGGCCAGAGAGGGTCCAATTCGCCGTGGGGGTAGCGACAAAAAAACGGTAACTATATTCCCCCATCAACTTCTGCTTGGAGTACATATTTCCCGCCCGCAACGCCCCCCTCCCCCATGGGGGTTTACATTCCCAAGTGCATTACCAATCACACTACCCTCCACTCCAGTGTGCCTGGCTCCCAGATGACTCTTTTCTCATTAAAACATGTTCCCAACGCCCAACCAAACCAGAAACCGCGACAGTTCCATCCGTACGGTGGACATGTGCTTGCACTCCGTGTCAAACAAACCCTACATCTAACTCAACCTGTTTATTATTTTTCTGCTAAACCGTCGAAAGACTCCTCTTATCTTTAGCTTTGGAGGTAAACAGTGCGGACGGTTTGCTGAGATATGAATAGAATGTGTTGTAACTGTTGTGGTGTAAAAGCAACATTTAGCTACTTTTTTACCACACAGTAAAATGCAAAAACATTAGGTGCTCCACATGGTTTATATATGGCCGTCAAAGCGTTTACTTTTCTGAATTCTGATTCCATAAAATAAGCAACCGAAGCATCAAATACCGATCACTTTTGTTTACATTATGAACATGAAAGTGGAGTGGAAAAATGGCTGGCATTTCTATTGAAACCAGAAAAGGAAATTATAAAAGATTACCTAAATATTTTTGCAGCTATACGTAGCAAACCTATGGCGGTCACTGTGAGCAAAGGTCAATGACCGCTAATCTCCAAGCAGATGTTACGGTGGAAGTTTGTAACGTTTTGCGACAACCGTTTCACTCAGAGAAGCCCAGCAGTCAGAAAAGGTTACGATCTTCCAACCGAATATCTGCTTGGAGATTACTCAAGTCAAATCAATTCAAGATTTATTGCGCAACAGTTGCATCGAATACAATGTATGGCAAATAACATTTAATAACTATTAACTATTTCTACTAGCGTACTAATCTAACCATGGAGTTAAAAGATCAGATATAACTTTATCAATTCTACGACACTTCTGTGTTGGAGCATCCACGTTTTTAGTCAGAGAAAATGGCAGTCGCAGTCGAATTTCAATAAATGTACATGTTATGATGGAAGACTACATTTCACATTGCTATGACTCGCACGTCCTTTCTAGTACTGCCATTCAGTATCTTCCATTTACTGAATGAACGACCCGGCTACCTACTGACTGCATGCCTGGGCGCCCGGCCGCGGTTACCGCAGCTTCTCCGTCAATATTAGCCCAGCCGGACGGGCTGGAGCAGCAAGCAAAGGCGCGCCGTCTGTGACTTCAATACATGCAGGGCCCTATTCTCCAAGCAGACGTTGGGAAGGAAATAGCAAAAACGGGCTGAAGCAGCAAAGGCGAGCCTGGTCCCGGGCCGGGGATCGAACCCACGCCAAACCCGGGCACCAGTTTACACCCCGACGCTCTAACCATTCGGCTAAAAGGTCTAGATCCGTCACCGGATGAGTTGGTGGCGCCTATAAACCCCACTGTTACATGTGCATGCGGCTCTATTCTATTCTCCAAGCAGACGTTAGGAGGGGAAGATCGTAGCTTTCTTCCTTTCCCTTTCTTTTTATTCACGGCCGTTCTTCAGCATACGTATAGTAGTAGCGTGTCAGCAAAAATTATGGAGCTAGCAACAACTCCACATAATGATTTACCATTCTAACATCTAGTGCGTGGGAGACAGTGATATACTCCTCAACTGACATGAAGTAGTACTACACCATTGCGGTGGTTCTCCCCAGCCGTCCCATGTGTAGATATTTCTTCCCCACTCCCTGGAGATTCCGACCCCCGCCTGTGCATTCATACACGCAATCTCTCCCACGCCAAGCCAATTTGAATATTTGATATAATCGTGTTTTCGTAGACTGGACTCAAGCCTACAGCAGACGATTATGTCTGCATCCATATTCATGTCCGCCGATACGACGCGAGCACAGATGGAGGGGAATGATTACCTACCCCTGGGTAACCACGCATGGCTACACAGACGCCGGCATCGTAAAAAAAAACTCTAACCCCTACGCGGTCATCTACAATGCAAGCCACATGGCCATCCACTACTATAGCCTAGTCGAGCATTCCGATCAAATTCTATACTAATATTCTATAAACCCAGAACAAAAACATTGCTGTGTTCAATAAGTACAAATGGGCCAGACAATCTACGGCCATCACAAGTCTACGCCACCTTGTGTCTTATACACAAACCTTCAACCAATGCCGAACACAGATTTTCTTGTCTCTGCGTAGCAAACTATCAAAACACTGCCATATGGCTTCGCATTTAATACCCTGGTCGACTGTCGTCTAAATATACCCGTACATTCACCCGTACGCTACGCACAATCATTATGATATTAGCTCCAACATGTTTTGACAGTTTGAAAATAGTGACGCCCCCGCCCAAATCTTAATTTTTCCTACTACGTGTAGGTCGAAAGACCCAGACATTTAGGGATTTTGGAAAGACCAACGCCTTCATCCCAACCCACATTTCTTTCTTCCCTGCCTCCTCAAACAATCATCAGATACCGTAGAGGCACTGTACACAATTTGCTAATCTCGCGTACAAAATGAAGTAGTTACTTCCATTAACTTGACTGCGAGAGATATAATTGCCTGAAAGCTAACTGCTTCACGCCAAGGGACCGTTATCCGAGTTTTCCATGATATTGTGCGGTAACTATGGATATACATCACCAAACGTTGGTCCTCAGCCAAGAGATGTTGGGACCAGATTGTTCTTCCGTGAACCTTACCCGGCGTGCGAAAACGCGGGGCGCCCTGCCACATGTACATGGCTCACCGTCCAGAAATGTAACCTTCCCTGCCAAACGCCTGTCCACAACATTACGGTCTGTTTCTGTTAGCTGTGCGTGCGAGAGAGAATGTCCTTTTGGCAAGCAGACCAATATTTGGCCGAGAGAACACTACATACAAATCTGTAGTACGATTGCCCTCGCTCAGTGCATGAGTATATACGGGAAAGTATGTGTACATAAATGTCTAGATGTCTACTCAGCGAAATTTTGATTTGTTGACCCCCCAGCTAAGCCATCTAGTTATGCGGCTGATAAAGTGTTTGGTTGATACACAGTTATGTAGGACATGCCTGCCCCCTTGTACTGGTAAAAAGCCGTGCGCTTGTCAACCTAGCACGCCTGGCCGAGAAAACATCGGACGAGACTTACCGCATACCCGCTCGTACAGCCCCGTCGCCACCGCGCCCAGACATAACACCAATAGTACGGGCAGCAGAATCTTGGCCGCCGCCATCCTCGCCGTCTTTCCTCGGTGGTGCTTACGATCTTTCCCCGAGAGGTCTCCTGCTACGCTACGGTCCGACCTGCCGTGGGACTCGGTCTCCCTAGTGTTCGGCACTCGCTCGTGCAACTCCGGTTTTCCGCCAGGCCCACAATTCATTGGCCTTTGAACTTCTCAAACATTGGGTCTGAAGGCGGTTACGAGAACACCTGATGTGCGCAGATATCCCAGTGCCACACGTTTATCGACTGACAGTAAGATAAACGCGATAACGCCACGTTATACACCAAGGTATAGGCTATTAACGATGCAAAAGTCTATCACACCTACAAGAAATAAGAGTCATAGTACGGTATCCCTAAATACCCATCTTGGGCCTCCCAGCGCGTGCGACCAATCATAATGCGAGTTGACCGGTGGTTAATCATACCGTTAATCATTGCCAGGCTGCTGAGGTTGTCGGCAGCCGCTCGGACAAATTTACTGAGAGACCTGCAGACTGGAGGGTCTCTTGTGGGTTTTAGTGCCTTCCTTAGTGGTATATTTCCCTCTCAGAAATAATTAGTAAGACACAAGAGCAATGCAGCAAGTACGATCGGAAGGAGTAGCACTAGTACACACACTGTATATCTGACATATCTTGAAACCCCTTCCAGAATCTTCCATCATATGTCCCAGTGGGTTTGAGTGACGTTTCTGACGTACATAAAACCGACGTGCGATCGCGTGCTCTTCCAGCCTTTAGAGGCACATCAGGTCAGAGATAACATTTAAGAAGATTTTCGGTTTTACCCGGGACGATCCCTAAATGATTGATAGCAGCGAAGGGATTTGGATACTATCACATTATCTATTGATCGTCGACACTTGTTTTCATTCTTCAGAACCGTAGTGGATACTCGTTGCCACCAAGCACAGTTGGGGCATCATCACTAGAAAGCTTTAAACAACTCCTGCAATTAAATGTGCAAAGATTGAGTGTAACAAGTCGTTCATGTGATATAGCTAGCTGCCGCCGCGCCGCGTGCCTGCGAAGCTGGTGTGTTACGTCGAAGGGAGGTTATACCGGCTATACTGATACAGATACAGATACAATGGACAGGTAAGCAACAGATACTCCGATTTCAAGTAAATGCTGAAAAGGCCTGAAAATGCAGACGGTCTATTCCAGGCTTTTTGGAACGTAGCTTAGTCTACTTACTCTATTCACGGTGCAAATATGTGAGCCTATAATCCAGCACATACACACACACACACAGATGTCAGAATGACAACTATCTGTACTTATGGATGTGCTAAAGATGACTGGTGCCTTCCCCGAGCGTTCTATTTTTGTCTCTTCACTCTATATCTATGGCCACAGCAAGTAAATTTATGGAGGGCATCCTCCACAGACTCCAAATCTAATGCGAGCGGGCGAAAAAAACAAGGTTCCTACATTTTGACTCAATCACTGTACAAATGGTTTTGATTCAGTGGGAACATCACATATACACAGCCAACATCACATATCACTGCATCAAAGTAAGAAACAAAACATTAAATCAGAGCCGTTTCTTGTCTCCTCTCTGCCATCCACCTTCCGGCATGGCAACAGACATCTTTGTGTCCATTTTCGGCATGGTGACCACTGTCAGAGTGCAACAAAATTTCTTGTTTTATTTTTCCAAAATCAGGCGAAAATTAATGCGCGCGCTGATGTCATCCATAAAAATTCTTTGCTTTGGCCTATCTCAAGCTTCGCTGCACGTAAAGCTGCACGTAAAGCTACTCCGCAGAAAAAATCGCTATGTAACCCTGGGCCTTGCGTCTACTCCAAGACGTATTTGACAAACGAGGACTTAAGAATACATCAAAGATACATGCCGTCGTGTCCACGGCCGTCCTTTGAAAGTTTGAAGTTCAGAAAGATTTGGATTCTGACGTAAATTGTGTCTAGAAAGCTATCCGGTGAAAAAAACGTCTTGAAAAATGGCAGATGCGGGGATTCGTGGGTACGATAAAAACCTACCATTCCCATCACTTACCGATACCTTTATATCCCACTGCTTGCTTTACCCTTTTAGAGGTACTCAGTATATATACTATTGTAGTATTTGAGTATAAATCAGTTTCCAATAGCATCTCCTGTAGTACATGCTGTATCGTCCTTGGAATATCAAATATCACACACGTGGTTGTTATACTATAGCCATATCGCCACGGTCTCTTTTAATACTTCCTCCAATAAAAACATACCATGTAAACAAAACATAAACAGATGCCGACAAGATTTGATGATGATGCACTGAGCTCCTCACCAAGTATTGACACTTTTCTCTCTCCATTGCTTGTTTGATTGTACAAATTGATACGTTTCCGAATGTAGTAATCTTAATAGCTGTTACAAAGATGTTGTGTGTACACAGAGTTACAGATAAGACAGATATTAGGGATTGTTATTGTGAAAAAGAGAACAGAGATACCCTGTTCAATCTATGAATGTTTTGATGAGTATCGGGTGGCACAGTTAGGGTCTTCAAAGCCGGCGGCGTGCTGCCCCGCTCTCGTGCCCAGCATACCGCCCCTCCCCCCGCTCTCGATCCCGATTGACCCACTTGATAGCGTCAATCCAGCCACATTCCACTTGTTCCGGTTAGTCTATACACAGACTCCGCTGGGAGCAAAATTTATTGCTGCAAAAACGCGTTAACGTTGGCCTGGCATTCCTGGCTAATGTCAGATTGCAGATAGCGAAGAGTTACCCAAGCCAAAAAAATATACTAGAGTATATCATGATTAGCCCTACTTGACTGTTAACGGTGTTTGGTTACATGATGTTGCAATTTTATAGAAGAAGGGATTTAGACTGCTGCCACCATATATGTTAATGTGTACTGTGTTCAATAGTCGTTGCCATACATTGTACTTTGAAATTGTCGTGCAATTAAGTTCTTCCATGCGCAGTCTAAGAGCACAAGATACGCCCAGCCATGCCACAAGTATTCTGCCAAAATAAGTATGTCCTCCTTCGTGAAGAATGTCTGGTATTTCAGTTGATGAAGCTCAACGGTGCCCACTAACTCTGTACTCTCACGATAGGAACCACGGCACTGACAGAAAAGTACGTAATTCCACATTCTAAACACACCTGTTGTACGTAGTGCCTAGAGATTCATAAAGTATGTCGTGCCTGAAGTAAAGGAAGGAAAGAAGAGGCCCAAATTTGGCCAAAGTATAATCACATAATGAGAATCTAATGAGCCATTGACAGATGCTGTGTGCAACAAATGTAGTCCTCTTCAGACGGCCAAAAAATAATTACATCGCCGCGTTTGCTGGGTTTGAAACAGGCGTGTCTTGACAATAACATCCGCACGACTATTCAATCGTCGTCAGTCTAAAGAGGGCCTACGACGTCGTCAACGCAGCGGGAAATAGTATATTCCCCGTTACCAATGGCAATGCAACGTGTTTCTTGAATATCGCATTGTTACTGTGTACTTGGAGGCCATTTATACGGGGTCATTGTCCCTAGCTTAACGTCCGAATGCCAGGAAGGCTAGCGGTGGACACTTGGGCCCACCGCTAATGGTTTCTGAATAAAGTTTAAAGTTTCACAGTCTGTTACGTAGACTTTTGTAACGACCTCTTCGGGCAGGGTTCCCCTGCTCTTTGACATGGAACAATGATGATGTACATCACACCAGCCGTTAGAATACAGACCCCACATTCTATAGCTAGTACGAGTCATCGGCCAAGGCCGATATGCTGTACGGCGTTGCTGTAACAACTTCGGTCGCGGCGTTCATGGCCACATAGCTCGGTGTAACTGTGAGGGATACGGTCAGATGTTCTCACTGTACTGCATAACGAATTTTATTCCAGACTTCAAGCAAGAAATATTATAGTTTCATCCGCATAGAAGAAGTTTGACTTTTAATGACACTTAAGTTATTAGAGATACTGGAAACATAGAAAAACATTGCTTGATAGGGCTTTGTGGAGAGAAATATGTACATTTGTACAAGCTTGGTCCCGGCTGATATAGGCCTATTGATGTTGATGGTGATTTTATATTTGATAATTTGAAAAAAAGAACATATTCATACGTGTACATGTAATACATTTGATTCACATACAACATACAATCATCATCAGTTTTTCCAAAGAATTTATGATGTCTAGTGTGGAGAAAATTTGTCCAGGATGAGTTACTTTATTACCATATAGAAACAACTGCGTAATAGACTGGGAGGGGACCAAGGTAATAGACAGAGAGGACTCTTTTATATCATTAGTACCCACGCACTATGCGTGCCACCAATTGCAAGTAGCTGATTCAATTTGAAAAGATAAGACTCATGTTTTAGTACAATAATCGCATCACTCTGTGAGTGGATATAGTCGTTCTTGAAGCGTACGCGTATCAAATATGTGTCTTCAATTTTCACATAAGACTAGATAAAACCGTTGGAGTTGATATAGATGTCCTATTAGGGCTTGGAAACCCGATTTTTCACAGCCAATATTCTAGTCATTTAGCTACATAGTGAGTTGAAAATACACTGTCTCAATGTATGTTGACCCTCATGGAGCAAAAATTCTGACGGAAAATGGTTACTGGAAGGGTCCTAGGTTGGTTTTTAGGGTACCACCTAGAAAATAAAGGGCCCGTCTTTGGCCTTGTTTCTGCAGTTTTAAAAGCCCAAAGTATGAAATGTTGACTCAAATGTGCCAATGTGAAGCAGTGTGTGTCAACATCACAAAGATTGCCTTACTCAGAATATTTCCAGTTTTGCAACCCTGAAATCGCATTGGATGCCTTTAAATTGAAGACGGTATGTTGTCAATTTTATGGTTTAAAAGGATTACGATAATTTCAAAGAGGACGGGCTCTGTTCAGAAGTGATTTGTCATACTTGCCCCAGTTTGTGACATATATGGATGAGAAAATTCAGTGAATAACAATTTGGCAATAATAAGTAATTGAGGGAATGGAAACTATAACATGATCTGGACAGCGTGGGGGCCTAGTCCATCAATCTTAATTATGATCAAAGAAATCGAATATGAAGAGACGCAAAATTAAAAGTGCATATGATGTACGTATCTGTGAGCTTGTATCAAAGCCAATACATAAATCTGGGATGGAAAAAACGACGTCAATTTTATATCTCTTGATTGTAATATAGGATGATCTGCTCCTAGCCTCTACCAGGCTTCGGGATGCGGCTGAGAAGAGTAGAAATTGGCCAGAGCGGAAAACTGTACTATTGAGCGGACCGACTCCCCTGGTATGCTGTCAATTGTATTCCCACTGAATCAAACCCATTTGTACAATGATTGAAAACTTTTTTTTGGCGACGTCTTAGGGAGGAGCCTAATGGTACAGTATTGTGTGCAGTTTGCAAAAATTCTAGGAATTGTACAGACATTTTGTCCACAGGAATGGAATGTCCACATGCATGTCTCTGACCCACATCTATGCCCACATTCCTGGAAACCCTTGGGGAAAGCTGTCTGCCCCGGATAGCCCTACTTGCTGTGACCCTGGGGCCCTGTAACAGGTACCAAGTCTTTCTCAAAATCATTAAATCATGTCAGTGCCATGCAAACAATAACCCTAACAGAAACCACCGTCGCCATGGCAATGTATGTTTTCATTTCCAGTCTTGTTTCAAACATGTTTCAGTGACAAATGGATGTTTTAACAGTCCTATTTCGTATTGGCGACTTGTACTCTCTATGGTTGTTGTCTAATTTCAACTTTGCAATGTATATTTGCTCATTATAATGTGAACTCCTACACATCAAAATATATCAACGTCCCTCATTTTGTTTCATTTTCGCCACCACAACCATCCTAAACCTTTGCTTACAAAACACCTTGCTCCTGCCTTGAATGTAAAAATAGAACACCCCCGCACCTTCTAAAAGGATTATCTTCTTCGTTTGAGACATTTTCCCCTTTCCAAATGGAATATTCCTAAAGCCGTTTAATGCGTGGCGTGTAAAAACCCCCACAGCCTTATCTATAGCTTCAGGCTAGGTGCGGCTATAAGCACATAACCACGTTAGTTCTCCCAACTTCCTCCAGTCTGCACAGAAAAACTCTGGTCTGCGTGAAAATCACTTTACCGTGCGGCCCGCTGTGTTATCTGCACGACAGTCGGGGAGGTGATTTTTCGTCTTCCTGACTCGATTTTCTGTGCCAGGAAACAGAATCAGCGGTGTAAAATGTGGTAATCGGTTTGCAGAACTCCTCGGAAACTAGGCTGGAGATAGAATCGAGATATTTTGCTCGAGAGGGGCGAATTATCTGGCACCAGGACATGTTCAGCTTTCTAGCCTTCGGCCTAGTCTCCACCAGACTCATTTGCAGGCTAAATAAACAGTACTGGACCCTCTATGGCCCGCCAACTCCCCTGACAAGCTACGTTCTTTTTAGGCCGAGCCTGCGAAGGAGTCTGGTGGAGACTACTTTTGACCATCCTTTGCCGGATAATTTTAATACCATAGCCTCTACCAGGCTTCGGGAAGCGGTCGGAAGAGTAGAAAATCGGCCAAAATAATAATATGAACTTGCATCACTGCACCGAAGGAAAAGACAAGCCAATAAATCAGAACCCCGTCTCCTCTCTTCATATTTATCTGCAATCCACATTTTGGCATGGCAACGACATCTTTACCCATTTTCGGCATGGGAATTTTTTTTTCCAAAATCGGGCGAAAATTAATGCGCGCGCTGATGTCATCCATACAAATTACTTGCTGTGGCCTAATACACATTTACGGACCCGACAAGGTCTGTTTTATCTCAGCATTCTACCTGGCACAATGACGTCTGTGTCACAATAAATGTCTCAGAATGAAACGACTCTGTCTTAATTAATTAGCGACAAATGGCTTAATTAGACGGAGACGTCCTCCTATGCTCTTATCTGCATCTTGCTCAAATACCCCCCAAGAGATGATAGTCGTAGTCGATCCCAATCCCGATTTTTGGACAGATTGTGCCGCTAAAACAATGTGCGATAGAAAAGGAATGTTAGAAACGCTGTGACCTTCTCCAAACGCCCACCTACCATAGAGAACACTTTCCACCAAAGATAACGCTAGCCAGGCTCTAGTTGTTGTCTGCCGTATGAGCCATTACCATACATCTCCCCCTTTTTAAAGTGGTTCGTATGTGCTGTTTTCTGTTTTCACATAACGCACAAAATATCATCTGACGTTCTTGTTCATGGCTATGACTGTTCACTGATCCCCATCTGTTAATATGTGTGTTCCCTGGCCTAAACCCCGTGTACGTGCAGGAGTTCTATTTCTTTCTTTCTTTCTTCGTTCTTTATTGGCAATGACAACAGATCAATACACAGGTTATCAAGGCAGTGGTGACTGGTATTAGATAACCCAAAAATACAAACGTGGAGACAAACATCAAATAGGGAAAATCTACTATCTATTTGGGGGCCCACTTGCCATTTTCCGTAGAGCGTAATCGGCCGTTTTAATTCTAAGTAGAGCCTTAGACAGACCGCTCAAATTCAACGTAGAGCGTTTTGCGTAGAGTGCAATTCACCGTTTTGATTCTACGTAATGCGTTGTAGCTACCCGGAATTTATCGTAAAACGTAATGGGGAGACTTCCTGAAATCAGCGTAATACGTAGCCAGCTCTCAAAATTTATAGCGTAGGGCGTTGTCGGGACTACTCTCCAAGCAGAGGTTTGGGATTTGGGGGGGTATTTTTAGCGTGTTTTTAGGCTTTTTATCGGGGTTTCTCTTTTGCACTGAATTTTTTCCCCACCAAATCCAACCTCCCCCCATGCAGGCCCTCCTATCTGCCTCACGGTTCTGTGAGGAAACTCCAGCTGGTCTGACGGCTAATCGGTACATCCTGCCCGCCGTGTGTGTCCCCAGCCTGGATCAGATAAAGCCCGGAGACTGCCCAAGGTGTACTTGGCATTCCTGTAACCCTGTAACCAGAGGAATCCGTGGCGGATATTTGCGGGTAGATAGTCTCTAGTCGGGGGCTGTCTCTGAAGGACACGGTGTATAAAGAATCTTCCGCCCGAACACCAGCCGATCAAGGTTAGCTGAAGTTAGGGAGCGGTGTGACCAAATTAGGCCACTGCTACCTTTAATATGGAATCGAATTTTAGTTAAATTTGAGTCAAATTCTACTATCAACTATGTCTCGTCCACAGCTGATTGTCAGTACGTTAAACATTGTGAAATCGTCGTTCGGCAGGCACAGCCGAACAGTAGCCGACCAGGCCGAACACCGGCCGACCTTGCTCCTAAAAATGGTTGAGGGGAGTTAGGCTTGTGATCGGGAGGCCATATTCGGCTATGTGTGACAGGGGATGTACACAAACGTTTCCTTTCTTCTAATCTCTATTTAGTGCCATATATCGAACAATTGTCGCCTATGGGCCACAGTCGTTTGATAATTGAGAGAAACCAACAACGCCACCTGTACGTTGTGCATTGCACTGCAGCAATAGAAAGAATGAATTTACCTGATTGATATCGAGTTATCCATCAGAGTCTATTCTTCTGTATCCTTAGTCCTTTGGAAACGGTGCCATTTGACACAACGCACGAATGGGTATTGTCTTACCTCCATCAGCAGTTTATTCTACATATCAAAATTATCAACATTCTCATCACAACAGCAATAGACTGAACAGGTATGCCCTAGAAAAGCTTTGAAGAGTTCACCTTTGACTTGATCGATGTAGCCACCGTCATTATCTCGCTACTTCATGCATGGAGACAGCAAAAAACAAATTGTGCACGTCTGAACAACACTGACCTACATATGAATCTTTATTATTCTCCACTCAAAAAATGTACATCAGCAGGGGGGAGTGCAAAAAGCACCCCCTCTGAATTGGGTACAAATTTTCACATTTCCCTCATTAAAAAAAATTTTTACACAACACATCTACTTAAAAACATATACAAAGACACATACAAGAATTATTTACAATATATACACAGTTCATGCCGATTTCTGCAGTGAGTCGTTGTACAGTCTGATCGCGCAATGCAGGAAGGACTGCTGCAGACGCTTGGTTCTTGCGTGAGGGATCGTGAAGTCGTGGCTGTTCCTCAGGGATCTGCCTGTGGCTGAGTGTCTTTGGACAGGAGCCAGGTCATGCAGTGGATGATCCGGTCTTAGCATGGCCTTGAAGAGGGTCACTGCAGCGGCTTCTCTCCTTTCCTTCAGGGAAGGCAGGTCCGGAACGGAACGCCTGCCGCCGCGTGAGATAATCCGGAGGGCGCGCCTTTGAACTCTCTCCATGCTAGCTGCCAGGTCCTCACTGCAACCCACCAACAGGACATGTCCGTACTCCAGAACAGGGCGGATGAGACTCAGGTACACCTGGATGAGATCTTCCACGCTCATGCCCTGTTTTGTTAGCAGACGGAGGTAGTGAAGCCTGCTCGAGGCCTTAGACACCGTAGACTTCACATGTTCACGCCAGGAGAGCTTGTCGTCAAAGATGAAGCCAAGCCCCTTGGCCACGTTAGTGACTGGAACAGGTTCGCCACCGAGAGACAGAGGTGGTAGAGCTGGTATGTTTCTGCTAAAGCAGATCAGCATCGCTTGGCTTTTCTTGCCGTTCAGGAGCATCTCGTTGCGGTCCGCCCAGGTGTCAAGCTGCGACGCTTCCTCTGTCATAGTAGTGTCCGTGACAGCATTCTTCAGGGAGACTGATCTGGACAAACTCATGTCGTCTGCGTAGCCCACGTCTAAAGTGTCGCTATGGACCACTTCGCGTGAGCTCATGAACAGAAGGAACAGATAAGGCGATAACACTCCACCTTGCGGTACCCCTGACGTAAGCTGCCGCCAGCCACTGAACTCGCCGTTGGCAGCCACTCGCTGAGTGCGACCCTGTAGGTAGTTTTGCAACCACGCTACCATCCGTGGACTTGGCACAACGTCGTTCACCCGCTGTAGTAGTATTGCGTGGCTCACCCTATCAAACGCTTTGCTCATGTCAGCAAAAAGGGTCTGAACACAGGTTTGATCCCTGGAGTCGAGAGCGCTCAACCATGTATGGATCATCCTGATGACGGCGATGACGGTGGACGAGCCCTTGAGGTAGGCATACTGGTTGGTGATGACAGGTGTGATAGACGGGAGGAGTCTCTTCAGTATGCACCTTTCCAACAACTTGGCTAGGACAGGGAGGAGAGACACAGGTCTCATGTCGCTGGGTTTGGTTGCTCCCTTTGACTTTGGAATGGGGACTACATTTGCTGCCTTCCAAACACTCGGTACCGTACCCCCTCCATAGGAAGCATTGAAGAGGTGAGTGATGACGGGAGCAAAGTCCTCTGCGTACTCCTTAAGTGTCCAGGTAGGAAGATCGTCCGGACCACTAGCCTTGTTAGGGTTTATGTCCTTGAGTAGGGCTTTGACTTCCCCGATTGAACAGAGGTCCACAGTTTCGGTGGGGCGTTGGAGAGGAAACAGGTACAGATCATGGCCAGGACACCACGCCTCAGAGAAGTGCTGGTTCAGAACATCAGCAACATCCCGGTCTGGCACATTCTCAATGGTGGTGCGGTTAGATCTCTCTTGAGATCTGCCAAGTTCTCGGTTGACAAAACTCCACCATTTGCGTGGGTTCTCCAGCTTGAGGTACTGGATAAAGTTCCGGTAGTACCAGAACTTTGCCTGCCTTATGATGGTCTGGGCTCGGTTTCTGAGACTCTTCCAACGATCAGATTTCCCATGACGCTTGAACTCTGCAGTTCTGCTCTTGATGGCACGTTTAACTCGCTCTGTGACCCACTTCTTGTCACAGGCCCTGACTGACGCGACCTTCACCGGGAGGTGCTGGTTAACCAGTGCCCTGGTCAAACCGTAGAACGCGTTAGCCTTCTCCTCCACAGAAGCCTCACTATAGACAGGTGACCAGTCTGTTGTGGCGAGAGAAAGACCAAGGTTCAGCTTCCCCACTGCAGTGACCACCCTCCGCACAACCTTGACTGACTTGGTGCACTGGGGTTGTAACTTGTGGGGTCGGAGTAGGACACTGGAGTGGTCACTGGTTCCGACCGGTGCAAGAATGAGTGGGTCATTGTAGTGTTGGGCCATATTGGTAACGATCATGTCCAATGTAGCAGAACCCCGTGTGGCCTGCTTCACTACTTGCTTCAAATGGGGATGGGCTGTGACCAGTCTCTGGAGTGGTAATTTATTGAAATCACCGCATAGCAAGAGACCAGCGTGAGGTTGCTTCCGATACAGACTTTCACACGAGTTTATGAGATGTTGTAACATGTTGTCGGATCCCACTTTGTCGTTGTTACACGGCGGGTGGTATACAAGGCCAAAGAAAAGAACTGGAATAGTTCTGGGCAGCCACTTAGGTCTGACTTGTAACCACATTACTTCTAGAGTATCATCTTCAAGCACATGCAGTCTTTTTACTGGTATGTCATCGGCAACGAATAATGCTACACCCCCGCCTTTCCCAAGACGTCTGTCCTTTCTGTACAGTTTGTACCCTTCTATGGATGAAACGTCATCCGGGACCTGGGGTGTTAACCATGTCTCAGTGATGCAAGCTAACTGTACAGAGTGACTGGCCAGAGTGGCCTCCAGCTCATACTTTTTGTTGAGAAGCGAGCGGACATTAGACAAGAACAAGCTGGGAAGAGCCCTTGAATTCTGTTGTGCTGTCTTAGCTTGTACATTTGGAACAAACTGGATCTTACGAAGTACACTGACTCTATTTGTATCTCTACGGCATAGGTAATCGTTAACAGATGTGTCCGCTCTATGCGATACCAGTGGTTTGATTCTACAGTACTTTTGCTTCCTACCAAGACCACCACGGTTTCCTCTGAACCTCACGTTCGACACATCTGCATGACACATTGTAAATTGCTACAAATATCCAACAAGACTACATATAACTCACAACAGGGCAACAAAGAGGAATGCAACTACAACTGGTACAAGCAATAAAACAAAGGAAATGAATACAAGTGCCTTCAAAATAGTTCAAGTACATACATGTAGCTGCCGCTGACCCGGCGCTAATAGTTACAAAATTTCGTTATTACAACCACAGAGCCTACAAGGGATCAAGTAACCTACACAATCTGATATCAATGTCTAAAAAAAAAAGGCTGTGGTATGTCAACTTATCCTAAACTAAAGTAAAATGCTGGGAGACGTCAGAGGTTGGAAGAAGTGGCACCCCTCCCACTTTCGACGTTGGTAAACAAAGTGAGAATTTAAGCATTAAAAAATCATTTCTTACTCTAAAATAAAACCTCATTACGACTCTGAACGGAGTCATCTACAATAAAAACACAAAAGGGGCACTGGATGGTTTGGTTTAGGTACGATTATTTACCGATTTTAGATCTTCCAGTCCCCAACTTTAAAAACCATGGCTGCCCTCTTCCTGACCTCTGACCCCTCTACCATAAGTATAGATCGGACCGCAAGAGAATGTTAGAAGAAAATGAAGGAAAAGCTAAAACAAAATCTATTTCCATCTAAAAAAAATAATTCGCAGATATTTAGATCTTTTTGCATGTAACTCCAAACCCTATTCATACCTTTTTCATGCCATTATGAAATATGAAGTCATGAAATTCTACCCATTCGCGATCAAAATTTTGCATACGCCAGAAAAACCTTAGGTCACTGACCTTTCTAGCAAATAATAACCCTACCGATGCGCATGACCTTCCATCTCCTCTACAATGAACATTCAAGGGCAGCTGAAAGCTTGCTTACATGACCTAATTTCAGGCATTTCTGAATCGCTCCAACATCAAAGTTCCAACATGATGTCTTCAATTTTGTCGATAAAAATACATCGCGTGAGTGTCCACAGATTCTTATCATTTCCATGATATATACGACACAAAGAAGAAAATGCAGATGGAAATGTTGATTGTTTATCCCGCCGTGGACTATGATTTGTGAGGCGTGCAGAGCCCCCGCTAAACCCAGGTAGACCTTCGCCCTTTACGGCTTATGTTTGATAAAGCTTGGTTATCTGTGAGATGACAGGAGTGCGTGTTTGCTGGGCTGGCCTAGTTCGTGGGGCTGAAAGGTCGGAGATGAAAGAATCAGGAGCAGGCACGTTTCAGGGCTCGAAATTAAAGGTGGTCCGATCAGGGGTGCCAGAGTATACAGTGCAATTTTACGGAATCAGTACAATTTTACGGAATACAGTACAATCGTATTAGTATACAATTTTACGGATCTACAGTGCAATCGTAGTATGCAATCGTAGTATACAGTGCAATTTTACTAGTGTATTCCGTAAAAGTCCACTGCATACTAATACCATTGTACTGTATTCCGTAAAATTGCACTGTATACTAGTAAACTTGTAAAATTGCACTGTTTTCCGTAAAATTACACTGTATACTCTGGTACCCCTGCCAATGGTCACTGACCACTAGAATTTAGGCTGGGCTAACTAAAAAGACACTTCGGGACATTTTGTGACAATAGAAAAATAATCAACATCAGAATATCAGCCCTTGTTTTGTTTATCAGGCACACGTACGTCCCGGCTTATGGATCCGGAAAAGTCCTACTGAATTTCCTGTCTGCTCTGCAATTATAGTGCGCCTGGGAGTGAACATAAGCAAAAGTTGACTTCATACAATACTTCCAAAAAATCAGGTTGGGACAGTTCATCCTCACTTCGGGACAATTGAAATTTATTTTTGGGACAGTGCTGGGACAGTAGGAAGAAAAGTTAATTTCGAGGCCTGACGAAGCCAGTGTTCAGATAAGCCTATCAAGGATAACTTTGAGATTCAACACGGAGACAAAATACAAATTGTCATCTTTGCTAAAACATTTCTGATTGTATCGATTCTATATGTGTGTGAACAGTGTTACTAAGAAGGCTATAATTGATTTTTGGTGTGTGTGTGGGCTGTACCCTAGGGAAAGAGTGGTCAGATTTTTGGGGCATATCTTGAGATTTTATCACATAGAAGTTATTCAAGGATTCAAAACTTGTAAGGCGGTTAGAATATCAAGGTCAGGGAAGTTGAGATGGATTCCGTGGCATACCGGAAACTAGGTCAGTCGGCACGGGAGAGTTTCTCTGTCATGACCTCTAGACCGATTCATCATACAGGATTGAAACAAAATGCTGTTGTACATTTCAATGGGACAAGTTTAAGCCCTGCTGGAAATCATTACGATGGCAACACTGGAACTGAAACTATATATCAATACACCAAACCTTTTTTTTTGTTCTACAGCTTGAGTTTCAATGGGAAAGGGTACAGCCTTGAAATATAGTTTGTGCATAAGAAAACATTTCATAGTTTGTCTCCCTTTCTAAATTAAGCTTATTCTCAACATCTTTCTACTCAGTATTGATAGGCAAGCCTATAGTTTGGTAATATAGGAAATAGGAAAGTTTATTGCAAGTCTCTGCCCGTAGGCTAATACAAGTACATGTAACATGGAAGTAAAGGGTGGACAATGGATATATCTACGGAGAGGACGAAAGAGAATCGGTGCCTAAAAAAGGGCTGGAAACCAGGCTAGCAAACCAAAATGGCTATCTCTTTAATACTACATACTGGGGTCTAAGCCAATGTCAAACCTGCACTACAACCCTTCTCTCTCCCCTCCCCCCACACCGTACACATCAGGTTTACAGTGATAAGTGCCCGACATTGAGTCCACCTGGTGCTTGCCAAGGCCGGCGGCTTGCTGGAGTTTACCTTGGAATTATCGCCAACATTATCGGGGATATCAACATTGACGGAGCAAAGCCAAGAGCCCCGCCGGGACCAGGAAAGCTTTCAGGGGCTAATCCTGCACTTTCCCGGGGAAAACTAAAATGCCCTAATAAGATTTATGAGTTGAGTGGTGAGAATAAAAACACATCGAACGTGTGCGTATGTGAAGGTGGGAGGGGGGCGTTAGTGTATGATGCTCTGTTTGCATCTAGCCTCTCTAGCATCTACCAGGAGGCGGCTGGAAAGAGTAGAAATCGGCCAAATAGAGAGATAACATGCCAGGGGAGTTTTTCCGCTGGAGAGAACAGTTTGCTGCTCCCGAACGTTCTCTCCCAGCAGAAAAACTCCCCTGGCATGCTATCTTTCTATTTGGCCTATTTGTACTCTTTCCAGCCGCCTCCTGAAGCCTGGTACTGTAGTGGTAGAGGCTAGGGTTCGATGCCCTGACACTGGGGGAGGGGGGCGATAGTGTATGGTGTTCTGTTTGCACCTCGCCTCTCTGCCCTAACACACACACACAGATAGCCATAAATCTCTCGTTTTCATTAATGACTCTTCTATCTCAACACCATTAAGCCCTAATGAAAATTCCCTCTCGTCGATTTGACACCTTCAATGCAGGCCTCACGGCTTCAATGGTTCCCCGGTGCTTTACAAATTTGATGGCGACAGTCGTTAGGTTAATGCAGGCTGGGCAAACGCAGTGTGCTCCCGGGTTTACAAAGTTCTTACCAAGTGACCGTACGTCCTTTTGATGTTGATGTCACAGATACGCTAGTGCCCTTGGTTGCTGACGCAAATGGATAAGGCCACACCAAGTAACTTTTATGGATGACGTCGTTTGGAGACCCTAAATCTAATGCGAGAGGGCGAAAAAAAAAACAAATAGGGCCCTAAAAAACAAGATGCCTAGATTGAAATATACTAAGAGACGACAAATGTTAGGACACAAATTGAATGATGAGGTGACACAATGTAACAAGCAAGAAGTATTTTATTCGTCATCAAAACAGCAATAAATCAGGTGGAACAGTGGACAGTGAAAACAGGATGGTAATAGACACTTTCTTTGCGTTACGGGTTCCACGTCAATCTAACGATTTGCGGCACTGTCGTGACTCTTTGTTCATAGTTACAGGAAGCGGAATTTTTTCTAGGAACATGCCAAAATCAATGCGCGCGCAAACGTCATCCATAAAATTTACTTGGTGTGGCCTAACCTTCTAAGTCAAGCTGTTGGAATCTACGGGGGAGGGGGTTAGACGTGTGCTGTTCAAGCAAGGCTATATATCTAGCAAGACTAGACGTCTTCCATGGTTTACAGAAGAGAAGTCTAACCCTTCAGACATAGTTTTAGACATAGTTATAGTTCTAGACAGCTACCTTTCATCATGTAGACTTGTAGTTATTTTATACAATGTTTCAATGTTCTTTCAATGTTTGTGATTTAGAGTTAGCCTCCGGGCATGAATTTGCAATTAACTTCTCACATTATCTAATCTCAAACGTGACATCCATTGCTTAGACTCGATGATTTTCATAGGACAATTTCAGTACGTGACTTTATACCTTTACTCCATAGATAGAAGCATCACACAAAAGTTGTGTGGTATTTCAAGGTTCCAGTCTGTTGTAACATTTCTGACGACACGTACACAATATCCTAACATTTCTCAACGGTTGATTATTCTAACACATTCAGAGATAGCTACGGTGGTAAAATTTGGCGGTGAAAACATAACTATTGAACTTGAAGAGATAAGATTGATTGAAAGTGAAGCAGTCGCAGTAGTATGTAATGTACTTTCCGACCTTCTTCACATAAATGAATTTTGTTCAAACGCTTTGGAGTAGTTTCTAGTAGAGGGCCACTAATAGAGTTGGCCAATTAGAAAGATGTACGATGTGCGCATTCATCACAAGGTGAAGTTGTTTGAAATCCCTCCAGTATACAATCAAAACTGCATTTCAGTTGCTTCTTCAGTGAGTTCAATCCTCTGCTGCGACCAATCGAAGACCTCTAGTGCCGATGGAAAAGGCAACCTTGCCGTCGTGAGGGGGGACGCAATTTGCAGGTTTCAGAGTGGTCACAAATTGAGTCGGATTTGAAAGCCTTTAATGGCAAACCTCGATCGGTCGATGGAAAAGTGCTCATTCGCAATGTTGTGAAGATGGCGCCATATACTTGAACGGTTATTACAGAGAGCCGCAAGTAGCCTCGTAGCCTACGGAATGAAGCACGCTGAAGAATTCGCTATTCCTTCATCGTACACTGAATACTCGTTACTATGTAGTTTAGCCTTCACTGCCATTTTACACTCAGTCTCAGGAATCGACATATGCGCTTTAACGATGACGGATCTATATATATATATGAGAATGTTTATTGCAAATACATGCCCGAGGGCTAGGTGCAGTTACAAACAAATCGTATGAAGAACGAAAATACAATGGTTTGTGAGACGCTAATTTGCTGGGTTTGACTTCTTCTTTTAAGATAAAGACAGTCATGCAGGTGAAATGATGTAGATGATGAAAGTCAACCAGGTATAACATTTTTCATCAGATGTCCCACGACTTTACTTCATCGATATTGCCGAAAGAAGGATTTTACCACAGTAGAAACAAAAATATCTCCATGAAATATTTCTACTTTGTGTGATGGTGACTCATTCACTGTGTATGTATCTAGTCTTTCTTTATCGTGCAAGGGAAACCAGCTGCCAACTGTCAAGGAGGTCATGTAACAAAAAACACCTGTGAAACCAACGAGCGCTACTAAATGTAGACGTGATTAATGACTTTCTCCCTCTGGGACAGACTTGAACCCAGCCATATCCATTACAACCTGACCTATTTTTAAAGAGCCATTCGGAGACACACGCACGCACGCACACACACACACACACACACACACACACACACACAACACACACACACACACACACACACCAAAAACAATACCTCCACTTTTCAAGGAGGTAACCATGTCTCTGGCTAAAAGCCCTGCAGATACACCTGTCCCCGTTCCTTCTGTCACAGCTGTGCACATCTCTAGCCTCGGGGGAGACAGGAATAAAACGTTAACATCATCTTCACATTAACGTGTCCCTGAGCGGCCGTAACACAGGGTGGGTACGCGTAATACGATATGTGAGAAAATCTGATTGAAATAAGATGATCTTTAGGAAGGATGGGTGTTTTTCTTTCTTACGACTCCCTCGGGTGAACATGGCATCAACGTGCATTTATCATCAAAGGCTGAATTAACAAGATACACCATGTAAATGGTCCCAATACCGGGGAGCGTTTGGTAAATGTCACATCTGGGGCATGGAAATTGTGGGAATAAATCTGTTCGAACAGTTGCATTGAGCATGGAGACATTCTGCAGACGAATTGAAAATGAAAATAGCTGTTATCTGTCAAATGTAAACTATGAAATGTGATTTCTTGGTACATTGAATTTTGTTCTGAACTCAGTCTTTTAGTCATAGTCTATATCTAATACATCGATCCAAAGAGTCTACGATATATATTTTATTAAAACATAAATAAAGAAATACAGACAAGATAACGGCGCCCTCAAGTTATGTCAGCGCCACCATCCAACAAAACGAATTGAGCCGAGATATAATATCTAATACACAATCTAACAATATACAATCGCAACAAAAATATGGGGTCTGAGATATAATTTTGTAAATTTCTTTTATTACTATGTACAACATCTTGAAATCCATTTTATATTTTTAAAAAGTCCATGATCTTTTCATCCCTGAAAGATAAAATCAGGACAGGGTTGTTCCACGTGTTTGAACAAACCATCTATCTTCACTAACGAACACCTATCAATCTTTATTCTCATAAAGGGAATATTCACTAGGCTTATATTTGACATTTCAGACCATCATCTTACCTTAGTCTTGATAAATCATTTATTTCAACATGCATAATTGATAAACATAACGTCTAACCAATCAGCGTGGTCGTACTATTCCTTGAATGTGGCATATCCACGGAGTAAGCCCCTGTCGCACATTTAGGACCTTTCCCCGACATTGCCCCGAATACCAGCCGACCACATTTGGCTGACGTTCGTCGGGAGCAATCTGGTCACATTTAGGCCACGCTACCTTTCTATACGGATAAAAACTAATTTGAGTTAAATTTGAGTCAAATTTGACACCCGAACGCACCCGAAAAACTGCTGACTTACTAGTTGGCTGGTGTTCTGCCGACTTACAGCCGAACACCAGCCAACCATGTCCGACCCTCCCGACCAACCGCCGAATGTACCGTATAATGTACAGATTATAGCACGTACTCATTAGGGCATCATATAAAAAAGGTAAAACAACGACTGTACATGTGTGGAGTTGTATGTCCCATTTTCTCATTTTCATGCTATCAATCTCACAAACCCAGACACTCTTACTCGCCAAGCACAGGTTTGGGTTTTGGGTTATTCTTGGCGTGTTTTAGGCTTTTATCGGGCTTTCTTTTTGCACTGAAATTTTTTTCACCCAACCCCCCAAAAAAATTCAGTGCAAAAAAGAAAGCCGGATAAAAAAAGCCTAAAAACACGCCCCAAATAACCCAAAACCCCAACCTCTACTTGGAGAGCATGACTCTCTCTCCCCGTCACTATTCTAACTCTAACAAACCACCAATTGATCACACATCGACGGCTACTTTGTACAATTATTCCTTCTGGATGCTTTTACAGATCACTGGGGATATTTGGCACGTAAATTCCACCTTCTCCCAGCTGAACGTGACATTTGTAGCCATGAAATAATAATTGCCGCTTCCCTCTCTTTGTAAAATATTTATGACGTTTCACCGCAAAATAATCCGGCGATGACATTTTGTTATAATCAGTCTGCAGGGAGAAAATCCCGGATCAGGGGGGGGGGGCGTTGGTAGTAGGGGGGGTTTGTGGAGAATGCTTAGCCTCTACCAGGCATCGGGAGGCGACTGGAAAGAGTAAAAATTGGCTAAATAGAAAGATAACATGCCCAGGGAGTTGGTCCACTAGAGAGTACAGTGTGCCGAAATGTACTCTCTAGTGGACTAACTCCCCCGGCACTCTATTTGGCCAATTTCTACTGTTCTGTTTCCAGCCGCCTCCCGAAGCCTGGTAGAGGCTAGAGAATGCTACCAGACGTATTACAAGAAGCAATCATCACCAATTACAATATTCAAAGAAACTCTGACCAACAAATGACTGTACCCCTGACTTCTGAGCAAATATCTTTGGTTTAAATGGAAATGGTCTTTGAGTTTAGACAATGGTTTGTGTTTGTTTGCATGATTCTTATTCATTATTTTATGTACCTATTTATTTATTTATTGGTTACTGTATATTCCTTTCACATAACCCCAATTATCATGTATGCTAATTTATGATTTATCCATGATTCACATACCTATGTTACCTGTACATTGTACTTTGACTTATGTATTTGTTATCTATCATTTGTATTTTTGTGGGCTCCACCAGTCTATAATGACTGGTGGAACAACCGGCTTTTTTCAAAGATGAATGAAAAAAAACTAGCTATAGACGATGGAAAAGAACATACGAAATTATATACTAACATGTTTAATACGTCTGAAGTATATAAAGAAATGGTTGAGTACGTATCGGTATAAAACAGTGAACATGATACATGTAGCGACGGGAATGACGAATTTTTCATAGCGCTTTTGTCGTTGATACATATACATATACATGTATTACATTTCAAAATGCAGAATGTCATACATATTAGTTCCACGTTCTATATCTAATACAGTAAGACAATGTACTCAGTCATGCAATACGTATGTCCCGTCACACCAAATGTCACGTCTGTAGGAAAAAGATAAGACGACAGAAAACGAATAACTGGTGACTTCCACTTGGAACACTACACAGAAGTAAAGGCAGATGAAATACCACGCCAGATATTGGAATGTCATATTCCGCTTGTTATTTTCTTGTCTAAACAGATTTGATACCTTGCGAGACGAGAGTGATTGGGGAAAAATTCATTTTTTTACAAAATTTGATAACTAGTATTCTAACGGATAAAGGCTATATAGACTATTAACGATGTGTATTACGCAGTCAATATAGCTGGTAAAAAAAGAATACGTTGGGGGAAAACAACAAATTCTCCAAAGTAGGCAAATCTATCTATTCTGACACGTTCAAGTCAATCTTGTTTTAATTCTTCACACATGGTGCACTTGCGCCCTCTGGCGACTTATAATCGTAGCACAGGTAACACATCGTAATACCCATCCTTGGTGCTGAAGCGCCATCTGCTGACGATGTTAGAAAGTGAAGTTGTTCTTAAAACCGGATCAGCACCGGATCAAAGGGGATCAAAACCGTTTTTTTTTTCAAAACAGGAGAAAATCAATGCGCGCGTGGATGTCATCCATAAAGTTGAATCAGTATGGCCTTACTCAAGGAGGTTTTGATAACTTGCTGGTTAACCGTGCACACCCCAATTCTTCCGCACCCGCGTTCCGTGGTAGTGCGCGTTAAAAAATTACTTGGGTCAAGGTTTAGGTCTTTCTGCCAGCATCAATCATTTCTACCGGTACCGGATTCTTTTCTATGATATTGTCCTTCGCGAAAATTCCAAATTTTGCGCATTAATTTTGGAGTGAAAATAATGTTTTAATAAATTTTTTAATAAAAATAATGTTTGGATTAGTTTAAATTATTCTGTTTCTGTTCTGAAACCAAACTCAGTTGGTCTTGTAGCTAACCCAAAACTAGGGTTACATAACCCTAAATTAGGGTTAGCATACTAACCTCTCCATCCTTCTCTTCTTTTGTGGTGCTCAGGACATGCGACATGGTTTGTACCGTTGCCATATCAACGCTGTATATTGTATATTGGGACTTGCAGGAACAAACGGAGATAGACCATAGACATAGACATAGATGGACAGACAGACAGATACTGGTAGATGGAGAGGTACACAGACAAGCCCAAAACAGTATATTTTTGCCTTGGGGATGAAGTGAAAATTAAATTTCCCGCGAGACCAAAATTCGCAAAGCATGCCGGGAGTACGAGGCAGACGAGAAGTCACAGATGACTCAGTGTCTATCTGAGGAAAGTGAGGAAACCCGGCCTTTCGGTGCGGTATAAAAACTGGGATTTCTGCTTTCAAACATCAGAAACAACACGTCGATAGGAGAGTCGGAACCATGTCTTCTCTACAGGCTCTGTTGGGCGACAAGCTGCAGGAAAAGGTCGGGGAGAAGGAGTCGCTAGCGACCGAGTCGCTGGTGGGGGAGGGGCGGTACGTGGGGCTGTACTTCTCGGCGCACTGGTGCCCTCCCTGCCGAGGCTTCACGCCTAAACTCGCCGACTTCTACAGGGAGTTCAAGGCCACCGAGAAGGGCAAGAACTTCGAGATCATCTTCGTGTCGTCTGACAGAGATCAGGCCAGCTTCGATGAGTATTACGGGGAGATGCCGTGGCTAGCACTGCCGTATCCTGACCGGGACAGAAAGGTGAGAAAAACATTCGATCGATCTAGACCTTTTGTGGCAAGAATTTCCTGGTCCTGCACCTATTTTAACTCCTCAAGGGTAACTCTGGCTGTGTGCTCTTTAATGTAGATTTTCATCCTAGATCTACACTGAAGCACTGAAGAAAAACCTTCAAGTTCATAGCCTTTGCTATCATGATAAATTGATGAACCGTTAGGATATGTAGACATAGATATCCGTGTGTAGTCTCTTCCCTTGACAACGTACTGTGACCCGGAACAAAGTTGCAGAACAGAAAGCCCCCCCCCCCCACCCCCTCACGATCCCCTCAAAAAGAAAGCAAATTTACTAGCAAATATGCCTTCATAATTCTTAAGAAAATATGTAGGCGTATTTGAAGATAGCTTGACAGCTTGCATGCGGAATATAATAGTCGGTTTAATACTATGTCAACAAACACGTCTATGTGATGGAAACCGCACCAAGGCATTGCACATCAAAAATGCAGAACACAAATATTGACTAATGTATTCATGATCGATAATTTCATTCTTCAGCTCTTCAGATGTTGTTAAGTGAACTTTGCTCTTGAAATTTGTCAGAAAATGGCTCATTTTGTCTGTATACTCTATTTGTTATCCAATCCTATAGCAACGAAGGATAAGGGTATTGCATCGCTTTATGTCAGATGTTCACACCTGTTGACTCATAGCCTTTCTTGGGAAGATGACCACAGATGGTGACCTGTCATTATTTGTGGTGTCATCAGATGACAGTCAGCACTTTGTACAAATTTGCATTCTTTTGCTGTTTTCCTTAAACAATTGTTGAATGGAAATTAATATGTCGCACAAGGTAGTGATGTAGTTCTTGTAGTAAGGGCTTATGTCATCGTTATGAGGTACATTTTAATATGCCAAGCTTCTCCTTAATCCTACCTTCTTTTGCTGACTCATTCCAACATGTCCAAGCTTCTGTCAATAGCCTGTGACAGCAGGAAAATAGTGGACTTGCCCCCAGCCACGGTTTTCATTGTACAGTCCATAACACAGACATAACACAGCTTGATGTTGCTTTAATCAGAACTATGGAAATGAAAATGAAAATACTAATAGTCATTCTAACAGTAACACAATTAAATGGCAATGATTGACATGTGTATTCTATGTACATGCTCCTTGTGTTGTTTCTTTCAAAGTGTTTGTTTATTTTTGTTTATCACCAGTTCAATAACACATGTGTGCAAACACAACAATGAGTCATCAATATGCAATTAACACTCTAAGCACTGACACCTTAGCACTGTAGTCTTCAAGCAGATGTTAGGAGGGAAGATTGTATCATTGTTTCTTTTCAAGGTTTTTTTGTTTGTCGAAAAGGATGTATGTTATAACTCAAAGTCTTCCCTCCTAACCTCTGCTTAGAGAATAGGCATTAGTCTTGTTCTAGCACATGATAATTTGACTTTCATAGCCACCAGTATTTCTACTTTGAAAAGCTAGCTAGTAACTGCTACTGACACTGTTCTGATACTAGTAGATCTTTTCTGCTGCACCCAGCAAGCAACAAGGTGGAAAATTACCATGATCATCCCACTCTGCCTTATTAAGTTTTATCAAAGTATGTGCTGGAAAAAATTACAGTGTGATAACTACACTGTATGAGATCAATTAAGTGCCCAACACCACACATTGGACCTCTGTTCTTGTAGTACACAGTGTTCAAGTGTCTTTACTTAACAATGTTTAGAGAAACATTTGTGTACATAGTATGGTAGTTGTAACAGTACTGCTTATATACAAAATCATTCATGCATAATGTGATCGTGTGCCAAAAATATCTCAAGTTAGACTTGATTTTCTGCTTCAGTGACATTTAGCGATGTGCAGGTCAAGCTTACTGGCATGGAATTCCCAAGCCGTACAAAGATGTATTTGAGCATATCCCATGCTGCCTTTGACATTAAAGACAGCTTCCAGTTTGTGAAATGTTTACCATCGTGTGTGGCCTCCACAGTTCAAACACTGGCCTCTGAAACGGATATGTTATTAAAAGGTTGAGTCAGGTTCACAGTCACAATGTGTATTTTAGGAGCTTTCTTTTTTAAACGCTGTTTGATCAAGGAAATGTGATAGCTACTGGTTTAAGTTTCTCTTTTGAATCTTGCTTGATGTGGACTATAAATACATGCATTATTGTCTAACATCTTCAATCAAGTTGATGTAAGATACAGCTGTAATTTAATCTCACATACCTGTAGTCTGTATCTTTGCCTTCCGGCAGGTTACATATTACATGTATTGTCTGAATGTCATTTATTCATAGCAAACAGACCACCTGGTGTTTGAACAGACCTCTAAAAGGCCAATGCCCCACCCCAGCAAGTTTTTATCCTTAGGCTATCTTTTCTAAACATCTGGAAAGTTGTTTTTTAGTGATTCAGCATTACCAAACTAAGAATGCCTCAGATTCTTGGTAATTCCTGTATGTAAGCATGATTAATTGAAAAAATAATTTTGGACAGATACCCTGCCCACAGATATTGTTTGTAATTGGACATTTGAGAGCATGCATGAAATATGATATCTTTAAAGTTATCAAGACATGGAGTGGGGCCAGATGTGTTATTGTTTTTCATTTGATATATTATCAATTTTGGTCGATTAAAATCATAGTTCCTTGTATAAACATATCTGAATTGAATCATGCAGATTGGTAGAAAATCAAGGTACATTGACGTTTTAACTAAAGCACTAGACTAAGTAGTTAGTGTCTTCTTCATGAAACAGCTTGAAGATTGTAAAACCAACCAACCTCCTTTTTTGTAGGCACAGGTAATGTACACTTGTAAGCATTGACCCACGTATCCATACACAGCTTAACACGTACTCGGAGTGTTTGTACTAAACTGTAGATTAGCTTTTGTCCCACACCTTGTAAAGTTACTAGCAGTAAATTTCAATGCTATCAGGCCAATTTATCACAGAGCACAACAGCCTGGGAGTGCACTAGTTGTATGGTCACTAAATGGTCACTTATTTTCACTACCTTAAGCTTGGTAACATGAAAAGCTTCATATTTGTCAGACAAGTTCCATCTGGAAGCTTGAAACTTTTACCTCCACACTGTCCTCTTGGCAATAACAGACAGTGACTGCAAATTCAATTTGGCCCTGATAGGGGCAAATATTCTAGTACTGGAGTACATGTGTTGTTGCTGAATATAAATATTAACCCTTTGAATAACTAGCAATTCTCCAGGCTAGAACTACAGCAATTTTGAGTGTTGTTCTAGGAATAGTAGTAGGATAAAGCCTGAAGCGTAGAATGTAGTAACATGTTGATCTAGCTGAGCTAGACATCACGAATCTGCACACCTCCCAGGGAGAAACATGCAGGACTGTGCAGAAATGTCAGCAGGTCAGGAGCTGCCTGCCTGGGACCCAGCTGGAAGCCATAGCTATTAGACAGGGTCAGCAGATTTGTGTAGAGTTTAGCATCAGGTTCAAGTGTTCACACAGAGGGGAAAGGAAGGTGGGGGGAGATAGGAGCAGGACTTTAGGGTAAAGGTAAGGAAATGGAAGGATGGATGGATGGATGGATGGATGCAAGGATGGATGGATGCAAGGATGGATGGATGCAAGGATGGATGGATGCAAGGATGGATGGATGCAAGGATGGATGGATGCAAGGATGGATGGATGGATGCAAGGATGGATGGATGCAAGGATGGATGCAAGGATGGATGGAGGGAGGATGAAGAAAATGAGTTCTGATTCTGAAGATAAGGTGATAAATATATGAAAAGGAACAAAGAGGTCTCGGTGAAGTATAAAATTTTGAAACAAAAATAGAAAAGTTTATTAATAATGATATGATATATACATTTACACCCCTTATTTGAAAAACTTGAATTTGCGTAAATTTGAGTTTTGCATGTCAAAGAGTAACATTTACATAGAAATATTTCATTTTGAATTTAATGTATTTTTTCTCAATTCTGCTCTGTCTGTCAAAAGTGACCAGTGTTACATAAAAATAGGAAGTGTGAAACAAGTATTTAATCTGATATTGCCTGCAGCCTTGGCCTGAATGGTTGTATGTTGTCTACCTCACGTAGCAATGTTATCATATAAGCTACCCCACAAGGCCACAGCAGATATCATTACTCCGGATACTAGCAGTAGGGTGTCAAGGAGAGGAAAGAAGGAAATTGAAATTATCCTTCCTTTGGTTTGCTATACAATCTGATTCATATTCATAACTTTGTAGCTTCATACTAATAGAATCAGTTCTGCAACAGAATAAATTTGCTTGAAGTTGAAATTGTATAAATAATATTTTTAAAATGATTTTCCTACATGTATGCTCCTATAAAATAATATGCAAAATCTATATTGATACATGCTAAGTTAACATGCAAAAAGGATCAGAAAGCTTTAGCAATATTTCCCCAGAGATATTTAGCAAAGAACTCAGCAAGCAAACTACATGTAACTTCCATTTGGATAACCTCCTTGCTCTAAGAATATCCTCTTAGATTTGATAAGGTTGATTTTGGGACATTGCTTTCTTGCATGATTAGAATCATATTATTCTCTAGAATGGGTTTTTACTACTGATATTACTGTAAAAACAACTTATTCCAGCATGTTTTACCATTGCCGTGATGTGATTTTGCAGCAATGGGAAATCATTTTCCCTGCTTGCCCCTAGCCTGAAAACACTAGTGCTGAATTGGGACTTGCTGTAGCTTGAGCATGGCCTCCTTACATGGGTTGACTGTGGGTCACATTTTTACCATGCCTCAGTCTACCACATCTCCTATTACATGGAATGGGATAATCCAAGGACACATGCAGGAAAGGCCTATGTGTGTTTAAGGCCATGATGAGCATATAGTATCGACTGTTAACATATTTGTACTGAAACCAATAAAAATACTGTGACTCAGAGCCATTTCCCTATTTGATAAGTTTTATTTGTTTTTTTCGTTTGATCAGCATTTGTGTTATAAAATGTATGCATATGTGATACCTTCAACTGTTTTCCATTTCAATTTTCATAGTAATGTAGCCCTAGTCCTAAGCATCTGAAATTACCAAGATTGCTAATTCGTTTATACACTTAGTCCATCTCTCCTCAACATTAATAATATTAATGTACAATGTATAAATGTGACAGCTTTAATTGTTCTCAATTTCAATTTTCATAGTAATGACTAATGTAGTCAGTCATCCAAGCCCAAAAGCTGTTAGCATCTAAAATTACCAAGATTGCTAATGCGTTTATACATGTCCATCCCCCCTCAACTTGTTCCTGTCTGTCTAGTGCAAACCTATCCCTCAGGGGTCAGCAGCAGGCTTATATCACTTCTTGTCTGACAGCCAGATAAACAATAGGAGACAGAAGGGACCATTACTCAGTCAGCAGTTAGTCTATCATGTCCATCAGCAGTGATTAGAGAGGGGGGCATCTTGTCTAGAACATGTTGTGGGGAGGGGCAGTCTTCTTCAAAATGCTAGTACTATGACCCGGTTTACACGACACACGACGACAAAAACCTGGCGTACGATAATGGCGTACGCACGCGATCGTACGTCCGTTTCGGTTTACACGGAGCGGGACGGACAGCGCCGGGACTCCCGCAGCGCTCCACACTATCGTGACCCCATTTGACCCGCCGCGAGCTTTGACATAGCGCTATTTTCAAAATGGCAGGAGAACAGGCTCTTTTTCTGTTCTTCATGCGTCACATGTTGCTATTCTTCTTTTCGCGGATGTACTTGCGTCGCCGGGCATTGCGTAGAAGAAGGGTTGGACGTCGCAGGGAGCGGTACCATGAGATCCAACGGGCAGCAATTTTTGCAGTCATTGCAACCATTCAAGCTCAAGGCGGGATCGATCGGTCAGTGTGGGAACGTGACAGTTAGAGCTATTGCGCACTTCTGCCATGGTCAGTTGCGGCAGTCGCGAGCAAACAGGCTCAGCAAAACAACAAACAAATCAAATACGATAAAAAAACAAAAGGAAAACCGAAACGGATCAGAGAAAGCAGAGTAAAGATCAGTATTAAACACGGCGTGGGTTTTCACAGGCGCGGGAAGAAGAATGGAATTTGCATATGACCCCTGACCTCCTGCAACAGGGAAGTGCTTGCGAACGCCGTTCGTACGATCAGTCGCGTTTACACGAGGCGGGGAGGCATCCTGACTCCCCGCTGGGCGATCGTACACGATCGTACGCCTGCCTTCGAGGTGGCGTACGCAAATTGCGTAAAATACGCAAAGTGGCGTACGCAAGGTGCGTACGATAGGTGGGGCCGGTTTACACGCTGGAAAAAATGGTCGTACGCAATTGTCGTACGATCGCGTGCGTACGCCATTATCGTACGCCAGGTTTTTGTCGTCGTGTAAACCGGGTCTATGTCATTCTTGTATAAGGCCACACCAATTTAATTTGTTGGTTCTCGGATTCGCCTCTTCATTTTTTTCTGATTTGCCAAAAAAAAGTTTGCTTCTGAAGCAACACAAAAATGCTCATATTTTGTCCCCCAACCAGTTGAGGAAAGTCCTTTCCTTCCTAGTTTTTACAATTTTTCCATCTATCAATGCAGTGGTTTGACTAAAAGTTCAAAATTCATTGTTAAAAAAATTAAACCAGCCTTTTCTGTTGCCTTTATGGCTCCTATCATAGCATTTGGGGCTATAATAGGATGCCTAGACCTGTTTTTATTTTTTCGCCCTGTCGCTTCATATTTTTCTGAAAAAATCCGAGAACCAACAAATTAAATTGGTGTGGCCTCAGCTTTGTTAGGAAATTAGTACAACAGTTACTCTATATATAATTTGTTATGATAATGATCAGTTGACAGCTCATTGAGCTTGTCTACATTTATCAAGTCTTGAAATGTTTGGATGAGTTTTTCCTTTCTCTCTATATATTTCTCTAATAACTATTTGCTAGTCCTTCATCCATTATTAATCGTGCACAGTGATGATACATGTACTAGTGAATAATGAATGAACCAGAGAAAGAAGGCTTAAGAATCTGAAAACATCTAGAATTAAGTGTTTGTATGTGACTTGTCGAAGTTTTTCTATTAGAATGTTACAAAACCTTGCTATCAACCTCTTTGGAATTTTGGAAGAGAATCGCTGCCAAGCACACCTGCATGTATAGAGTTTAGAAATATGTGAGTTATTCCTGCTATGTAACCAACAGTCGTTCATTGTTCCTCTAACATACCACAGATGAAACAGTTAATTCAGTCAGCTCTAGGCCATGTTCTATATACATGTAGGCCATGACTTACATAAGCTACATGTATTTTCAATGTTTAAGTTTCTAAAATAAAGAAGAGAGGCTAAGAGATTATTATATAATCTCGCCTGCAATATTATACCTAAAAGTTGTTTGACCCAATCCATTATTGTATCAATAACTGTAAACACACTATCACTACTGGATATTCAACACAATTCTGTAAATATCTAAACCCTAAGACATATCTAAAAGTCCAGTTTTCAATCCTTTCTGTGAAATTTACCCAAGAATAAGATTGGCGAGATGTCATCTGGAATTTGTTGTTGCAGAAATGGGTCACAGAAATCGTAATGCCTTTCTTGCATGCTTGATACCATTAAGACTTGGGCTGTTGCCAATTCTTGTGGCACTTTGAGTCACTTGCACACAATCAGACATCTGGCATATTATCGCATGTCTGGCAAATGTGTCTGGAAATCGAACTCACGGTGTTAAATATCGTAGTCAAAATCATTTTTGTATAGATTTTTGAGATGATTTTGTTCAAATTCTGGAGTGAATTTCATTATTGGACAGATGTTTTTAGATTATCTCAATGTCAGTATGTATTAGCATTTCAAAGAATCATTTAGGATACAATCAGGTACATCAATGATTTTATAATAACATTTTCTACAATATACATTATATGCAGCTGAATGTAGAAGGAATATGTGTAATGTTAATCAAAGCAGACAGATTTCACTGTCTCAAAACTGCATGTAGTCTCCCTCCCACTGCTTTAGTTACTCTAGTTCCACATGTTGACAAGCAGACAGTTTATTTCTGACATAAATCTCTTAAGTAACACCACAGACCTCATTTTTCATCGGAAGTTGTCTAAAAAATGTTTAGTCCATATAGTATATCTATATGCATGCTGCTACATGTAAAAACAGATGAGCTCCATATACATGTATATGTGTGCATGCAGGCACATTATTGTGTTCAATATTTTTTTCCAAGCAAAACATAATTTTTGAGTTACCAACTTCATTGAAAATGCAGGTTCATGATTGATAAGTATGTATAGTTTATGGATTTTCCAGTGTTGAACCACATTATCTTATCATACAGATTTTTCTTACCATATTTTGGAGCATTTTCTTCCACTATCCCAGTACTAGTAGTTATACATGTACCTCAACACTGTACGTGGTGACCTTGTTGACCTCACCTTGACCACTATGACCCTTAGTGACCCCAGCATTTCTTGGTCATTAGGGCATTACATCTACAGGTCACATCTTTCTTGTATTATGCTTTGTTATGTCTATCACATCCTGTTGCCAGACAAAGTGTTTGGGGCAACCTCCAAAATATTACAACAATTTTCTGTTTGTTTATAATCAAATAAAAGGATATTTAGGGTATGTCCAAAGTAGTTACCCTCTGTAAGCTCTTCCTGGTTGCTTTAGAGTATGGTTTATTTTTTCTGTGTTATGAGAGATAGGACCTTGGGAGGTATAGAGAAACCCAATCTCTCAACTGTGAGTGTGACAATCCCTTGTGCCCACATTCAAAGTGGACCTGTCAAGAGTGTTTGTTTTTACTGATAATAGCAAAGAACACCCTAGTAAGCTAGTTTGTGTCCTGTTGCTGAAATGTTTAATTTCTATCTCACCAGAGTTACGATTTATGTTCCTATGACCACAAAATCTTTGCCATAAAAATGTTTGTTCCTGAACTTTGAAAGTGCAACAATGATAATCCATAAATGAAATTTCAGAACATTTTATATTATATACACATCTTTACAACACTTCATGGGAGCTATACTTTTCCTAGGATTACATGTACTTTTCCTTTCTTTTCCCTGAATATCCTGAGGACACAGCTGATAAAATAAGACTGTTTGAAAGTATTGGATTCCTTCTTTCCATCAGTCAATGCAAATCTGATCAAGTTTCAATTTGGAACTGCAGTCACAGTGTCACCAGCAGTATTAGCATGCTTCCGCCCTGCCCATGCCATTAAGTTTGTAGAGATTGATCCGAGTTCCCAGAAAATCATAGGAATAGCAGATAGAATGGTCTGGGAAACATGTATCAGCTGTATTTCTGTAGAAGAATAATTCCTTTACATATACTAGATAACATGTTATAATCACTAATCTAGATGCAAAATTTGTAATTGTACCATTCATATAATACAGGGTTCAAAATTCTCTCACACTCTAGCCGCGCAAGTCATCGTTTTTGTGTGAGCCTTATAATTAATGGAGATGTTAGGTTGACCGGCGCTCAAGTTATCTTTTTTTTTTACTTAGGCCACACCAATTTAATTTCTTGGTTAACGGATTTTTCTAGAAAAATAATGGAGCGGGCGGGCGAAAAAAAATAAAAAATAAAAACAGGCCTAGGCATCCAAAATGGCCCAAAATGGTACGATTGGAGCCATTAAGTCAACACACCAGGCTGGTTCAAAATTTAAACAATGAATTTTGAACTTTTAATGGTAGCACTGCATTGAAAGATGGAATGACTGTAACAAGTAATAAGAAAAGGACTGTTTTCAACTGTTCAGGGCAAAATATGAGCATTTTGCAGTTAATTCTGAATTTTTATTTTTATTTGCAAATCAGAAAAAAATGAAGAGGCGAATCCGTTAACCAAGAAATTAAATTGGTGTGGCCTTAAAGCGACCTTTTAAGAGTTTACAGTGGCCCAGCATATGGCTTCTGAAAAAAATGCACTATGTATGTCCTCCTCAGAAAGCATGTGAGCAATCCCTTTTTATTTACAGGTGGCCTGGCTTATGGTTAACCCTTTAAAATTAACAGCCGGTGTTACGTTGATGGCAACCTGAAATATATATAGGTGGGCAAGCTACATGTAGTTTGGGGCTTTTGTTGCCCAGTGAGCAACCTGAGAAAAAAAGGATTTCGAATTCTGTATATGTACCAGCTGTAGTGAGTGGTTTAGTCAGTCTCTCAAGAATCAAACCCACCCTGACTAGCCTTAGGTTGTGATTTACAATTTTTAGAATCCTCTTATAGGCTTTTACAAGCAGAGCTTCTCCTCAGGAGGTAAAGCCTGTGCCCAATTATCAGGGATGAGGTGACCCTGATATGAACATGGCCAACAAGGTCATGATCCTAAAGCTTTTATCTGACTGACCTGTGAGCCTATTGGATGCCAGGGGGCACATACAGTATGGTACACCATTCAAGGGTTCAAGCATTAGAGTGATGGAAAATATTTCACCTAGATTGAAGTACACATTGAATCATTGTATGGTGGAATTGCAGTTGTCAGTGGGATAGTATAATTTCAGCTTGTTCTAACCATGAGCATAATGAAGGATGATGATCATGATCAAGCACGGGTTGCGAAAATTCCAGTGAGTCAATTTTTATTTAGTTGAAGAACAGTTTAATTCTCATTATAACTCATACCTCTTTCCACCCACTGATGACCAGGACATGATTGTATTATACAGTACCTCAATACCATATATTACTTTCATATAAAAATACAAGTAACTTACGATGACGATATGATAGGCTAGGATCAGTACAGTTAGACTGACCTGTCTCAGGAACTTGCCAGTGACCTGTGGGTCACATTTGGTATTTTAATTGGGTCAAAAATCCGGTATTTTATGACTGGACATGTCTGTTGGTGGGCAGGAGATGGAAGACTCTAGGCTGGTACAAAATGTAGCTGTATATAGTTTCAAACAACTGTCATAGTTTTGTGAGTCAGGAATGATCCAACTACATGTATAGTCATGTAAAACTATATGGTCAAAGCCTTAAACAGAACTGCAAAAGCAGGGCTCAAAATTCATTTTTGGGAATAGGTGCACTACAATGTAGCACGAAAAGTTTTTGGGTGCACCATATATGAAATAGAATATAAGTAGAATGTCAACAAAAAATAATTATATCGCATTTCTAAAGAAAAGTATTACAACAATGATTTTATTATTTTTCTGACAGATACATGTACTGTATACTACTAGACTAGTAATTCATGTATTACATGTACAACATGTATTTTCCTTACATACGTAAACCTACGAAGATATTTGTGTGCACAGGTGCACCCATAGAAAAAAAGTGGGTGCACAGCTGCAAATTTGGGTGCACTAAGGTGCACAATGTTGCACCCAATATTTCAAGCATTTTACACTTAAGCATTGTCTCTTGGCTGATAACAAACTGGAAAAAATATGAAAACAAATGATGATTTATCATAAATTCTGTTCTTTGCTTTATCTGCAGGCCAAGTTGTCTAAAAAGTTCAAGGTGCAGGGTATCCCCACGTTTGTGATCCTGGATGCCTCCACTGGCAAACTCATCACCAAGGACGGCAGATTACGCGTTTCAGAGGACCCAAAGGCCGAGTCTTTCCCCTGGCACCCCAAGCCTCTGTCAGAGATCCTGCAGGGCAAGCTGCTTCGCCGTAATGGGGAGTCAACCGAGGAGGTGGACGTTTCTACACTCGCTGGGCGGCCTGTTGGGCTGTACTTCTCAGCTCATTGGGTAAGGGTATACAGTAATGTAGTTCAGTGTTCTTAGCCGTCCATCTTTCCGTCATTTGACGGAACTTTGCTGCTCATGACAGACAGAAATTTTTACCCTATCGTGTCACTTTAACAGACAAAAATCAGTGTGTAAAGATACAAAATTAAGGTTAGTCTAGGAGCAAAATTTGCCCTTCAAAGTGCATTGGAAATAGCATTGGAGGGGCCAAGATGTAAAAATTTTCCCCTTAGGATTGCCACACCTTTGGCACTTGACATGATGTTACGTCAAAGAGATTTGAGATGACGGCTGGCTAGAACATCCATATAGGTGCTCTTCCTTTAGCCAATGTTATTGTCATATAATTATAAACTATCAAACCAGCAATATTCACCTATTACTCTATGAGAAAGACAACATTTTACAGTGCATCATGCATTCCAATGACAATGTTAGAAAAGGATATCAATGTTGTAAACAGTTTATTGCCTTGATTTTGAATGAGAAGAGTGAACTTGATACATTGTATTGTTCCAATGCAAGAAATCAAAGATTTTGCACACTACATGTCCATACGTTTTGTACTTACCAAGTTATTCCTCCTTACACAGTGTCCTCCCTGTCGTAGCTTCACCCCAGTACTGGCAAAGACGTACCAGAAGATCAAGGATGAGAACAAGGATTTTGAGATCATCTTCGCCAGCTCAGACCGTGCCGAGGAGTCCTTCAACGATTACTTCAAAACCATGCCTTGGCTGGCGTTGCCCTACGAAGACCCCAGAAAAAAGACTCTGTCACAGATGTATGGCATTGCAGGTGGGTGATATACATTTTTTTTTTGTACTGGTGGTGATGATGATAGTGTTGATACAGAGTTCACTTTTCCTAGAGCTATTGCAGAGTGGTACTTGCTCCCACCAATTGCAAGTACAGTAGGGGCATCATCCCTAGATAGCTGTAAGCAATATTAAGAGTTAAGATTTCCAAAGGCTAGGTGTAACAAGTTGTTTGGTACACATACATTCACATGTCTGCGAAGCTGGTGTGTTACACTGAGGGGTGGTTATACCGACTATGGATACAGATCATATAGGGACTGTTTCAGATGTTCATTGATTGTGTAAGTCCAAGCAGTACCCTTTTAAAGTACCTCATGCCAGCTGTCATTTTAGTTTACTGTTAGGTCATGATTGTTCCAAACCTGGGAACAGTCATGCCTTTCAGGCCTTGCTGCTCATAGAAAGCAGGTTCAGATAGACCAGCTAGTGGGCCTTTCCACAGAAGGCCTTTATCATGAAAAAAATTTTAGGTAACTTTATTGATCAGAACATACCAAAATTTAATGTTGAGGGATGTACTTCAAGGTCTAATGTACAAAATGTACTCATTGTAGTGACTGTCATAAGGATCAGATCAACAAAGGAGCTAGCCCACATACCTCACTAAGGAGGGCTAATAATAGCAATCCCTTTGATTCCCTGGACAATCCCAAAGGTTACGCCTAAAGCCCTGAACCTGGTGTGCTTGGAAACAGGATAATGAGATAAAGCTCAGAGGAAAATCCATGCTGGCACCTTTCTGAACCTTACCAATTACCCGATTTTATAAACCATTAGTACCACTTTCCAAGTGCTTTTCATAGCAATGTTCATAGTCATAGCATGTTTTCATAGCAGTGTTCAAAATCCCCATCTGCAGTCTGCATTTTGCAGACTGAGACATTTTCAATATTTTTGAAGAAAAATTATGCAGCCTTCATTTTTTGCAGGCTGAAAAAAGCAAGCTAGGGGTTCAATGGTGTTTAAGAGTTTTTGTGTTTATTACTGACTCTACATAATATACGAGTGATTATGCATGTAAAATGTTTGCCAACATGCAATTTTGTACACACTACAGGTTTAGATCCGGACTTTTAAGTGTGTATTTGCAGAACGTATTTCCGAATTGCAGAACAAAATTTTGGCATTCTGCAATATTGCAGAGCACTGAGAAAAAAGGATTTCTACCACTGCTGATATTCTTCCAATCCACAAGACTCCTAACAAGACATAAGGAATGCACTTCCTTCTCTTGGCCAGTTTCCAGGAGCACATAACCTTCAAAACTTCTTCTTAAGGTGCCAGTCAAGGACCGTTTAAAAGTCTCAGCCCACATTTTAAACTCCATTAGCATTACGAAAAGTGTTTCTCATTCCGTCCTCATCTTTGATGTGAAGCAGACTTGGGCAGTCTGCTGCAGGCTAATCATCACCCTGGCTTGTAGACAGCGGTCATGGGTCCTAGCAACAACGTCAACACAGACCTTAGCTGACATCTGGACCCTCGCCATAGATGTGGAAATGTTCCAGATGACTCTCACAAACTGTTAACATTTTCTGTACAGTCAACCACAATCATACAATGGACAACATTTTGAAAACAGTTGAACAATGGCATTGAAGAGAAGAGATTGATATACTAGTACTATTACTATTACTAGTACTTCCTTCTGTTGTAGAATTATCATTCTCTCTGATCTGTCATACTTCTCATAACTTGAACATTCCATGCACAACATTTTGAAAACAGTTGAACCAAGGAGCTTCTATCACTTAGTTGAACAATGGTATTGAAGAGAAGAGACTGATATACTAGACAAGTACTATTACTATTTTGCTAGTACTTCTTCCTTTTGTTGTAAATATTAACATTTTCTCTGTCATACCTCATAAGTTCGGAACATTATAAGAGAATGCAAAGACTGCATATTTGCTAGTGCCGCCAATAATCACTGTCCCCATTTCTCATCCCTGTGTTTGCTTACATGCAAACATGGCGACCCCAGTGCTATTCAGACACATGTACAGTGTAAACATTAGCACTAGAACAAGTGTATGGCATTTTAATGGACTCCAGAGTGTTCACATACATGTACATGTAGGTCACACAAGACAGAAAAGGTAGCTTTAAGAAAGAATTGTATTGTGTGCTTCTATTGAGTATCATTACAAAATTATATTGAGGTAAACAAAAAGCGCTGTGCTGTTTCTGTATACACAAGTGGCTTTACTTGTACTTACAATAGTTTACATGGCTGACAACAAGTACGCTTCAGCTGTCTTTTATTTGTCGGTTCCCAACTATGCAGAATGCAAAATATGTACTCTCTGGTTTTGTAAAGAAAGATATTGTATTATTGACAAATTGCATCTGATGCATGCCTTTCACAGGAATCCCAACACTGATAATTGTGGAAAACCTGGAGACAGGCAAGATCATTACCAAGGATGGGAGGGGGGCAGTCGGGGCCGACCCAGACGGAAAGGTAGGTTTGCAGACTTTGAGGTCTTGAGTTTTGAGACAAAATGTAGTGTGAAATTCATGTTAAGTGCCTTAATCCCAAAGGCACAAGATTGGTGATTCGAACGACGGGATTCGAACCTGATACCTCTTGGTTCTGAGCAGCACTCTTGTCTGATATAGTGATCAGTGCTACATGTAAAATGTGTACATATGTTCCACAGGAGTTCCCCTGGATCCCCAAGCCTCTGAACATGCTGGAACAACAGTATGCAGGAACCCTGAACGAAGAGACATCAGTCATTCTTTTCACAGGTAAGAAATATTGCATGATTGTTCAGTTGTATTTTTGCATCAAACATGTACATTTAGCATACAGATGCACAAAAGAAACTATTTCAAGCAGAGTTTGAGCTCCTATATAACCTATATTTTCCCTGTTGTAGATGGAAGTGACAAGGGAATGGAGGATGCCAAGCAGGCTCTCCAGCCAATTGCAGATGCATCACATGCCAAGACAGCAGAAAAGGGCGAAGACCCTGACTTGTTCTTCTTCTATGCAGGAGAGGTAAGACTCTGATACTACCAACATTCCTAAGTGCTATGCTCTCATACATTACAATTTACAGTATATACCTTATTTAGATGTTCATGTATTGTCTCTCAATTTTTTTTGTGTGACAAATGGTACTCAATTCAGGGGGTAGTAGTTATTCTCCCCCTGCTGATGTACATTTGAATTAGTGCAATAAAGAAATTGACTAAAGAAATTGAATGGCCTCAAGAGCATGGAATCCAAGCCTTTAGTTTTGCTGAAAATCCACCATAAAATACATCAAATAAGAATCTTCATCATCTGTTTTTCCTACAGGATGAAATTGTGGATTCTCTTCGAGACTTTGCCAGCCTGGAGGATCGCGATCCCCTACTGGTCATCCTGGACATCCCTGACCAGAAGATCTACGTCTGTCCAGAGGAAGAGGTCACCCAGGAAGTGGCCAAAGACTTCGTAGAAAAGTACCAGGCAGGCTCCTTAGAGCCCAAGGCTCTCAGGGGATAGGTCAGGAGGTCAGGGGTCAGCAGGCACAGGGGTTACAGGTCAAGGGTCACATGTCAAGGGTCAATTTTGTACCACTTAATCACTTTTGTGACATTTTGTGTTGTATTACATTGGTGTATGCTACAAGTATAAGAGAAATGGTTAGCTGATGGATCATGGTGGCTCAGCATTTGCTTTGCATCATCATAAAGCCTTTAGATGTCCTTTTAATATTTGGTACATGGAGTAGTGGTATGGTATGAAGGGGTTCAAATAAGCATTAAAGATAAACAGCAACTACTAGTCATTGATAGATGTCAAATACAGTATCCGGAATTTCGAAGTCAATCATTCCTATATACTAGTACTTGCATGCAAAACAGTGTGTGGTGCCTTATATCACATTGAAAGCTTCAGAAGACAAGATCAAATCATGCAAAAACAAAAATAGAATGAAAGTACCATATCTGAAGCTTCTTTAAAGATTTAGAATGATAAAGAGCAGTAAGGTTTTAAAGGGTTAGAACTATGGTTATAGAAAAGCTATTTTTTAAACAGTGAGAATTGAAGAATGTTGTATTATCTACCACCAACACCACTCATTTTAGAATCTATAAATCATTATTTTCTCAATAAAACAGTCATGATACAGATATTACAATAGCATTCTGTTGTTTTTGAATTTGAAGATATATGAAATTGTCAAAATTTGGATTGAGAAAGGAAAACTATTTACTTGTATGTATGCGCGTATGCATTGAAGGGAAAGATATTCTATGTTAAACTTTTTTTACCACCAAAGAGGGACTGAGAAAGTCAACAGCCACACTTAATATATTCAGATACCCTTTACTGCTGCATAAATTAAATGCACAGGCCAATGTGCATATATTGAAGTTAACCTGGAGAAGGTCATGTTTGAAGGGAAACAAACAATGTATTACAAGCATTTTTTGCTGTAGAATTTAAAACCTGGTGACAGTCATTGTGTAGTCCATATTACACAGCATACAAAAATAGATAAGAGAGTATATAAGAATAAAGTACATGTCATTGGTTATTGACTGTGAGTGGCCTTTGAAAGAGTGTAGAACACAGCAACACAATCACCTTTTAAACCTTTATACTTGTGTCAGAAATCGGTGTTTTATTATAAGATGATGATTTAGGTTAATGCACATTATAAATTGGTGTTGATTGAGTGTATGTTCAAGGTGTAAGTAATCGTTGAAAATGTGTCAACTTTGTTGTGATTGATTGTGGTAGTGGTATTTGCAGTGTGTCTTTTCACAGGGCAATTGGCAAGTTTTCAAGCACTAGAAACAGGCTTTTTTAATTGTCTTCTAATAATCACATGTCAATGTAAAATATCTCTAAAATGGTACTACATGTAGTAATATGAGATACAAAGGCTTTTGTTAATTGTACAAAAATTGCCAATTGTATGTAACTTGCCGTGGTGACTGCAGTTATAAAATTGACTGCTTTTGAGAGGTAATTATTGTGAGGTTTGGTTGTACTTTTCCTACAGTTAGCCCAGGTTCTGATATTGTACACAACTTAATATAAATGCCACAGTACTTCAATACTTATTTGGCTTCCTTAACATATCAGTACGAGCTTGCAGGTTCATTTCTTGAATGTATGGATTTTTTTATTGATATCACATTTGGACACACATGTAACTTTTACATTAGCCAGGTCTTCAGAATGTATTGCACTTGTTTGTGTATAAAATAATGTGAACAGTGGAAGGATATATATACTATCATTTCCAATTATGTTTGAAATTGTGAAGATTCACACAAGAGATTTAGTATCAACATTCTTACAGTGTATGACATGATGTGAAGGTTGAAGTTTGTACACAATGGTATTGACAATTCTGGCTGTATACAACATAACTGAACTTTAAAGCTAGCTATGGTGTAGCAGATTATTCAACAGTTCTACAGATAAACTGGCTTCTATTCTTTTTATTGTGATTCACAAAAGTATATGATGCCCCTTGCTGTTTTTAGACTATGTGTATAATCTTATAATGAATTACCTACAGTTTGTAGCTGAATGAAATAAAAGGTGATTTGGCAAATGTGTACTTTCTGACACAACACTGATTTTTTTTAGTGTTTGTTGTTTGTCGTCAACGAGTGTATTTCCAACCATTTGGATGGTCTTCAGCACCAAGGACAGTTGCATTTGTGTGTCTAGCATCAAGGACAGGTGTGTTTGCCTGTGTGTGGATGGGTCTCAGCTCCATTGACACGTCTGTGTGTGGATGGTCTTCGATTCAGCACCAAGGACGGATGTGTTTGTGTGTGGATTGTGTTCAGCATTAAGGACAGATGTATTTGTGAGTTTGGATGGTGTTCAGCACCAAGGAGAGATAAGTATGGGTGTGAGGATGGCGTTCAGCACCAAGGGCAGATATGTATATGTGGGTGAGGGGATGGTGTTGTTCAGCACCAAGGACAGATGTCTTTGTGTATGGATGGTGTTCAGCAATAATTAAGGATATGTTTGTGTGTGGATGGTGTTCAGCACCAAGGACATGACAAGCTTTGGATCAAGTTCTTTCAGTGGGCTGATATAACTCAATATAAGGTGTTGCCCCACTTTCGTAAGAGTAGCTCTTGGAATCACATCCGTTGCACTGATATAGGAGGCAAAGTCTTAAAGAGTAGCATTGCCACTCTTAGCCATCTGCTTGTCGTCTTCTTGCCGCTGTATTCCGTTCCCTTTCAACAAACTGAAACATATGCATACGTGCAGTGTGTGGATTATAAACGTTTGCATCCCTAGCCTGTTCAAACAAGAGCAAAGCGTAGTGTTTACTCAAATATGTGAGCAGGATATGTTGGTGATATGATCATTTCATGTCATGCACAGTCGCTGTTACCCTTGAAAAGAGGTGCATATCGCAAATGGTCTAACAACAACTCTTGCATGTTATATAGCTTTTCTCTCACATTTACGTTACGTTTTTCTCCCTTTATGCATCAGTCAATGTTGTCGCAGCGTCAATTTTATTCTACATATCTTTGAGTATCTCTAGAAACGCAGTACATGTATATACTTAACGCCTCCGACAAGTATTCGTTGGGGCTGTACTAGACTAACTTATCATAGTGTGCCCGATGTTTAGCGTTATCAAGAGTGGAATACTACCGACCTTTGGTTCTGGATTTCAAGCACTGGCGCCACAACGACAAAGTTTCCGTCCTTTTCTGCATGTTGAGGCACCTCCGATAAGTTTCCGTCTAGCTTTTCTGCATTAAGTCCAGGCACTGCGAGAGGTCGTGGCAATGCATATGGCACTGGTTCTTTCCACGTCACCTTCCTCTGCCTTGAGTCTGTAGCCACGGTGTACCAAAGGTATATTATCATCAGGGTACATCCAACGACTGGCATCCATACCAAGATCCTGGGTGTCCTCCTGGACATCATTTACTTATTCCCGTACTTCGTAATACTTGAAGTTGTATAAAAGCAGCGTAAGGGATACAAACGCAGACAAATGAAGTTATATATGAAACAGGAGCTTTGTTTTGATCCACCCAAGCTGACTATTGCCGGATGAGCGTTGTTTATTGTAAAGTTGGCTATCATACCGGGGCTTCATGTGCTTGGTGTACATGTAATAATATGAGCGTCTGAACCATACTACACTTATGTGGCCGGGACCTTAACTCACTGAAGGAACGTCACATTGATTAAGCTTAGGGAATTTTATTTCCAGGAATAAAATTGGTATTACCTGATGACTAATGATAATTACCTTCCTAGCTGTGATTGCTTTACGCATTTTTTGTGTGTCAAACTCGTCACTGGAAGCTTTTACGTATACTTCCTACTTCCTAGATTGATACTTATAATGCCGTATCGCCTAGTGAACTGAGAAAGTCAACAGTTTTAAGTCGGGTTTTCTGTGATAATTTTTTTTCCAATTTACATATCTGCGAAAATCCCATCTAAAACGACGGCCAGATTGTGACGTACAAGATTTGTTCGCAATTGCAATCGATACCGGATGGGCGTGGCTCTCTTTCCCGCTATTCAGGAGTGACCTCTGACCTTTCAAGATGGCCGCCGTGAGCTAAAAATTCTCGTCTTCACGCTTCTATCTTGTAAATTTCTCAAAAATAGTCCAAATTCTACACATCTTCATACGCCAGCCTTTGCAGGTAAGACCCAATTCAACACTAGGTAACAGTGAATTATTCTTACCTAGCTTAATATGGCGTTACGTGAATTTTTTTTAATACTGAGCATATGGTATGCAAGAACAGGTGGCCGTTGATATAACGTTACAAGTTTTACTTCCTCCTCTTTCATGTGTGTTGCTTGTAAACAAATTGACGATCGTTTGATTGGTTAGTTCGTTGATTGATTGATTGATTGATTGATTGATTGATTGATTGATTGATTGATTGATTGATTGATTGATCTGTAGTGTACTTTACGTTCAGATCTAGAAGATATGGGGTTGTTGGGGACATCAGTGTCCTTGCTGGGCGTGTTACTGGCTGTCCTGGGATATCTGGTGTGGACAGGAGTGGACCTCGGACCACTCAACCCACTGGCACAAATGGTCAAGCCTTACCTGGAAAAGGTAGGAGTCTCTATTATGTGTTGTGTATTTTTGTTGTCCCTAGCTTTAACCCTTTAAGTGTCCCAGCACGATTCTATGTCTCACCCAAATTTATCAGCCCTTCCATATATTTATTGTTGTTTAAATTTCAGACATTTGACATTCAATGTGTTCAATATATTGACGTTGATATTTATGGATAAAATATCAAATACTTAAGGCGGTTGATTCTTTGTACATGCACATCCCTATTTTGTAGTTTTAATACAAAACTTCTGACATTTTTACTCAATAAGACTGTAGTACAGATTCAGTGTAAATGTTATAAACAGTGAAATACTGGCCTGTATAGATTGAATATATTAAGTATATTTGGTATTAAGTATATTTGGTATTAAGTTACAGTTACTTCTTATTGAAAATTGTTTAAACAAGTTATGGGGCTCATTCATTCACAGTAACTCACAATGCAGTAATAATGTATTCATGCACTACAATGAAGGTGTCCACAGAAGAACCTCCTGAGCGCCTGTTTACTACACACCAGCTGAGTAAATACACGGGAAAGTCAGGCAGTCCTGGGCTGTACCTGGGCATCCTGGGGAAAGTGTTTGATGTGAAGAAGGGCAAGAAACACTACGGGCCAAAGGGGGGGTACAGCTTCTTTGCAGGTAATTATAAGGTTCTTTTTTTTGTTCTTTTGTACCTTTATTTAATTTAAAACTAAAAAAATGCTGTATTACTAATATTACTACTGTGGGACTGTAACAGTTATACTTCAGTTAGAAAATTTTGCTGCATCAGGGAATGGAGGATTAACATTTATTTTCTATTGATGCCAAAATACATCTTTTGACGCCATTTATATGAAGAATCAAGGCTCAAAATACCCAAATGCAATCTGCTGAACAATTTGATATTGCAATTTGGTTAGCTATATAGTATGAAAAAAGAAGACAGCCTTGCTATTTTGAATCACCTATTGTAAATGAAAACAGAAATAAATGATGTATGTCAAGTATCAAAAATGGTGTTGAATAACCTGTTTATCCCAGCACACTTATTGATGATAGATGATAAAAGTCTAAATATAAGTTGCTAATGTCATGGAAATCATTATAAACAACTTCCTAAAATTAGTAAGGTTTTGAAAAAACATATTTGATTTGTTCCATGTTCTGTGTGTTCCCAGGCCGTGACGGCACCAGAGCGTTTGTCACAGGAGACTTTACAGAGGCAGGTTTGGTGGACAACGTGGACGGCCTGGTGCCCAGGGACTTGATAGGGATCAAGGAGTGGATACAGATGTATGAGAAGGAGTACAAGTATGTAGGTAAGCAGGCCACACCTTATATAATGTTCTTCTATACTGTACAGAAGCTTGGGCTTTACATTCAACTAATGTGAATTAAAGACACTCAAAGTTTTGAGCTTTATATTGAGTGACCTCAAGGGCATGACTTTTCAAAAAGAAGACAAGCACTCTTGAAATCTTTTTCCCTCCTCACTCTTGACTTGTTTATTTATTCTATTTGATATCTTATACTAGGACTGCGTACCGGTACATAAGTACCAGTACCAGTACGGTAGTGTGAAAATCAATTAGGTACAGCTACAAAATACCGAATCACTAAGTTCCAGTACATCGGAATTGAGAAAGTTCAGAAGAACTGTACACATGTATATTGATCTCATTTGTGTCATTTAGCCTCTATACACTTGAAGAAGCCACACAGGTTAAACCTGTCTTGTGACAGACTGAATAAAAGTTCTAGACAGGAACTATGCGGCTCCAGATGTCTTACTGAGGAACGATTGTGTGTGCGAGATGTTGGTTAGCTTGAGGAATGAAGCTCCTCTACTATATATACATTTTGCACTATATACTGTTCTCTGTTCAGGAAAATTGATTGGCAGATACTATAATGATGAAGGGAACCCTACTAAGGAGCTGTTGGATGTGGAAGACAAGATGAAGGCTGCTCACTCTGAGAAGAACGCTGAGGAGGAACTCAAGAAAACCTTCCCACCATGCAACAGTATGTACACCAAGGAGGATGGAGCTAAAGTTTTTTGTAGCAAAAAAAGGTGGTTCTTTTTTATATTCTTAAATATCTATATGTATGTACACATTGAGTTGATCCTAGAATAGACACGAGAAATTCGTAAATCATAGCTCTAGATGTAAACAGTTGTTTTTTTCAATACTAAAGAGTATTGAAAGTCTACTTTGACAGAATGTTCAAAATGTTTTAGCACCTGCTAGTACATGTTTGCTGTTGAGAAATGTCAAATTAAATGTAAAAACTTTTTTTCAACACAAGACAAATTGTTCTCACCTAGAGCTTTCAATCAGTTAAACTCTGGTCTTCCTCATTCTACCAGACTGACCCAGTGAGACTTATGTGGCTTCTCTGAAGTGTGACGTCAACACTTAGTCAATGGGTCAGTCTACTGAGGAAGACCAAAGTTACTGGTCAAAAGCTCTAGGTGAGAACAATTTCTCTTGTGTTGGAACAAAAGTTTTAACTGTAAACATACATTGTATTTCTTATTTCCCCTTTGCCTCCCAGTGGTGGTATAGAGCGGGACTGGGTTGGGGTGCCCCGGAAGCTGTATAAACCCGGCTCGGACAGATATCGCTGTGCCTGCGTCAAGAACACAGGACCCCCTGCAGGGGACCCTGGAGCAGACCAACACAAGGACAGGGGGGACCTGGACAACCCTCTAGTCAAGGAGTACGACGGGTGTGCTTCAGATGACACTGTGTGTAGGACATAACTGTATGGAGTGGGAGAGGTGATGTGCAACTCAGGGCTTGAAATACTGTGTGCATATTATGCATCTTATAATTAGTGCAGATAAAATTGGAGCTGTGCAGGAATTTGTGATGTCTACCTGCACTGGTCCATATACTGCTGCTTTATATAGAAATGTAGGTGTATGACATTGTGGATTTTTTTTTTCATTGACCGTATACAAGAATGGCAATGGTTTCTGAACAGTTTTTAGTGTGATGCAAACTTTTGAGTTCTGAGACAGAGTAGTGCAGATAAAATTTGTCTGGTACAGGTAATTTTCAACATTACCTGCAGTATTTCAAGCCCTGGAAAAATGTGACCTTTCCCCATATGTACTCAGGCCTTAAACCTTCTTATACTGTTGTGAATTGCCAATGTGATTGTTTTTAAATGAAGATGTATAACCCTGTTCTGTATCTGTATCTGTATAGCCGGTATAACCGCCTTTCGGCGTAACACACCAGCTTCGCAGGCACGCGGCGCGGCGGCAGCTGGCTATATTACACCGATCGACTTGTTACACCTAACCCTTGAACTTCTAGCTTTAGACATTGTTTAAAGCTATCTATTGACAGTGCCCCTACTGTACTTGGTGACAGTGAGTTCCACTCTGCGATAGTTCTAGGAAAGAATGAATTCTTGAACACCTCAATCCTTGGTTGATAACTCTGGTACTTGAATGCGTGGCTATTTCTTGTTCTCTTCTGAGCTGGTATTAGGTACTTAGTAGTTGGGACATCCACCAGTTTATTAGTCATTTTGTACATCATGCATAGTCTAGACATCTTTCTTCTGTCTTCAAGTGAGGTCCACTGTAGGTTTCTTTTCATTTCCGTGACACTAGCACCTCTTACATAGTTGTTCATACAGAATCTTGCAGCTTGATTCTGTACCCTTTCCAATTTGTCTTTGTCTTTCTTTGTATATGGATCCCATACTGTCGCAGCGTATTCTAGGTTCGGTCTTACAAGTGACGTGTATGCAAGTGATTTTACTCTCGTTGGACATGCCCACAGATTACGTTTATTATATATAATAATCACTCCCAATGTCTGTTTCGCCTTAGTTGTGATATTATTAACATGTGCACCCCACTTCAGTCCGTTTGTCAGCGTGACGCCCAGATACGGATGGATTTTTGTGGTTGCTAAAGCCTGACCACAAAACTGGTAGCTAGTTGCATGTGGTGTTCGTTTGTTTGTTATGTGCATAATGTAGCATTTTTCGGGATTAAACTGCATGAGCCATTTGCTTTGCCATTCTTCCAGGGTGTTCAGGTCTTTTTGGAGAAGTTGTGAGTCGGTCTGTGTAGAAAGCTCTACATACAATAGACAGTCATCGGCAAATAACCTCACATTTGAGTCAAGCTGATCTGGTAGGTCATTTATATACAAGAGAAAGAGCAATGGCCCCAGGACGGTTCCTTGAGGGACCCCAGACGCTACTTTAACTGGAGCCGACGCCTTCCCTTCAACCACTACTGTTTGCTCCCTGTTGGTCAGGAAAGCCTTTAACCAATTCAGCGTAGGGCCTTGGATTCCATAATACTCCAGTTCTAGCCAGCACATCTGTCTTTCTTTTATTTGACAGAATTTTGCCATCTTTAACACATGAAAATCAGTGTGTAACGATATGGAAAATGATATCATTAGTCTACCAGCAAAATTCGCCCCTCAAAATACAGGAAATAGCATTTAGATGGTCAACATTTCAAACTTTTTACTAGGGGAGTATGCCCCTGGATCACCCTAGGATGGTTACTCCTATGGCGCTCAGCATGATGTCATGATGTACATCAAATGAAATTGAGATGATGGAAAAGAAATTCATGCTGGCTAGAACACTGGTGTATTAGATATTTTTGTCTACTTAATTTTGGTCCCAGAGTTTTAAGGTCTTCTAATACGTACTGTAACAAAGCAGAAGTGCCATAGATTATCATTTTATTTCATTTTAAATTTGTTTTCTATAGCTGCATAATAACAGTTACAATGTTAAAAATACAAATCTGTATTTTCATCAGGAATATGGAATGTAAATGTTTATTGAATATCATAGGTTTGTTACACACAGATAATTCTGTGAACAATTGAACACAAACTTATAGTTTAAAATCATGCTTTTTATTTCAAATTTGTACATGGATGATAATGATTAAGATATGCAAGTCATACAGAAAGTAGTGGTGAGATGATGTAAATCTGTGAGATGTTACCCTTGTCAGGACAATACAGTGACAATACTGTAAGTTAGCCCCACAGATCATGGTTAAAAATCCTTGTAAGTTGGTAAACACTGCATGTAGTACATTGTATGTAGTTAGAACAATACTTAGTAGTCAACACTCTTATTATTATATAGTGGTAAGCATTGCAAATAGGCAGATAAAATATTTAGCAACGTAAGTTGTAGTAGTATGTACTACATGTAGTTGTAAAATAGCATACAGCTGTTGGAGCAGCACTTGTAATAGCTTCAAGAAAAAGAAAACTTTAAGACATTCCAATACTGTTGGCTTTCTTTAGTTTACTGTCTTTGATGATTATATGGTGCAGGTGGTTCATAGTAATGTAATATGTACATTATTTTTGTGGTATACAATTTAATGTACATATTACATTTGTGGTATACAAGTTCTTGTGATGATTATATTAAGATACACATGACATAATGTTGTAAAATGGGTACCATGTATTTTGCCTTTTTTTTTGGAACCAGGGAATTTTGAAGACACTGTATTTATTTTTATTACAGACAACTGATATGTAGCAAAAGTTCAAAGTGCAGCTTTAGGAGGTGTGAAGCGTGCTATCCTGTAGGGCCCCATGTTTAAGAAAGGCGGCCTGTCTGTGGCCAGTTCACTCAGGAGTCTTCCCACTGCCGCCCCCAGTTTGAATCCATGGCCTGCAAAAACAACAAGAATTCAGAGATCTCAGACCTCCATAAAACCATGCTGTTTACTTGTCTTAACATATTAGGAAGGTGTGAAAATCTCAGGAAAAATGGCTCCTTAAGTTTACAACTACTGATGCAATGTAGTTTACAGTCTCCTTTTGTAATCCCCATTATCATACAAGGGAAAAACATTAGCTGTCAGTGAGGTCATGTAATGAAAAACACCTGTAAAAACAGCGAGCACTACCATGTACAAGTGATTAATGACTTTTCCCCTCTGGTATAGACTGAACACAACCATATCCATGCAGCAACAAACACAGACACACACATACACACACACATACCAAAAGCAATACCTCCATTTTTCAAGGAGGTAAGCAAAGGCTCAAATTGATCTATTTGATAGAACACATTTAAGGTATCTATAGCTAATTAGCAAAGCAGACATTCTACCCATCTAAGAGGATAGGAAAAAGGAAGAATTGCAGACCTGAGAATCCAGTGCCAATGACTATGTTGTGAAACCTTGGATGCCGGTCTAGTATGAACTCAGCATCCGGAGTGTTCTGTGAGACACAAAGTATACTCATTCTATAATTACATCAAAATGAGTCATCAAAATTTAGACTTAAATTTTCTATTTCTGGTTAACACAATGCAATCTATAATGCGCGAGATCTGAATGATACTGTAATCCAACCACAAGTACAGTAATATTTTAGAGTAATGTTAACATTCTCTCTTCATAGTATTGCATAAAAGCAGCCTAACTTACCGTGTACATGCAGGTTTCGACCACGGCTGGCTTGTCCTCCAGACCCGGTAGGTGGCGCCTCACGAGGTTACTCAGGTAACGTACATCCTCCTCCAGATGTTCCCGGATGTTGACGTCACGTTGTTCGGGGTTAGCGACGTGACCTGTCTTCCAGTTTACGTGACGACAAATCTGAGAAAAAGATATGCCTAGATCTTTAAGAGTCTATATAACTAATGTAATTTTGTTGTTTTTATTTAGGAAGCTTTACCGCATTTGTAGAAGAATTGACAGACGTAGCAGGTGACTATCACCTCTTCAAGATGTCAAACCTGAGACCAGACTGTAAGGTCTGAACCACTCACACCGGGAAGGACCCCTGCTCTTTTCGGTAAGTGTGGTGGGATCTTTAACGTGCTCAAGGTGTAGATCTCCTAGACAGGACCTCTGGCTTTGCGTCATATCTTAGAGGACGTCCCTAACCGAAGCCAGGTATTCATGTACATACTTTACTTTCATTTACATGTGGGTGAGAAAATGGGTGCCTTTCCCAAGGACACAACAGTGGGACCCGAAAGGCAACACATCAAAATCTACAGGTAAGGGTAAAGGTAAATTTTTTCTACCTTGACCATATTTGGGTACTCCAGGCTAGGTATGCCGTACACGTCATCATCCTCGTCCTTGATGACCGGGAAGTTAGCCGCCAGACTGTGAGTAGAGGTCGGCTGCTTCTCTCTGAAGTAACACACGTTGATCCGGAGAGGCTGGGAAAGATATTTCCAATGAATCGGGTGTCCACAGTTAGACTTTGGAGTTTAATGAGTGTCTGCCTTATAAATGGAATTCCCTTTTTGCTTATATTTATATTAAGTCAAAGGCGGTTTTGAACCTCCTTGTAACGTTTCAATTATGTTGCTGATTTGTAAGAGTTACTAATACTGACGTTCTCCACTTTTGTTGTTGGGGCTAGAAAACAGAACTGCTGTCTTATATTACTCTCAAAGCAGAAGTTTTGCCTTCGGCCTTTTTTTGACGTGTTTTTATGCATTTATATATATCGGGCTTTGTTTTCTAGAATTCTGTGCTGGTACCTTTTTTTATGCGAACACAACTGGGTGGCAAATGGTTCCTTGCCATTTTGATACTGTCTTTTTTTTATTCCAACATGTAATCACCAGACGTGGTGACGACACACTCAAGTTTTTTCAACTTATATTAATGCCGCCACCAACACAGGGGACAAATACATGACAGGATCATTTACACCTGAGCGAAGTGAGGAAAGTCGTGTAAAGTGCCTTTCCCAAGGGCACAAGATCGGTGGCATGTCAGGACTCGAACCCGGGACTTTAAGTTCCGAGTCGCGCACTCTGCCGCTACGCCACACGACCCCACGATACTGTCTTTGCAATATCTGCTTGGAGATTAGGGTTTGATATAAATGTACTTACTTTTAACGGCAGGTTGAGTCCCAAGTCGCAGAGGATGCCGGGAGCCCATGCCCCACACGTCATCACCAGTCTCCTGGTCCTGTACGTCATGGTTGCCGTGGTAACGGTTATCGTCTGTCCTGGGACCACCTTCACGATCCGTTCGCCATCTTTGATGCGGCCGCCTCTCCTCACAAAAAGTTCCTGAACCAAATTATTTATTTATTTATTTATTTATTACAACTTTGCCACAAGGACAGGACGTGCCACAAGGACCTCAAATTAGAGAAGATAATGAGAATGTTACCTCAGTTTTGAGTGTTTTTGGCTATATAGCTCCTGCAGTGTTTGGTCTAGAACTAAAACTTTGCCCTTGGCATTTCGTGAATCAGTGAGTGGATCATTATTTTCTGACGAAGGAGATCGAACGAAAATTCATGGTCAGATCCTTTTAGTGTGGAAACAAAAACTTTAAACTTTACTTTTTTGATATAGGAAAAAAGCTCCTTTTAGATACGGACATACATGTACATCCAACGTCAGTAATAAAAGGACCCTCGACAGAAAATCAGGTTTGAGAACTAGCGCGAACCTGCAGACACCTGACGGCCGTGTCGGCCTTGATGACAGCGGCGTCCTCCTCCAGCACACCGACGTGCCCGGCCGGGAACCGCAGCATCGGGAACCTCCGCCTCAGCTCCCCCGTCTGGAGCCGGCTGTTCCGGGCGCCCACCCCGTCCAGCGTGTCGGCAATGGCGTGGATCTTCGGGTTCTCTGAACGGGCCCACAGCAGGCGGGGAGTGGGGCTGTTCAAGACAAAAAAAGTTGAAAGAATGAACGGATGATCGGGTCGTGTGGCGTAACGGCAGAGTCCCGGGTTCAAGTCCTGTCATGCACTTGATAAAGGCACTTTACACGACTTTCCTCTCATGTCTATCCTGTATTTGTCCTCTCGCGTTGATATAACAGTAAACTTGAGTACTTGAGTGTGCCGTACCCATGTCTTGTCATGAAATGTTGTAATAAACGAAATTAACAAAAAAAAGAATGAACGGATGAGGGACGTACATAGACCAATCAGAGAAACCAAAATTTGCCTCAACAGCGACGGGGGACGACATCGTTTACCAGATACATGTACCTTTGATCTAATGTTAACGTCACACTTCAGAAAAGCCATGTAACAAGTCTCACTGGGTCAGTCTATTGAAGAAGACCAGAGTGACTGGTCGAAAGCTCTAGGTGAAGTTTTATCTTCAAACACGTAACTGCCAACACAGATGAAGTTTCGTGATAGCAAAATTCGTCTCCTTGAAAACAAGTTCTGATGTGAAATTCTGCTGTTTAAAGCGGCGGTTACATTCAATGATACATTTTTTTACTCACACCAGAAGCGTAGTTCCCAATTCCTTTTCAACCTGCTGCCAGATTCGGATGGATGCCGTCACCATGTCTGCGTAGTGCGCATGCTCGGCGATGTAGGACTTTCGGACGATGCGGGTCTGACCACAGGAGCTTCCCCGTGTGTGTGGCAGGAAAAACTGCGCGTTGGAACAACGAAGAACAGTTACCAAACCGCCATTAGCGAATTCAAGACTTGGGACTAGGGCTGCGTACCTAAACGCAACATCAGGTACAGGTACCGGTACCGGTACAGAGGTTTAGGTACAGGTCCGGACCTGTACCTGTACCTGAACAATTTGACAAATTAACACGTGTTCTTCACTTTTTCAATCATGACACAAACAATAATAAAGTGTTGACAACTTGTCAGTATCTTCCAATCACAACCCTGGATCAGCCACACTCTCGCGATGTCTCGTGAGACTGAGGATCTCAAATCAATCGACGGTGTTTACGTCTTTTCCAGTGCTAATTTTTCGTCTTTGTGGTAGGATTTACCTATCTTTAGTCATATACATGGTGTAAACTAGCTATTTCGGTATATACTCGTTACTTCATGATCCGGTATTTTGGACCTGTACCGAAACGATTTTTACGGTACTGGACCGGTACAGTGTACCGGTCCGCAGCCCTACTTGGGACCCGGAATCCACGAAGGAAAAAATTACCTTCTAAAAGCGCCATCTACCGGCATTACATCTAACTTCTGGTCTATCCTAATATATAGAGTGACCTTGGTCGTTGAACTGGCGCTACTGCAAACGTAAACACGCTGCTTGTGGTGCACGCTCCAAATTGTATTTTTCAAAATCGTTTCATGTTATCTTTTATTCACAGCAGAATTTGGACATGCGTTTTAGTTTTGCCGCCTGAATAGCATGTAACTGATAGTGATTCAATATTTAATAAGACTCCATGGTCGGTGAAAAGTATATTATGCATGTTGTGGATATGAGTCCAAAGCTCAGCCCATATACAGGGACTGGCATATTCGTGCACAAGTCGTCCTTGAGATAACTAGCGACCCGTAATTCCTCGAGCCTATATTCATTACCGCGCCTGTCCCATTGACACACCACTGCCTGCTATCCATGTAAACACTTCGATATTGCGGCATGCGACACAATCGCTGTGAAAGAAAACAACATGCAGACTGACATGACATGTTGAGTTTGCTCTTTGTAGTTTGTACCAGACTCCCGTCTGAGTTCAAACATATGTCTGTTTACAATATGCTGCGAGCCCGGAAGTCATGACCTTCACTCATGACCTTGGACCTTCATGCAGGGTACCGGTGTGTATTGCATCATACATTGTATGTACGTAACAGTGCACGTGAGTGAGTTAAATGTTAAATACACCAACACAAATATGTGGCGTTTGGATTCTGTACTTTGTACTTTGGTAGACTTCGAGTTGAATGTCAAAGGCACCAACACAATTATAATATGGCGTCTGGATTTTGTAGACTTCGTCTGGCTTAAGGTTGCCAAACGGGTAATTCAAATGCACATATACAAACTGTACGACAGTATCATGCCCGCTTTGTTTATCTCACCTGTTCCAGAAGAAGGGTCTTGCTGCCGCCCTGCGCCAGGTGAAACGCCGTGGACGACCCCATCACCCCAGCCCCAACCACGATCACGTCCCAAACATCCTCACGTTCTTCTGCCATGTTCCCCGTTATGCCTCGAAGAAAAACACGATCTTAAAGGGTCAATGTCCAGACGTCAGTGGTGCCCCATTAAGTGTGCTGCAGCGCCCCCTGGTCTCTTGGTTGTACACGACAACACACAGAAAAGGTTTATATTTTAACGCAGGTTTATAACTTTTATAGGTTATTCGATAATAATAATAATAATATAATAAATAACTGTTCTCGGGTACCAATCTGCGGCTAATTGCCCAAAGGTAAAGCCGGATCGGCACAACAAATCAGTATGAGTCCTTAATGTTCTTGTACAGTCCGTTCCACTTTTCCTTCTGCCTTGCCTGGTCTCGTAGCCACTTAAGAACGTAGGCCTCGGCTTTAATGTTCTGCTGGAAGTACAACTTGACGTCGTCTAGTAGACAGTCCAGAAGACCTCCTCGGGGCCTGCCTTTCCTTGGCGAGAGTTTTCTGCTAAAGGCGATGTTGAGGGCCTTTTGTGCAGGTGAGTCAGGTGACATGCGGAGAATGTGTCCGAAGAAAGTCCATCTGCGCCGGTGGACTTCATTTTGAAGGGGAGAGGAGTTACAGATCTTGTACAGGTTGGTGTTACTGATGTGGTGTGGGTGGACATACCCAGCTAAGCGTCTTAACTGCTTCCTGTGCCAGGTGTCGATCTTGCTGGCTAACTGTTCCGTTAACCCCCATGTACCACAGTTGTATAGCATTACAGGTAAGACGTAAACGTTAAAGAGTTTAAGCTTTAGCTCCAGGGAGACAGGTTGTGCTCCCCACATGTACCACATCTTCCTAACTGCTGCGTTGGCCAACTGCATTCTCCCGTCGATATCATCAGCGATGCCTAGCCGGGAGCCCAGAGACTTCGTTTTACTCCATGTCTCCTCCTCCCTCTCCCTTTTCCAACAGATATGTATTCGTTCAGTCTTGGTGGCATTGGCCTGTAGCTTCCATTCTGGCGGAACCTTTATCACCTGCTCGTGTATGTTTTCTAGATGTTGGTGGGATGTACTTATGAAATCAAGATCATCAGCATATTGGGTCTCTGGTGGTAGCTTGAGCCGCTTGTCTTCGGCAGGGGTTGGTGGGTAGGTCTCACGCAGATCACGGAGGGCTGCCTCATAGTAGATGTTGAAGAGCTGTGGACTTAAGCTGTCACCCTGGGGTGAGCCGACAACTGCTTCAAACGGAGGGGCTGCTTCTCCTCGGACGCGTACCGCGAGGGTGGTGTCTGTCAAGAGAGCATGCACCATTCGCACTTCGGAGGTTATTCGATACTTTACAATTAGACAAGATATGTATGTAAGAAAATATCAAAGCAGGACATGTTTAAACACTTGATGTCAAACAAGAACGAATGTACAGTAGACAAACTATGTAATTATGTTTCCAAATGTTTCAAAAAGAGAGAAGAAAGGGCAACTAACAGTAGATGATAGGTAGTTTATAGTATTATTGAAATGTATAGATTCCAAGCACTTTGCATTAGAATATAGCGTACCAGTATGAAATACTCATGTTTTGTATACTGGATATCCTCTTATGCATTTAGCCCATCTGGGCAAGAACATGCAATAAAGATTCATATCATATATACGTCACGCCTGGAAGGAAAATACCCTATTATAATTATAGGGCCAATGTTCAGAAGTCAGTGGTGTCCTATTACGTGCTGCAGTGCCCCTGATCTCTTCTTTCTACACGACAAGACCCAGAAGAATATAACACAGGTTTATAAGAGAAAGGCAGAAATGATATATATTACAAACCTGGAAGGGCAATTTTGATGTAGCGGTGGAAATTTGCATCGAGAAAAATATATTGATACGGAGGTTAAAAATCAAGATTTTTTTGCTATCCTAAACGCTATAAATTGGTTTTCCTGTGTGTGGAAGGCATGTTCAGCACCAAGGACAGGTTTTACTTTGTGTGGAAGGCATGTTCAGCACCAAGGACAGGATTCGGCAGGCCTACTATGGGTATGCCTAAACACCTCAACCGACCGCGTCTTGGCCTAAGATGCAGTGTACATGGGCTAAGAACTCTCTCTAACGCTCTGGATACATTGTAATGTAATTATGAATATGAAAAACAATTAAACGACTTTACAGTATATGAAAATTGGACAAGAGTGCTATGTTTCATACTGTGGTAACATAACAAGTATTCGTGAAAACGTTTATTTGGCGATACCACTCAAGTACCCAGCGGTAGATGCATTTTCATCCATTTTTTTTACCCTGATATAAGATTATTGGTCTTTGTAATTATATAGATTATCTTCCACCTTCTTCGCCACATAATTATAAGTGCCTATCACCGAGACAGGCCGTCATTGGTTGTCATAATTAGATTACCAGCTTCACATTAATTAAACACGGCCGTTTTGCACACCTGTGTAAAAGTGGCATCTTCTATCTGTTCAAAATGGCGGTTTCGTACGACGGGAATATTCTAGTGTGATTTTCTTTACAAGTTTTTGGTTACTTTTTGGAGTTCTCGTCGGTAGAATGTTTTTCTAAGTGTGCAGCAGAATGTTAGGAAGTTTCAGTCGTGGATTTGTGCCGTTCTGGTTATGTTTTGAAGAGAAAATGCGGATTTCCTGACCTGGCGAATTTTGGAGAACATAGAAAACAAAATGGCGAGACAGTTGGGAGGAGTAGCGTGGCATGGAGACGAACTTCGCTTACAAGTATTGTTGCAGGTAAACCAGCAAATTGTTTAGCTGACATTATTCCCTAGCAACCATAGTACGAACATGTCAAGTTATTTTCCGTAAGAAACGACCTAGTTCTGTATTCGAGAGCGACCATTCCTAATTTTAGACAGGCTTTGAAAAAGTTAAGGGTATTTTCGACAACATTTTCAATGTGCGGTGCGCTTGTAGAGTAGTAAATTTATGTGCACGTCTTTTTTGGCCAATTGTTCAGTGTTTTGAGGTTATATTTGTTGGAAAAAAACTTGTGCATTTTCTTTTCTTTATCTCCTCGTGGTTCAAAGCACCTGTCGGAATGTACCCGTGCACATAATTAAAATTGATATTTTTGATGATCCCGCCAAAAACTCACATAAACAAGATGGGGTCCTCAATGCTTCAACTTAGTTCAAGGCGCCAACATGAATACGATTTAAAACGTTTGACCATACTTTAGTTCTTCATTATTATTGGCGATGTATTACTAGTATGTATAATTTTAAAGCTTGGTGGAATGAAGAGATTTTACAGGTGAGACAATGCTTTTAACTTACAAAGCAGTTTACCTCAGATTTGTTTCTTTCAAGATAAAAACTTTTGGATCAGAAGAAAGTCTGGCTTTTTACAATGTTTATGTAACGTTCCCCAGTAAAGAAAAAAACAGTTGTGTTGTAGGCAGTATAATTGTAATATCCTAGTTCTTAGTACAGGTGAATTGCTCCAATATATACTGACTTTTGTTTTCCTCTCCCCACATGGCTCATGGTAGAAGGAAGGAAGGAAGGAAGGACTAGACTTTTACCAGTAAAGCAGTGAGAGAAGACACAGGCTGGGATGAAGTTGTAAGTATAGTTTATTTGTGCAACACAACCAAGTACACACACTTGCATACATTTCTATCCTTATACCCTCTAACTCTGCTCTGCACAATTTCCTTTTCCACTTACTTGTAACCTTCACTGTCAAACTTTCACGGTGGTTAAATTTGGCTCAAATTATTATTTGCTCTTATGTACTTGAATTTACGTACTTTGAACCAAATGCATGTTCCACTTGCGGTTATTTACAGAAAACCTGCGCCTTCAGGCCATTTTTTCACGAGTACCTTGTATCAGAAAGAAATTTTTGAACAAATAAACTGTTTTCTGGAAAGTACACCTATTCAGTCATTTAGGTGTGGACATGTAACATGTAAAAATGCTATATTGCAAATTCAAAATGCTATTGCAAATTCAAATATCAAGGAGCATCCAATTAACTTGTTGGAACGAAAAGATTTGAGTTTTTAAGGGATTTTTTTTGTAGAATCACTAAGTTAACAAAACTCTTGTGTCCAGACTATTGTGAAAAGTTTCACAGTTAGCCCCAAATTGTCTCTCAAGTAACTTGATACTTTGCTGAACATGCCCAGCCACAGAAAAGAATACCAGACCACCATGCTCATTTCTTTTTTATACTTGTTAACCTTCACAACTCTTTAAAGGCTTCACATTCTGAACTTCTTGTCTTTGGACCTTTACTCACAACATCTTTCTTCACCCTTCACTCAAACTTGCATGGCCCTTTTCCTGACGCTTTGGACAAAAATTACACTTACCGGTATTTCCCTAACCACTCCTTAACTATTTACTTAAAATCTTCCTCTGCTTTTGCACGCTCAACTTTTCGGTCGAAGGCCCCTTTCCCACTACGGTAAAATTGTCCGGATCAAGCCAAATTGATTTGCTTCTGCTTCAAGCCGGATCAAAGTGAATCAATTCGGCTTATCCGGACAATTTTACCGTAGTGGGAATGGGGCACTCTAACTTGCACTGCTTGTAATTACACGGTACGTCACTCTTTTCTGTGCTCTGATGCTTCACTTACATTCTGACACTCTTTTCCTTGCCTTTTAGCCTGGGTGCCATCCTCCGTAGTTTTTCCCCACTCCCTAATGTCACTGGGCACCACGGTCCAGTGACATTAGGGAGCGGGCAAAAACTACAGAGGATGGCACCCAGGCTACTTGCCTTTCATCCTTGAACTCTGGTTTTAATTGCACGGTACGTCACCCTTTCTTGTGCTCCACGTTTCCTGTCAACTTTTCCAAACACTTAGTCACACTCAGTTCTTCCACCTTGAACACAAGACAACACTCCACTCTGAGGGTCTGGATGCCTTTTTTGAGAAGCCGATCACTGTTGTTGCAAAATGTAATTGGCCACTTGAATTCCACATTTTTATCTTGAATTCATTGCAAAATTGTCACTTTGGACCTCAGAACACTTTCAAATTGTTGATGAATTTTTTGCCAAAACTCTGCCTGCCAAAAAACACTTAGCATACGTGGGACCTTCAGGTAGATAATTAATTGGATCAAAGTTTTCCCGCCAAAAAACTTAGTATATGGGCATCCTGACCTTTGACCTTTACTCATTTCCCACCACACTTCTACTTGCTACACCCAACCAACTCACACTGTTCCAATGGTTTGAACCTTTACGCTTAATTTCTTCAAACACTTGTGATACTCATGCTATGTCAGACCAACCTTCCGAAACACTTAGTTACTTGAGTGAGACTTTTCTGCCAGAATGATTGTCGCTCTCTACTGGTCAGTCAATTGCACAGGAATGCTGGTGTGTCGAAGCACCGTGTCTCCGCAAAGACATCCCCAGGGGAGCAAACTTCTGTGCATTGACTAACCAGTAGAGAGCGACAATCATTCTGGCAGAAAAGTCTCACTCAAGTAACTAAGTGTTTCGGAAGGTTGGTCTGACATAGCATGAGTATCACAAGTGTTTGGAGAAATTAAGCGTAAAGGTTCAAACCATTGGAACAGTGTGAGTTGGTTGGGTGTAGCAAGTAGAAGTGTGGTGGGAAATGAGTAAAGGTCAAAGGTCAGGATGCCCATATACTAAGTTTTTTGGCGGGAAAACTTTAATCCAATTAATTATCTACTTGAGGGTCCCACGTATGCTAAGTGTTTTTTGGCAGGCAGGGTTTTGGCAAAAATTTTTTTACACAATTCATCAATGAAGTGTTCAGGTCCAATTTTGGGGGAATTAAACCTGCAAATTACACAATAACGATTAACTAAGTAAAGGTGTCAAGTTTTTTGTTGGAAAAGTGTGACAGAATGTGTGAGTGAACTTAAACAGGCCTATATACATATCAAGCAACCAAACCTAGCGTCGAAGCCTGGAGGAGAAAACCTCTGGGCCAGGCTAACAAAAATACACCAAGCCCCTCTCCGTTAGCGTAGTAGGCCTGATGACGGACAAAGTTGTCCGTCAACAAGTCTACTACACAGAGTCAAGGCATGTGTAAGTTTGAACCATAAGACAGAAGTTCCTCCTCCAGGCTAAGCCCAGGGACAAGAAGTGGAAGCATAGAACATACTACCCTGGGTGCCAGACTCGTTTCGGGATGTTTCTCTTAGGCAGCCAGAAGCCCTTTGCCCGTCTGTCTAAATTACCGCTAAGGGGAAGTCTAGCCCGTAGCAGTAACTTACACAGGCAGGTGAAGGGCTTCTGGCTGCCAAAAGGGGAACAGCTAGCAGCCCGAAACGAGTCTGGCACCAAGGTAAGAACATATAGAAAGAGAGGAATTATGTTTTGTCATGCAGTGATAGAAACCTCCTATCAAACTTTTGTTACCACTGTTTACGTACTTGCAACAATTCAAAACTCTGCTCCAAAATCCAGGCCTAGTCTCAAGCTCATCAAATAAAGTCTGTCAGCATAAAACATCGCCGTCAAACTTGAACGAGACACGACACGAGAACACGACACGAGACCTGAATTTTGCAACAGAAGGTAATAGTGTTGCTGCAAGTTCATCAACAGTGATAACAAAGTCTGGAGTCTACATGACTTCAAAGAAATCAGCGAAACAAAACTACACTATTTTACTTCCTCACATTATTCACTCAAAAGTTCTTTCCCTATATTTACACAATTTTAATGATATCTATTTTTAAACTGCCCTTTAAAGCTATCTATGCTAAATGTAGTTGCAACAATTGACTTCAAAACTTGAGGCATGTGTAAGTTTGAACCCTGGGACAGAAGTTCCTCCTCCAGGCTAAGCCCAGGGACAAGAAGTGGATATATAGAACATGCTGAAAACAGGAATTGTGTTTTATCATGCAGCGATATAGACTCAAACTCTGTTAATGTACTTGCAACAATTCAAACTTTTTGAGCTGATCAACCTTTTCTATCTCCATGATCTGACACCTGAGTGATAAAACATTGTACAATTGGTTTTCCTACATTGACAATGAAAATAAAAGTGTCCTCACACAAGTTTACACATGTTGCAATTGTTTAAAAGTCAATGGAATGCCTATCAATGCCCTTTTTTCAAATCATCTGCATAGCAAAATATCATATATAATCTTGATTGTGTTTGACCTACATTTTAGGCATTTTCGATAGCGAAAGAGAAACATACAATTTTAGGTAAATTAAGGCCAAACACAATTTGCTTTGAAAATAAGGCAAAATTCGATATTATCTTTCATGGATTTAGAACTTAAAGGAACATTCTGGGCCATGGATATTACAATTACTCAAAGAATAAAGTTGCCATAAAGTTACACCTGACTGAAGGATAAAAAAAAAAAAATTCGATCAAGCATCTCAAAACATTTGGTAAGTTTCAGGCTCAGATTTTGAACAGCTTTCGCCGTAATCCTTGGACTAATGGCGCAATCGTATTTTGACTGCGTAGCTTTTTTGGCTCTGTGTTTTGTGGCGAGTGTAAACTTGGTGACGGGATATTTCACATTTTAGATTCCTGATTCGGGTAGGGCACAGGAAGAGGATAAAATATATCATTGGATCCTAATATCTGGACCGTTCCAGATGAAATGCGAAAATGAATAGGGAACATCATGATTGTGAAAACCTCAGAACCTTTCAAAGGTATTCTCTTACTATCAGTCAAAATACTAATTCTGTCTATGATACCAATTCAATGTTGGATGAAACTTAACATGTACTTGCTGCACTACATGGGTCCTGTCCCTAGTGCTGAAATTGGTATGCCTCTGTACACACTAGATATAATAGATAGTAAACTATTTGCTGATTGTCGACCATAAGCTTAAAGATACATAAAGAAATCTCTGCTGTTGGGATGGTAGAAATTTTATGTCTTATAAAGATTCTTTATGGACACAACAAAAAGTACAGGGACTTTTATGGTCTTCTACAACTAAAGATCTAACAAAGCTATTACGTGTGTGGATAACGTCATCTTGCGTACAGAATATATGCATGCAGTAACTATAAGGGTGTAACTATATGTAATTGTCTCCCCTGAGAATTTAGTTGAATTTATCTATATAGGATACAGACCTGCTAGGGATTCAAAACCAGCACCACAACATCGCCATTTGTTACCTCCATGAAAAATGGAGGTATTGTTTTTGGCGTGTCTGCGTTGTTTGTCTGGAGAGCTCCGAGGACTACCTTTCATGTTAAACTATAGCTTTGCACCTTTTCCTGTTCTATGGCTCAGGCTCGTTTCTAGCAGCATAATTCTTCTTATCTCCAAGCAGATTCTAGCGTGGCAAAAGACACCCTTGTGGCGTATGGACTCTCTAGCCAATGGATACTGCCTGGCCAATTTGATACTGTCTTTTACCACTATAGGATATTACATATCTTGGAGATTACATATCTTCATACTACCGGGTATACTCATATTAAACCTGCAGAATCAAACATCTAATAACTCTGAACTTTCTAGATGACAAAGTCTGTATTACTGCCACTGGAATTCACATACCCTAAAGTTGTAGATAGTGTTTCTCTATCTGCAGTGTATGTTAGCAGTTCAATGTGTGTGGTGTAATGTTGTTGAAGATGATTTATAAAACCGTACAACCTAAATCTGTACGTGCTACATGTTCTTTGGAATAGTATTTCAATATAATAGGAAAACTATGGAAGAACATTTCACACATACAGATACGAGTACATGAGTAGTTGTAGCTCTGTAGATAAGTACCTTATCTGTGTTATCTTAGACCATTGGTAACTCTCTGTATATTTAAGTGCTAAACTCCCTGTGAACTGTTAGACCATGTATCTGTTCATATAGAGTTAACATACGGAGTAATAAACACGGCTCAGCATAAGTAATCTGTTTGGGAATCTCTCTCTATGTTAAGATATATAGATGCTAAGATACCAAGCTATACCACCAAACCTTACACTTCTTTATAGTACATGATTCACAAAGTACAACACAAAGTGGTAGCGCACTCAATTCTTTATTTCCATACCAACATTGCAGACATACAAAATAGCATGTTGTCATGGTATATCAATTGTATACATGAATATATACATACTACAATTATATGAACAGTACTCGGAGGATAAATTAACAAAAGTGAATCCATGTACAATAAGGGCTAAACGTCCAGACCAACACTGAGTAAATTGGGAGTTTCCCAAATTAGGGTAAGTCCCAATTTACTCAGTGTTGGTCTACGTTTAGCCCTTTTTGTCATAATACCAACATAGATGAACTTTTTTGATGCTAAACGTGAATCCAATATAAAGGAAGTACAGATGAAAATACATATGTAACAAAATGATAAACATAGATGCCCCAACTTAATGCAATGTTGTATCGAAGGTCAAGTCCAGATAGTAACTGTTTTGGGTAGATACTCAAAGCAAAAGGTTAAGCTAAGAAAAAAGTGACCACACTGGGAGTCAGTCGTACGTGAACAATAATTTGCTAGAGGCAAACTTGGTACAAGAAGCCCCGGCACCGCGTCAAGGTGTTGCCTCCATTGCCGAGGTAAATTGAGACGCCATCCTGACAACAGCCACTCACAGTCTCCATATAATGACGACAAAGCAGAAAGGTTCAGAGAGTTTCACTCAGCTTACAGTTGTTTTGTAATTCGAAAATTCATGATGTTGGAACGGAATGTGAACAGCCAGAAGTGATGAAGGCAAAGTTATTTGTTGCCCTGTCTTGCTAAGTTTTTTTTTTGTCCCTGCCTATCTAATGTTCCAATTTGTTTATTGATTAAGTCCTGACTACAGTTATGGATTAGGACTGTCTAATTTAGTCTTGTTAAGCCTCATTTTTCTTCACTGTTCACAATCTTTTAAAATCGAATTGTGTCTTTCTTCGTTACATACCTGAGCCGAGTGTACTCTTAAGAAAATATATTAAGATTAAACTACCGGCAGTTGTGTCAGGATGAGCGTCGGTTTGCCAAAACTACTTGTGCGCTAATTTCACCACTAGTGCCTAGGACCCAAATCGTTTAACGCTAAGTCCTAGTCCGTCTACCACCCATCCCATCTATACCGTCCGTGTCAACAGACAAAACAATATGAAATACAATGAATTCTTCACATAAACAGCATCATTAAATGGACAACACATTCCATGGACCATAGATTATTTTCTTTTGGTCCTGATGTTCACTGGCGATGTTCACCCAGCAAAGTACGATGGTAGTCACGGGCGTCATCTGTATTATTGGACAAACATAAAAACAAAAAAGGTACAAAGAATTAACAAACATGACCTGACAAAACTCACAGGAAGGCTATAGCGAAGCAACAATTTGCAAAGAACAAAATTAATGTCTTTTACTTTACAGTTAAACAATTTAGCAGCTATACCTGAATCGTGGAGACAAAACAAGAGACGTGCAGTAAGGCAAGAACCGAGTGAAATTCTAGTAATAAAAAGATCAGCACCTTCATCGACACACTGAAGTAGGCTGCTGGACTCAGAAACATCACCACAGCAGAACTACGCTCACTGATGGAGGACAGAGACGAGTGGAGATGAACCCATCGTCTCCCGTGTTGACATCGCTGATGTCCTCACTCAAGACTTCCCGTTCGTGATGCACCTGTAGTGCTATAAGAAATGGAAGAAGGAGGCATGATTAATCTTTGGATGATAAGACATTAAGGTATTTTACAACAATGCACTGGAGCACAAACTGCACCATGTACTTTACACAAGGAGCATGATACAAAAACAATACACTCCGGATCCATTCATTCGTTTATTCATTCATTCGTTCATTTGCGGCCATCCATTTATCCATCTTTCATTCATCCATCCATCCATCCATTTTTGATACAGACTGATCTTTGGCGCAGTGGTAACCAGGAGACAATCCACGTCCTTCTACCAGCCGGTCTATAGGATATCATAGGAGAAGACAGTCTTCCAGTACATGGGGGAGGGGGGCCTGTGTTGTAAGAACAGAAACAACAGGAAGAAGGTTTAGTTGAAAGCAAAGTCACCTTGACTCGCACTTAGTACTGTACTTAAATACTACTATGGGAACCTGACGACTTAGTATTTCCCTACCCTGTACAGGGAAGGGAAACTAGAACATTTACTTTACATATATGAGGAGCACCCCACAAATCTATTCATTGAACAGCTGCAGTCCTGTCCTGGTACTTTCGTCTTTCATCAAGCAGAGTCTTCAGAACCATTGAGCCAGGTGCAATTGCAGTTAGTTCCTTCTGGCAGTCAGTTGCTTCAGTAAGGAGATGTCTTCGGGTTGGTAGAACCTCTCGTTCTTTGGCCAGATTAAGGTGTAAACTGTAAAGTTGGAAGAAATAAAGAATGACACACGTTAACGGCAAGTATAGGATACAAAATACGTCTTGATTCCACCTATCCTGGGAGACCCAAGCGATACCAAACATTTATGCCTACCCTGTACTGGATACACAAAGTTTAACATACAAGAAAGACAAGGAGCATTACATAGAGATTCACTCATTATCATTTAGTCATTGTGCCATCGTCTTGCCAACCAGTCCGTTATTCTCGGATGAACTTGACTCGGTGGTGGACTAATCGATGGAAATGAAGCGACCCTGAAACAGAAAAGAATGGCATGAAACAAATTCTGATTCAGTATTTTTGCAAGCTATACTATATTACATATTAGACATGTGCATTGCAAACTTATTTTGTGTCTTCTCACTTTGCAAAGTAATTTACTGTGTGTGTGCGAAGAAAGAACCACCAAGAACAACCAACACTGCGATTGTTTTGTATTGTACAGTACTTTATTCAATGTACAAATGGTTACAATTGCTCAAGTACAGAGTAGAACATCACTTAACAATTTGACTTGTTGTGCGTGCGTGGGTAACAAACAAGCAGTAGCATATAGGTACGATATAGCCACGTGGGGGGGGGGCTAGGGAAATTAAAGTAACTACTGTACAACTTACACCCATAAGGCACCCCGGGGGTTCGGTACGAGCCTAACAGACGTTATCAGTCCTTAACGTTCGCGTATTATTCAACAAAACTGTATTACATTATCTACAAACACATTACCCATCTACCCATCCCTTCCCAAATGGGGAAAACAGAAAAGCAAGTCATGAGTTGGGCCTAACCCCAGGAAAACTACGTTAACAAGTTTGACCCCCCTTTTAGGCATGGGAGGAAGGAAAACATGTTAATAACGCATATTGGACAACTGAATATACTAGTGAAGAGTAGTAGAGATGTAAGAAATCTTGTGTAGATTTCACAAAAGTTCCTACATAAAAATCCATCACTGGGTTCTAAACAAATCATTAGAATCCATCAATGGATTCTAAATAAAACCTTGCAACTAATATTTAATATCCATCAAATTCCTAAGTGCACGTCTTTGGAATTCTTATGGATTTTAGCGGTGCCAATTCACATGGGTTCTAACTGAAATTCTACAACATGTTTGTGTAAGTGTGTGCGAGTGTTTGCAAAAGAACGACACCACTACAAAAGAACGACACCACTACATTGTTGCTCACAGTGATATTTTTGTAACCGCGCTGCACGTGGGCATTTAAAAACTCAATGATCTTCGCAAATAATTTTCAAAAGCGCTTAAAACTATACAACGTTTACATTCATATATACCACACACAACGTCGCGAGATGCCCCTTAAATTCTGTTACTAAATCTAAATCACAAAAGCAACCACGTGAAATGCCACCGCTAAAATAAGTCTAACTCGTGTAACATAGTAAGGAATGTCGCGAACCATTCACGTGACATTCCTTACACGGTCACCCATCCAATTCCAAAGAGAAAGTCTTGGGAATTCTATGGATTTTGACATAGTACATGACACTGATTCATACAACAAGTCAAGTTACAATGTTTTCCGCGCCGCAAGCTTTAGCGCCGTCGCCTCAACTCAAAGAGAATTCCGAATTACACTGTACTAGGCTCTAATACTCTATACAACGTCAATGCACGAATCCGACACTATATAAAAAGCACGAATTACAAGTATACATCGCACGACACAACGTCAGCGCACATACTACAAGAATACAAGAAAACGCACGAGTTTACTTGTACATATATAACGCACGAGTTACAATTATACAACGCACGCATCTTCTCTTTGGTAAGGCACAACACTACGTCAGCGCACATACTACAAGAATACAAGAAAACGCACGAGTTTACTTGTACAGATATAACGCACGAGTTACAATTATACAACGCACGCATATTCTCTTTGGTAAGGCAATTGTCAGCCCGCCGTCTCAACGGAGAAGACAGTTGTTGGGGGAGGGGTGCGCCGCGCTAGAAAATCATAAACACTTACCTTCTCAGACGTGAAGACTGTTATGCCAGACAACTGGAGCACACGAGAAGAAAGCCCGGCTCCGGACTGCTCCATTCATTTCTACAGGTAAATCCCGAAGTCACACCTGGAAAGAAATTTCATGTAACTGCCCAAACTATGATGCGAGTAAAGTTCTGGCTGATGTCCTAGTATTTATTTTCCTGGCAACATATATAAGACGTGTTAGGTCACAATCCTACATTTAATTTCTTCGTTTTTAAGGGGCAATAACTAATTCAATCCCCCTATGTGGACGTGAACCATGGTTCCATCCATCATCACGGTTTCACCTGTGTCACCTGCGCGTAACACATGTTGCAAACGGTCTAATGAAGTAATATGCATACGCATATTAATTACATTCGCAACCGGGCAATCTTATTGGCTGGTGAAATGCTTGCGTTAAAGAGCTCATGGCACCGAAATTCAACATAAAGATTCACACCACAGTACAGTTCAGAACTGTGACAGGATTGAACATCGAAAAATTAAAACAAAATCCTACATCCAGACTATTCTCACCATAGCACCATCAAACATTGCGACATTATCCTCTGCGCTTTAATGGCATACAGCCGATAGTGATTTCATATCAATTAGGACTACTCGGTAGGTGAAAGTTGTACGTTGTGAATGAACTCCGAGTACGGCCCAAATGTAGGACTGGCATATTCGTGCACAAGTCGATCGTCCTTGAGATAACTGGTGACCTCAACTCGACTCAAACTCAAAAGTCGGCACCTACATGCGCTTGGAAGTTAGGCCACAGCAAGTAATTTTTCTGGATGACATCAGCGCGCGCATTGATTTTCGTCTGATTTTGAAAAAAAATTGTTGCCTTCTGAAATGCTGAAAAAGGGCAAAGATGTCTGTTGCCATGGCCCATGCCGGATTGTGGATGGCAGATAAATATGAAGAGAGGAGGTCAAGGCTCTGATTTTTTGTTTTGTCTTTTACTTTGATGCAGTGATGTATTTCATTCCTTTTATACGTGATGTTCCCACTGAATCAAAACCATCTGTGCAATGATTGAAAACATAGCACAATGTAGGTATAATTTCTTGTTGAAGAAAGTCTGTGATGTCAAATGTAGGGCTCTTTTTTTGCCTGCCTTGTTTTTTTTCGCCCTATCGCATTAGAGTCGGAGTCTACGGGGGATGTCATCCATAAAATTTACATGCTGTGTCCTTGCGGTGCCAAAGTCCAGGTCAAGATGGCGGAGGTATGGGACGCAGTAGTGGTGGGGGCGGGGATAGAAGGGTCCGCCACCGCCTTTCACCTGGCTAAGAACGGCTGCAAAACACTTCTCATCGAGCAGGTAAGGCAAGGAAACGTTCTTGAAACATGCAGAGAAAATTAAGCCTCGTACTTACACCTACAAAGTATCACACTGATTCATGTTGTACAAGAAATATCTATTGTTAAGGTTGCTATATTCGAGGACGCAAAGTTGAACTGAGACACATCGCAATGTGTACAATGGTATATATAACACACGGAAAAGGTTTATAACGCAGGCTTATAAGAGAAAGACTATACTCAGCCGGTGAAAGTTTATGAATGAGCCCCGAGCACGGCCCATATACAGGGACTGGCATATTCGAGTACGAGTCGTCCTTGTCCTGAAGATAGTAACCAGCGACCCGTCCCTGAGCGTATTCTTTACCACGCCGGACCACTCCCTGAAATCTTGTCACACTATTAGAGCTTCATTATAGACCAAAATTACACAACGTTTTCAAGACGCTGGATTTTCGCACCTGTTCCCTGCAGTTCCCCTTGCCGCACAGTAGAGGGAGCTCCCACGGTGCCAGCCGGATCATCCGAAAGGCGTACGTCCAGCAGCACTACGCACGGATGATGAACGAAGCGTACCCTATCTGGGAACAGGTGGAGCGGGAAACAGGCACACAGCTCTACATGTAAGGTGGACACAAATGTCTAAAGACCGATCCTACAATGCCCATCTGCACCAAATGTAGACATGCAAAGCAAAGCATAGAAGTGGAAACAGTTGATCTTACTTTTGGATTAACTTCTGATTGACATTCAGGATTAGTTTAATCCAGTGCTATATTTGCCCTACACCCTGTTGCCTAAATCTTGACACTGTAAGATGATACAAACCCATACTGAACTGAGCATGTGACTTGTACTGTAATACGTGTAGCTGTAGTGTAGTTATACATGTACATGTAGTTGTAGTTGTAAATACATGTAGCTGTAGTTGTAGTAATACATGTAGCTGTTAGTGTAGTTGTAGTTGTAGTTATAGTATACATGTAGCTGTAGTTGTAGTTATACATGTAGCTGTAGTTGTAGTAATACATATAGCTGTAGTAGTTGTTGTTGTTGTAGTTAGTGTAATACATATAGCTGTAGCTGTAGTTGTAGCCGCTAAGGGTTGTGAGTCAGCAAAATTTCTTCTATTTATTCACAGAAAAACTGGTGGGATGTTGGTAGGACCAGGATCATCCCAGGAGCTGGCCGAGACAGAGCGGAGTCTGTCAGGTGCAGGGAGTGAGTTTGAGAGACTCAGTTCTGATGACCTGAAGCTGAGATTCCCAAACCTGAGCTTCCCTGCAGACTACCGAGCAGTTCTGGACCCTGAGGCAGGGGTGCTGAAGGCTGACAAGGCACTCAGGTGCTTCCAGGTCAGAACTAACAAATTATCTCATTGGAATATATAAAGTCAGTTAGTATAATGGAGACTATGACATTAAACTGTGCATAACAATGGGATGGTACAGTTCCTTTACAATTAAATTTTTATACAAATTAAAAACATTTAAAAAGCATTTGAAGTCCTTGATTAAGTTCAGGGACAAGTTATTGGAATAGAACCATTAAAAATATCTTGAAAGTTAGGCTAAAAGCTTGTAGATCTACCTTGACTATTGTCATTAAATCATAGTTTTCTTGCAACGGGTCTAAAGTTCTAAATACTAAGTCTGGCACTAAAGAATGTTTGTGTACCAATTCCAAGTAACAGACAATAAGTGTAAACTTGACTTGACGTGACTTTATTGGGATCCACACTTAGCTTTTAAAAAATGTAACTATTCTTCCTGTGGTCCTTTAAGACACACATGACTTTTGGAGCTATTTTCTCTCCTGCACCAGGATCTGTTTGTGAAGTATGGCGGAAGGATACATGATGAGGAGAAGGTGGTGCGGATTGACCCAGGTGATGTGGTGACCCTCCACACGTCCAAGTCCATGTACAAGACACGCAAACTTCTCCTCCTACCAGGGCCCTGGGCGGGCAAACTGTTGGGACCTCTGGGGCTCCACCCACCTCTTAAGGTGGTGATTTTCGTACTTTAAACAAACAAGAGATAACGTACAAGTACAAATACAGGAAAAGGTATTGTCATTCCATAGCACTAATTTGTACACAGTCAGTAAACATCTACATATGGCTTATGCTTGCATATGACCAATTGTTAAATGTAATACAAGCATCTCCCATGTCTCTGTTCATTTGTAGCCTACACGTGTCAGTGTACTGTATTGGAGAGAGAAGGGACCAGGCACCTACTCACCAAAGAAGGGTTTCCCTATCTTCATGGACGCGGCACATGTGTATGCTCTTCCCTCCTTAGAGTATCCCGGAATATTCAAGGTACTTTTATACATTGACATCAAGTCTTATTGGACTTCTCTTGAGTTTGATGTTTAAGCACCAAGGACAGAACCATTTACTGTTACAGCAGAGTTTGTAGGATAGGATCCCATTTCAGCACTAAGGACAGGACCATGTACTGTAGCAGGGGTGGTACAATGTAGGATAGGATCCCATTTCAGCACTAAGGACAGAGCCATGCACTGTAGCATGGGTGGTAGGGTAGGATCACATTTCAGCACTAAGGACAGGACCATGTACTGTAGCAGGGGTGGTAGGGTAGGATCACATTTCAGCACTAAGGACAGGACCATGTACTGTAGCAGGGGTGGTAGGGTAGGACCGCATTTAGTTTAAAGGATTAGTCCACTCCATATATATACATGTAACATTGTTTTGATTCCTATCTGCAGCTGTGCTACCATTCTGGTCCAGTGATTGATCCAGATGACAGAGATGGTGTTGCAGGTAGTCGAGGTAACCAGGAGATTGTGAGGATGATGTGTGACTATGTCAGGAAACACTTCCCTGGGTTAGAGAGTGTTCCAGCTATTCAGGAGTCCTGCATATATACTGTAAGTTTTCAGTATTATTTAGTAATTTCCAATTTACAGTAACAAATTGTAGTAAACCTTTAAGTATTACGTACAAATCCATAGGTAAAATCCTCATAATTAGTAGGTGTCAATTCACTGATGTGGTTTTAAAGTCTTGCTTTCTTGTACCTTAAGTTCACATGTTCAGTTGACTGGTTTTGTGTTCACTTAACAAAAAACGATATCATTTTCTGATATTTGATGTATTATGGTGTATGTTACTGAAAGCTCTCTGTTCGTGTTCATACTTTAGACAAAAAACATGACTCTTTTCTTTATATGCCAATGTCATACCGTATGCTGACAACTGTTTGTGTTTATCTTGTGAATTCCTCTGTAGAACACCCCTGATGAAGACTTCATCCTGGATCGCCACCCACAGTACAGGAACATCATCATAGGGGCCGGCTTCTCAGGTAAACATCAGAAATAGTCACTCTGGATACATGTATGTCTTATACCTTCATTCTGAGATTAACCTTCAGCCTGCTAAGGCAGCCTTTAGGCACCATATTTGTTATTGGTTACCAGGTTGAGCAGCAGGGAGAAGGTTAAGTAAGAATGTGTGACAATCTCTCACTGACTTGTGCAATTGTTTCTCTTCTCACCTTACAGGACATGGCTTTAAGCTGGCCCCAGTGGTGGGGAAGTTACTGTGTGAACTGGCTATGGACAAGCAGCCATCTTACGACATGACACCGTTCTCCCTAAATAGGTTCAACAACACGGCAACTCCTCAAGCCAAACTCTGAATGACATTGTTTGACATGTTATCATTTTAAATGTTACCTGTCAGAAACCCAGCATTTTATGATGTAACGTTAATATCGTTAGATCATGTTATTAATTGGCATCAAATGTGCAATTTACCCTCCAAAACCTAGCAAAAGATAATTCAGGCTTTCTTGGTTGAACCTCTAATTGCCATTCTCTCATTGGTTGAACTTCTAATTTTGATGGACATTCGGGATCGGTCTGTTGACGCCAGGTATTCCTCCAGGTTTGTGCATGCAAATTAACGCAGGTGCGGCAATGCTGGATGAAACCCTTGTTTGCGTCTAAACTGGGGAATAAAATGAAGAAGTGTGTCATAAAATGATAAATATATGTCATAACGATTATACCCGGTAACTTTCGCTGACCTTAACTTTCCTTTATCTTTCCTGACCTTAACGACCCTCATCTTTTCAACATGACTGATAAGAGGAGAGTCAGCGTCACCAAGGACTCCTGGAGAGTCCTCGCTGCCGACAGAAGCCTCTGGCGACAGCTGTCTGCGGCCGCCATGCTTCTTCCCTGAAGCACGCGGATGATTGATTGATAATCTATATATAAATCAGGTGTCACTGTTCTTTTCAGCTTACAACATGGCGGGGGCGAGTTTGTGTTTCTCTCTTATTTTCCTACCTTGTGTAAGGAGTTGCTAATTCTATGCGCGGAGGATGTAAAGTTGTTCTACAGCATCCTTAACAACGAAATAATGTGTGCTTTGTACAGAATTGTTTTTTTAATCTTAATTTGTCATTGAATATGTTGTGCCATATGCCATGTAAAATCCATAGAATTCCCAAGACTTACTCTTTGGTATTGGATGGGTGAATATGTAAGGAATTTTGTATTCAATAAGGGAGAATCTTAGTGGAGGCATTTCACATGGTTATGTTTTGTGATAGTTCCTTTGTTAGGATGTATGCTTATATATTGCTTGCAGTGTGCAGATCATGTGAATCTTTTACAGCAAGGTACACATCAATTATCTTTTTGTTAGTAAGTCAGTTTATTGATTTAGCAACAAAAAGGGGCATGCATCTCACGACATTGTTATACATGTAGTTGTAACGTGCGTGGTATAGATGTTAACTTTGTACAGTTTTAAGCTGTGCGTTTTATAAAAGTAACTCGTGAATACAGTAGAGACTTAAACTATGATGCCCACATGCAGCCCATTTGGATTAAGATATACAACAACAAAAACTCATAAGCTTTGTGCTTTTATTCCAATGCTCTCATATCTATGTGAATAAAATAATTAATTACTGTACCAAGTGAATGTCTCATCCTCATCACTTTGTTTTCCTTTTGCCTCTGAGTGATCAGATAAAAATAAGCTTGACCTTTTGATTATTGCATGACAATTATTACTCAAAATGTCTGCATGACTCAGGTTTAGGCCATCATCTAAAAACTCTTCAAACCATCGCAAAGGAAACCAGGTAAGTGATAACGACAATCTATAGAAGCAGGCTAGCAGAGCTACCTGTATCCAGCGGAAGTTATGTCAGAAATGAGAGGATGGACGTATATATGTTCTACAGTAAGCACTCCTTGCTGTAAGTACAGTATGTATACCATTTTGTATCCCAATATAAAACATTTTGTGAACAGCTAGATCTGTTCAAAACTATGACTGGCACGAGGAACGAGAGTAAAAAAGGTCACAAACAGTTGGAATATACTGTAATATACAACAAAGGTTTTGGTAATGAATTCTACTAGTCAATAATTTGATGGCTATTTTAAGAATGTATACATATTGTAGCACCTTAATTTATATATATATGCCCAATCTAATATTTCATATTAGAGCATAAAGTCCAAAGGCTTCTTTCTAGTGGACTTTTAAAGTTCTTTGATGAAAAAACATCTTATTGTTACATTTTAATGTTACATTTAACATTTTAATGTTACATAATGATACCATGAAAATCATCACTGCACAAGTGTTTTTGGTAGTCAGCAAGGTACACAACATTTATCTGACTTATATACATAGACCTGTTGTTTGTTACAGACAGATATTGACAGTGAGCAGATACATGTGCATTGTGCGTGTATTAAATCTCAATTGCACTTGATTTTAGTTTATCAAAGTATCAATGTTTGGATTTATTTATTTCCAAATGCTGTGGTAACGTTACCTCTGATTTACCTCAGATTTAGACTCCTGTCTGACCATGTATGAAATTCAATGTGTTTGAGTAAGAATTAACAGAGCAGACCATATACGAAGGTAAACAATTATGTATTTGCTTTGCAAATGTTACCTTTCTAGTTTTATATCCAATTAAAGATTTATTCATATGTTTATCAAGACTAAGGTAGTAGGTATTTGAGGTAATTATACATATAAAATGATCTATATGCACTTTGCCCATCAAACAATATAGTTCAGAGTTTGGCTTGAGGAGTTGCCGTGTTGTGGAACCTATCTAGGGAGAACGGTGTCATGTCGTAAGATGGCTGCTTGTCCATAGCCAGTTCACACAGTAACTTCCCCACCACTGGTGCCAGCTTAAAGCCATGTCCTGTAAGGTGAGAAGAGAAACAGTTGCACAAGTCAGTGAGGGATTGTCACACATTAGGGTTCAAAATACTGGGTGCATGTGCACCTTAGTGCCCCCAAAATTGGAGCTGTGCACTCAAATATTTTCGTAGGTTCATGTATATAAAGATGTTGAATGTATAGTAGTATACAGCATATTCTTAACATCTAAGTGTAAGAAAAGTAACGTGAAAGTTATTGTTGACTGTTGTAGTACTTTTTTAAAACAATGAAACATGATTAGTTATTGGTGACATTCTACTTATTTTATTCTATATGGTGCACGCAAAAAAAATTGTGCACCCAATTTTTTAGGTGGGGTGCACCAGTGCAACTATTCCCAAAAATGAATTTCGAGCCCTGCACGGTGCACATTCTTACTTGACCTTCTCCCTGCTGTTTAACCTGGTAACCAATATAAATGTGGTGCCTGAAGGCTGCCTTAGCAGGCTGAAGGTTAATCTCAGAATGAAGGTATAAGTCATACATGTATCCAGTGTGAGTATTTCTGATGTTTACCTGAGAAGCCGGCCCCTATGATGATGTTCCTGTACTGTGGGTGACGATCCAGGATGAAGTCTTCATCAGGGGTGTTCTACAGAGGAATTCACAAGATAAACACAAACAGTTGTCAGCATACGGTATGACATTAGCAAATAAAGAAAAGACTAGTGTTTTTTTTGTCTTAAGTGTGCACACAAACATAAAGCTTTCAGGGACGTACACCATAATACATGATAGCCAGAAAATGATACATACATTTAATTTGTCTTTGCAATGTGAACACAAAACCAGTCATCTGACCATGCAAACTTAAGGTACAACTATGTAAGACTTTAAAACCACATCAATGAATTGAAACCTACTGCTAAATTGAACATTTTACACAAGGTCCTGTCCTTAGTGCTGAAATGTGATCCTACCCTCCCACCCCTGCTACAGTACATGGTCCTGTCCTTAGTGCTGAAATGTGATCCTACCCTACCACCCCTGCTACAGTACATGGTCCTGTCCTTAGTTTTACATAAGGATTCGTAAATCATACTTAAATGTTCACTGTACTTAGTTATATTGAAAATCACTAAATAATACTGAAAACTTACAGTATATATGCAGGACTCCTGAATAGCTGGAACACTCTCTAACCCAGGGAAGTGTTTCCTGACATAGTCACACATCATCCTCACAATCTCCTGGTTACCTCGACTACCTGCAACACCATCTCTGTCGTCTGGATCAATCACTGGACCAGAATGGTAGCACAGCTGCAGATAAAAAAACAGAAAAAACAGCAGAAAATTTAGCCTTTTGAAAGGCATACAGTGCAATGTCAGAGTGGCAAAACTGGATTTTCAAAGTGAATTTTCTAGTCATTCTTTTAATGTAGTAAGTTGAATCAATGCACCTTATACTGCCCAGGTATTGCTGTTATAGATTGTAGATACCCTGTAACCATGCACATGTACATATGTAAAATACTGGGAACGCATCTACAAATGTATAGCTACAACACCTGCACTATGCAATGTGAACCAGTCAGAATTGTGCTGAAGAAGGTCACCGAAATGTCGGGTGAATTGGTTGTATAAGAGTCTGTTTATGAAAGTAAGAATTCAGTCTCATCGATAGTGACATGTTATTAACTCTATTAAGAAGATATTATCATTAATTAATTAATAATCTTTACACTATAGCACTAGTGTAAGAATTAGGAGAGTAGAAACTGAAAGACACTCCTGGTCCCGGGCCAGGGTTCGAACCCACGACCAAACTGGGCACCAGTCCACATGCTGACGCTGTAACGATTTGGCTAAAATGTCTAGACCCATCGGCCAGGTCAGTTGGTAGCGCCTATCAACCCCCACTGTTACACCTGTTAGAAAGAAAGGCAAAGGGGTTTCTCCTCCCTTTTACAGCCACTGCCATAAGTCAATGTGCCATCCCTCTCATTTTTTTTTTCATTTTGGAATTAACTGTTAGTACCATCTATGCCCATTTTTTTCTCACCAAAACTGAAAATCACAATCACACTTCCTGCTATACCTTAAATTTCCCAGGGTATTCCCAGCTGGGCATTCCGTACAGTTCTAGTTCAGACATTCGGAATGACTCGTCTGGTATCCAGACTTTAACCCATGGAAACCCTCGGGAGGAAGAGTACATTCCGGGCACTTTTTCCTGCCAGTATGGTACAGTGATTCTAACTGCCTGTGAAGTAAAGATGATGTCTATATGGTTAAACATGTGGACAGATAGTGTGTTTTTTTCGGACTGTGCAGGTAACCAACATTTCATTCTTAAGAAAAGTATTGTCATGGTGAGATCTTTAAAGACCGTACGTAAAAACTTTTGAGCCAATAATTTCATAAGGTTGGTGAATGATTGAATAACAAAGTTCTTTATTCACAACCACTTGTTTACAAGAGCCAATGTTTTGATGACCGTCTGTCATCTTCATCAAGGATCCGGATATGATGGTTTGCTGTGAACTGTGAACCAGTTACTAGCTTCATTGCCCAGTGAACCAGCAACACCTTAAGCCTCAGTGTACAGCAAACCAATCATTATAGCCCTCAGATGTAGGTGACAGACGGTCATCAAAATTTTGGCTCTTGAAAACAAGTGATTGTGAATAAAAAACTTCAATACTCATTCATCTTTTGAGTTCATCTGTTGAAGTCTCTAGTACAGTGTGATAAATTTCTTGAGAGTGATATGATGGTTACACAGCACAGCCCCTGATGAAAGATACCTTGAATATTCCTGGGTACTCTAAGCAGGGAAGACCATATTTATGGAGAGTGGTGTGGTCTACAAACACAGGGAAACCCTTCTTTAGGGCGTACGTGCCTGGCTGCTTCTCTCGCCAGTATAGCACACTGATGCGTACAGGCTAGGAAAACGGTAACATCATCTCAAGTTGAAGACACAATGACATACAAGTATAGATACATTACATTACTATCATAAAACTGTTATCATGAAATACTGTAGGGCAACTTTTATTTCATAACAAATTACCATAATTGAGCTAAAACATGTATAGTACATGGCTGCAAAAACACATGGCTATTGTACATATTCCTTCCACCCCATTGAAAAAAAATGTTGCAACCAGTACTGTCTCTTAGCTTGCTTACACTGAAACATAAGAGACATTTCTGATTGTGTAAGAGACATTACTGGTTCTGTAAATTAAAGAAAATCCCAATATCAAAAGCATTTCATGTTTAAGATTGTGTAAAATCATCACCTTAAGAGGTGGGTGAAGTCCCAGAGGTCCCAACAGTTTCCCCGCCCAGGGCCCTGGTAGGAGGAGAAGTTTGCGTGTCTTGTACGCGGACTTGGACGTGTGGACGGTCACCACATCACCTGGGTCAATCCGCACCACCTTCTCCTCATCATGTATCCTTCCGCCATACTTCACAAACAGATCCTGACGCAGGAGAGAAAATAGCTCCAAAGGTTTACACTTATTGTCTGTTACTTGGAAGTGACGCTTGGAAGTTTATACCCGATGCAAGGAAACTATGAGTAATGACAACTAGAAATTCTTACTCATTTGCAAAGCAACTGCATAATGTTTACCTTTGCATATGGTCTATTTTGTTAATTCTTACTCAAACACATTCACATATATGGCGACAGGAGTCTAAATCACTCCTACTATAAAATTGCAACATTATGTAACCCAACACCAGTTAGTGACAGTCTGGGTCAGAGGTCAGGAACGGAAGAAGAAGAGGAGGAAACTGAGCAAAAACAATATGTTTTCCTTCGGTAAACATAATAATCAAGGTAGATCTACAAGCTTTTAGCCTAACTTTAAAAAATATTTTTTGATTTCCTATTCCAATGAGATAATTTGTAACTTCTGACCTGGAAGCACCTGAGTGCCTTGTCAGCCTTCAGCACCCCTGCCTCAGGGTCCAGAACTGCTCGGTAGTCTGCAGGGAAGCTCAGGTTTGGGAATCTCAGCTTCAGGTCATCAGAACTGAGTCTCTCAAACTCACTCCCTGCACCTGACAGACTCCGCTCTGTCTCAGCCAGCTGTTTGGATGACCGCGGTCCTACCATCAGACCACCGGTTTTCCTTGTGAAAAAAATAACAAACCGTGAAACAACATATTATCAAAGCTGAACCACTTCATCCTTAGAGGCTGTTACTAGTTACTACACACTACACACGCAGTAACAAACATTTGTGGTCTGAGAAAAATGGAATGTTAGCAGAACAATCCGTTTTTGCAGCAAAAATGATTTGGCGAATTGTTTGTTCACCATACAGAAGTTACCGCAAAAAAACGCGAATATAAGTACCAGGAAAAAAAATTATGATTTTCAGTTAAGTGCAGTTATCATTCAGTACTACTGGGCAGTGTCTACAAGGGAATAGCACGTATATACCACCTGAATAGACCAACCCTGAATGTCAATCATAATAGAAATTAATCCAAAAGTAAGATCAACTGTTTCCATTTCTATGCTTTGCTTTGCATGTATACATTAGGTGAAGATGGGCAGGACTATAGGATCGGTCTGTTGACATTTGTGTCCACCTTACATGTAGAGCTGTGTGCCTGTTTCCCGCTCCACCTGTTCCCAGATAGGGTACGCTTCGTTCATCATCCGTGCATAGTGCTGCTGGACGTACGCCTTTCGGATGATCCGGCTGGCACCGTGGGAGCTCCCTCTACTGTGCGGCAAGGGGAACTGCAGGGAAGCAACGGAGCAAATTCAGCAGCTTTAAAACGTTGATATATAATTCTCTGATCTACAATAAAGGTGGAGTTAAAAAGTGTTGTATTAAGCATGTCCTTTGTAGCAGTAGCAGTAACACCTATATGTGACCTAGATTGCAAACTGTAAACTGACTGTCCTTGGTTTGTTTACGTAACTTGGAGTCAATCATGATCAATCATTAAGGCTGTATTCTGCGGAAGTAAGTAAGAGACTTAAACTTTACTGCATGTTTCAAGAACGCTTCCTTGCCTTACCTGCTCGATGAGAAGTGTTCGGCAGCCGTTCTTAGCCAGGTGAAAGGCCGTGACGGACCCTTCTATCCCCGCCCCCACCACTACTGCGTCCCACACTTCCGCCATCTTTACCTTCTAACCTTAATTGGGACCTTCCACTGAAATAGTAGGGGAGGCCGCAAAATATATTCTCCTATTTTGATCTTTCATATGAAAGAAATTCTTCATGCAAACTTGGCTGTATTTTTCCCATCTTTTCTATCTCTTTAGACGTAGTGGAAGTTACGAAATCGATGTTTAAACTAACTCTTTGCGTTTTGCAAAACCTGATATTAAATCAAACCTCCCGACATGGCATCGGGCCTCTCAGACATGTAACGTTCTTTTAAACATTTAACTTTCAAAAACTTTCCCAAGTCCACCTCTGGTATTTCTGGCTATGAAAGTATCTATATTTAAAAAAAACAACAATGATATGCAGGGTAGAGGGTAGTCCTTTGTAATTATTTTTGCGATCTTTGTCCTTTTGCGTGGACAATTTGTGATCGGTGCCGTACTGTCTCAGGCCTCTCAGGACTAGTCAGGACTGGTCAGGTCTGGTTCCAACCAGTGTGACAACTAAGCTTAAGCAAAGGTCACGCAACAAACCTCTGACAAACATAAATTTTGGGGAAGATTGACAACCGGCTCAACCAGTTAACACACGCCCTTTTTTTCTGCAATAATATTTTGTTGCCGCTAAATGGCGCTTTTGATCCATGGCGTGCTGCTATATTTTCAATGTGTATAAGATGTATATAACGTAACGGTATTGGTTATGTTGACGGAAATAGTTCAGTTATGATTTCTAGATTATTGGGTTCATGATATTGGCAAATGATCTAGAGTATCTCTTCAATTGAATGATTAATTCTTGTGTACCTGCAAATATCCAAAGGTGCATTTACAACATTTAATAAAGGCTGCTACTGGGCTAGCAACAGAAGTTTTATTACATCAACAAAAGCTTTGCAACATTTTCACTGTACATTCCAGGTCTATGAATTGACAACATATTACATAAACTAAGTTATGCACTGCTCATACATAAATATGAATTGATTGACACTATCTGACACCTTTATATCAAGATGCTTTGAGTCCAGTTCATTCTATTTTTCTGTGGAGAATAATCACAATTTATTAAACTACCTACTAGTACCTAGTGCATTTTGTAATAGAATCTGTTGATCCATGATCATTGGGAGGAAAGATCCTTGCCATAGGTACACCTGTATATTTTTCTATTCACAGCTAATGCAACCACTGTGGTTACCTCCTCTCACTATGAGGAGGAATGATTGTCAGTGATTGTCCAGTTTTTTCTATGAAAAGTTGCAAATTCTCAACCGTCCATACTCCAGTGGTGGCGTCTCTCGTGCAGTACGTTCGTAACGTTCCCTTCTCCCGACCGCCGACCACGGGAATATCCAGCTTGGCGTATCCGAGGTGCGGCTGCACATTATTCACTTCTGTATCGCCAAGGTCAAGGTGCCTGTAGAGGTTGGAAAAGTTTGACATTGGAGAGGTAACACAAACAGGAACAAACTGTTTCATGGTGATTTCCAAAAATATGCTCAGGTCAGATGGTAAGGACATAGCACATGCATGATACATATACAGTCAAACCTGTCTATAAAGACCACTCAATGGACTTACCGGTAAGCAATTTGGTCACTATAGACAGGTGGTCTCTAATATGAGGAACCATTACCATTTATGCAGAATTTTCACCGCCGATTACGAATTACGTTTAAGTCTCAGAGCTTTATTTGCAACTAATGTACTACATGTATTATGAATTACGTTGATTTTTTGGGAGGCTGCCTATGGATTACAAAGTCTAAAAAGGCCTGATTACACCTTACAAAAAAGGGCACACAGGCCCGGGGGGGGGGGAGTCTATAGCTCTATCATACGTACCTGGTTCTAAGAGGAGGTGCCCCGAGTGCTACCATGGCTGCAGAGTCCTGACTTAAGGCCTCCAGGGACTTCTTGTAGTACTCCCCGGCTGCCAGGCTGTTCTGGAGCCGGTTCCGCATGAGGAAGGCGCTCCCCAGGGCCAGGGCACCTCCGTACAGGGCTATCCTTTTCAGTAGCTCTGTACTCACCATACTTAGCTCGGTAGTAAGAAATTATGTTCCTGTATGATAAGAAAACTTCGTTGCAGGACATGGCACAAGGCAACAAGTATTGAATATACATGTAGCACAATTAAGTATAGAATAAAATTTAACATCCTATATAATTAATTACTAGGCTAATCACGAGTTGTGATACTTTTCTTATAACAAAGTATTTTACATAACTATTAGATGTAACATGCAACAATTTCTGTACAGTACGTAGATGAACAAGTGAACATGGCAATGGTAGTGTATTAATAATCATGATATATATAATTATTCGTTCTCTATATAGAGGTGGATAATATGATTTTTTAAATCGATAATACTGTAATAAAACTCGTAAGTATCGACTCTGGTAACATGATTTGTAAAGAATCGGTGGCTAGAAAATTTATCATAACATACGCGTATACCAGGACACCAAGTGTGGGGAGGGGGCTCGTCACTGAATGACATCCAGTAAATTTCTAGCGGGGACCAATCAGAGGGCTGCTGAATAATTTGAATAATTTATCAAGGCCCACAGACGCGGTTCTTTCACTTGTAAATTAGCCAATTACCACCGAGCCGGTGGCACACGATGGGCGAAAACATGTATTTCACACCCATTGTACGTCGACATAAAGCGCTTATACATTACAAGCAGAATTTTCGTAGGACTGCCATTACTTTAGTTTGCAGCATGTGTATTGAGAACGAGTATCTTCATAATTCTGCTGGTTGTTTGTAGAAGAACGGCAAAATAAAACAGTTTTCAATACCAACACGACTTAGCAGATAACACGTAATGAAGCCCATTTTTTACGCAGATTGTAGCACTACGTAATATTACACAAACTAACAGTAGATGTTTTAAGGAATTCACAGAAATGACAATGATAGATAATGTAACGGATAAACATTATACAGCACAAAATAAAGAGTAACAGTAATGTAGTCGTCTTTGGCCGGGTATGGCAAGTTATAGTACGTACATGTATCGGTTCAATCTTTAACGGGTAAGTTGACAGCAACAAGCAAGATGCATAGGTTCTATTACTTTTGTAGCTCACTTGCGTCTAGATTTGGGACGAACCCATGTTACTTTTTCGCCGCAGTTTTTCATGTAGTGGTTACTTCGACAGCCTTTCCGCTGACGCAAACATATTAGTTTGAGGTTCCACAGTTCTTACAACGTTAGCGCTTGAAGTGGTGTTTTCCAAGTTTGTTGGTCTGGTGATGTTGTCTTTGTTGGCTTGTTGTCTGTCATTTCCCTCCATTTTTATGTTTGGCGGCCCGTCTTCGATGGGTTGGGTTTGGTTCACAACTTGATCTCGGCTTCGCTAAGATCCGTTCCTTCCCGTACGTAGTGGTCGCTCCATTAGCGCTAGTGCAGCCACATTTGAATGTGTAAAACTTAATGTCTACAGTCCCGTTTTGATTCGTTCATCAAAGTAGATTTTACTAAGGTATGACTTTACTAACTGATTGTGGAAGTACTAGTACTTAGTACTGAAGTAAACAAGAAACAATATACGCGCTCTGGTTGAGTTCAAGGCATTTACAAGAAACAAGGTGCTAATAGCCGCTAGTCGGTGACGCGTCAGCATGCAGCCCTATAATTGGTCCCCGCTAGAAATCTACTGGATGTCATATAGTGTACACGGGGGAGGGGGGTATCGCTAGCCTTTCCCCAGGAAGGTCTCCGTCGCCTTGGAAAGTGTAAGCGCCCCCCAAGTATGACAAAACCTTGAAGTCTACTTACAGCTGATCACATACACCTTGTGGTCAACATCCATTCAATGTAGAACAGAAAACAAGAGCCGGAGAATACGAGGCATGCATGCAACTCACTCACACACAGGGAGAGAAGTTGCAGACGACCTTTGGGTCAAAGGTGACTTGATAGGTCAAGGGTTACTAGCACTAACTGTATCCTGATTACCCACATCTTACGACTCTGTTCTTCACGTCATCATCAGTATTAATCACTGATACCTGGCAGTTACCTTGTTTCGCGTGTTAACAGACTTTATTTCTCGACTGTAATATCATCCCTGTTCTATAGTTTCACTTTTGTTACTCTCCAAGCAGAGGTTCGGGTTTAGGTTTATTTTTGGCGTGTTTTTAGGCTTTTTTATCGGGCTTTCTTTGTTGCACTGGTATCTTTTTTTTACGCCAACCCGCAAAAAAAGATACCAGTGCAAGAAAAAATATATATATAAAGAGGCCCCGAAACCCGAAAAAAAGAAACCAAAACCCAAACCTTTGCTTAGAGAGGAGCAATGTTCCTTCTCGGTGGATATGACCTCTGTTGCCTTTGCCCAACGGGCAACACTTAAGGTTTCTGAGTCTTCAGGTTGGATCATGGCAATTATGGTAGGAATATACTCATGCACACGCAACTTGGATGAAATACACCCCTCTTTTAAAGTGGCACCGTCCGTTAGCAATGTAACTTTCTTACCAAGTGGTTAATTTTGTCGAACTTGTCAATTTCTGTACTTTTTCCGCCACTCAACGCGTTCACATATAACATTACCTTTGTTGTCTTTGCCCACTTTTAGAACCACCAACAGTAACGTTACACTCAATTCCCCTATTCTTTTTGTCTACATAACCAAAATAGCAACAGCACTGTACTGGCAGATCACCACCGGTACAACCTGTTTCTGACCTAATTACTAGTATTCAGGAATGTCCTGGGATGTGGCACACTGTCTGCGAAACGACCCGTAACGCCACACCTTTGTGCGTCAAACGCTTCTATGCAGACGTCATCAAAGACCGCTTTCTTTCGTCACTACGTTGAAGCAAATGACAACGGAAAGGGGGACTATGATACAGGTGATCTAGGAAACACCAAAAGGACTGCAGATGCCTCTCTAGAAGTACATCGGAGCCGAGGAAATCCGATGTAGCCAACCTGAGGTGAACGAAATATCGGCATACAGATCCGCCTAGAGACAACAGGTTTAAACCCGAGGAATTTTACTTCCTGCTCGTGATAATCTGACTTCCTGCTCGTGATAATCTGTTACGCTTGGACACAGGGAACCTAGTGTCTATCACCCTTTATGATGTGCTACGTGTTTAGTGTGAAAGGAAAACCTTGGATCATCTAGTCATCAAGACCTACAACCAAACGTCGTCGCAACTCTACCACAGGCCAACATTAGGACGTAAGACCAATAGATTTTTGGGTAGGCAAACCCCACTGATACTTATGCCAGGTCCTGAGCTATACCCGAAGCACACAGAACTGGATTTTGTGTATAACAACTACAGACGGTGGAAACGCAAAATGGCTGTCTCCAATGCGAGACGCTTGGGTCGCCATGTCGTGAACGTGCTCGGGTGGCTGCTGTTGGCCGGACAAATGTTCTGGGCACCCCGACTAGTCACAGAGGACACAGCCTGTAACTGTGCTACATTATCAAGAGCCAGGTAAGTGTTAGAAATGTGTTTCTGTCATATTTCACCACTATGGACGACGCTATGTACATGTGTAATTACTTCATCCTATACAGTATTGTTTTTGACTTGTCTGTCTGCTATGTGATAAGAGGTGAAAATATTCTAGTCAAACTTTCTAGTCAAAACACATGATGGAAATACGACTATATATTGAGTTTCTTTCGCTACACAACCCTAAGTTCTGAACATGTATACCGGCCGACGTTTCCGTAACTCCTCGGCTGCTGAATTTACCATACTGATTATAAACCAGAATTATATGGCGATATCTTTGAACCATCTAACACACTTCGTAAAATGCTGTACGTGTTGTCTAAACTGATTGCAAAGTGGAAAAGAAAGCCCTCAGGGAATTCTAAAATGTACTTCTGTAGAACTCTTGTAACATTTGAAAAGGGGAAAGTCGAGAACTACTGGTTCAAATCAGAGTATAATGATTGATTAACTGAACCATTCAAATATTATGTATGAGAAAATGAACACAATGTCACAACCTATTTAGATTATTCAGTACCCTACTTGTCATGCGCGGTGATTGGTCTAGAGGAATCACGTGATGCATCTCACTCTAGCTCTATATAGGGCAAGCGGAGGAAGATCTCTATCAGTGAGCATTCCAGAGGTTCTCCGTCCGCCCAACCCTCGACATTTTCGGGGGGGGGGGGGGCAGCGGGCGCCATGACCTTAATGATACTTAGGGCTCCAGACGGCAGTATCCCCATCACTCATTCCGGAGGAAGAGGACTGCGCATGATAAATAGAATACTTCTGTTTACCTATGCATATCTTTTCTATGTATAGTACCAACGCAACTTTATAGCATAATAATAACTCGATATATTCAACTTTCAATCATATCTTTATTCTGCCAATTCCATTCAGATCTGTTAAAGGCGCCAATACCAACAACTGGGACAGAAGAAGCTTGAGAAGACTTTTCGAAACAACAGAGACAGGGGACTTCCCGGATAAAGAAGAAGCTCAAGCGACACTGCTGAACGATCCCAGTCTTCTGGAAAAGCTTCCGGATCGAGAGTTTGATCCACAAGCCGGAGAAAAAATGAGGTGAGCCAAAACATACAATACTAGAAAGGTAACATTTGCAAAGCAAATGCATAATGATAATGTTTACCTTCGTATAAGGTCTGCTCTGTTAATTCTTACTCAAACACATTCATGTCATATGGTCAGACAGGAGTCTAAATCCCTCCTGCTAAGAAAAGTGATTTTATGGTGGGGGAAAACCAACATGTTCAGTGATACTGATTTCAGTGAGAAGTATATAATTAACATACAGTAACGTAACAGAAACAAAAATTGTACACAATTTTTATTCAAACATATACATGTATGAGATGTAACATCTGTGTCCATAATATCACCAGGGTCCATAATATCGCCACCTTGAGAAATAGTGTGCTTAAAGATATTTTTACTGTAAAAATATATTTTTATTTTTATAAAAAAATATTTTTACTGTACATTTGATGTGTGAAGGAGTGCATACCAAAAGTACGTTACAGTAAAAATATCTTAAAGCACACTGTTTCTCAAGGTGGCGATATTATGGACCCTGGTGATATTATGGACACAGATGTTAAACAGAGAAGGAGGAAACATATTAAAGTAACATGCAAAAATTCAACATTGTATTGAACCTGTCTTTCGACTGTTCAATATTGCATTACATATTTTTTTATTGATTTTAGGACTGAGTTGCTAAAGAAGACTGGACTCCGGGAGTATCTTTACGCCACCAAGAAAAACTTCCCTGTTGGAGCCACCATCCCTGCCTTACAGGAAATAGACAATACGGTGAAACAGATCCTACCAGTGCACCATGCGGTCTTCCCAGAGGTACGGCTTTAACATAACAGCAGTCAGATATCTGCAATAGTATCTTTATCTTTTTTTATATTTCAACATTTATCACATGGCGATGCCACACTCAATTTTTTATTATTTTTTTAAATATTTATGCCGCCACCAACGCAGACAAACGCACAACAACAGCCATACTCATTTCACCTGAAATAAGTGAGGAATTCGAACTCGGGGCCTCTTGGTTCCTCTTGGTTTTAAACATTCGGGTGTGGACGGGAGGTTCGGTCATGGTTAGCAGGCGGTTGTCTGGCATTCATGAGTAGGTAGAGGCGTGGCTGGGGTCAAATCTGATCTAAATTTTACTCAAATTCGATTCTTTTAGAAAAGTAGGCGTGGCCTAAATCTTGTCGTACAACAAAAAAAAACCTAACACATTATTCCTCTAGGATATCCAGTTGCCGAATTCCCCTATGCAGAAATGTAGTGTGGTTCTAAATGGTGGAATTTTGCGAGGAAGCCGATGTGGAAAGGAAATAGATTCGTCAGACTATGTCTTCAGGTGAGAAGAAATCGTTTTACACATAAGATTGTTAGGATTGTCAAGATTGTAAAAGACTGAGTTGAGTAAAAAGAGGAAAGGTTTTCTAATTGTAGCTGCAGCGTTTTTTGTTGTTGTAGCTTGAATCAAGGACGCAATACCCTTCCTTGAATTGGGGTTCGTTTAATAGTAAAATGAATACTAGTAATCTGTTTACGAAAGTCTGTTTTCTCAAGTTTGTGCTTTTGTCATGTTTGTTTATTTCTGTGTTTGTTTGTTTGCTGAATGCAGGGACGACATCCCACCTGTAACGTATCAAGCTTTCAGAAACAAAGATGGCGACTTCGATCAACGTCACGTGACTTACTACAGAGACGTCGGCAACAAGACCAACTTTGTGGCACTGAATATGTCACATGTCGTCTTCGATTAGTGAGTCGGACGATTAGATTTCTCCCATAATTTACTAAAAAAAATCCCCCTCTAGTGGCACAAATGGCAGCAGGTTATTTTTTCTTCCGTCTTTTCGTCTTTTATTTAAATCCGGAGGCATGATGATGATGATGATGATGTCTGTCAAAGTCATTTTGGTCAAACACTACTCTCCAAGCAGAGGCTTGGGTTTTGGGTTATTTTTGGCGTGTTTTAGGCTTTTTTTTATCGGGGTTTCTTATTTGCACCTGAATTTTTTTTTCACCCAACCCAACAAATTTCAATGCAAAAAAAGAAACCCCGATAAAAAAGCCTATTATAGAAAAAACGCGCCAAAAATAAGCCAAAACTGGCCAAACCTCTGCTTGGAGAGTAGTCAAATACCGACATTATTCTTGGTCTGTTAAACACAGTTTTAAAGGAGACATGCAGCCTGCAGAGACATATCTTGTAGTGTATCGACGGTACCTGAAACAGTACAAGGAACAGGGGAGCCTCATCTGGACCCACCTCTTCCCGATCGAATCCGAGACTTTGGTGAGTTATTTCCGCTAGAAGTTCTCTCGTCCCACACAGTACACACTGTAAGCCATCAATCTTCAAAATACCACCCATGTCAAAGGCATCCAATGCAGTTTTTAGGAATGTGAAAAACTCGATTCTTCAAAGCCAATATTCTAGTCATTTATCGGGATATCTACATACTGAGTTGAAACCACAGTGTCCAATGTACTAGTATATTGACCCTCATGGAGGAAAAATACCCAAAATTCTGACGAAAAATGGTTAATGGAAGGGCGCTGGGCTGATTTTTAGGGTACCACCCAGAAAATGATGGACTCATCTTGGGGCTTCTTTCTGCAGTTCTAGTGCCAAAAGTATGAAAAGCTGAAGCAAATGTGCGAATATGAAGCAGTATGTGTCAATATCACAAAAATTGCCTTATTCAGAATATTTCCAGTTTTGCTGCCCTGAAATCGCATCGGATGCCTTTAAGCTCAAAAAAGGTACACAATCCCCCCCAAAATCGTTAGTTTATCATATGCATAAGGACTCCCCCTCCCCGAATTTAAATGCACCATCCTCTATACATGGTATGTCGTTCAAGTTTAAATTCAAGGCTCATAGAACTACATGTCTTCACTAGTCGAGCAGTTAGGTTTCACAAAGCAGTAGACATGTAAAACATGAAACGCAGTATTCACCTTTTTCCGATGAGTTTTAAAGAGAGCATTGTGCCAATGAATAATGTGTTGCAATATGTTTTGAACCGCTAGGCTCTGAGGGCGCTACGCTCCATGTTCATCAGTACGGTTTTCCAAAGGCTGGGCGTGGCCAGTACCATGGTAACGTCACACCCCAGGTTCATACAAGGTGTGCAGGGCTTCTGGAAGGAGCTGAATCTCAGGAGTCCACGCGCGTCACATGGTGAGTCATTATGAAATAGAAAAGGGTAGATGCAAACAATTGTCTGTTAACGACAGAGTATGTAAATATTGTACAGGAAACGCAGTGGAGGATGAAATGCACTTTATTTGCCATTGCCCTCATTATAGCGCCGAAAGAGATAAGCTATTTGAAATGGTCACCAAAATGTTCCCTAGCTTTATTCACCTTCCCAGCCTACAAAAAACTGCATTTCTATTAACACCTCCCAATTCATACTTCTCGCAAAATGTTGCTCCAAAACTTCAGCCAACCATGGTCGATTGGTTGTCAAAACAGAAACTACAAATGCTGAATGTATGACTTTTTCGACTGATGTTCGACATTAAATATGAGAGATTTATTTCATTTATTTTATTTTATTTTATTCACATGGATTTTTGAGCATTAGACAGGAAGCACTCGTTGTGCTTATGTGAATCCGCTACTCATAAAACATAATACAAAGTAAACATAAAGATGACATATGTGAGATTACTTATCATTTTCTGACTCTCAAAAAAAACATGCAGACTGAAGATAATATTTCAGCCTGATAAGAGTGATATTCTATTTCTCGTTTGAGAGCAAACTGCTCTCTTTATGAAATTTGTTCAGCTAATATGATATTTTATATCTTTGATTCTCAGGTCTGATCATGACAGCCATTTCCATGGCACTGTGCGAGGAAACCCACCTCTATGGCGTCTGGCCCTTCCCGGTGGACTACGAAGGCCGACAGGTACATTACCGCTACTACTACGGAAGCGATTCCGACCAGATGCGCGAAAACTCAGAGTACGACTTTCAAGAGGAATTCGACCTTTTGCGAATATTACACAAAAGAGGATTGTTAAAACTACACATTGGGACGTGTAGCGCTTGAAACACAAATTTAGTCCTTTTTGTTAACTTAATATGAAAGACATACAATATGACTTAGGCATACAATATGACTTAATGTTAGAAACATTATATTTGTTACCAAACGTCTGTGGATCCAGAGATATAGTACTGCAACATGATCTTTATTTTATGTCATGTCTAACATTAGTTAATATTTGCACCAACAGTTGTTATAGAATAATATTTTACTCTGTGAGTTCTAACTGAGCCATCGTTGGCACGTTATAGTTCTGCCACGAATACATATAACGAGTAGGCATGAAATAAAACGTATATAACTAGAAAGGTAACATTTCCAAAGCAAATGCATAATGTTTACCTTTGCATATGGTATGCTCTGTTTCTCACATCCATATATATGTTCAGACAGGAGTCTAAATCCCTCCTGCTGTAAAATTGCAACATGATGTAACCCAACACCGTTAACATGGTGACAGATGTCTGGTTAAGGACATTGACCTTATTGGTTCGGAGAAGAAGAGGAAGAAACAGGGTAAAAACAATATGTTTTCCTTCGGTAAACATATAATAAGTAAGATAAGTGATGAATAGAACGTATAGTCTGTACACATGCGTCTAAGTGTAGCACAGACTAAATATAATACTAGTAATTGAAAAATAAAGTTTTAATACAGAGTTTTTTTAACGGTGTCGCTCAATGCAAGGCCAATTATTTTTGGCCACTTCTAGGCATAGAGCTAGAGGTACTTAAGTGAGTATAATGTAGTTATGTCAGGAAATGGCGGTGGACCTTTGTTTTGAAGCTTTGTGGATTGTAATCGGACGGAAAGCAGCTGTTTGGAAGAGAGTTCCATAATTTTGCAGTCCGGGGAAAGAAGCTGTTGTTGTAAAATGAATTGGAGACAGGTATGTTAACGGTGTATTGATGAGAGCTGGAAGAGAACCTAGTGGCACGCTGAAAGGTTCTGAGCGGCGGAACAAGAAGTGCAAGTTCTCCTGAACATCGACCGTGAAAATATCTGTAAAAGAGGGATAGGGATGCGACATTGCGTCTGTGTGAGAGGAAATCCAGCTTTGCGGTCAGAGAATGGCCGATGGCAACACAGATTCTCCTTTGAATGCGGTCTAAAATATGTAGGCAATCTTTTGGGGCACCAGCCCAGAGATGCGAGCAATACTCTATGCAAGGACGGAGACTAAGTTTTGAAGTGATTGGTCATTCATTATCCTGATGAAGGCAATAGTGGTCATTCAAAATTTGATCTCTGTGTAATCCTTGTGTTGGAATAAAGTTCAACATTGTACTATGATTACTACCAACATAACTTTCATGACGCTCATACTATGTTCCCCAAATCAACACATACGCCTGGAGGGACAAAGAGCACACGACTCGTTGCTAACAGACGTTGTAAGAATGTCGTGAAGTTGTTCTAACGACATAATACAGTCCGCGAGAAGAGCAAACACTTTATCCGACACGACCCAGCTTTTCAGCACGATCACGACGACAGTTGCTCGACAAATAACGACAACACGATCTGAGCGGAGTTAACAACACAAGGTCGTGATGGTTTGTGGCTACCGTTTCCAGCGGGTACTACTGTAACTCGCTTTGTCTTCGCGGTAGCAAAATTTCATCACGATCTGAGGAAAATGGACGTGTTCACAGAACTTATCTTCACGGAAAGGGGGAGGAGGGCCAAAGACAAATAATTTGATAACGATAATGATAAAGATCACGGTAAAATAAGTGACAACCGTGAACATTAAAGTACCGTGAAAAAAACAAGAATTACAGTATGTGACGTCATGTACAGATGGGGGCGTAGTTTAGAAGAGGGTAGCTAGCCCGGGTGACAGTACACTAAAGTAGAGGAAACGGTCTGCATGACAATTTATGCTTGACGCGGTCACTGGAAGTGCACGTGCATCCTACATGTTCAAAGACAAACCTTGCCGCGGCTCAAGAATTCGCAGATCTCATACCCCCATGCAATTTCATGTTGCAATCCCCTTCTTTGTCATGCAAGGGAAACAACACAAGTTGTCAAGGAGGCCATGTAACGAAAAACACCTGTAAAACAGCCAGTGCTACCAGATGTTAACGTGTTTAATGACTTTCTCTCTCTGGGACAGACTGAACCCAACCATATCCATTGCAACCGGACCCGAGGGCCATGTACAAACACAGAAACACACACACACACAGAGAGAGAGAGAGAGAGAGGGGGGGGGAGGAGAGAGAGAGACACACACACACACACACACACACACACACACACACACACACACACACACACACACACAGACAGACAGATGAAAAACAATACCTCCTTTTTTCATGGAGGTAACGATAAACACGAGAAAACAGTGTGCTTTTCCCACGCAAGCCGAAGACAGGGACATTTGAGAAGCATGCATGGGAATAACGTTTGTCTTCTCCCCGCCTGGACACAGAACACACCGCGTTCTGTTTGTCCGGGAATGCTGACCTTTAGGGATGGTCCGAGGGAACGTGATAAAAGATCCCGCACCTCTCCCTCTGTCTCCCTCTCTGCCAAGTCCATTGACATTCACCAGATTCATTCTTAAAGACGCTGTCGTAGAATCGGCCTCAATAACGCAATAACTTGTTTCAAGTTAAAACTTTTGCTCCAACACAAAGAAGTTCTCTCACCTAGAGCTTTCGACCAGCCAATCTTGTCTTCCTCAGTAGAATGACTCAGTGAGGCTTGTCACGTGGCTTCTGTGAAGTTTGACGTCAACACTGGGTCAATAACACAATACTTGTTAGTACTAGCATCTACGCTCTGACATCGTATGGTCTTCTAGAATCTTGAGACACATTCGAGTTTCACTATAAAGAAAGAATCACAACAGCACTAAACTAATGTTTTTGGACAGAAAAGATTTCATATGGCTCTTCCCTGTCTCTTGTAATCTTTTTTTAAGAATGATGAGAGTGAAAATCTTTACATTTAGCCGTTAAATTTCTATAAGAAGCATGTGATGCGTTTCCGTTGAGAAAAGTTGATATCTGAATATGAAATATTCGTACATATTCTGAAGGTTGTTTATAGAGAATGTCTATCAAACGTTGAGTTTTTACACTTGGACAGTTACTAGTACTACTTTAATTTGTAATTTCAGTTCTTTACACTTTCTACGTATGACGCACGTGTCTGCTATGACGTGAAACGATGTACGTATTGTCGGGGTCCCCTGAGGGAAGCCGTCTGCCGTACCAGATGTTCTCGGGCGGTTCACTTCAGTTCGCTCCTCACCCAGGCGGCAAAATGGTCGCGCCGCCTGCGTAGCACCTCACGACTTCGTTTCCTAACTCAATTACACGGTTGACTGAAGGTTGGTGTGATGAACATCAACACTAATTAACGTTTGAAAAAACGTTTGGAGACGTGAGGAGGAGGTAGTGTTGAGATGTGGAGCGCTAGAGAAGTGTTGTTTTCTACGACGCGAAGAACGAGTTGCTGAAGAAGATGGCGGGTTGTTCTCGAGAGTTTCGCTGGTCATCCTTACTCCTCAACCACGAGGACCCTCGGGCGTTCTACAGGTCCCCGGTAGGTCTCAAGTTTAACTCTTTCTTGGCACACTTGTAGGACATTTGGGACATTGCTGTTGTTGTAATGTTCTTAAATACGATCTGACCCTATTCCAAACCTTACCCTATTCCAATCCTTGCCAGAACCCATCCTGATCCCAATCCTAACCCGCGAATCAATCTTGATCCCAATCTTAGTCCGAATCCATCCCGATCCCAACCCAATCCCGAACTCAGACGGATGTCTTCCAACAGTGGCGTCTTCGGACAATCCTTGCTTAATCTGATAGGAGACAGGGTCAAGTTAGGAGCTGTCCAAAAACTGCGTCAATGGTCTGATACAGCAGTAGTTCGATTAGAGAGGGGATGTTCCAAGTTTGCAACGAAGATCGACTCCATGTATGCGTGACAAAATAGTTAGTCTTTGTATTATTTTATACTTCGTGCAGCATTCTTATTCTTAGCCTTATGCTTAGTTATGCATTTACGTACCGCATCGCCTGAATTCGAAACCGTAAAAAATTGACAAGAGTCATCAACCTACAGACCGGGGAGAACAAATAAATGGCAAAAGACGAAATATTCTAGATCTCTTGCACCAAATTCAAGGCATCCCTATAAACAAATTCAATGCTGAATATTTTGTTTCATTGTACAAAGAGTTTAGTAGCCAAAAGGAAATTTCGTTTGTTTGGTAGAATGGTGTGGTATTCGTTATATCTAGTTTACTAATTGAAAAGATTTTCCATCTTGTTACGTTTTCGCTTTTCGCGACAGGTACAATGCTTCACCCACTTTGTAAAAACGAGCTGTCAAAGAAAGCTAAGCTAAGCCATGTTTACGAGATAGTTTGCCCTTGTATGACGTCATGAAAGTGACCCTTACTGGCAGTGCGTGTGGCCTACTGCTACTGCACTTATACTGCATTGGACGTATACGTATTTTCACCAAGAAACCAAAGTTTGAATCACACACTGAAAATGTGGTGTAGTTGTTTGACTGGGCCCTAAACAGACAGTCTGAAGGGGAAAAGAGCCAGCTTGTCTCAAAATCTCTATCTTCTTTAGAAAGCCTAGTTTTTCTTTCTTTCAAGAGACAAACGCTTTTTCTTCAACTTGCAGTGTGTTACGAAAAAAAACCCTCAAATGCGATAGTTCACATTCCAAGTGTCTTTTACTATAATTTTCCAACAACGATGCTGTGATATGTACCAATGAGATACACTGTACGTTGAGATAATTCGGATAATTCTTTAGAAAAAAAGCTTCGCGAACCCGCGAGTTTTTGTTGATTTGCAACAGACTGCGATGTCGTCTTCCTGACTGACGGTAAATGTCAGGAGTTCGAAGTGCGGACCCCTGGCGACCTTCGCCGGAAGGACACGCCCACCCCCATTGTTCCAACCTAACCTTGACTTCCTTTTATGAAGAATTCCCGCTGTTACCTAGGCCCGGACATAAATCAAGTGTCAGCCGGTAGTTACCCTTGTTCAAAGGCATGTTTGTCGCTAACAATGACAGGCAGTGCGCAGAGGCTTGCATCCCGATATGCTCGTTACCCCCGATTACACGTTGCTAGGACGGGAGAGACGTTGAACTCAGCCACGCTAATGAGTCGTAATATTGATGTGTCTGCTTCTCCGCTTCTGATCAAAGAAGGTTTTCAAGTTCCTGAAAGTGGGCAATCTCTGGAGGACTCCCCAGGCCTTCACAGAGCGGTGGACACATTGTATCGTCAGTTGAATACAATTCTGCCAATTCCGCATAGCACCAGCACTGTTGAAAGTGTTGAAAGACTGTTTAAACTTAAAATTCCAGGCTTACATAGCTAATAATAAGGTTTATTGCAAGTTCTTGTCCGTAGGCTAATTGCGTGTACATGGAAATAAAGAATGGACAATAGTATGTGACTACTCTAACTACTTAACACTAATAAAATCTAACTTATAGGTTTCGACTTCTTTTTTTTCGACACAGGGGAAGACGAATGATCCCACTTTTCTATGATGTGTGGGTTTTGTGATGTTATAAGGAGAGTAGTTTTCTTTTCGTGATAATGATAATGATGAAGTTGATGATGTCCTAATAAAGTCCTAACTTTGTCATCTGAAATCAGGTCCAATATCAATACTTGGTCTTCTTGAAATAATGACCCGGTCTGGTAAAAATTAAGACAATGTTAGAACGGTAACACCCATGTCCTTTACTTTGTGTCTAGTGGTTGGTGAATCTGTGCATAGTTATAGTCTGTCCTGTCGCATTAGATTTGAAGTCTGAGGAGGATGTCATCCATAAAATTTACTTGCTGTGGCCTAAATGCTAAATATGAAATAATTCGACCTGTTCGTTTGTTGTTGCTTTTTTAGTAGTGGATGAAGATTTTCGCGTAAGATAAAATCATACTAGTAGTATAATGGGAACTTTGAACCAATGCCGTATATTTCTCCTTTGTTTCAGTGGTTGGTGAACCAGAGGATTTTCCTGGCCTACCGTGTGACGTTAGCTGTGGTGTTGGTGGCCATCTTGGTGTGGGACTTCCTAGACGGACCTTACAACAAGTGGCACATCTACTACACCAACTGGGGCTTCACTCTTCTTACCTGCCACGCCGTGTGGGCCGCTATCGTCTGCGTGATTGGCTACAGAAACGAGCGAAGCACGAACGATTCCGAGTCGGACCGATCGTCCTCGAGCGACGACGACGACGTCCGAGCGCCACCCGAGCTCAGCCACGGCTACGTCGAAGTGCCCGAGGTCAAAAGCTACGACGTGAACAAAATAAAGGACCCGCTGAAATGGTACCATAAAGTAGAATGGGTTCTTTTCAACATCGCTATCCCGCTCGCTTTCTATCTGACAACGGCCTACTGCGGTTTCCTTTCCTCCGGCACTTTTAAAGTCATCAGCGTTTTCGAACATATCATGAACACCGTCCTCGCTACGTTAGACCTGTTTATCTGTGGTATTCCCGTGAGGTTGCTTCATATCGTACACGTCTTCATGTTCGGCTGGATCTACGCGGGGTTCACCATCGTGTACTGGGCGGCAGGCGGGACCAACGCCGAGGGGGAACCGTACGTCTACTGGTTCGTGGACTACTCCTCGCACCCCGGCCGGGCGGCGTGCTTCATCGCCGGCAGCGCGCTCGTCGGCACCTCGGCTATCTACCTCTTCGTGTACGGACTGTACAGGCTTCGGGTTGCCATGGTAACGTGCGTGACGGGCGTCAAGGCCAGGAAGGTCGCTGCGGTGCGGAGTATTTCCACCGACTCCACAAAACCCTGTATCACTTTGGAAGCCTGAATGGCGGACAGGGAAATAGCGCTATGATTGTCAACTCACACATACCCATCCTCACAAAGCTGGGGTATCATCCATTCCCAGTAGCCTCTACCAGGCTTCGGGAAGCAGCTACAAAGAATAGAAATAGGCCAAATAGACAGATAGCACGCCGGGAAAGTTGGTCCGCTAAGAGTACTGTTAGGCAAACTGTACTCTTTCCATCAGCTTCCCAAAGCCTGACAGAGGCTGCATTCCGATCAACTTCGCGTGGAACTTATTTATTTCCCCCTCTCCTTCCAACCAGTAAATATAACTATGTCCTACGAAAACTCACGACATAGATCGTGAGCGACGAAGAACGCCATAACTTTTATGATAAAAACTTATATATATCGACAGGCAACTTAAAGCCATTTCAGCAATGTAAGCTGCATCTAACAGTGATGTTTTATCTATATAATTATAGAATGATAGATTTGTGGCACGACCATAGTTGAAATAATTCTACAATGGCTATGCCATAAAAAATTGATACGCAGCTACGTAGAGCTAGTTTGAATCTTAATGCATCATTATATATAATGAAAACTATATTATACAACGGTAGTGATATTGTATGGATGATTATATAATGTAAATAGATTTAGGAAAAGAACTGTTGGACGACTTATGAATGGTAAATGTACGTTCAGCTAGAGACTTGTTATAATCATAAGTATGTGTATACAACAAACTATTAAAATGTCAATCAATAATCAAACAACAGTAACAAATGCAAAACATTTTACCTCGAAACTAATCACAACACAATAAGAGCTATTGAATGGAGTTGTCATCGTTATCGTTATCGATACATATGTATCATTTTGTCTTGATACATATACATTTTGTATTGTATATAATGTTATTGTTATCATTTTATTATCGATTACATATATTACGCGCATATGGTTTCTGTTATTCGGTATAGATGCCCATATATTTGCATGTTGGCTCTTGAATATATATTTGATGTATGTTATCATACGCCTACTTCAATTATGTACATCTGTCAATTAGACAGAATACAATGTTGTTTGTATTTTAAAATGACAACCAATATGTTGTGACAAATAACTGCCGCCCGTTCATATCTGTAAATGGGCACTTCTAGGTAGTTTTAGTCTCCTGAGTAAATGTGACTAGAAATAAAAGACTTATTTCTCGAACGTTAATGATGCCCCTTGAACGTTTACCTTTTAAATAGTTTAACAGCAGAATTGGGTTCCTCTTCCTCTTAATTACATATGTCAAAAGTTTGAATTGTGTCCTATCATGGAACGCAGCAGATTTACAGAGGGTCGGTTTCTGAGTTATCCTACTTAAAACATTTTCATACAAACGCTCTGCAGTTCCCAAACAAGCTGCTATGGGGCCCAAACTTACTTCACTTCTTTCTAAGCACAATAGCTACCTACCATCCAAACATCATGACCCAAACATGTCCAGATCACGAGATATCAAAACCGGAAGCTCCGCTGCAGTACTAAAACAAGCCGCCAGGGGGCCCAAATATAATCATTTCGAGCTCTCATCAAGACCTACCCACCTAGCAAATATCAAGATAATCCATCTAAGCCTTCTCGAGCTATGTTGTTCACACACACACACACACTCACACACGCACAGACACACACAGACGCAGCCACGAAAACATGCCCTTCTTGGCGAAGGTAACTAGAAGCTAGAGATGATCTTAAGTTATCTGCTTGCCACTCACATGTAATTTCTACGTATGACTCCGCCCCCTTCTTACGTCATCGCCGTTTGTAAACACAGTTGAAGTTCCAGTGACGTATGCAATCACGTGATAACAACGTGTCCCCGTCCTCATTACCTATTTAACAGACGTTTGGACATTCCTTTTCCATTGTCAACACTTCAAATCATCTTACTGACAGGTGAGTTGGCTGAGTACGAGTAGGGGCCCGGGGTCATTTGTATGGCACATCATACTTAAAATTATTAATAGACAGTATATATTTCAGCTGCTCGACCGCCATACTCTTGTCAGAAGTTCTTCTTCTAAACTGCGTTGAAAGTGGCTGTGGTGACAAAAATAGCGTCTGTCTGTACGGGTTTGCGTTTCTAAACGCTTGCTCATTTTTACTCATACACATGCACCGGTATTTGTCATTGTAGTCAGGGAGTTAAGTCAGAATGGTCAGAATGTATGTTATTCATAATATTCTCTTTAGGGAAGTCAGTCTTTAGTCAGACCTTGCGACTACCTATACTTCACATACATGTATGTACGTTCGCATAATGTTGCCCTGGTTATACGCCACAGGCTACTGTATCTAAGGCAAACAGGAGTTTACTGAGTCTTTACAACATCAAATAGGAGTCTATAAAACATCCAGATTTCTTGAGAAAAGAGTGACAGAATCTTGTCTTGTGCTTATGTCGTTGTTTGCACAATGTGCTGCGTCCACTCGCCAAATGTGTAGAATCCATAGCGTCATACATATATAGGCTGTGACAGTGTGCCTAGCGCCTGGCTAGTTTGTGGATACTCAGTATCTGTGATCTGTCAGGAGACTGGTTTGACCGGATCGACTACAGTTCTCGTCTGAATATGATGTCATCTATGGAAGGTCAGAGGTTATCCAGGGAGGGCTGCCGTCGTTTGTGTGTGAAAAGTAAGGCCAGAGAAATTACAGGGAGGGGATTACTGAATTGTATGTAGTAACACTGTATCAGTATGTAAATTGTAAAGCAACACATGCAGAATGCTTGCAGTTCTCATCTTGCCCACAAGGGTCACAAAAGCACCACCTGTACCTTCAATGTTTACGGGTTTTGTAGTCTAGTGAGGGGACGGGTAGCTGTTAATTTGACACTAAGTTTTCTTCATCTTTTCTACAGGTGCAGTTCTATTCGAATTCTACTTGGTCACTTCTTCCGCGTGAGTGTTCTTCGATATAAACAGCCTCGAAACACAACATGGAAGAAATCGTCCCGCTCAAAGAAGAGGATCTCTTCCCCTGTCCTCTCTATGACCGTAGGTGGTTTCAGATTCTCCGCCTGGTCGCGATTCCACTCGTACTGTACTTGTGTGATATAATCACAGACGTACTGCTGGCGGTTCAGTACTATAACAGCGGGGACACTGTCTGGTCCTCCTGGACTTTAGGACTTGTCGTCTTGTCCCTCATTATCACCAACGTTTCCTCAGCATGGCTCAACAGGAACGAAGCTAAGAACAAGCCTGCTATGATCAGGCGTGGCTGGTGTGTGTTGTACCTCCTACAGCTGGGTATATTCCTGGAGTACGGGGACTTGTTTGTGAAGGTGTGGAGGAGGCAGTTTATCCGAGTTCGCGGAGTATCCGTGTTGAAGAACATGTACAATCTTCCCATTCTACACATGATGGGCGCCATGTTGGAGAGCGTACCTCAGCTGTGTCTACAGATCTGCATCCTCGCCAGCACTGGGCAGCAGGTGAGCATCCTGACGAAGGTCACCTTGGCGCTGTCGCTGCTGTCTGCTGTCAAGGCAGCTGTCGTGCTGCTGTACTACACGTCGTCCCTCATGGTGGAGAAGCTGACAGGCGGACTGGTAGCCAGAGTGGTGTTGATCGTCATTTGGAAGCTGATAGAAATCAGCGCCCGCACTCTTGCCATTGGACTGTTCGCATCCACCTTCAGTGAATGGGTACTAGTTCCCATCGGTGTTCAATGGCTAACCATGATGTTTGTGACATTCTGCACAGATGAAGAGGACCAAGGGTGCGTGGAGGTGTTCTTCAGCGGCCTAGCCATGGCGTTAGACACGGCCACGACGGTAAAGACCCTGGATCACAAGCGGAGGTTCTGGTTGAACTCCGTGCTGACTCTGATCGGGAACGTGGCCATGGCGTCGGTGTGGGTGTCTCAGCGGGCCGGGAAGGACTGGTTCGACATGCCGGCCCTGGTGTACGTGGTGCTCGGGTCGGTGATGGGGGCGGTGATCGGGGTGGTGGAGATGGTGATACGGGGAGAGATCACGTGCTGTTCCGACGACACAGAGGACTATGAAACGGCCAACGCCATAACGGCGAAACAGGAGCAAGATGATGCGGAGAATCCGTCAGATGAAGAAGAAGAGGATTCAGTGTGAAACATTATAAACGGGGGCAATACAAAAATCAAGTCAAAGTGTGGTCCGATCTGCTCATAAATGTAACGTCAGAATGTATTGGTTAGCTATATATAGAAGAACATTTTATCTTTGAGTTTACTAGTAAAATCAGATCGTACTTAACTTCTGTGAGCGCAAATAAATAATGATACTATTCAAGGTTTTTTTTTATAGTAACCAGGGTATGTATTATTTATTGTTCTCAAATCTATAGATATAGAACTAAGTCTCCCACATCATTACATCTTACATGTATCCATCGTTTGACAAACCGGATATGTTGATTTACATGGTTATAGATATCAATGTAGAGCTGGATGGATAGATTGCCAAAGCTCAGAGAGTATTAAAACATTGAAATGACTGTATGTGGCTGTGTACGTGACTTAGACGCAACCATGTAGTCGCAAGAGGTAACAAACGTTGATAGAAAATATTAAAGGTAAAAAGGTCTATGCATCGGTACGGTATTACAATGTACATCATAATTAGGCCCAGTCAGCGCAAATGACGACAAACGATACGATAGCCACTCATTGTTTGCAGAACTCTCGTAGAGTTCTGACCCGCAATATCCGGTCTTTGTCTCAGCAGTCCTCCAGACTTAGACTGTCAATAACAAAGTCCGGCGGAGTTACCTCAGGCCAAACTAAGGAGAGTCACAAACGTTAACGGCAGTGGCAAATTCATATACATAACAGTCAAACTTTCAGCTTTTTTTAAAGGTACAATTGAACTGCACTTTCATGACGAGGTGGATTTTGACCCATGTACACCCGTACATTCAATTTAGAACGTTTGACTCCGGTTATTAGTACACATAGGTCTTTCAAGACCCAAACATCCCTCTATTTACACTTAAATTAAAGCAAAACATGAGTGATTTCTTGTCCGTTTCTCAGTAACTGACGTTTTGGACTTTATAACAAAACATTGTCCATACAATTGCAAACCGGCCTGACCTTTGATTTAGGGTTTTCGGATCGTAAACATGTTTATTTTGTCCCAGCTGCCCCACGAAGCCTTGTTTGCAAGCTCTTGACTTTTAAGTCTGGACAAAAACTTCTGCAACACACAGTGGACTTAAAGATATAGAAGCAAGAATGAAGAAGATCTGGGCTGTTCTACTCGTCCTGTGGGCCTGTGTACCTGGCCGTTGTCTGGTGGTGGGAGGGCTGGCGAGAGCCGGGGAAGGTGCGGCAAGATACCGCCGGGAAGTGACCGACACCGGTACGTAGGGGCTGATCAAAATAGCACGGAAACATTCTCGCCATTCTATATCCAAAATGTATGCTATGCATAGCGCCCGTATATCAACCATATATATAATATTTTTATGATCATAAATTCAGCAACCGTTCCTCAAGATGGTTGTAGGGCCTGAAATAGACAGAATTGAATTTGCTAGTAAATCGGTTTCTTTGTCTTCGAATTCGTCGTAGCATTTGTATACGTTGTTCTGACATGTACTGTCCTCTCAGCTCAGGACTGCAGTGCGGAACTAAATCGCCAGAGAGAGCTGAACAGGGTTCTCAAGGAGGAGAATGCACAACTTACTCGCCTGTTGGTCGCACAGCAACCAGAAAGCCGACAGGAGGCAGACAGACCTCCATCCGTACAGATCATCCGAACGGAAGAGGGGGCGGAAACCAAGGGTCCAGGATTTGAACTCAGGTATTTCCGTGGTATCAATCCATCTAGCACGTCAACAGAACGTACTGATTATGTGCAAAACCCTGATTTTCCACGGTTTTTGCTGGATATTTAGTCATCATTGGATTACACTTTTTCCGCTTTCAGAAGATATATTTTCCAACACAAGTTAGAAAACTATAGGCGGAATGCCATTCTTAAATACGCGAATTCCACCTTAAATAAGACGAATTGTCGAAGTGCAATGCACAATACATTACGGGTTTCGCACAGATGCAGTACCTTCTGCCAACGTGCTCACGTATCCTCGTGTGTATTTGTTGCAAGGTAAATAAGAAATAAAATCGAGCATTCACAGAAGTTTGAAACCGTGAGTGAATATCTCTCTAGGCATGAAAGTTCATCTGTATTACATCAAAACATATTTAGCCTTTTCGTCATAGAATATCTCTCTTGTTTCTGTGACGTCAGACTGCGCGGGGGCGAGGCGGCTCACAGAGGCCGTGTGGAGTTGAAGGTGCTCGGGTCAGAGGTCACAGACTGGGGGGTTATCTGTGACGACGGCTGGGACAAGCGGGAGGCAGATGTCGTCTGTAGGTTGCTAGGATACAGGTACGTCATCGTTCCACTTCAGAGGCATCACACAGGTCTCTCTACACGACTACACTAAATAGAATTTAACTAGAAAGGTAGTATTTGCTAAGCAAAGGCATAATGTTAACCTTCACATGCCACAAACTACTGTTTATTACTCTACTCAAACACATTCAGATATATGATGAGAGGCAACATAATGTAACCCAACACCACAGGCTGTCTGCTACAGCACCAGTTACCATGGTGACAGACGTCTGGTGCAGATCGACGTCATTGACCTCTGCCTTTGGAGAAGAGAAGAAACAGAGCAAAAACAATATGTTTCCTTCTCGGAAGGTAAACATAATTAATGCAGTACCCAAAGATGCGTTTTTTGTAAATATCATTGATATTGTTAATGATGTTTTAGCGAGGCGAAGCGAGCGACCAAAAACTCACGTTTTGGCCACGGAGATCTCAACTTCATCACAGACGACGTCTTCTGCCTTGGGAACGAGACCAGTCTTCTGGAGTGTCGCCATGGCAACTGGTGGGGGTCGGACTGTGACCCGAGAGAAGTGGCGGGAGTCATCTGTCTGCGGGAAGAAGGTGTGTGTGTGTGTGTGTGTGTGTGTGTGTGTGTGTGTGTGTGTGTGTGTGTGTGTGTGTGTGTGTGTGTGTGTGTGTGTGTGTTTGCGCGCGCGCGCGCGCGCGTGTGTGAATTAGTAACAGTGCCTAAAACACGAAAACTTAAAACATGAAAACCAAGGAAGAATAGAGTTATTCATACAGCGGTTGTAGTTGGTCTATTGTTACGAGTACACGTAGATGTGCAGTCAAACCTGCCAAGGTGACCACCTCTTCAAGCTGGCCATGGTGACCGCTTTTACTCGGTCCCCAAAAATTTCCCCATTGGCTAGCATTAAGAGACCTGTCTAAGGTGACCACCTGGCCAACGTGACCGTGACCACCGTGAGTTGGGCCCGATGCCTGCCCATGGCGACCACATCATTTTCGATCATGTTGATTATTGATGATAACTAATGAGAAATCATGGAGAAACCAGCCAGTTTGCATCGACTGCTGGACGATGCATTCACCTCAGAACTGAAGATGCTTACAGTATTTGACATTAAAACATCTCGACTTGGAAACCATATATGGGGATGGTCTATCATTACAAGTTTACAGGTACATGTACTACGGTATTAGCTACTATATGTATTAGCTACTATATCAGCAAATAATGCCATGTTATTAACTTGTTTTCTGTTCCAGTTGATCTGATAGACGAAGGTCCGGAGGTTCCACAGCCAAGTTACGACTTCTGTTACGTTGGAAACGGGGAGTCGTATCGTGGCAGCCACAGCTCAACGGAAAGTGGCGCCCCCTGTCTGAAATGGAGTGAAACACATGACAGGCCGTAACCATTCAATTTTTTATACATTTTTGTTAAGTACATAATATTCTTTATAAGTATTAACATCTTATTTACGTAATTTAGCTAGTATATCATAATAATGAAAATCATAAAATACGTTTCTTTTAACTCTGTATCTAACGATTCGTCTGTTGTGTTTTTTTTTTTTTCATTTAGATTTAATACTCGCCGTTTTGGCCAAGGACAACGTGGAATAGGTGATCACAACTACTGCCGCAACCCTGACGGGGACTCGCGCCTTTGGTGTTACGTGGCCGGAGAGGAGCGTTTCGCCTATTGTGACCTACTCCAATGTAACGGTGAGTGTTACTTGTTAGTCAACCGTGTGGAAGGCACTTCAGTACCATGTAACGTCTAGTAGGTCAATGCTTTAAAAATAACCTTAATAAAGGGCATTATGGAACATTTTTAGAAGCAAAACGTAAATATATTAATTGACAAAAATCTTCGTGTGATTGTAATTTACTTCAACTCTTCAACTTTTCCACATATCTGTTCCACAGTTGACTGTTACACCGGGGATGGAGGAGAGTACCAGGGAGACAAGAGAACCGACAGGGACGGTAACCTGTGCGTCAGGTGGGACCAGGTGGGCGCCACGTCACACGGCAGTCCAGGTAAGGGTCACATGAGAACCAGGCTGACTGGTTTCAAAGTTGCTCTACATGTTGATATGTGTATGTTGATTTGTGTTGATGATATTACATCTAGCAGTGTGGTATAATATCTCAGAAAACGGCTGCTTGTTTAGTATCGTATTCTAGTGATTTGTGGCCGATATCGAAGAAAAAAAAGAGACGCCTCATGTAGCTAGCACCTTTTCGTCATCATTTCATACTTGAAGCGTTTGAAATAGCCCCAAAACAAACGCTTTACTTAAAAGTATGAAATGCTGACGAAAATGTGCTACGACATTGCAGTAAATGTGAATATCAGGCAGATTCCTCATTAAGAATATTGTCTTGTCGCCCTGAAATTGCTTCACAAAAACCTTGTTTTTTTATCTTCCTCTTATCTATATCTATCTATCCACCCCCTCCCCGACCACACACAGGTAACCATAAGAAGTGCCGTAACCCCACCGGTGCGGCGGAGCCCTGGTGCTACATCCGGCAGGGTGATGACGACTTCCGCCCTTCGCCCTGCGGCCTCACGAAGTGCAGTAACCCGGATTACGAAGGTCATGAGTGGGATTTATACAATATATTGGTTTTATATCGGTTTTATTCGAAGAATATTTCGCCGCCCGAAGGCTAAATTACATGTCCCGTGCATTAGTTATGTTAATTATATTGCAATGTTAATCTGACCATTTATTTTCTCTCTGGGCAGCCAAAATAGGGAGCTGCAAGGGAGACCGGTTCAGATGCGTATCCGACAACGTGTAAGCAGTTTTGATATATTTCACTCGTATATTGCATACATCTTAATCATATACATGTATCTTCATTCCATTGATTCAGTTAAATGGTCGTAATTACTGACTGCTGTTCCTGTGTTGGCCGCTAGGTGCATCCCTACACTGTTCAGGTGCGATCATGACGTAGACTGTGAGGATGCCAGCGACGAAGATGGGTGCGGTAAGTGATATCCTAAACTCTAGAACTTCCAATTTTTTCCCAAATTTTTATTCATCCTTTTGATGCGTTCTAGAGATTTAGAACAACACTGCATGGCAGGACGGTAAATAAATGCTCTTTTACCTCCATGCTCTTAGTAAAGCGTCTTATTCCCTTCCCCTCGCCCAGACGACGGCACGGTTGGCGGTTACCGGCTGTACCGCCAGGCGGCGCTGCGGGTCCGTCCGCAGGTGCACGTGTACCATCACGTGGATCCCGAGACGTGCATGCAGCACTGCGCAGCCGCCAATGACGTCATCTTCACCTGTCGGTCCTTCGACTACGACAAGGAGCACCGGTCATGCGCACTGTCGTGAGCAAAATTCTATACCTTCGACGTATGGAGTTCATGACACACGTTTTACCGTTCCACAAAGTTCAACAACAAACTAGTTACCATGGTGACAGACGTCTGGTTTAGGTCATTGACCTTATTGGTTTAGAGAAGAAGAAAAAGAAGAAGAGGAAACAGAGCAAGCACATTATGCTTTCCTTCGTTAAACATAATTTACGCGACCCTAAATTCGTAAATTCGGGCGACCCTAAATTAGGGGGACTTCAAGTTATATATAATGGTTTATTTCAAATTCAAGTAACACCTCGCAGCCAATGGCTGAATTATGTGATACATTTACAATTGATTAATAGATTTACGCAAGTAAGCAGTCTAACGTATAATATTTAAAATCGAGGTATGTAGGTAGCGCATTGAATAAAAACAATTGATAACAAGTGGTTGGTTAAAACATTGAACATTTAAGTTAAAAGCATATCGGGATAAAATGATTAGGTGTGGCGCAACGAGTAGATTCTAGTATGTACATTTGAATAAAATTTCTGGGGATATTAAATAACATTTGAGTACACGTACATACAAATAGATGGCAGCATTAAGTTATAAGTAGGGCAACGAAGTAAAGAGTAGCTACAAATTCAGCATCCGTATCATGTGAGGAATTGCACTTGTTCGGTATCTTTCAGTTCTACAGAAGACAGTGTCCAGTTTAAGGGATGAGCGGGTCGTCCTACCACTGATTTCAACTCTTGGAGGTGGCAATAAGTGTCTGTGCAGCTTAGATCGTTCAAGTGATCTAGCGAAGTTCGTTGTCAGTTTGTCACGGCGTGACTTGAGTGTTGGAAGGTTGAACTGTGCGCATGCCTTGTGGTAAGAGGTGAAATCCTCACTCAAGATGATTCTCAACGCACGGCGCTGAGAGTTGTGTGTGAGTGTGTAAATTTCGTTACAGTGCCATAACAGTAGGCCCCAAAATCTGTACATTTCCTTTTCAGGGCCTTTAACACAGATGCTGCTGGTGGGTTGAATAGAGGCGCGGACTTCGACAAGTTTGACCACTACGAACGGCTGGAACACGGTGATGCAACGGCTTTTTGTTTGATTTTATAATTATTCTTCAGACCGAAGTCTGTGTACTAGTATTAAAATCAGGTAGAAAGTATGATTTCGTATTGGTAAAAGAAAACCATAGTACACTGCAGACACTGTAAAGTAGGACCAATGCAACAGACAACGTTCTGAGGTATCATAGCAGATAACGTAACTAATGTCCTACATTTACAACTTGCATCTTTGTCACCTTTGAGAGTTGTAACGAAAATACACTCTATTTCTTTTTAGTTGGTAACTTCAACTGCACGTTGTTGCCCGACGGACCATATTTTCAGTGTGGGAACGAGAAGTGCATACAGGAGCGCCTAGTGTGCGATGGGAACGACGACTGTGGCGATTTTACCGACGAGGAAACTTGTGGTAAGAAAACAAAATGCACTGATGTACACTAAACCAAAATGGTATGTACATGTGAATATTTTTGTAAAATTTTATATAATTTTTTCTTCAAGTTTTCTTGAAAAGGAAATGAGACAAAGCCTATTTAAGGACGACAAATTTTCTGTGACTTATTCTCAGTTTCTAGAACTTTTCTTGTCGAAACAATCCCACCAAAAATAAACTCTTTCCCTGAAGGTGAGCAGGCACCGTTTGAAGTCCGTCTGTCGGGAGGGTTCGCGCCTTGGCAAGGTCGTGTAGAGGTCAGGTACAACGGGACCTGGGGACTGATCTGTGATGATTCATGGGATATCCAGGACGGTCACGTGGTGTGCCGAGAGCTGGGCTATCCTCTGTAAGAACTCCCGAAGTAACAACTTTTTCTGTCGAAGTTTCTTCTCACAATGGCTTTGTTTCTTTGTATCATTGCAATTGTGTTAATGTAGACGCAAATTTTACTCAAAAAATATCAATTTGAGGTTTCGCTGCACCTTTCCGTTTAAGGTCTTTAAGGGGACCCGCATACCCTTTTCCGTAGATCGTAATGGTCCATTTTAATTCTACGTAGAGCGTAGACGGACTGCTCTAAATCAACGTAGAGGGTAATTGGCGCATTTTGCGTCGAGCGTATTTGCCATTTTAATTCTACGTAATGCGTTGTTATAGCCACTTGGAATTTATCGTAAAGCGAAAGCGAGAGGTTTCCGAATTCCGCCTAGAGTGTTGTCGAACACCCCCCCCACCAACACACACATGTAGCCCCCCCCCCTCTTTAAGCCTGTTTTCTGCCCGTTAGAATATTCGTTGGTGCACATTTAAAATTTGATATTTGTAGAGGAGCGGAATGGACGGACACACGGTCCCGGTTTGGCGGGAACAGCCTGGGGTTCCTGCTGGATGAAGTGGTGTGTGACGGGACCGAGTCGTCCCTCACACAGTGTGAGCACGGACCCTGGGGACAGCACGACTGCAGCTTCTTCGAGGTGGCAGGGGTCAGGTGTCGGATCGGGGAGCCGGAAGGTAAGGTCAGGGGTTGGCTGGGGAAGTCGGACGGTCGATTAGTGTGAGGATTTGATGCCCAGCAAGGTGTCATACCAGGCCTCGAAATTTATTTTCTTACTATTGTCCCAACTCTAGATCTGTACCAAAAATAAATTTCAATTGTCCCGAAGTGAGGATAAACTGTCCCAACCCGTTTTTTTAAGAATTGTAGGACTTCAACTTGAAATCAGCTTTATGTTGCTTATGTTCACTCCCAGGTGCACTATAATAACAGTGTAGACAGGAAATTCGAGAGGACTTTTCCGGATCCAAAAAAGCCGGGAAGTGTGCCTGATAAACAAAAGAAGGGCTCAGACATTCTGACTTTGATTATTTTTCTATTGTCCCAAAAATGTACCAAAGTGTCTTTTTAGTTGTCCTAGCCTAAATTTTAGTGGTCAGTGGCCACTGGACCACCTTTAATTTCGAGCCCTGCATACGCGACTGAGGTACATTTTATTCAGTCATGTAGGCCCTCTTTCAAACGTACAGTTTTTCACAGTTTGTACCTGACTGTGCTGATGAGCGCTCTGTCTTCTTAGTGTTAGTTAGACGTGTGGTTATCTGAATATCTCAATTTTTGCAGGCTGTCTTCATTATGAGTTTGAATGCACAGTTCCCGGCATCCTCGGCGGCTGTGTTCCCAGGTCGTTTCTGTGTGACGGAGAGGCGGACTGCGGAGACGGAAGTGACGAAAGATTCTGCGGTGAGGCTCGTTCCCAGAACATAGTGACGGTTATACCTCTCCTTAGTGCTGAAATGCCTTCAAGTCGCATGTGTGGTACTATGCAACTTATTATCATTCCTCTTGATTTCTTAAATGATTTGTTGTTGCTTTCTTATCATAAAGAGATGTTACAAATTGAATCGCAGGGTTCTCACCAACTACACCGAAGCCCACTCCAGCAGAACCTCGTTCCCAGGACCTTCCGTGCGGCATCACGGCCCACCTCCCGGGCCTAGACCAGGGGCTGCGCGTCAAACGATCACGTGACTGGGAGTTTGTTGAGCCAACCGGCGGCCAGGAAACAGGCGGGCCCATGCTGGCCTCCATCGTGGGGGGTTGGCCCGCAAGGAAAGGGGAGTTCCCGTGGCAGGTCAGTAACTAGAGTATAGAAAAACGAGTTTTCACCCCCGTTTAGTATCGTGTTCTAGCCGCAAAAGCGCCACCTACCTCTGCTACTTATAGCGACAAGAAACAGTACTCCAGTCAGAAGATGTCTGAAAGGCATCGAATCATAAGCAGGTCTGATTGTGTAAAAGAAAACCCTGATATCCTATGAGTTTTTCCTTTAAATTTGTAACAATTTTAGTAGAAGATGATAATTCACGGTGCAACGCAAATGGCATTCTGCTCTACATTTTCTTTTCTTTTTCTCACACAGGTGGCAATACGGGAAGACGGAAAGTACCACTCATGTGGGGGTGTCCTGATCGACAAGTGCTGGGTTCTGACGGCCGCGCATTGTTTTGAACAGTAAGCTGACTTCATCATTTTGTTCTGTTATATTTTGTGTGACTGTATTTCGTCCGTTACGTTTGATCAATTACGTTGTCAGTTTTCAAAGGGGCATTATCCAGCAGTTTGCACCGAAAATTTAAATTTTAATGGAGCATTCATGTGATTGTAATTTACTTTCACGTTTCAACATATTTGTGCAATTTTGTCACATCTCTGACATTTACACTTGTAATGCATCATATATTAGCACATACACTCCCGGAATAACACTTGTTTGCCATGGAGTACGGTTGATTCAACTTACTTTGTAAATGGCTATAATTTATGCTTCTGTATCCTCCTGATGACACAGCTTTAATGTTTTCCTTTTAGATACCCCAACAAGACATACAGCATTGTGGTTGGAGAGATGAACAGTAAGGTGGAAGAGGGAACAGAACAGGAGTTTGACATTCTTGAGGTCCATGTTCACGAGAATTACACAGAGGATGTGGCAGACTCCAATGATTATGACATCGCTCTGTTACGGTAGGGCTTTCTTCCATTTTCCCCTACTACTATGTACATCCAATGAAATCATTTCGTAAGGACACGATGCCTGTTGTCTGTTGTAGTTATGGTCATGATTGCCACCAATATTATAATTTTACCATGTACAGCGATCTAGTTATACATGTTGCCTTTGCATCGCGGACTGCCAAACCTTATTCGTTTTGGAACTTCTATAACTCTGTCAGTTATATTTTCTTTGTTTTCGTGGTGAGGCCAATATCTGTAGCCTTAAGAGTTGTCCACCACTTTGTACTGTACATTTTCATGTTTAGCTAGAAATAAATAAATAAAAGAATGATTTCACTCAACGAAAGGATATATTTCGCTATGTACAAAAACTGATACATTCTATGAGGTTTCTTATGAATATTATAAAAATATTGTTCCTGAAATTGTACATTTTCACGCAGGCTCCGTACAAAGAACTGGCGCTGCGCCCGGCTGACCGACCATGTGCGCACGGCCTGTCTGCCAACCTCTCCTAACCAGTTCCCAGACGGGTACATGTGTGCCATCAGCGGATGGGGGAACACCAGTACGCCTTGTTTATCTGTTTGTTTATCTATCTATTTGTTTGTTTGTTTGTGTGTGTGTGTGTGTGTGTGTGTGTTCAACATACGAAGAATGCAAACTCATCGAGTCACGAAAAAGGAAAGAAAACAACAAAAGGAGCCGTACTCTATGTCTTAGTAACAGGGTTACGGGCGGTGCCTATCCCTCTCCTTGGTGCTGAAATGCCTGTAGGGCATTACTACTGTTATACAGATGCCCATGGTGTGGTCATTGATACCGTGATAGTGCTGCACACCATACGATGCCCACTGACAAATTAAAATATAGAAACCTACAGTGGTTACGGTACTATATTAAAAAATCAGGTTTTGTCCTCCTTTCACGCCAGATTGTTGAATCAATTGCAGATATAGGATCAAGGGCTTTTCTGTAAAGCAATATGATACCAACAGTATCATAATAATGCATGTGGAGAAACGGAGGTATGATAAACTTGCCATGCTTTCCTATCCTCTTCCCCATCAGACTCAGATGAGTTCAGCCCCAGCACGTTGATGAAAGCCCGTGTGCCGCTGCTCCCCCATGCGGATTGCAGCCGTCGGTACAGGAAGAAGATGACGCCCAGGATGCTGTGCGCCGGCTACCTGCAGACGGGCGGTGTTGACACCTGTAACGTACGTCACCTGTAATGCTCTTAACGGACAGTTTTCGTTTTCTATTAAGTGTTTTTTTATTGCAACGTCAAAGGCCACCAAGGCAGCACCGCTGATGTGGCCTTCTGACATAATATTGACTTAATTTTAGAGATGGCATCCTCTGAAAATCCCCCAAACAAGTGCGTACGGGCAAGTAATATAAAAAAAAATCCTGCCAAAGCTGGTATTGTGACTTCGCGGTAGTACATAGCGACTTTTACGACAAGCTGGCACATGCTGGCCTTTTGCGAGTTTTTTTTAGTTCGTTAGTGGAGCTTCGGCTGCCTGGGTGCCATTCTTTACATGGACTACAGAGGATGGCACCCAGGTCAGAGCCTCCTTTGAGCTGATTTTTCTTTGAGAATAAGCGAAAATCAATGCGCGCCCAGATGTCATTCATAAAATAAAATCAGTGTGGCCTTATTAACATTCACGTATAAATAACACCAAAACATCTATTGGAGGTAGAGATGTAAACCCACCGTAACGTACTTTTAAATCACCGATGTTTAATCCAGGGAGACTCCGGCGGGCCTCTGGTCTGTGAGCGGGACGGCAGGTGGACGGTGTGGGGCATCACCTCCTTCGGCTTCGGCTGCGCCTCCCCGGGTTTCCCAGGCATCTACACCCGCGTGACCGAGTTCCTACCCTGGATCAACAATATCATCGGGGAAATCGTACAGCTACCTTAGGGGGCTTGCCTGTGCGGGGATGTGGAGCTTATCGTCAGACCACAGTCATTATTGGTCTTTTATCATTTTTTGTAAAATCCTTTTCCTCAGTAACGTTATTGAGGAAACCTGACTGTGGCTTGGGGGACTTGCCTATGGGGGAATGTAGAGCTTCTTGTCAGACGAGTCATTATTGGTCTTTTATCATCTAAGTAAAATCCTTTTCCTCAGTAACAACATAATCGGAAAAATTGTACAGCTACCTTAGGGGGCTTCCCTGTGCGGGGATGTAGAGCTAGCTTCTCATCAGCTCACCAGACTTTCATCATTTTAGTAAACACCTTTTCTTCAGTAATTGAGACGTTTACTATCTGTAACAGGTTATAAGACCAGAAAAACAGATCCCAAAGGAAGCCAAAGATTTTTGTCAGAAGAAGTTACACAAGTAAGAATAAGTTTGTAAGAAGAGGAGTTCTTGAATTGGACCATAACAACTGTGATTTTAAATCCTGGTGCATTTCAGGCGGATCAAATTTTTGGGAAGAAATTCATGTTTACACCGTGTTTAGCTTACATTGTAGCTGCAAGCAATACATATAAGCTCATTTGTGGAATACTGGAACCACACACATCCACACTAGTCTTATGATATTACAGAAATAATAGCATTCACTTTTTAAGTAATTTTTTCAAACTTAGGTAAAACATCAAAATTCCTGTATAATATGCACATATTATTCCTTGAATGTGTCGACCAATATTTACAGCAAAGTACACACCAAATAACTTAGTCAAATATTTTTTGTGAATTCAGAACACCAAACATTCTTCAATTCTGTTTTCCACATTAGAATTGCTTGAAAAAATCACACTTAAAGTGCATACCTAGCTAGCACCCCAAAATACACAACACTCAGCACAATGATGCTGACTTTCAAGTGGTATGGTAATTCTGAGCTGTGATTGTCTTACGCGAAGAATACTGTCAAGTACTTGAATCTATAAATCTAAAGCATTGTAAGTTATAATGCTAAAGTGGACAGAAACTTTGGTTTCAAGACTGCTTTCTTACCAATCAGACAATGTTGCTAATAGATTGTTCTGTTGAGAAGTATAGCCATCACTTTTCAGGTCTAATCATTTCTAAAGACACATTAAGGTGCAAGTGGTGATATCTAGCTGCCTTGCATTTGATATGCTGTTACATGCGATAATATTATGTATTCTACAAATGATATTGTATCCATTGCAATTTCAGGGCAGCAAAATAAAAACAATATTTTGGATGAGGAAATCTATCTGATATTGACATTAACTGCCATATCTTTTCACATTATCATCATTATTTCATAACTAAAGCATTGGAAATAGTCAAATAATAGACCACATGAGAAGCCCCTTTGGCTGGAAATTTTTGGGTACTGCCTATACATGTAAATCGCTAGTACGAGCCTAGGATAGAAAACAATCAGTGACGTCGCATTTTTGCCTCACAGATATCAGTGCGATATGGGATAGGGTTGATCCAACTTACTACATTAAAAGAATGACCAGAAAAGTTTGAAAATCCAGTTTTGCCACCCTGAAATTGCATTGGATGTCTCTAAGAACTGAGAAGTCTCTGTAGTTTCAGACAGTGTTGTGCCACGGCGCTCGCGCTCCTGTGGCTGCCAGAGCTGACAGAGTACTGCCTTCCCGGGCATTTTTGCCTCACAGATATCAGTGTGATCAAACTTACTACATTAAAAGAATGACCAGAAAATTTTGAAAATCCAGTTTTGCAAATTGCATTGGATGTGTTTAAGAAGTTAGCAGTCTCTGTAATTTCAGACAGTGTTGTGCCACGGCGCTTGCGCTCCTGTGGCTGCCAGAGCTGACGGAGTAGCGGCTTCCCGGGGTGGACACGGTGGACGTGCGCGCTCCTTGCACCGTGGAGGAGAGCTTGTCCGCAGCTTTGAGAGAGACGAGGACTTCCTTCAGCTCCCTGCGGTGACACATGGTTCGGAGGGACATGGCTGCTGACTCCTGTACTGTCACCTGGTTGTCATGCAGAACAGCTTCTAGAAGTCTGGAAAGAGATAGAACATAATATATAATTTACACGGCTTCCCAGGCAAGCGGCTTGGTGGCAGCTGGCTATATATTACACCGAATAACACCTAACCTCTGAACATCTAATTTAAACTCCAAACATTGCATAAAAGTTTGGAAATACATGTATGATAATTGCATGTACTTACCTGTGTGGAGCCTTGTTCTTGATGAGAGGCACACAGAGCGTAGAGGAATGTCTGGACAGGTTGCCAAGTGCAGCTGTAAAATATCTGTCATGTCATTATGTGTTCTTTGAAAGAATTACAAGACATACATGTATTATTCATCTGCCTGTATTTAACTCAATACCATGCAAAGGTGTGACTGTATGCTATGATGTATGCTCCATATCTCCACTAAAATTCTGTATGAAAAACAAACTTGTCTTCTGACAACTATTGTCATTACCTTCAAACTACACATCATTTGAGAGATATAAGACACTGAAAACTAAGGTACTGTACAGTGTTCTAGCCAGCATCTGTCTTTTCATCATTTGACAGAATGATGGAAAAATGTTGCCATCTTTCATGGTCAAAATTTGGTGTGTTAAGATAGGGAAAGAGATATCATTAAACTAAGCTTAGTCTACAAGCAAAATGCAGATTGTGGACTCTGTGGATGTATGTTTTTGGAAAACATAGCTTTACTAACCTGCAGCATTTGCCCTGGTCCTGGCCAGATTGTCATTCAGCAGGCTGACTAACTGTGGCACAGCTGTACCCAGTACACTGTACAGGGTTCCATTGTGATGGGCTGCATTCCCAACAGCCAAGCAAGCACACTGCAACACAATCATACATCAATGTATTTTGTACAAATGTCCATAATTTGTTTTGATACTTTTTTTTTGGGGGGGGGGGGATTTACAGAAGTTTGGAGATGTACTAAAGTGCATACCAACCTTTCTGACGTTTGTGTCATTATCTTTAAGAAGTGTCAGCAGTCGTTCCACCAACTGCTTTCTGCAGAAAATATATAGAAGAACTTCATTGCAAGACAATTGCACATGGTACAATGTATGGCAACAGCTATAGAACATATGATGTTATATATACAGAATGATGTAACACTGCTCACCTGGAAGTTAAAAAAAACACTCACTGGTGATTAGGAGAGTCTGATCACCCTGATAAGACACTACATTGTCTTGCAACTTGTAAGTTTGTTAAATGCAAGTGTACAATTTCCTTTTGTATTGTGAAATCTATTCTGTCAAAACTTTTATACATGTATCTAACTTAAAAGTTGGTGAGAAATTCCGAATTGCTTTATACAAATTGTAAGTAGTCACAAGTACATGTACTTCATCACCAGGAGATACAGTGGTGAAAACTTTCTTTCCAATTCCATACCTGTTGTATCATGGAAAAGCTAAGAAAACATTACCTGGCTTTTAAGACCTTGTAGAAGTCGTCTGAGTGTCTGAGAAGATTACCCATAAGGCTGCAGGCTCTGGACTGTACCACTGGAGAGGTGTGGTTCAGGAGGGACAGCAGAGTGCCATAGTCACCTGGGGAAGAAGTGGAGCCATCCTTTCATTCAACTACAAACCATAGCTATGCCTATCTTCAAGGCAAATGACCAATAACTTCAAACATGAGACCTTACAAGCATATGACTCCAGCAAAGGGTCAAAGACAGGATGTTTTGAGAAAGATTTGCTAAGTTACATATTTGTACATACCTGTATAATCATAGAAATAATTTTCATCTTATTTTTACTTGACGTCAGCAAATTTAAAGTAAAATAACACCTTTTCACTGCTGTCAAGTGAATACTAGTCATAAAGGCACAACAAAAAAAGTGCAATATTGGCACATCAGTACCTTTCTGTCCCATAAGCAGCGTCTTCAGGAAGCCCATGTGATCAGCTGAGTTCCTGGCAATGTGACAGCACACAGACAGCACGTCAGCTGTCACTGCCACTGGAGCCTCTGGGGACAGCAGCTGTGCCAGGAAACCTGTGGACTGAAGGCAGAAGAGCGATGGACATAATTAGCTGTTCCTGGCAATGCTATTCAATCCTGTATAGCAGTTTTAGCTAATTGTCATGCTACAAATCAGAATGACATGGTCCGCCTACCTCTGTATTTTGCACCATGATGACAAACTGTGGAATGAGTTGAGAGTCCCCCAGAATCAGCCTGCTTACAAGCCCTGTAAATTAAAACATACATATACTCAATCAAGATACCCAAAGGTGGCTTCCCATGATTGTATGCTGGACATTATGTAATAGGATGACAAAGACTTGTCTAGCTTTATCCTGACTGTATGTTTCATCCGCTTCAGTCAATAACCATTGTGGAAAGGAAAATGTAAACAGGTTAGCACAAACAAATACAATGTAACTGTTTGTAAAATGTTCTCAAGCCCCACCTATTGGCATCTCCAGTAAGTGCAGCTTGAGGTAGCGCCTGGACACCAACAACAGCTGCGGGACCAGCTGTACCTCACGTACGCACCTGAAACATGTGAAAAGTCGATGTCAAGATTTGACTTCAACTTTTACAGTTTTGATCAGATAGTAATAATTTTCTTAGTACGTGTAGTGCACATGTACAAAATAAATACTTGATTTTTAAGGTTCTGGAAAAGCTGTGTTGCAGGATTCCTGTTACATACATGTACATGTACTGTATACCACACAAAGTGTTGCCCCACATCTCAAAACATTTGAAGATGAGCCAAAATGATGATTGTCAAAATTCCCCAACTCAACCATAGAAAACCCATATAAAGCTTTCTCAATACTCACTCGCTATCCATCCAGAGGAATATTATGTAATAGCAGCAAGATAGCAAACATTCGTAGTAAGTATTTCACATACATGTAGATCTTGTGAATTTTTACACAGTAAATATTGTAAACATACCGGTATTTGCCTTTATGAAAATGACCCTTTTTTCTGACTTACATGATTTATTCTCTACAAAAATGTAGGTCTAGGAAATAAAGTATACATTAGCATTGTTTTGCCATCAACACCGTACAATGTATTTGTGCTAAGATCACTGAAGATCTCCCCACCTGAGTGTTTCTGACAGAATGGTGTCGTTGGTGTCCACAGCGAAGGGGAAACAGAACAGCTGGGTCACCTGCAGGATCAGGTCAATCACCCTCTCCGAGGGGCTGGAGTCTTCGTCACCAGGGCTGGCAAAATAAAAACATTTTATTTAAATAATAATCACAGCTCAAAATACTTTTACTGCAAGTTTTACCTGCAGCACTCAGAATTGATGAAGTATGGATCACATTAAAAACTGTTCAGAAACCATTTCCATTGTTTTCTTACACCTCATACATGTAGGTGGTAACAGTCAATACAGTCAACAGTCAACACTGTACACCTACATTTTAGTACTATGTAAACCCAATACATGTACATGGATTATGGCAAATAAGGTACAGGTAGACATCAGAAATACCTACTCCAATTTTACCTGTACTAAGGTGCATAGTGCACCCAGTATTTCCAGTTCAGTAATTTACAGGAATAATTAGAAATAAAAGCTGTCTTTACCTTTGTGCCAGCTCAGCTAAGAAGAAGTCAGACAGCATAGTGGCCAGGCACAGCACTACCACGCTGTCAGCACTGGCCAGCAGGGGCACACACTGATGGGGTTCCTGTTATACATGGAAACAAAGTGTCTTTAATAATAATATAATGGTACGGTTGTAGATTTATCATTTATTTCATTGTAATACCTGGGCAGCGATAATGTTCAATACTGATGTCCTGGCCCATGTGATAACTGTATCACACAAGGTTCTATTTGGTTATCACACAGGCTTCCAAATGTTCCATGATGGAATTGATAAGTCTTGTTACAGTTTTTTTGTTTAGGGACACAAATTTTGGCACATTTCCCAATGAAATGTGTGTTTTTCCGAGTGGGTATGGCAGGAGTGGTGTGTCCTTATGGGCATTGTGTTAAACTGTAATATTTTATGGTTAGAAAGGTTTCTAAGGTTACAAAAATAGTGTAAACAATTCCATTTTATACTCTGTAACTAAAAAACAATTTATGTTTCATACTGTATTCTGATTGGCGAACTTTCTAGTCCAAGTACTATGTGATGGTGCAAGATCTGCATATGATCACAAAATAGTCAGATCTCAATGGGGTCGTGTGGCGCAACACCAGAGTACTCGACTTGGAACCAAGTGGTCCTGGGTTTGAGGCCTGTCATGCCACCGATCTTGTGCCCTTGGGACAGGGACTTAATACAACTTTCCCCACTTAACTCAAGTGAAATTGAGTATTGTCTGTCCTGTATTTGTTTCTGTGTGTGGGACACAACAACAACAACAGCTGCCTGTGTCTCATGTGTATTGCACTGTTGCAATTTCAATAAATCAAATCAAAATCAAATCCAAACATGACAATAATTTGCCTCTAACTCACCTTTGTGAACACAATGGTACTCATCTGCATCATCACCATCAGTCCTGAGGGGGACATGGCCGACCAATCAGGCGGCGGTCGCCGTGGTGACAGGATCTTCTCCTCCCCCTCCACGTCGTACACAGCCATCTCTGTCTGGGAGTTGATGTGGAGGACCTGGACCAGGCGGTGCCACAGGAGGTTCCACACGCCACACTCGATAAACAGTCGCACCACGGATACATCACCCTGTGGCCAGGAGAATGTTAGGAGTAAGCTAAACTAACAGGATAAGACTTAGTACCCAGATTCGGTGCATAGTTATTGGCACAATAAAGTGCTGAGCAGAAGTTTTAAAAAATCTGCACTTAAGATCTTCCTGTAGCAAAATGCATGAGATTTGTTCAAGTGTTTTTTGGGGGAACCCAAATAGTATTTACCAGTAGATTTCATAATGGTTCTAGGAGTTACCTCATGCACCAGTTGTAGCAGTAGTTCCAGCATGCCATCCAGGATTCCATGCTGCAGGGGACAGGGCACGGTCACCTAGGAATGGGGTGGGAAGAACATCAGAACATCCATCCATGTAAAAAAAATCGGGTGAGTACCAGTTTTAAAAAAAAGACAGTTATACCAATCCCCAATATATAACCATGTGCTTCATATAATTATGTTAATGTATATCTTAGGACTTCAATCATGTAACATGTAGAATTTGAAATTTCTATGTGTATTTTTGGTTATATTTTGTCTGATCCTATATTATAACCTTCATGACCTCAATGAAAAGCATCCGACGGGACAATTTTATGTATAAAAAAACTATAAACAAAGGTGCAAACAAACAAACCTCAGAGAGTTCTGACAGAACATGTCTGCAGGCCATCAGAACCTCGTCTATCTGCATCTCTATCTCCACTCCGTAGTTACTCATCTGACTCAGGAGGAGGGCAGCAGCAGCCTGGGGGAGGGGGGCGTCAAGGTCAAACAAGGACATCACAAGTATACATCAGAATGAAAGCTCATCTGTACATGTGTTGGTAGAATACATACTGAAGGATTTTTATGCTGTCAATCCAACACCAAAAGAAGCATTTATCATACAAATTTTCAAACCAATCGAGACAGGTGGTTGAAAATTCATATGGTGAATGAGTGACTCTATATTCTCTACACACCTGGAGTAAAAAAATATTGCAACTCATTAACAGTTTTCCCCTTATGCCATACACAAAAGACTGGTATATTTCACCTCTATCGATGGGTAACGTTTTCTTTTCTGGAAGAAAGATTTCATAAGATTAAGATCATTCAGACTGGGAACAGTTAAGGAATCAGTGTTAAAGGAAGGAGTAAAACAACTAGCTCAGTGTCATCTCTAAGACATAATATCTTATAAATTTTGCTATTTCGAGTTCACAGATCAGGAAAAATGTTCTATTTGCAGTTTATACAAATTTGTTTTTAAATTACAATTCGTCAACATCATTTGAAAACTAGACATAACTCACCCCGTGGCTTGGCACCTGTGACTGGACATAGATATCCACAATCAGGCCAGCTGCGTCTGCCAGCACCTGGGGCACCTTGTTCAGCTGCAGCAGGAACACACTCAGCAGCTGCAGGGTCATCTCAAACCCCTGCAGCAGAACTGACTCCTCCAGGGGAACCTGCGAGGGGAAACAAACAATGGAAATAGCCATGACTGAAAGTAGAAGAAATTCATATTACTAGACCATACTTAAGCTTACAGATCTCCCCCCATTCACATGAATGGGGGACATTTTGAGGGTACAGAGTGGTTGATCTGATCATTACCACCTGTTGCTTGGTCCCTTCAACTCAATGTCAAGTTGACAATACAGTGAGTGCATGTTCAAATTCCGAAGAAAAATTTTCAAGCTTTACTGTTTTTTAAATCACTGTTAGTCATCTGTTCAGGACAATTTGCTTTGACCCAGTGTTGATGTTACAGTTTGAAGATGCCATGTGACAAGCCTAACTGGGTCAGTCTACTGAGGAAGACCAGAGTGGCTGAGAGAACTTCTTTCTGTTGGATGTTAAGTTTTAACTCCAAACAATTTGCTTGTTTGCAGGAAGAGGCAGTTTGTAAGAACTCTTCAAAGTCTTCAAATCAAACAGTACAGACCTGTCCCTCCAGGATGGCCAGTAGTGCAGCCATGGGCTGTTCCTGGGACGTCACCAGTCGACACATCTTCCTCGACACCTGAGAGGTGGTGTACAGGACCTGGGCAGAACAACAAGATACATTTTTATCATTTGTACTTGATGCAATGTTCTAGCCAGCCTGAATTTTTTCTCTGTCACTTTGTTTGCATACTTTGTTTGGTCGAGGCATGGCAATTCTTGAAAATTAAAATTTCGACTCTCTGAATTTCGAAATGCTATTTCTTGTATTTTGAGGGGCACATTTTGCTGGTGGACTAAATTGTAAGCTTACTTTCATGACATCTCTTTCCATATTTTTACATACTGATTTTTGTCTGTCAATGATTACAGATTGGGCAAAATTTTGTCTGCCATGAGCAGCAAAATTCCTTCAGAAGACAGAAAGACTAACTTAAGCTAGAGCACTTACACAAAGTCTTGACAACATTTCAGGCTAGCAAAAATCAGACACAAAAACCAGACAACTGGGATTGTTTGATGCTTCCATAAAAAAAACCAAGCTGATATCTATTCTACATGGACAGCCGTATTTGCATAAAAAATGCACATTGGAGCTTTGTATCATGCTATACTTGATAAAATATCTACGGTAAATTCTACAGAGCCCACATCCTGACATAGACTCGAAGTGTGCACGTACCTTGATAACACTGACACAGTTGTTTGGGTCGATAATTCTCTCCATCAGTTCCTTCAGGATGTACTCATTTTGGGAGCTCAGCAATTGGTCGGTGATGTACGAGGCCACCTAGCAGCCAAACAAGGTATTGCACCATTACATCACAACTACCTGTACAAGTTTGAATTTACTACTGTATACAGCACACATGCTTTTGTTTTTACAATATACAAATCATTTATGAGCCATGGCATGAAGGAAAAAAATATAAACTATGAGATTTCTTTTGCTGTTGATGTATCAGTTTAATTTGGGCTCTAGTTCTTTTGTTAAGTGATGATTATTTTACCATCTTCTTTCCATTGTCTTTTCCCCCAATATGAATCATTGAGGCCAGGACGGATGTAGTCATAGTGAACATCTGTTCCACCCGTGCTGAGGCCTCTACTGGGCTGGGAAGCACAACTGGAAAAAAATTAAAGTTAGTAGAGGTAAAAAATCTGATACCTTCTTCATTTGTTATTTGTGTCAGTTTTTTTATAGTATGGTAATTTGTTTTGCTGTGTGTTATGCAATGTATATTAGATGTAAGTTTGTAGATTGTTTTGGCTCAAACCCATGGCATATACAAAATTGCATGTTGGCAACCTTACAATGTTGTTTGTCCACATAACATGGAGGCAGACACTTGACGATGCCCGATGGCAATGTTTTCTTCATTTTGCAGCAGAGATTTTGCAATCTAGGGTAGGTTTTAGGTGGTTTGGAAAGAAAAGGGGCATGTGATATTGTAATAAGTCCGGAATTGGTTCTTGACTGTTACTGTGTGTTAGGTTTTTTTTTACTTGAACCTTAACATTTTTACAAGTCCGGAACCGGTCCAGCAAACTAGCACACAGCACTAGACACAGGCAGCAGGATTAAACACTTACTTTCCAGTTTCCTGAGCAGCCCTGGTTCTATCCTGGCCATGGTGACCAGTGAGTTGAGCACGGTACGGTTCTGTTCTACTAACCGACTGTAGAACCTCTTGGGGATGTCTGTCTGGTTATGGTCCATGGCATCACACAGGAACATCAGGCACTGGGGGAATTACAGAACATTACAGAACATCCATAAGGTTACATTATAATCAGGGATAAAAATACCATTTTCTGCATACCTGCACTGCTGCAGGTAACATTGAAAGTTACCTGCACCAGACAGTATGGGTCACAGTAAAATTACCATTATTTCTCTAATATGCTAATATTTGGTAACAATTAATGCAGCGAATAGATATCTACTGATACCTCAAGGTATATATAAACCCAGTACATGGACCAGTGCAGGCAGACATCACAAATATCTGCACAGCTCCAATTTTGCCTGTACTTAACACCATCTGCAGGTGGTATTTCAACCTCTGAAAATGGTAATTGCATTGAAGGCTTGTTTGATAAAAGTTGGATACTCACCTAGGTAAGCAATGATCTACAGATATCAAATTGATCTCTACAACTGGATAAAATATGGAGGCTACTTCCAGACATTTTGACCCACATCCATTTCTATCACTAAAAGTACACAGCTTTTTTGGCAATGCCTCAGGGGTGGACGCATTTCTCCAAAGCAGAGACCATCCTATACAATCATGTACTTACCAGCAGTCCCTGTTCTCTCAGTTTGAGATCGTGGTCAGTCGGTTCCTTGATGACCAGAGGTAAAACCTCAACAAATGACAGGGCAGATTTCTCAAACACTTCGAAGCTGCAGGGAAGAATGAGGTTGTATACTTGTTTAGTGTGGCTTGTTGAAGGTAAGGCCACACCAAGTAAATTTTATGGATGACGTCCGCGCGCGCATTGATTTCAGCCTGTTCCTAGAAAAAAAAACAAGAAATTCCACTTCCTGTAACTATGACCAAAGAGTCACGACAGTGCCACAAATCGTCAGATTGACGTGAAACCCGTAACGCGAGAACAGGGCAGGACGACAACTGCTGTTCCACCTGATTTATTGCTGTTTTGATTATGAATAAAAGACTTCTTGCTTGTTACACTGTGTCACCTCATTCAAATTGTGCCCAAACATTTGTCGTCTCTTAGTATATTTCTTATCTAGGCATCTTGTTTTTTAGGGCCCTTCTTGTTTTTTTTTCGCCCTCTCGCATTAGATTTAGGGTCTCCAAAGGACGTCATCCATAAAATTTACTTGGTGTGGCCTAACAGTAGAAAAGTTAACTGGTAGTCAAGTTGCCACATACATGTACCTTTTACCCAGTGTTGACGTCACACTTCAGAGAAGCCACGTGACAAGTCTCACCGGGTTAGTCTACTGATTCAGAAGAAGACCAGAGTTACTGGTAAAAAGCTCTAGGTGAAAACATTATCCTTTGTGTTGGAATAAAGTCAAACTTGAAACATGTAACTACCAAAATGAACACAGATGAAATGTCATAATAAGTTGAAGAATTCTTTATTTTAATACCTTTAAAACAATTAGTAAATAAACATAATTATGGTTTAATTACATGTACTTTGCACAGAAGGTTATCTAATAGTGTTAGTGCACCTTTTTGTCCCCTTGATCTCTGAGATGTTGAAGTCACTGGAAAAGTATGCAGTGAGAAGACTGACCAAGTCACCAAGAACCTGAAGACACCATGGAAGCTGAAAAAGACATCCAATATTCTTTAAGACATCATCAAGAAAGGTCCCTGGTGCTTACATGATATACATGTCTTTGAATGGAGAAATCAAATCTTTGGCATTTAAGAAATATGAAATCAGTTGGCAGTACCTTCTTGATGTTTGTTTTCTCCAGCAGTTGTTTAGTGAGGTGGAGAGTGAAGGAGGGAACCTCCATCTGCTGACACAACTTATACAGCAGCTCATTGTCACTGGGAGGGGGGTACACAAACATACGTTTAGTACTCTGAACATTCATGGGACAAGATACAATTCTGTGCAACAGATTGAAACTGTCTTAGCATTGAACAATATGCTATTATACTCCATTGAATGACAACCATTATTTCACATTTTTACACACTGGGCTAAGGTCACAACAAAATGTGTACAAAATTGCTAAATACAACCTAGCATCAAATAGGCAAAAGCCCATGTCTTTATACATTGATTACCTACCATTTAGTGGCCAGGAGGTTACAGATGACCCTGAGTACAGGCCTGAGTCTGGATGCTCCCTCCAACATCCCTTCTAAAACCTGGAAGAAAATATATTTAATTTAGTCGATACAATGAATTTTGGAGATGTCAGACCTCCATGAAACATTTAGATTTTGTGTGATGACAATTGTGTCCTCTTATCGTTCACCATCACTGCGTCTTTTGTTAACAAGCAAGGGAAACAACACCTGTTGTCAGCTGTCAAGGAGGTCATGTAACAAAAAACAGTTGTGATAGATGTAGATGTGATTAATGACTTTCTCCCTCTGGAACAGAATGAACCCAACCATATCCACTACAATCTGACCTAACGGCCATGCGGATATTACCAGAAACACAGACATGTACACAATTTCAGCATTTGTCAACTGTATATTCTTTTTTCACATTTCAAAAAAACATTTCTGAAAAGGATACAGGTTTGACCCACCTGTTGTCCTGATGCCTGCAGCCGTGCAGATATCCTGGAGGCGAAGTGTTCGTCCTGTAGCAGGGTCATGGGCGCCGTCAGCTGCATGTTGGACGGCTCCGTCGCCTCAATGAACTGTTGCCACTCATCATCACTGTCCAGCTCCTGGCAAACAAGAAAGCAGGGATTTCAGACCTATGGGAAGTGTTTTTATCTCAATGTACTTATTTCTTTATTACAATTGTCCACGTACAAAATCTAAATGGAAGGCATAAATTTGTAACTTTGTATTTTGTTTTTGTAACATACATGTATGTATGGTAACTGTGGATAGGATTTGTGGACAAACTGTGACTGAAGGCTGGTTTGTAATTCAAACAATGAATTTCAAACTTTTAATCAAACCACTGCATTGATAGAAAGAAACTGTTACAAGGAGAAGGATCTTCCTACATTCTGGGTCCAATGTATGAGCATTTTGGAGTTAATTCAGAGCCTGAATTTGTTTTTTTTTACAACAAAAGAGGAACGTTATCACACCTCGCTCTCCAAGTTGACGTTCTCAAAGCTCTTCTTTGCCTTCCTTTCCTTCTCCTTGGCTGCTGCAGCTGCCTTCTGTGTAGCCACATCCTCCTCCCTGGCATAGTCATGGCTGATCCTGTCTGACCTGCAGGGATGTAGAAATATTGATGACTACTTTGTTGCAGCTGTTACACAGAGTCACTGTTGTAAAAACCAAATTTTTGTGTGGCATCCTTGAATAGTTTCATCAGGTTGGTAAGTCACTGAATAAGGAGACCGCATTGTAGATACTGTTTCCTGTAACTGTATACTTTGCGCTTGGGAATGCATCTATAGCAGCAACACCTGTGCTGTGTAATGTGAACCAATTAGAATTGCCCTCAAAAAGGTGACAGACAGTCACTAAAATGTCTGCTGAATGAAACCCTTGGTTGTGTAAAAAGAGTCTCTTTATTCACTTGTGTGACATTGACACTGACCTTGGGGTGACAGGCTTGCCCTTGCCCTCAGTTTCCCAGTCATCTTCTGCTTGTGCCTGACCTTTCATCTTTGCCACCACTGCAGGGTTAGCAGGCGTAGCACGTGGGATTTTTGTAGGAGTGCTCCCCGCACCCTTTTCAGGTCCTTGGTGTTTGTTCCAGGCCTCTCCCTTACCATTGGGCTTGTCCTGAACAAAAATCTCAGACTGCATTTCCTTGACAGTATGTTTCTATTCGTTATTGCATAAAGAGTCATTCAGAGAGAAACAAAGAGTGAGTCTTCAAATGGAAAATCTGAGACTACAATCTATGTACAGTACTAGACAAAAGGCTTTACAGAATATGTACTGTTACACTAGGTATTTGATATACCTGTACCTCCACAGTTTAAGATAACTTCTACAGTTGAACTCTCCTTGACACTATTCTTTCATCCTTGCTATCTTGCTACCAAAGTGTTGAATAGCTGGCAAAACTACTACCTTCAGCCATCTGACATCATAACTTACAGCGGCAGGTTTGGCCTTCTCCTCTCTGCGTTTCTCCCTGGCCTTGCTGAGGATCTTAGACTGCCCAGTCTTCTTAGTCTGCTCCTTCACAGCCTTGGCCTTGGCAGCCTGGACTTCTGGTGGGGGCTCCTCAGTAAAGGGCATCTCAGCAGCTGTCAGCTTCTTGGTTTCATCAAGAACTGATGAAGAAAACAAGAATTTTAAGACTTCAGAGATCTCAGATCTCCATGAAATATCTTGTATGGTGACTTTGTCCTCTTCTCATTCACGATCATGTCTACAAGTCTTTCTTTAACGTGCAATGGAACACCAGCTGTCAAGGAGGTCATGTAACAAAAGACCTGTGAAAACCAATGAAGTATCTAGAACCAGCCTATAATACAAAACAAGCAGCTGTTTTATGTCATCAGCATTGCATTTTACAAGAACACAGTGCAGCAAAAATGGATTTAATCCAATTTTGCTGTCCTGAAATTGCACTGGAGACCTTTAACTTAAAGTTTACGACTCTTTATAAACTCACCAACAACTCCCTCCTTCACAAAGGGATGGTGCAGCAGCGCAGGCCAGGTAAGGCGCTTCTTGGGGTCCTTAACCAGGAGTCCCTGCAAAAAATTCTGAAAACAGAAAACATAATTCACAATGTTACAAAAGAAAACAGTGACACAACATACTAAATTAGGACAAGGACTTTCTGTAACAGATGGGACTTACCTTGAACTCTGGGCTCATGTTTTTAGGCCACTTGACGGGGTCCTTGATAATGAGACTGACAAGCTGGAAGATACTATTGGTGTAGAAGGGGGGTTGGCCCACAAACAGCTCATACAGGATACAGCCAAGAGCCCTGGGGGGGAAAGAATAAAGATGATGTCATTACCAATAATACTAAAATAACGAAATATGTTGATTGAAATTTCAACTTTCTGCAGTGCAATTGCCAGCGATCTCCCTACCATAAGTCAGCATTGTGGTCGTATGGCTTTTCTTCAACAAGTTCAGGAGACATGTACAGTGGTGTACCCTGGAACAGAGAAACAAAAGGAGGGAAACTTACATGATATTTAGATTCTTCATGTACATGAAGTATTATGAAGCCCTTAGAGTTCAAAGACATTTCAAGATGCACTGTAAGCAGGATAGAGATATGAAAATATATTACCTTTATCGATGTCAGAACAAGTGTGTTGATACTCATAGCTCGTGCAAATCTGCAACAAAACAATAGACATATATTGTTACATCTAGAGGGAATCATACATGTATTACTCTCAATACACCTCAGGTAAAGTATCAAAGTTACCGTCAAAAAGTTAGTCACTTACCCAAAGTCACAGAGCTTGACCACCCCTCCTTTCCCCAGTAGTATGTTCTGAGGCTTCATGTCTCTGTGTAGGATACGGTGGGCATGCAGGTAGTACAGGGCTGAGATCAGCTGACTAGCAATGGATTGGACCTATAGGAAAAAAATAGTTCAAAACCTGCTTAGATACTGTATTCACTCTTCCTTCACCACTGTACAGCCTGAATAGTATCTTAATTGATCAAATCAAATTATTACAAACATTTCTGCTTCAAAGTTTAGGAAACACAGTTATATGATTCCTGTTTCTCATGATTTTTATCCACAGAAAGATGCTATTGTACATGTATTACCTGTTCCTCCGGTAAGTTCCCATCATCCTCTAGGATTTGGAACAGTTCTCCCTCTGCATACTCTGTGACAGCTACAACCTGAAAATTGCAATTTAAAAAAAAATAGCTGACATACATGTAGATGAAACAATTGTATGTATACCTTTGCCAAACTAAAGACTGATGAGAGTAATTTCAAAATTTGGTTTAAATTTGACAACATTTACCAAAAGTCATATTAGTCATTATTTCAGGTAACCATTTTCTTCTAATCAAAATCACACAAAACATTGTTGTCATACTGCTAATTTTTAAACTCTTTTTCTGATACACAAGACAACATCTTCTGCAATTAAATTTGCAAAGATTGGGTGTAAGACCTTGTAATATAATCTACTTACCGCGGCACGGTGTGCCTGAAAAGCTGATGTGTTATGCCAAAGGGCACTTGTACCGGCTATACCGATACAGAACATGAAACACTGTGTGCCAACCCTATATACTATATAGTATACAGTTGTGCAGCATATGGAGATAAGGTTGACCTGTTGTAACCCTAAGTGAATGGGGACCAGGGGCAGAGTTACAGGAATCCAAACCAGGCATGTTTAACTGTAACTAGGGATTACTGCTCATGCAAATATGTATGGTGTAATCAGGCACTGGGGTCATTCTAGCCCATAAACTGCACTGTTATCTTTGGCAGACTTACATGTAGTTTATCACTCTATCTATGACTACTGCCTATGAATTTTCTTATCATTTTGAAATTTCCATTGAATAAAAGCAATATATAGCTACCAGTGAAGCATATGGTAAAAATATATGTATCTAAAGAGTATAACTGTTACAGTAATAAAATTGAATTTCTTCTTATGAGTAAAATGTTATCTGCATATTGAAGGCCAATCATTATACTATTGCATAGATCTCTTTTTTAATATTTTGGGTATCAACTTTTTTTCCAATCTAACACTTATTTATATGTCGAGATTTACATAATAAGTCATGAAATTTTCTTTCAATTCTTTCTTTCACCATTTACAGTGTATTTGGAACATTGAGTTTGACCCTGCTACAATAAAAATACATACAGTATATGCCAATTTCATGCCATAATTTATGCATCAAGCAGTGTTCCCTTTGGTTTTTACCATTTTAAGTGAGTTTCCTTGCTTGCTACAAACAAAGTATTGGCATATTATTCTTAGCAACAACGGTTACGCATTTTATCAGATCTGCCAGATACAAAGACTAAAATGGGAATGTTATTCGCAGCTTGTGACACATGCTATGATACCATAAACCGTGTTACCCAGACCTCTCCCGTGTTTAAAAGTGTATGTAGAAGCGGTGTACAGTCGGAGGGGTCCGGAGGGCGTGCGGTGTCTAATCGTGGCTGATTAGCGATAGACGTTCACTTCAATAAAAACCTAACTGTGTTGTGTTGACATCAGATAGGCTTATCCTGTAATGGCTGCTATCACCACCCACGCCCAAAGCTTGACCCCTCTTTTATAAAAAAAATTTCTTTTTTTTTTGTCTCTCTTCTTACTTCTGCCAAAGAGGTTTTATGCTTTAAGGGTGTTTGTTAGTTTGTGGGAAGGTTACATTCAATTACTGTACTAGTATATATTTTACGATAATCTTTCTCTCTTTTGGGAAAGGTGGGCCCTGGTGTAATGACGACATTGTTTTCCTAAGGCAAGACTTATCTTAAGGTTCTAATAACCATTGTAAGGATGCAGACTTGTAACTACTTGTTAAAAAAATTGAATAAATTATTAGAATTCTAACTTCTAATCTAAGATTAAAAACATCCAAAATGAACTGTTAAATTCACTTTTATAAATGCTGGAATTATGGGCAATCGCTGTTTTCGTTTACATCAATTACTGCTTTTTACTGGTAGGCAAATTATTGGTAGGCACATGCAAATTATTGGGAGGGAAATCACCCAACTACATGTACACATGTATTAGTACCTTTTGCCTACCACTTCCAGACCATGACGTCATGGCTATTGTTCATATAACAGGATTTTTTTTTTCATTCTTGATATCCTAATAATACTAAAAGTACCTCTTTAGGTGTTTCGAAGCTGTCGAGCATCTCAATGATGTTAGGGTGGTGGAGGTGCTGCATGATCTCAATCTCACGACGAAGGTTCCGTAACTCCTTCTCAGGACGGCCCACCTTGGGGATGAACTTCAGGGCAACCACCTGTAGGACGTGGGAAGTGTGAAGTAAACACAAATAATAATAAACTTGAGATGCAACTATATCCATACATAACTATGAGTGGGTATAAGCGTCACCGTCCGGACCTTTTGGCCTAGTGGTTAGTATGTTGGGTTACGAGCTGACAGCCACATGCAGTGCAGGTTCGATCCCCGGGTGTCAGAGTCAGCCCTCGTATGATACATTTACATATAGTTTGAAGGAATCTCGTGTACTAGTTATGCTTTTGGAGTGACATGCAAACTACATGTATTCAAATTAATTGTGAGTTTGTGCAAGACATCAGCTTAGTGCTCTAGGGATCATGATTTTAAAACTTGTGAAAGCATGAAATATCGGTCTCAAGTTCTCTCAACGCATATCCATTATAAAAAATTACAAACACATAATTTATGAGATATAACAATCTTACTCACCTGCCCAGTGTACTTTTTTCTCCCTTTGTACACTTTCCCAAAAGACCCTTCCCCGATGCACTCCAAGACATGGTAGCGATCCATTCTTTTTCAATTGTCTAAGATCGAATCCTGTGAAATATAAAGTAAGACATTTCCAGGTGAGAAAATGAAAAATGATTTATCAAGAGAAAAATGCCAATAAGCTGACAGACGCAAACAACCAAATGAACATGGAAACTGTCGCGTTACCTGCATAGAATGGAAGCTCACAGCGATCTTATCGGTTCTCTGTGTTACCGGGTACTTCTTACTTCAAACATTTTTCTTGAATATATCTTTGTGAGGTTGATTTTTAGCAATTTTTCGAAGATAATTACCGGACTTCGAAACGGCCCGCCATCTTGTCGCAAATCTCGCCCGAGCTCAGTCTCGCGAGATATGCACGAGAGTGGATAACAGCAGCAGAACTCGAAGCAGATAGAAACTTTGAAAATCACCAAAATCAACTTCTTTAACAACAAACTCTATCATATTCACAAAAATATATTTTACTGGGTGTTTAGCACAATTAGTAGTCATGAAAAGCATTTTCTTGCCATTTTATCGTTTGTTAGCTTATTTTCTTTGTAGCGTTTAGATGCAGTTGCCATGACAACAAATTAAACAAAAGGTTTGGTGGTCTGGCGATATCGATTTGCGAAATTTGTCACGAACATTTCTAACTTTGAGCTGAGTCCAGTGCTTCTACCACCTCATACCCATCAACTATAAACTGTATCCTCTAGTGATTGAGCAAAACTTCAGGTATGGCTAAGACGGTGATCTCGCAGAAGTTGCCGCCGGACATCGACCCGACCAAGGCCCCGCTGGCGTACGGAGACCGGGCCCTCCCCAGACTCAACCGGGAGCTGAACGATAAAGAGCTGATCACCCGTCAGCGGGCCCTGATGACTCTCTGTGACTACCTGCACGACCCGGAACACATCGCAGAGGCACTAAGGGTTAGTTCTATTTTCCTCTTAAAAGCACTTGAAACTATTTTTTCAGTGTACGAAATGGTCTTGCTTGCACTGACTAGCAACTACATGTGTTAATGTAACATACTTTTAAAGGCCATGTTTGTATTCAAAAGTCTCTTGCTAAAGTTACAGTCGTTTTGCAGTTACCTTTAACGTTACTTATTCTAGCACATTTTAACGTTTTCACTTAAATCAAATAACAAACTCATCATTATTCCATTCATACAGGTGGGTGTGGCGGAGAGTCTTAAAAAGCTTTTGAGCGACAAGGACCCGACTGTCCGGCACAAGACCACAGAGGTAAGACAGTAAAATCTTCCTCTAGAAAAGAATGTCGTGAGTTTGAATGCAATCTCTCAGAGACACAAAGATTCGTCTTCAAATAAAGAAAAAATAGCATGGGCAATATTTTGCAAAATCATATCATATGATGAAGGAAAGTGATCACGTATCAGCTTTATATAAGCCTGAGGCTTTTACTTGGTTTACTCAACCTGAATGTAGTATAATTTTTATTCTAAGCCATTGCACTTCTTTTGTCAACTTCTGACATAATATTGCTAACATAAGAAATTGGGATTTTCTTATACACACCTTCCTCAGAGCTTCTGACTGGAGTACTGTCATATAGACATCGAAACGTAATCAAGGTAGGAAGAATACCTGGTTGAGTATAAGAAAATCCCAATTTCCTGTGTTCTACCAACCTGATGAAATTATTTTCAGAATATTGCTAACATTTTTCCACCCTCTCCAGGTTCTGTATGTTATTGCCACCCACAACAAGGGCAGGGATGCCTTCCTGGACTATGGCATTATCGTGCCTCTGTCCAAACTGTTTGATGACAGCGTTGACCTTGCCAGGAAGAATGCACACATGGCCATGGAGATGATGTCTGAGATCCCCTATGGTAAGTTATGTAGTGATACCTCCATGGAAAATGGAGGTATTGTTTTTGGGATGTCTTTGTGTGTGTGTCTGTGTGTGTGTTTGTGTTTCCACATGACCGACAGGTTGGATTTTATGGATATTATGGTTGTGTTCAGTCTGTCCCAGAGGAAGAAACTCATTAATTACATCAACATCTTGTAGTGCATGACATGATTTTTCATTACATGACCTCCTTGACAGCTGGTGTTGTTTCCGTTGCACGATAAAGAAAGATTTTTAGAAGACTGAAATATTTCATGGAGGTCTGAGATCTCCGAATTCTTGTTTTTCCATTGTGACATCCCCAATCATCATAAAGTTTAAGACTATTTAAGCTGCTAGGAAGTTTGTCCAAACCAGTCATCTTTCTCATTTTCCTTCTTTTGGACACACTCCAATGAATGCAACCACAGTTAATGACACTGGACAGAAGGCCATTGTCCCTTGCTTTTCTTCATCAATATTTCATAGCTACATAAGTACGTTTTCATGTTTTATCTATTCACCAATTTCTCGGTTGACCTTTTACATGTACCTTTGAAATGCGAGTTTTACATTGCCCAAGTGGCATTGCTTAGTGACAAGTCACCTACAGTACATTTTTGCATGTGTTAGGCCTAGGGGAAAAAATGTTGTCTCCTGACTGACCCTATAGAAAACCTGCCAACCCCAGCCTTTTTTTTGGGTGGACCCTTGCAAGGGACATGAATTTTTCAAGCGGATTGACCTTTTCTAGCTCCGTGATCTGACACCTGAGTGATAAAATGTTGTACAATCAGTTTTCCAACATTGACATTGAAAATGTGTCCTTGTTATACAAGTTTTACTGTGATAGTATTGTATATTAAAGTTGAATCACTAGCTATAGAGATTGCCAAAGTCATGAAAAAAAAAGAAGAAACAAAGATAATCCATAGTACCTACCGACCCTAATTTTTTCAGGACTGTAACAGGAAACACAACATTTTTATTTTCCTAGGCCTTAGTGATAAGTCACCTATGTGTTAGTAATGAGATTTAATTTCTTTCTTACCATTGTTACTCTACAGGTGCAGCTGGTGTAGTGGAGGCACAACTTGTCCCCAAGCTGGTTGGCAAACTGCGCGACGAACTGAACGAGATCAAGGAGCTCATCCTGGACACGCTGCACTTCTGCCTCCGCGTGGAGACCATGCACGCGCTCGTTGCCGGGGCGATGGAGGTCTTCACCGAGCTGCTCGGTCACAACCAGGCGATGATCCGCGCCAAGGCCGCCCGCGACATCATGGACCTCAGCGTGCCTCTCGACGGCAAGAACAAGGCCTGCGAGGTGAAAGCCCTGCCGCCATTGGTCGGGCTGCTGAAGGATGGGGACACGTACGTCCGATCGATGGCGGCGGGCGCCATAGCAACCATCACCATAACGACCCAGGGGAAGTACCTTGCCCTAGAGGCCGGAGCCATCCCCCATCTTGTAGAACTGGTAGAAGACAAGAACAGCGAGGTGCGACTAAACAGTCTGAAAGCCCTGACTACACTATCCGAGGCTCCCGAGGGGAGAAAGGAGCTACTGAATCACGTAGATCTCATCAGGAAGAGAATGGAGGATGAGAGCGAAGCCGTGGTGAAAGCCGCGACTATCGCCGTTAGGGTCATCACGTGGAAACCATAGGAACTCACCCGTAGCGCTAGTTTTCATGGTTTCCTTAGAATACTTCACATCTACATTTCATTTCTAGATGTAGTGCCTGGTTGTGCATCTAGGTACTTCTTCAGTGTACATAGGAAGTGTTTCGCTGTAAAGAATGCAAAATCTCTGAAGTCTTCTCAATCAAATAGACATGGTAGATATTAAATAGACCTCATATATATATAGGGTGCCAACATTGTATATTTTAACTAAAAATCATGACGTTTACCATTGTCATTGAATTTGACACTGCACTGAATTCAATTATCTGTGTGTAAAACTTCTTCTTGAGAAAAAAATGTAAAAATCAATACACATATTCTATACAGCCTCAAGTTATCATAAATAAAAAGGTTACTTTCCAGGACTTCATATATGTAAATAATGTGGTTGTGGTGTGATAACATTGAAATCTGTGGAACTCCTTGTCCTGTACAGTCAATAAATTTCAGCATCATTTCAAAGTTGGCTTAAGACTCACTATTCCCACATAAAGGTACTATAGTACTAACAAACAATAGTAGAAAGACTAAAATAGGAAGGGGGAAGAAGGGTGTGAGGAGATTTAAATCTATTTCTCAAAGACAGAAATAAAGAAAACTCATTTTGATACTGTATTGCCATCTACAGTCAAGCACAGTTTATGATCAATTTTATTTCAAATGTATCAATAAAGATCTTTACCAGGTAAATTACTGTGTGCTATATTGGGTCTATAAAAAAACACAAGGAAGTTTTCTGTCAGCATGTACACATTATAACATACTTCCATGTTGCTCACTCTATAACTGTTGAGCAGTGGCAACTCCATTCATGTACATGCCTACAAACTTCTTAAAGACGTCGGGATTGTACTCAAGGAGTCCAGTCTCCAGTCTTTTCTTGTTGGTCTTCACCCAGCGCTTGCGTTTCTTCAGCGGCCACACGTTTGCCGCGTGATCCATGAGGTACATGTAGTTGTACAAACGGTTGCCGCAGTCCAGCCAGACCATGTTCTTTACCCCGCCATCTTCTCGTAGCTTTGTCGTGTTCAGTTGGTACGCGAGGAAGTGGAAGACTCCGTCCTCCAAGGCCACGCCCTGCGCTGTGATTGGCTCCGGCAGGTCCATCTCGGCGTCTCCGTACAGGTTTCTCGCGCGAGCGAGGCAGTTGGCGTGAGCGAACATCATCATCTTGACGTTCATGTGCCTGCGTCGCGCCGCTCTGTCGATGTTCAGCAGAAACAAGGTGTGCGCGTGAGGGAAGGAGTACCCATCCAGGAAGCCGGTGTGATCCTCGGTCGTGTAGATGTTGGCTGGTCGTAGATCTATGATGGGAGCAATGGGAAAGATAGACTCTAACTCGTCACCAACGGTTCCCGCTATATCCTCAGGACCGGCAAACGGAGGCAAGGGTGACTTGGATAACATCATCGTCCCGATTTTTCCTTTCGTCTGGATCTGGTCGTCGCCGCGATGCCAGCTTGCTTTGACGTCCATCCCGTCTACGACTCGCCGGTCGAGCAGCTCTGGGTTCTGTCCGGTCAGCGTGGAGCACATGTGGAGCAGCTGGGACAGCACGTGCTGTCCAGACTGGTTCCTGCTGACCATGGCATCCTGTGTGTCGTGCTCATGTGCATACAAGATGGCTTCCCGTACGCGCTGGTCCTGATCGGGAATGGCTACACTGTCGCCCAGGTCTGTGATGTGCTGCGGAAGGGTTCCGTTGTCGCCTTCCTTCTGCATCCACTTAGACTTGGTCAGCAGCAGACCATGTTTCTCACCTTCCAACACCTATGTGGAACAGACAGAAGAAGACTTTCATGATTTACAACACTGATTCTGATGACTATTATAGTACTTACCATAAGTAAGTCTCATACCTACTGGTAACATGATTATTGATAGAAACCTCTGATGCTCTGAATCTGATCCAAAAACGTTTCTGTTCTTACCTTTTCACCATCACAGAGTGCTGATCGTGTATACATGTATATACAAGCCATTTTTTGCTGTGACCTATACTTAACCCTGTGGGTACTTCATTCGAGACCCCTTACCTTTGTGAAGGGATGGAAGATGTAGACAGGCTTGTCGTGCCAGTTCTTGTCCTCTCGACCTGGTTCTTCCCACTTATCCCTCAGTGGGCTATTGTTCCAGTCAAAGGGCTTCCTGTCAAACACACAACATACTTACTGCAATTTGTAAATACACAGTGTATCAGAGTTCGAAATACAAAGGTGCAATGTGCAAATTGCACGTAATTTTCAAGATTTGCACCTAAAAATATTTTGAATGTGCAATTTTGCACCTGGACAATACCGATATATCATGTTTGCACTGCGTATCTCCGAAGTTTCTTGCTGTGTCGGCATCGCGCTAGGATGGCAGCCATATTGTTTTCTTTACTGAACATCCTGGGAACAAGCTGCTCTCGTACCCAGGTGAAGACGCGAAGGCATTACGTAATGATTTACCTAATATGGCAAGACGCGAAGGCCTACGTAGCTGATTTACCAAATATGGTGAGACCCGCGAAACTTGTTGCCCGATGTGGTACGAAGTCCTTCGGCAGAGTAATTTCGGCTTTTTCGTCCAATTTTCGGTAAAATTCGGTGAAAAACAGAGTTTTCGGATTTCCCAGCATTCAGTGCTACCCAGGAAATTTGTAAAGCATGAAGAAGGGCCCATGAAGAAGGGGTCGATTTTCAAGTTCTTTTCACGGGCCCAGCCGGCATCAGAGGCTGGTGCAGCCGGTGGCGGTGGACCAGAGGCTGGTGCAGCCGGGGGCGGTGGATCGGGAGATGCCACCGGGTCCACCGTCTCCGAGGATCCCGCGGCCGATGTTGACGACGCGCCCCCAGAGGAGGGGGAGGGGAGCGCCAAGAAGCAAAAATTAACCGGACGTTATTTTTTTCTAAGCAGTATTTTTTTCCTTATATCGTGCACGATATTCAAGGTAAACAAATATGCAAAATAAATGAAATTTATTGCTCGCATACTGTTGGTAAATTTTTTTTATGACGAGTGAGAGGCCGGGGGTCACTAGCGGCGTCCTTTGAAGCTAATGCCGACAAATTTTTTTTGTGTTCTTTTTTTTATAAACACAGATGATACTTGCATTGTTCATGTTTTGTTTGGTCCCTTCTTTTTAATGTATACTAAAACTTCTATATGCAGTGGCAGGCTAAGAAGGTTGATACACAGTAAAACAGTTCCAAACCTAAAGATGCAAGGCTAAATATAATTTTGCACATAAATTTTTCAAATTGCACCTAAAAATTTTGCCAATGTGCAATTTTGCACGTACCTGAAAAAAAGTATTTCGAACCCTGGTGTATGTATAGAGATAATACTGACCTTATCACTCAAAGAAAAAAACACATTTCAATACTTTTAGCAAGAAATAGGAAAATGTCCATCTGATTTTAAAAAGCATGTGTGCCATGGTATTAATATAATATAATCATAACATCTGACATAAACATGTAATGTAATGTATTATGCAAGTATTAGATTATACATTATTTTTTTACCAACATAATACAAATACTTACTTGAATTGCCAAGTGGACCAACCAATGTTCTCTGGATCGAACCAAGTCCCAAAGCGGCACTCAATGTCTTCATAGTCATACTGTGGGAAAGGCATAGTTGGGAAACGTTAACTTTATAACCTTCGACAAGCATAACAGCATAACTTGAGAAAACAATGATTAATCAGATTCATATTTGGCATGTGGGTAGGGTTTGGTGAGAAGAAGAAACGATTAGATTTTTTGACCACTAGCGGTTTTCCTTGGTACTGCAGCAGAACTTCAGGTTTTGATATCTCGTGACATGCTTCAAACATCTTCTATTTTACAACAGCATATTTTGATGTCACAAACCTTTACTCTTTTCGGCTTGAGGAATTCGCTCTTGAACTTCCTGGGGTCGTAATACTGTCCTGACTGCCAGTCCGGTCTGTAGGGGTGGTTGGAGGGGTTGTCTCTGATGTCCTTGCGAACCACCTTCTCCTCCCCCTTACACACCCTCGCGCTCGTGCTCACCGGCCTGGGACAAACCGCCAAGCGCAAACCTGACTTCAGAAGCAAGCCAGAAGGCCGAGAAGCATTCATGGTTAACATTTTCTACTTTCTAGGATGGAAAAATCGTCCAAACTGTCATGCCATGCCGTAATCTCGACCACGAGCTGCCATCTTGTTTCAATCCCACCATTCCTTACGATAAGGGTGTCTTTTGTACATTCCTAGAAAAAATCTCCACTTAAAATACTACTTTGGTGTATTTTCTCCAAATTCTTCAATTTTTGTACTTTTAAAAACAAATTCGTAATTTTCTAATTCTATTTTTGTGATTATCTTGGTAGTATCTGGTAGTATAATTTTTCAAAAGAAATAATTTTAGTCAGGCACTTTTTTGTTCGCAGTAAACCTCTAAATTATCAGAGGTCGGAGGTCAGTACCGATACGAGAGGTCATCCCTTCGGTTCCAACATGGCCGGGAGTCGTTTGGAGAAGTTTGGCACGATTTTTACCCGCGTGCGTGACTTGATACGCGGGGGAGTGATGAAACACGAGGAGAGACCACTCTGGTACGATGTGTACGCGGCTTTCCCTCCCCGAGACCCGCCGCTGGCCGAGAGGAGTTACGATATCAAACCGGTCAGACAGATCCTCTACCCAGAGGACAAGATTCGTGCAGGTAAAAATATTCTTTTTTAACAAAACCAGTCCAAACACTGGTCACTTTCCTTGTAGAAAGATATTTAGGAGCGAGAAAACTACATATTTCTTAACTTCCATATTTCATCTTATTGGTAAATAAACATATTTTTATAATGATAATATTTTGATATGTTGATTGAAATTGAAAGTTTATACATTTGCAATTTGCAAGCTCTTGCCCGTATATAGGCTAATTGCAAGTACATGTAATAGTAATATGAAAACAAAGGATCGACAACAGATTACAATATACTATGTTACAAGAGCATCAATATAAATGTGTATCTCAATCAGCTTTTCCCATGATTTACACCACTCAGAATTCCATATCAAAACCATTTCTCATATATCATATACATGTATATTTTATTTTCAGCTTTCTATAAGACCTACGGCACCCCCCGGCCCATGGACCTGACAAACCCAGATGCTGTGTCGGAGTGTCAGAAATTCATCCTGAAGTACCAACAACTGGAGAGACTTGGGAAGTACCAGGAAGAGGCAGAACTGTTCGAGGCAGCAGCAAGGGCACTACAGAGGGACGGGGTCATCCTGAAAAAGAGACAGTTGAAACAAGCCACTGATACTGTAACAATAGATGAGCCACAGGAAAGACAGAAAGATCCTGCGCTGAACATTCGCATTAGTGACATGATAAAGGAAGCGTTACAGAAATCAGAGACAGAAAAATCGTGACCTAGATTCATCCGATGCATTGTGTTATAGTACCAACATAAAGAGGGCTTTGCTTGTGTCAATATTCTCATAAATCAAAAGCTAAAATTTTGATACATGTAGTCATCAGAACTCTCTCTGTACTTCAGAACTGCTACATGTAATATCATTTTTGCCAGAACATAGCCGGTAGTTTGAAGTAAATGAATTAACAAAGTGTACGTTTGTCATCATTATCCAGGCTTGCATTTTACAGTATATTGTGAATCTGCTCTCAATCAGCTGGAGAATGGAATAAAACTTTTTTTGCAGTCTGTGGGAGATTCATTGTTTTGTTGCTTGCTGCAGAGTGTAGGAAGTTTGGCATTGGGTTTCTTGTCTCATAATGTTGGACATACTCTTTGCTAGTTCACCTTCTTAGTGTTGACATTGAGCATATATACACATCAAATTTGGAAACAGGAAAATAGAGAAATTAAGAAAATTGATGAAAGCATGAAAATTGAATGTATAGAAAAGGTTCAAACTGTTACTCAAAGTTCCCTTATCAGTCAATATCGCCATCTAGCGAAGAATATTTGAATTGCAGCATTAAAAAAATTAAGTTGCATAACTCCACACTTTTATGTTACAGGAGTTGCTATTGGCCAGCCAGACGACTGATTATTTTTTTACGCCAATCAGATCCAGCGACACAAGTACGATTCAAAATGGCTGCTGTGTATTCTCAGGGAAGGACTCGTCGTCTCAATTTAGCGATCTCTCCAGTTTCATAACACTTTAATATCGCTTATTCTATCATTTCCTGTCATTTTATTGGTTTATGATGGTGTACAGAATGCGTCTGATATTTGGAGAAGTCACTCTAAGCCAGGTAAAGACCATTCTCGGCCCAACCCGGAAGTGTTATACAACGTCGTCTGCTAACGCTGTTTTTATAGAAGACTTGCATTTCGTTCCTGCAACCGACTCGGCTACCACTGATGACATCCGCAGGCTCCAGGAGTTCCTCCACGCTTCCAAACGGCTGCTGGTGATCACCGGAGCCGGAGTGTCTACCGAATCCGGCCTGCCGGACTACCGCTCTGTCAAGAGCCCGCAGCACGGAAAAGACCGGCCCGTCATCGGGCCTGTGATGTACCAAGATTTCGTGAAGAACACCCGCGTTCGGCGGGGGAACTGGGCTAGGAACTACGTGGGGTGGCCCGGGTTCTCATCCCACCTGCCTAACGTTTCTCACCGGGCGCTGGTGGACTGGGAGCGGCGGGGAAAACTCCACTGGCTGGTGACACAGAACGTGGACGACCTGCACAGGAAAGCCGGGAGTACGAGGATGACAGAGCTCCACGGAAGCGCGTTCAGGGCGGTGTGTCTATCCTGTAGGAACGTGGTGCCGAGGGCGGAGCTACAGCAGGTGATAGCGGCCATGAACCCGCACTGGGAGGCGGTACCGTTCGAGATCAGGCCGGACGCCGACGTCGCACTGACTCCGGAACAGATAGAGGGGTTTAGAGCGCCGCACTGCGGGTATGTAGATGTAGTGCAGATAGATAACACACACACACACTCACTCACAAACAGGCATGCACACACACACGCAAAGGCACACACACAGGAACGCGCACACACACACACAAATCACTTGCACATGCATGCACGCACGCACACACACACACAGGCACACACACACACAGGATCCTGAACGTAACGCACACACGCACAAATCACTTGCACATGAACGCACACGCGCACACACACACGCACACATACATACACACACGCACAAACTCGACAGAAAAGATAAACCAACTGTTGACAAGTGCACAAAAAAAGATTATACGGGCCGCTGACCTGAACAAAATAAACATCGACAGCTCTACTCTAACAGTTATATCTAACAAATCAATTCTTCCTGATCTACCAATTCCTACTCATCTATCGTCTCTGCAGGAATTGTGGCGGACCCCTGAAGCCTGACATGGTGTACTTCGGAGAATGTGTGCCCAAGGACACGGTCCAACTGGTCTTTGAAAAACTGGAGGAGTCAGACAGCGTTCTAGTAGCCGGGTCTTCACTACAGGTCAGTAAATCTGAAGGATTCTTACTCTGCAAATTATGTCTTCGGTACCGTTTTTTCAAGTTTCACTTTTTTGAACTGCCTTTTCCCTATAGTATTTCCCAAATTTTATTTTATTTCATTTTTTATTATTATTTTTTTTTTTTTGTTTTATGAAGATTTACCACATTTGTGGAAGGATTGACATAACAGGTGAATATCACCTCTTCAAGATGTCAAACCTGTGACCGGACTGTAAAGTTTGAAACTAGTCACACACGTTTATGTTTTCTTCTGTTGACTTTTAATTTCTTTTTCATTTTCTTACGCATTCTTCTCTGTTTCACAACCAACAGGTGTACTCAGCCTTCAGGTTTGTGTCCGCCGCTCACAAACAGAACAAACCCGTGGCCATCCTCAACATCGGGCCGACACGAGCCGACAGACTAGCCGGGCTGAAAATCAACGGTAGATGCGGGGACGTTTTGACGAAAATAAACATCTGAGGTCCTGAGTTCGAATCCTGCAATACCACCGATCTTGTACCCTTGAGAAAGGCACTTAACACGAATTTCCTTACTTACTCAGGTGAAAATGAGTCTGTTGTCCGTGCGAGCGTCTGCGTTGGTGGCAGCATAAAAATAAGTTGAAAAAATCTTGAGTGTGCTGTCGCCATGTCATAAATTTTGGAATAGAAAAAAAATAAAAATAAACATCTAACAAGATAGCCGCATGGACAGTTGTTTTTGGCAAGGGTCAGGGTTTAGAATTCGATGTTCATGAAAAAGATCTCTAAAATTATGCAAATAGGTGAGGAAAATTACAGAAATATCAATAAATCGATACAAGGATGATGCGAATATATACACTTATGTCATGACCAGACACCAGAAACGCACAGCCTATATATGTATATGTATATGCTTTATTTCTTTATTTAATAACCAAATAACGTCATACACTCCAGCATATACACCAAAATAATGCAACAACAGGTTTACACCGGCAATAACAACCTTAGTCAGCAAACATGTACAATCCTTTCAAAAAGAAGTTATATAAAAGTCCTTTTACATTTTAGTCACAGTTTATTTCTGATCTACAACTTGACAGCGAAGTCGTAGTTTTCTGGTTCTGGGGGCAGTGGTGGTGGTTCGGACGGCAACTGGAGTCCTTCCGTGTCTAACAGAGCTAGTCTCATCTCCATGGACAACAGCATCTCCATCTCTTTCTTGGTGGTCTTGCTGGTCATCTCTTGGTCCAACAGGGCGCTGATACCGTCCGTCCACAGGTCGTACATCTCCTTGGTGGGCGCCACGAAGTCTAGCGAGTGGTCGGGGTAGTACATGAGGGAGAACGCGTAGGGAGTGACGCTGTCCTTCTGACTCCGGGACTCCTTCATGTGCGGACACTGTTTCCCCGTCACCAGCTGCTTGATGTCGGCGAGGTCTAGCTTCCCGCTCAGCTGATCGATGTCTGGAGTCGTCCCCTCCCCGGCGTCTCCGTAGTGGAACGCCTTGAAGTTGGGCGCGAGGCGGCAGAACCAGAACTTGTCCTTGACTCTCCTCTTGTTGAACTTCTGGAAGAGCCCGCCCTTGACGAGGTGGGAGAGGCGGTGCGCCTTGATGAGTTGGACCACTCCCGGGGTGATGGTCTCCCTCAGCCCGCAGAACGGCTCCACGTCCCCGTCCAGGGGCAGCTTGGACACCCGGCTGTCCTGGATCTGGCGGATGATCTCGTGGTAGCTGTAGTCCTGGAGCTTGGCGCCGAAAATCGCGGGGCTGCGCGGGCGGTGGGACAGGGACATGCCGATCTGCTCCCGGCACACGTCCATCACCTTGTCGAAGTCCTCGTGAATGGCGCGCATTTCCCGCCAAGTCTGAAACACAGGATAATACGTCAAGACACGAAAGTCTGTCTTAGGGTTATCTATAGTCAAATGGATGAATTTGTTTAGTTTCCGTAGCCTGCAGTCCATCCCTGCGAGCTATTTACCGGGCGGCGGTAATCTACTAGAACCGCGGCAGATAGCTGGTAGGGATGGATTCCAGACTATAGTTTCGTTGCGTCTTTTTTGCTCGTTTGTGCGTTCGTCAAATGGTACGTTCCACTGATGGGCGTCGCCAACAAGATGAACGACACACATCTGCTTGGAGATTAGGTCTCCCTCGTATACACCTTAGCCTGGGTGCCATCCTATTTATATAACAGGCCTGGGGCTACCATATTCGCTCCCTAAAAATCCCTATTAGGAATCTTACACAGGCTATATATACGTCGTATGTGTACCTAAACTTTCTAACATAAACCAAGGTAGCCGATAATGATGATATATTTTCTATATATATTTTCAACATACATTTTACATGTACCATCGAGTATTTTGTTTTTGAGGTGATCTGAAGCAGTATACCTTGTTGAGCGACTGTATACAGACACAGAAGACCTCCTCGAAGGCGTTTGGGGTGGCGAAGAACATGGGATGGTAGTCCTGCCCCGTCTCGGAAGGGGGCTCTCCTACCTGGAGCATTTTGCAGAGCAGTAGGGTCAGGGCAATGGAACACCTGCGTACATGAAAAAAGATGGTTAAATCTAGATTATGATTTTTGCTCTCATCTTAATAGAAAACGGTTCAAAAGATTCATACGTTGAACTGCTAAACAATTTTCCACACAGTTTTCGTTTTGAAGAAGCAAATCACCTTGCGAAGGGACAGACGTATTGGTCATCCCTGCACGAGTTCTCAAACACTAGCTTGTTGTAACTTTCTGTGTGATTCTCCGCGAAGTACACCATGCAGTCCAGGGCCAGCAGGCCAGGGGG
>NW_017802379.1:6916168-6918189 GCF_001625305.1 Branchiostoma belcheri | reverse complement strand
GACAGATTGACAGTGAGAGAGAGTGAGGGTGAGGGTGAGAGAGAGAGGGGGGGAATGGACGGCAAATCCCGGCGACAGTATGTGAGAGAGTGAGAAACACAAAGAAATAAATTAACTAACAAAGGAAGAAACAAACAAACAAACAAACAAACAAGCAAAGAAACAAACAAAAAAAACAACAAAGAAAGAAAGAGAGTCAACAGTCACGTGAAATAGCTAAGAGCAAAATCATTACATCCAGTCAGTTTAAATTGCTATCAAGTGCTCGCCATGGCCATGGCCATTACCCCAAAAGAGCCTGGCTGATATTGATTAAACCATACATTCATTGTCCCAAGAGCCATACACGTTACAGCAGAAATGTCATTACCTTTGCCAAAATGAAAACCACGAGACCGAAAATGAGAAGTATTAGATACCGTTAGCAGATTATTTTACCATTTTCATTATTGTTTAGATCGAAATCGAATCCAAGAACTGCTGGTTCATACTGTTTGGGAATCGAAATTTAGGTCGACCAAAATCAGGTACAAGTTGCAATCCTAAACACACGTACGGGTGAGTCTATTTTGTTTCTGTCAAAATTATTGGACTTCCTGTATTTTCTGAATTGGCTGTATGTATCAACATCTCTCTCTCTTTATTTAGTACAGTCTCGATCAAACCATGAAACAGGAAATTAAACTTTCCAGACAAGCTGTATTGTGTATGAAGAGGGGGTGTGACCCAGAGGAAAGACGAACCATTCTGTGAAGTGGAACATGCCAAAAGTGACTGGCTGCGGGTCAAAATATTTATCAGTGCCAGAATGCATGATAGATAGATACAGCAGATGTTTGGAGAAGGAAATAGAGAGGGAAGTTCTTCCACCAGGACCTGTTTCGAAGAAAAAGTGCCATTTTTTTGTTGTTGTTTGTTTGTTTTCGCTCACCGCACATTGTGAACGTCCAAACATAACCAAAGTTTGTCCTTAGTTGTAAATAGCTCCCGTGTGAAAATCAGTGAACCTATTAGTATCGGATGATTTGGCAATAACCAACAATGTATCGTTCCACGCTTAACTACTCAAACAAAATGCCTGTACATTCTAACAATCGTTAGAGGCATTCAAGGCAACTTCAGGGCGGCAAAACAAAAATATTATGGACGAGGAAATCTCTATAATATTAACATTACTAGTAACTGCCATTTCTTAGCACATTTTCGACATCATTTCATATTTGAAACAGCCACGAAACAATCTTCGTGAGGCGTTTTTTGGGAGGGGGTACCACCCATAAATTAGTAGGACCAGCCTACGATACAAAACAAGTAACCGTTTTCCGTCAGCGACATCGTATTTTTGTTTCACAGTATACTAGTACTTTGGGATAGGATTTATTCAAATTACTACATTGAAAGAATACTAGTAACCAGAAAATCCTGTTTTGCTGCCATGAAATCATGAAATTGTATTGAATGCATAAAAATCTTCGTCGGCTCCAACTCCTTCTACATAGCACCACCACATTGAAATACTGTATTTACAGCAGTTATATATCCTACCTGTAAAACGTGCAGTTGGTGCGCCATCTCCGCCCCCACAGTTCTCCGTCTGTCTATGATGCCCTGGAGGATCAGCCCCTGCACGTGACGCGAGTTGATGATGTCTAGAATCTCCTTGGCCTTGGCCGGGGTCGCCTTGATCAGCAGCGCGTTGATTAGAGTAACAGAGTTAAGCTGGATCTCGGCCGCCGGGCTCTTGAAATGTTCTGTCAACACTTGTAGGCTGACCTGGCCGGACACCACCTGGCCGAAGGCGTCGCTTAGCAACACGATGCTCTCCAGGATGGCGAGGGCCCGCTGGACAATGATGGCCTCGGCCACTGTGCTCTTGTTGACGAAGCTGGCGACCCTCTGCACGAACCTGGGGTTGAGAGAGTTCCAGGAGACGATGCCGTGCTCCATCAGGGCCAGGAAAGCTGCCAAGACAAGCCCCAAGTTTTCCCCCGTCGTCACACCAGACACCACCAAGTCCATCA
>NW_017802379.1:6886254-6915889 GCF_001625305.1 Branchiostoma belcheri | reverse complement strand
TTGACGACCACCTCCTTCCTCAAACGAGACCCAAAACAAGCTAGGCGGAACAACAGGTTAGAGGGCAAACCCGGTCACACGGCGTGCCTTGGGATCCAATCTGTGAATTCCCGCGAGGTTTAATCCGTATTGTTGGCCGCCTCTCGATCTTCCTGCCGTACAATTAAACCAATTACGCTGCTAACAATGGTTAACAATGTACACGGGGAACGGATTCAGTCCGCATTGGCCTCCAAAATCCGTAAGGCACGTAGAGCGCAGTCTGCCGGAAGTGACGAATTTGTGGCACGCAGGTGATCCTGTGAACGGTGAATAGCTTCCCGGGTAGTGTTTACCACCTTTACGCGGGTCGCGGGAGAGAAATCCTGCGCCGCAGTTCAAAGTACAACCCCCAGAGGACGAATCACGGAACCCCTCACGTCTCCGAACAGCTGACCCGTCCCGGAATGCCGTGCTGTGTTATGAGAGCGCGCGGTGGGTGGGGTGGTCGGGGTCACCCTGTCCGATACAGCCCGACAAATCGCTAACATTCACCGGTACTAGTACAGGATATACGCGGTGTTCCTCGCCCGCGCCTTTCTGATGACGTGTATCCCCTCCCAGTTTGATATACTATTGTCGTCCGGTGATGACGTGTGTTACCCGCGACAAATGAGTGGCCTGCCCCCCTCGGTGTGACTGTGTGAGAACCCGGCAGATCTGGACTCGTCCAACCGCTTTCCCCGTCACAGACACAGGCCTGCGGGCCAGACCAAAGTTTGGCTTTGTTTATATCAACAGCGCTATCATAGCTATTGGGATCACTGGCAAAATTCCCGTCTCTCTGGGCTAGTCTGCACCAGGCGTTGAAAAATATGCCGTTTGAAAATCACGATTGAAAAATACTCGGAAATTTTAATGCATGTTATTCATTCGACCCGCTATACTGCAGGTACATGTAAAAAAAAACAACATGAAAATAAAAGATAGACAATGGATTACAATACAGTATAACATTTAACTACTAGCACGTCTAAATTCTAATTGATTTTGATACTAAATTCTAATTCATTGGATTCGACTTCTTTCCCGAGGCAGTGGAAGACGAATGATTCCACTTTTGGAGTGTGAACCGATTATACTAGTTAGATTTACACATTTGCAGCCCTCCGACAAAGAATAACCCCAATTCATGCTATATAATATTTTACTATCTACTTTTTTTTCAACCGCCAAACAAGCCTGGCTGAGTGACTTTATCAATTGTTGGCAACGGTTGGACCAGGAAGCTTGGGGTTCTGATTATTCTGAGAATCTTTCCGGCACATGAAGTTGAAAAGGAAATGCTGATGATATCACAGTAATTTGCGGTAAATGTGGTCAGAAGGGGTAAAAATCAGAACAAAACATAATACCTTGTATTAGTATATCCACATACGAGCCCTGTAACCATCTACGCAAGCAGACGTTGGGTGGAAAATCTGAGCTCTTTTTCTGAACGGTTGGCTTTTTTGGCAGTCTTCCACCGAAAACCTTACAACTTTCTAGCCTCTACCAGGCTTCGGGAGGCGACTGGAATTTGTGTAGTGGAAAGAGTAGAAATTGGCCAAATAGAGAGATAACATGCCAGAGGAGTTGGTCCGCTAGAGAGTACATTTTGCGGCGGTATATTACTATATCTCTTTAGTTGGCCGTCTCCCGAAGCCTGGTAGAGGCTAACAATTTTCCACCCCATATCTGCTTGAAGATTACCGTAACCCTTTCCTGACGCTCCTGTTTTGTGTGATGAAACTACCCGTTTTGGCAGCGAGGGTTGGCATCCATGACCCTCTAGGCACTCACTGACAGGTCAGATTTATATATACACAGGTTAGCATGTACTCAATATCTCTCCACCCCAACGCTAACCGTGACTAGAATTACTTTTACAGATAAAAAGAGGTTCGTATGACACGTTTATTTTTAGGTCGGAGGACCAGAGGTGACGAAAGCGTGATGTTTCACCAGATTTCCTGACAAGTTTCTGATGTCATATGTTTTCTGACGCTATGTTTAAATTGACAGATACTATTCACACACGTAGATTGGAAAGTATACACCCCTTAATGTTATTTCAAATAGCAAGGCCTGGGGGTTTGGAGAAACGATGTATTCACGCGTATGTATACGGTTACAACATACATACACTGTTCAAAGCGTATCAGTTATGATGATGAAAACACATAGTAGAGAAGTAGTGTATTAAAATTTTTATGTCTTTAGACAATATATGCACACGTATTTGAATTCAAAGTACATGTAAATACGCTGTTGGCGTAATCGCAAAGCAGATATTGGGAGGAAAGTTTGCGATGTTTTCTGTCATCATCTACGTCGGAGGCCAACTTATCAAAAGACGTGCTGCTAGGTCGTTGCAGTCTTTCCTCCTAATGCATGTATATGCTTGCAGTGCATCTTGATCTATACGGCTTTGGATCCGTAAAAAAATAAAATGTAACTGTAGACGTTGGCATCACTCGTTTTTTCTCAACCCTTTTGTGTTTTTAACGATCTGTACATGTAGTTGCGTAGTGAAGAGGAACGTTGTGATATATTAGCTGCCAAAATGCCTATCCGACAAAGTACAGTTCCCGTGCCCACTTCCCCTTACACGGCACGGTCTACGGCATGTCTAATGACTTCACGGGGACAGTGATGACAGACGGCCACAAAGGCCACGACCAAAAAGAAAAAAGCTCTTGGACTCAAGGGCTTAATTTGTTGGCACGGGTCGGAGCGCTTTTCTTTGTCGGAATGTTCAATTGTGTGCGGAGGTCTCAAACCCCACTATAGTACATAGTATAGTATGAATTCAAAACCGACCATGGCAACAGAAAATTGTCAGGTCACATGGCGACATCTAGCGGTTGATGATATCATTGCAGTATTCGATCAGTTTCATGGCAGCCGACCTGTCAAGGACATTATACACAATGTCCTTGGATCAATAAAGAAGATTCGATCAGTTAAGGACTGCAATACTGCAACCAAATAATAGGGGTCGCTTCTGATCGATACGGTAAGCGCAGTCAACAAACATGTCTGTAATAGTGACTGGATCCCATAAGGCCATGTTGATTTGATTATATGGATGACATCCGCCGAGAACCCCAAAACTGATGCGCGCGTGCGAATAAAAAAAAAGTTTTGCAAAAAGAAAAGTTGTTTTTATCATGAAATCTACGTGGTCATGAGGGTTGAAGAAATGGGACAAGAATATGGTTTAGCGAATAATCTAGTCTTCAAGTTCATTTCTTTACAATTTCGTCTTTTTTCGTTTGATTTTGGCATCCAGCATTCTACGACATTGGTATATTTTTATTTATTATTTTTTTGTAACTTACGGTATATTTTTGTTCATTTTGCAACTGTTTTGTACGATTTACAGTATGGTTGAAAACTTTTTTTTTTGGAAACGGCCGAAAATTCATGCGCGCGCGGATGTCATCCATATAATCAAATCAACATGGCCTAATCGAGAAATCTATGTTTGTGTATGAAAATGCAAATACGAGTATACACAGCAGCAATGGTAGTACAATAAAATACACCTGGCAATGGCAGATAGAAACTGTTTCTTGGTTTATTTGGACACTTGTTTCTCCACAAATAAAAAGTCACATCTCCCTATCAACTAACATCTGCACAGCTACACATGTGGATCTCCGTGTTGTAAGGATCTGTCTTGATGGATGAAAATATAGAAGGTGGGGGCAATTGCAGAAAACGAACAAATACACATTAAATACTATCACTTTTGGCAGAGAGTAGGTAGATTAGAGTTAAATAGTAATTAATTATAATAATAATAGATACCAAAACAGTACATAGAAAGTTTAACTTCAGAGGAGAGGGAGAATTTTACTGGTCTATCCCTGTTTCAATGCAAGGTCTTCCTTTTGAGTACATTTCCAACACTCCCTCCCTCCAACTTTCTTCTAACTTTCCTCTACTGCCTTTCTTTCAAAATGGAATCACCCAGGGATTGTTTTGTATTATTCTAGTGGTTATGAAATATTCCTGTATCTTTCTGTCTAGCAGCCACAGGAAGAATGGTTATACATCAGCTTGTATTACACATACAAGATAATATTGTCAACAACCAAGGGAATATAGACTATAGTCATACTGGAAAATATACCATAAAAAGAGGGCATTACAAGAGTAACTTCCATATTGCTGTATGCCTGATAAAAATGCTGTTAGGTTTTTCTTACATGGCAAACATTAACATAACAAGAATTCCCTAACTGAAATATTTTCCAAGTTATTTCTATATTATAGACTCAACCTAGTTGTTATTATTCCAAGATTGTTCTGTGTTTCTCAAAATGCTTGATATCTTCACTGTATGTCTGCTGATTTCACCACCGCATTTGATTGGAAAGGTGTTTGGTGAAGTTTTTTTTCTAAAATGCCATTCAGTGAACTATATGTTGTATATTAACAATGTCTACTGCCAGTTGCTGAAATGAAAATATGATTTAAAAGGGTAGCACAATTGTCAACAGAAAACAGCTTATTGAATATTAAATTTGCAATGAATAGATTAGCTGACTGCCCATGTGATAGATGACAACAGTTGCATTTTTTGCATTACAACACATAATTTCATGACAATATTAGTTCCAACTTCTCTCACAGTACACTGGTACAATGTGACATAAGTCATACATAGAAGTCATAGTGAAGCATGAAATATCATCACCACTGTAGCAAGGGAACTGCATTTTTCAACAACTGATATGACGATTGTTCAACATTTTCCATACACGTGTGGCTTCGTAACAAAAGACTTACAACACAGGAAAGTAACATGGCAGTGACAAAGAATAATTACAGTGCATTATATTCTAAGGTCTCTTCGAATTCCCTAAAGTGCAGTATTTTAAGACAAATGTGACATGATACAACACTAGTTCTCAGCTTTATATACAAGTAAAAACTAATTCTTTTTCACTTTCATTCCCCCATTCTCCATTCAAATTCCCACAAAATCAACATATAAAGAAATCGTCCCATTGACAAATTGAGTGACATTTTCAAGAAAATACTTCCTCCTATTCCTGGCATGGCTGGCGTTCAAAGACTAAAATAGATTTTTCCTTCAAGTAAGTTCTTGTGTCTTTTCTTGCAGCTGGAGTGTCAGTGGTGTAGGTCTAGTACTTGGGGAGTCAAGAGAGCAAGGAGCTTTTTGTCATGACCTAGACTTAAAGTACAAGGTCGGGCATTCAAAAAGCTACATGTATAACCAAACCTACAATACATACCACAGATACCAACATAGACATATATATTAACAGAGTGGGGTACAAAAAAGAGAGACGTGAACTAACTTCTTTTTTAGATAGTTCTTTAAATTCCTGGTCCTGTATTCAATATCATTTGTGCCACTGAAATAGGAAATGCTAAGTAAAACCATCAAAGGCAAGGGATCTTGATTTTGCTTCCATATCCAATAACGAAATGTGTCCATAGATGGAACATAATAGACTGAAAAGACCCCATCTTTTGTACACCTATTTGGTCTAATTTTCTTTGTCACATGTGAGCTAGTTTTTGGCGAATATTAAGAAGTAGAAATTATCATAACATTTCACTTGTCCATGTGTTTTTGGAAAGACTACACTGGCTCTCCAAGAAGTTAAGTTTGTCTAAAGTTCACAAAACTTCAAAGAAAAACCATGTTCTCGAGAGAAAATATTGTAAAAATCATACCCAACTTCGATTTTCAGTCTTCTCTTCCTTCCTTTGTAATTAATAACAACGGTGAAGACAGGAGGAGAAAAAAGTGATCTTTAAGTGTGGTATCTCAATCTCTGAGCACTGGAGTTTCTGTGAAGTGTAGATTTTGCATTTCTTTTGCCACCTTGCTACTCAATTTTAAGTTTGTCCTGTTTCAACTGCAACAAATATATAAATGTTATCCTAAAACTTTTTCTTCAGGTCCCCAAACTCTAGTCATGATCCCAAGAAGAAGGAATACACATCCTTCCAAGTCTTAAATGCTCAGCACAGGGTGTCACAGTGTCTTATAAGGAACAGGGCTGCAGTTGGTAACGTCTTAAAGAGGAATTACAAGAAGTAGTCTGCCTGTGGTTTCTTGGAAGGAATGCCTCTGGCTTCTTGGGGTGCTGCTTCGAAGATGGTAAAGTCCTTCTGCAAGTGTTCGTCTAGTTCTAGTATGGCCGCTACATTTCCACACCTGAGAACAACACAATAAACACTATTAACATCATGTTCCACTGTTTCCCATCCCATCTGGAGATTATGCATAGAGATATAGACAGATTTCTGTAAATTCTGAAATTGCATTAGCACAGTACCATAGACTAAATTCAACTGCAAAATGCTTTACCCCTCCTCTGTCCCCACAAACAAAATTATTAACCGTATACACACACATGAAATGCTAATCTCTAACCAGATCTTCAGAAGACTTCTGGTGGCTACATGACAGTATCAAATTGGCAAGATACATGTAGTATGAAAATGACAGGGCATAATAGAAAGCCCTAAAATCACTCAAAAAAAATAAGCTGAAGCCTAACCCTTGTTTTGGCTGGTTTAAACAAAATGATACTGGCAGGCACAAAAAAGAAAGCCTAAAAAACACACCAAAAATAAACCTAAGCCTAAACCTCTGTCTAGCTGGTGAAAAAAGGGCACAAAAAATAAAGCCCAATGGAAATACCTAAAAATGTCAAAAATAGCCTAAATCTCCACTAACGAAATGCTACTTTTGAGTTACAAAAGGGAAAATCAGATGGTATAAGAAGAATGTAAAAGAATTGTTCTGACCTATAGCAGTAGTTAGGAGCTGACCAGACTGTCAGGACTGTCTCGTTGAAGTGCCACTTGTACCCTTCCATCACCAGCTGATGCGCTCGGCAGATCATGTCAATGTTGTTGGCGGCGTTAAACTGAGCGACCACGTCGCTGCCGAACAGGTACCCCGCCCCCCTGGGGCTCACTCCCCACCCCTGTGTGTCCTCCGGGTCGGACCACAGCAGGTCACACATGGGGCCGTCATGAGGGACTTCTTGTTTTCTATCTATTGTGCGAATCTGTGGGGCAAACATGAAGAGAGTGTTAAGAATCAAACATAATCAGTTAACTGGTATATCATACAATAACAAGTCAAGAGTTCCTTCTTCTTCTTTAAATAATTATCATTTTGGACTTAAAGACATCTTGTTCAAAGACTATTCAAACTTGCATGGCTCAATAAATTTGGTATCCACAATTTGTTGCAAAGATCTCCTCTATAGCACACAGTGACCATGGCTTGGTGTCCTGCTTTTCTCTAGTTTCTTTAGCAATCTGACTTGATAAATGGGTCAGAGAGACAGCTGAAATTATTCTGTCATCTATCCTAAAAGCAACATTACTGACCTGGTCTAGAGTCTGGATGGATGGGGACAGGCCTCCGTGTACACAGAAAATCTGCAATAACAAAACAACAATGGTTAGTCCAAATTCGTAGCTGAAGGGCTATTCGTAGCTCAACAGTTTTGCCATGAAACCCCCAGTTAACCTTCAGCCTACTAAGGTACCCGTTTGGCACCAAATATGTGTGGCTGATGGGGCTAGGCAATGAGAAAAAGGTTAAACAAGGATTATTTCCAACACATCAAGATTCATACTGACTAGACTAAAATCTTGTGCTTCTAAACTAACACATGTAGTGGGATTTTCTGACCTTTCCATCGATAATGGCGGACAAGCTGAGGTAGTCGAAGATCTCGGTGCAGTATCTCCAGACCGTGATGGACCCGTACTTCCTCAGGCACTCGTCGTAGAACCCGTACACCTGCGTGATCTGTCGACTCTCGTGGTTGCCTCTGATCAGCGTAATACGGTCTGGATAACGAACCTACGGACAAACAAGTCATACATGTTAGAAACTGCACTACTCTACCTATATACTTACAGAGTACATTTGTTATATAGCAATATGTAGATGCCATAATCTGTTGCAACAATCTGTTGCAGGGATCTCTTCTACAGTTACCGACAGTACACAGTGACCGTAGCTTTGTGTCCTGCATTTCTCTACTTTCTCTAGCGATCTGACTTGCATGGGAAAGCTCATCAAATGGATTAGAGAAAGACACAATGTCGACACATGAAGTGACTTTAATGCTGACCTGGTCTAATACCTACTTTATATTTCAACTAAAATTGTGAGGCTAGGGACAGGTGTTGTATAAAGGTAAGGATGTTTCTTGCCGTGTTTCTTACCTTGAAAAGTTCCTTAAGATCATAGAACTGCCCGTGGATGTCCCCACACACAGTTACAGGTGAGTCTACCCTTTGGACATTGCTTTCTTCTATTAGGATTTCCCTGGAAAAAAGTAAGTTTCACAAAACATAAAAATTAAAACAACAGCATAACACTTCAACACTGGTTTGACCAAACTGTGTACTGCATTAGGTATTTTCATTAAGTAATAAATCAAAACAAGGTTATGTGTAAACTCTAACATCCTTGTACAACTGTAAACACAACAGCTACATACATCTAAAACCCCTAAACCAGACAGTGGCCTCTTACAATAGTTACAATCGACAAAACTGTTTTCCAGATACCAGAAATAGAAGAGCACTAGTTTAGTTACCTTGCCTTCCCACAGAGAGCTTTTACCTCGCCCTCCTTGATGATTTCACAGCGTCGAAGCTGCTCTATTTGTCTGTAGGGGGGATGAGAGAATTGTTAAAACATCCATTAGAGAATTGTTAAAACACCCATTACAGTAATTGAGACCACAAAATCCAATTCTAAAACACTTATTTCTGGGACTGTCAGAGCTTCTTGGTTAATTATAGCCACAGGTCTGGTGTAATCTGGTAATGTGTTACAGTTACACAGGCCAATTTATGTACACTTCACATGGAAAACACAGATGTAAGCCACTAAAGCCAGTGAACATTGAAGTCTAACAATATTCCTTGGTATCACATTGCTGGGTAAGTCTAGTCGGGAACGGGTTTTCTGCGCGTGAAAAATTTGCGCGCGCGTGAAAAATTTGCGCGTGAAAAATTAAAGTCCTTTGAAAATGTCAAAAAATATGCAGTACCAAATTCTAATGCAGAAAAATGTTACCCTGTAACATGATTTTCCATCTACAACCTGAAATTTCGGTTTGAATTTTTAGGTCCCTTGGGAATAGGTTAATTTGCATATCTTCCAAGAAACATCAAAATTAAAAAATTACTTGAATTTGCCAGAAAAACATGGAACAGTTACTAATACAAGGTTTTGTATTGTTAAATTTAACAATTCCAGGCTTTTCTCCATTCTATAAGCTTGATTTGGCATTTTATGAAGCAGTTTCTTTCACGCGCAAATTTCAAACTTTTTTGCGCGTGAAAACTTAAACTTTGAAAATCACCTAAAAGTCACTGAAAAGTTTACAAAACAAGGCTATGTACTCTAGAATGTGATAATATGATACTCAATTCTATTTCATGACTTTTCATCTATATTTTTAAGTCCAAAACAGCAAAAAGTTTTTAAATCCCTTGGGAATCGGCTAATTTGCATATTTTCACGCGCAAATTTTTCACGCGCGCGCAAATTTTTCACGCGCAGAAAACCCCATCTCGTCTAGTCTAATATGACATTCTACAGCAAATTATCTGTGGTTTTTCAATAACAGTGGTTGAGGTAATTATAGCAAAGCTGACAACTTCAGTTAAAGCAAATCTATTTCAGAATGTCAGAATGAGGACTCATTCCAAACAAAATAATACTAGTATCAGATTGGTCATTCTCCATGTGTCTTTTCCACACTCCACATGGCCCTTATGATCACCACGTGCATTTGACCAAATTTGTCTTGTTTTTTATTTCGTACACTGTTTTAAATCTCTTCTTGTACTTTTTTTTATTTGTTTGTTTTAAATGATATCCACAAATTTCTCTACTTCTGTTGCAAGACTCAGCAGTAGAGATAACTTCGAGCTACCTCAGGTCATTGACCTGTGTGCTCCCAAAATATTCTCAGTACATCTGACACCCAGGTGACATGGCTATAGTATAGATGGAAAAATACACAACTTGACAAGGCTAGAATGTGCCTACCCAGACTGGTCTCTGGCTCAGATGATCAAAACATGCTACGTAACATTATAGGCTACCAGCAATGTTATGGATCCTCTTTTTATGCTGTACCCGTCACATGTAAAATTTGTGCAAGATAAAGATCCTTAAAACAAGCATCCAATTTCAGGGAAGCAAAACACAAAATACTCTTTATGAGGAAAACTGTCTGATATTGACATTTACTGCTATTTCTTAGCACATTTTCATCATCATTTCATACTTGAAGCCTTTGAAATAGCCCCCAAACAAGTCACATTATTACTGCCTTTATTTTTTGTAAATTTCTAGTACCAACCTATGATACGAGACAAGCAACCATTTTCCGTCAGCAACATTACATTTTTGCCTCATAGATATCAATATGCTATGTAATATACTAGTAACTAAATTATAGAATTAAGTTAACTAACTACATTAAAAAAACTGACCAGACAATTGATTTTGAAAATCCAGTTTTACAGCCCTGAAATCGCTTTGGGTGCCTTTCAACTGTGTTAGACTACTACTAGTGACCTTTTGTCTTATCGTCATGGACAGCATATGTTTTTTTTTAAAATCCCTTTAACCTTTTAACATGGACTAGCCCAAGCATCTTGTGACTTACCCATGTATATAAACTAGTTGTGGGACATCAGAACATGGTGCTAAATACCTTTGAGTAAAAACAAGTGCCAATCAAGCTGCTAGGGAGGATAAACAAACCAAAACAGACCTGTCCAAGTCACTGCAGTCAGTCATGGCAATGGTGAGAAGTCACTGGAATATTCTTCACGAGTCGTATGTAGATATCTCCGTAAAAAAACACAAAAATGGCTCTCAGCGGCTTACTGTAGAGGAAAGAGAGAAATGACATATCTGTCAATAACAATCAAATTATGACGATAGTAAATCATGATTACATATATGATATTTTTCATTAGATATTTCATAGATAAACATGCCAATACTAGTTGTAGAAAGTTAGAAAGCATCCTGTTAAGTGTTTTGTACTACACAAAGTATCTAAAGCCAAGGAGGAGATCGATGTTGTGCACTATTCATGTATTGAATTGTACAGGAAATAACATCAACATTCTCACAAACAAGAACGCATACAATGGCTGGTAAAGGGGTTTCTACAAGGATGTAAGATTGCTTGTACATGAGGTAAGGTCTAGACTGGGGTACTACTAACATGGTATCACAGTACGTAAGCCCGGATACTGTTACACTCCCGTATATTTGAATCTACTGGTCAGTTTTAACCAGAACAAACTGGATTTTACAGACAGCTGACTACAGGTAGGGTTAGTGTAGTCATTAGAAATCAATGGCAATCATAATCTTTGTACACCTGGTTTTTGGGGTACTTTGAGGTTTTCTTAAAGATGCGTACAGGTGTTTGCTGCACAATTCCAGTATTTGTGCTGAAACACAATACGGTGTGATCGTTGGCGTGCCGCCAGCTTACGCACATTTGTTTAGGGCAGTAACGGGGTAAACAAAGCATGACATAATTATGAATGAAACGAAGGAGTTATGGCTCTTTGCTGATGTGGAAACAAAAAATATTCATCATTTTCATCATTAAAAAATTGATAAAACCACATCCATACATGTTATTCTCTAAAATGATAGCCAAAATAAGCCAATGTTCAACAAAGGAAAAATTATATTTGACCTGAACCAATATGAATTTTACCTGATGTTCACCCAAAAAATGAGTTGTATTTCTCATATCACAGATTTATCTTCGCTGCAATAAAGGAAAAATGGCAACAAGACTAATATCTTTATTTTAAGACCTGAGTCAGACATCCTTGTTTAGTTCTAACCCCAGCTAAAGTCTTTGCTCTAAGTTACCACTTTTTAAAGAATTGTGCCAAAGAATGCACTTGCAAGATGTAAAAACATTAGATTTTTTAGTTGAGTCTACACATTTTACTTCTGCACTTTTACTTCTTTGTGAACTGCTTGTACCGTACAAGCTACATACATGCACACAGTACTAGTAACTATTGCCCAAATATTATACAAAGACCATACATGTACAGTACATGTCCCAAAGCTTTCGTTCAAGACAACTTTTCCTATGAGAAAGAATCTTTACATCGTTAAGCGTTTCTAGCCAAAAGATAAGAGTCCTCAGAGGTCGAAGACTTGATAAACTTTTTGTGTAAAATGAAAAAGAATGCGTGATTCTCTAAATCTAACCACCTTGTTCACTCATAATCATGTGACGTTTTGAACTCTTAGCATCTAAAGTTGGGGTCTCAAGGCTTCTATTGACGAAGAAATAAACTGTGACGAACTCAAGAAGTCCATCTGTTCCGTAGTTTTCGTCTGCCATTAAATGGAGATCATAAAAGCGCGGTAAAGTAGTAGGAAAAGTGCGGGTAAATCTCACGATCGTTTGCATGGGAAGCATGCAAATAGTGCCGGTACGCCGCCATGTTGGTTCCTCAGTACAGGTCCCTCGCGGTACACCAAGAAATCGCCCTAATTCTCACCTTTTCGACAACATTTCTACAATATTAATAGCTGCGTAGCTTCAATTATATCAGTTGAACCACATAATGTACAGTTTAAGAGGAAGACTTACGTCTTTGAGTAGAAAATTGCGGCTAGCGCTCGCGCACTGTCACTCCGTGCTCGCCCGGCCTCAGGTCTGTTTCTCTGCCGGAAATGACGTACTTATGAATAAAACTGCCTTTTCCATATATGGTCAGGACCCTGTTCACGTGGCGCGAAAACTTCTCCATGTCATTTGCCAACGTTGTAAATGTTTTAAAACGTAGCTCATCAACGTTGTATTAATCAAGACAAGGTAAAATAGTACATTTTGTACTTGATGCATGTAATATCTTTGTAATGTTGTCATCTTCAATAATGAGGAGGGAAAAAAATTCATAGCATCATTTTGATCTTCCCAATATCTATTCTGGTATCAATGTTTTTGGATATTTGCACGGATGACACGTTGTTATGGTTGTGTGATCCGGTTCAGACAGAATCATAAACCGGTTCAGTCCGCCTCAGTGAGAACAGTGTTCATAACATCTATAACGTTACATGTAACATGTAAGATGTAATGCTTTCCCTTTCCATTCAATATGTATACTGTACGTATGTCTTGTACATGAACGTCTTTAATATGATTGTGAATAATTAAAGGATAATTGAACGTTGAAATCTGTGTCTCGGTCTTGTCTTGTCTTCGTGCTTTTTTTCGTATTAGAAGAATTAAGGCCAATTTTCCTCGTTCCCCTGAGTGGTCGTCTTAGACAAGTTACCGGCAACTGACGTATATTGGTACACGTCCATATTAAACCTTTACTTCAGTTTCCCGTTTTTGATCGCGTTGGTGACACCAAGAAGCTTTCATCACATGTCCTTGGTGACACTTTAATTATGTAACACTGTTACTCGTAATGTTTCCATATACTAGTAATTACTAGTCTTGTACGAACATGGTCTCCAAGCAGATGTATTGTATGGCTTCGGCTTCTTTTTACTGCGCTTGTCGTTCGCCTCAATGCACTTCATGAAAGTGGCGGCAAAAAACGGGTAGTGCGCCCTGGGCGCACACGATTCGTTTTTAAAGAAATTGTAGCCTCCACCAGACTGAGAGTAACAACGCGGGTTGAAAATCAGTATTACGGATTTGGCTAAGTAGAGAGAATAATTTGGAAGGGAAGCTTAACCACCGTGGACTTAATTTGCACCTCCGGAGGGGGAAATAACGTCAACCCTCCCGCGGACTGACTCTCCTGGCGAATTATTTCCATTTTTGCTGAATTCTATAATCCGTACCCCCATAGGGAGGCCTGGTGGAGGATATAGAAATTTATGCATGCTGCAAAATCGATCGTGTTGCTGTTCGAACTTTGACCCTTTCCCAAGCATCACCCAGTATCATCCAGTATGGCTTCCGTTCGGTCCATCTCCCTCCTCCTCCTCCTTCCCCTCACCATCCTCCTCCTCCTGGCACATACTGCCGTCTGTAAGGAGTATTTCTTCAAGAAGGACCGGCAGTGTAACGTGAAGGTGGAGCGGCTGCAGCCGAAGGTACAGAACCCTGGCGGGCCGTGCAGTACAGTGCACACCGTACGGTGCGGGCAGCAGATCAGCCTGGATAGCATCCGGGTTGTGGCGTCCGAGAAGGTAGGAAAGGGGGTTTTCTAGCTATAGAAGCCTCTACCAGGCACCGCGGATCGCCGGAAAAATAGTAGAAATTTGCCATAACAAATGGAACATTATACCAGGGAAGTTAGCAGGCTAGAGAGGGCACATTTTCCGTGGTCTGTCAAATAATATTCCCTTTTGATTTTGGTCAATTTCTACAATTTTTTTCAGCGATCCACAGTGCCTGGTAGAGGCTAACGTTTTCCTCTTTCATAGAGTCAGCAATGACGCAAAAATACGATTCTGTTACTCTCACCTCTCGAATAAAAGTACCCCCTGGAATAGAAGTACCCCCCGGACAAATCTTCAAAATCTAATAAAAGTACCCCCTGGAATAAAAGTACCCCCCGGAAAATTTAAAAATTGACATGTAAGCAACGTCTATGCTCCAAAAATGTGTTCTCATGGTGTATATATATATGTGTGCGTCTGTATGACCTTGTCACTTGCAATTATTGACAGGTCCTGAATAAACATACCCCCTTGAATATGATTCCCCCAACAAATCTTCAAAACTTTATAAATATCAGGGATCTCCCCAGAAATTCAGAACAGGGTGGAGGAGGGTGGTCTGGAAACCCCCCCTCCATGGGGGGAAGCTATTGCATTTTGTCTTTTCCAAACACAAATGGAGGTCATTTCCTGCAACTTCAGTTCTACATTTTCTGTACAATTGCAGATGTATAAAGCAGGAGAAAGGTTCAAGATTTAAAAAAAAGTTCTATTAGCACCCTTAATTTTGAAAAAATTGGGCATAGGTTCCCCGGATGACCCCTAACCGGGGGCCAACGGTGCTTCCACAAGTTCAACAAGTGAAAAATACATGATACAAAATGTACATGTATTTACTACCTGGAACTTGGAGCAAGTTAATTCCAAAGATGTAACGTTACTTACTGACATTAATATATTAGAAACTAAACCAAATCCTATTTCCCAAACAAATCACATATTGACACAGCTGAACAAATAAAAATGTGATCATGTCTATAAACTCCACTCAAAAACAATTTTTGAGAGACACTCGGGTACTAAGCGTGATAATCTCTAATATCTCATCTGATTCTCCCAATGTAAAGGATCTTTACAATCACAGCATCCAACCGCACATACATAGAAACAACAATATTACACAAGAAACCAATAAATTCGGAAAATTTCTCAGTAATGTTTGAAAATTATCCTTATTAAAATATAAGTGAATTTTTATTTCAGTTGTAGCCGAAAAAATATTTTTCATGCGTTTAAAGTATCGTTTTAGCACTGTAATATGTACTTAGTACATGTCTTATACATTTGGATGTTATCTTGACCTTTGACCACTGTTGTTCTAAAAGCAGGTCGGCCATTTTGTCTTTCTCGCCGTGGCTTTTCGAGCCGTTTTTTCGAGCAAATTTCAACCATTTTAAACATTTTACGGCCTCAAAAACTCATATAACGAGGAAAACAAGTTGTAGTTGTTATTTTCATGCGTAACATTTCTTCTGGGGATGGTTTATTTTTCCGCCGAGCTGCCGAAAACTAGCGTCAAACCGCAACCATGCGGTTTCTTCGCGGCGGCCGGCGGGAGTTTTTGTATCGGAGCTTTCACGATGTAAACAAAGATAGTCGGAGTTGTTTATCTGAAAATTTTGTTGTGAAACGCCAGCGGGGTGTCAGATTTTCTACTAATGACAACGTTTTCTTTGTGGCGTCATGGCGAGATCGACAATTCATCGACAATTTACAGGAATTTGTGCCGACAATGGAATGAATTTTCCCGGAACTTTTCCGATTTTGAAAAAAGAAATAAACGTACCGTCTAAAATAAGAATGTACCGGGTGGATTTTGAGGCGAAAAAAAATAAACGTCCCGGTACGTTTGTTTCGCATAACCGGTAAACCGCCTTCAGGCGTAACACACCAGTTTTGTACATGTGCGCACATCTATTAAAGAGCTGAGAGTAATTCTAAAAAATCGTCTCAACATGTCCAAAATCTTTGCTTCTGACCTCCACTGTATTTTCTCTGTCCTTTTTGCGACTAAACGCTCATAGATTATCAATACCACAGATTATCAATGGTGTGTTGAATACTCAGCAAAAATGCGCCTATTTTGGTAAGCAAAATTGGAAATGGATAGAAATGTCGTATTGGTTATTGGGCGCCCACTTATGTGGTCACATAGGCAGCTAGCATGAAGCCCCTTGCTATCAATTGAACCTTTTTTGTTAGATACATGTAGTGATAATCATTTATGTATGAGAAGGTCAAGATTGTCACTTGGGAAATTAGGTCCATGATTTAATGGAAATGGACAGCCAGAAGGCACAGTAAGGTAGCGATATTCATGATGAATCATTTGTTTTCAAGACACAGTCCACAAAGGCAGTTAAATGGTGAAATGCTGTTATTCAATGGTACCAATCATGTCTATGTCCTTAGTGCTGAAATGGCCATCTCCCAGGCAAACTATATATGTTTCCAGATGGCCAATGAGAAACGGTTATACAAAGTCGTCGTATTCTATAACAAATATGTACTGCATAAATATTCACCTATCAGGATAATTCCATGGGGGTCTACAGGGGGGGGGGTAATTATATATTAATTAACCCCTATAATTCATTGCTAAATATGCAAAATCATTGGCGCTCATTTCAGTCTAAAAATGCCTAGGTACATTCTGGCAAGGGGAACAGTCTGGCCTGTTACACCATGCCCCTAGCCAGATTTTGAATGTGCCTAGGTACAATCTGGCCAGGGGTACAGACTGCCCTGTTACACCATGCCCCTAGGCAGATTTGTGAATGTGCCTAGGTACAATCTAGCCAGGGGTACAGTCTGCCCTGTTACACCTTGCCCCTAGGCAGATTTGTGAATGTGCCTGGGTACAATCTGGCCAGGGGCACAGACTGCCCTGTTACACCATCTGTTTTGTTTTTCCCCAGCTTGGTTTTGAGGTGGTTGACGTTCTAGACTGGGAATCCAGGGGGCCGCTGGATGAAACCATTACCATCATGGAGGACACTAAAATGTGGGTGACGGACGCTCCAGTCAAGAGGGCCCAGTTCAGCGACATGCATGATGATCTATGAATGTGCCAAAGGACTGATCATCTTCTATTATCCTATAATTTTCTCAATGGAAAAAGGGCTTAAAGAGTAAAGACTTCCATCATTGTTAGGGATTTACTATTCAATTGTTTAATATTTCTGAAATGAAAAAAATAGCACAAATAATCATATGATTTGAGGGTGAAGTCAGTTGAATGAGATTATTAGTGCCAATGCTGTCAATGCCACCGTGTTTAACAAAAGGTTTGGGGACCAAATATTCATTTTCTATTACTTCTCTTAAAGTGCTTCCATGATAAGTAGTGTTTTGTGCCAACTTTCTGAATCTCTATATGTTGGATATAATTGACTATTCTTAATATTGTTGCATTAATATCAATGTTTACTTCAATTGCTTAATATTCAAAGGAATAGTGCCAAGATAGAAATTGTAGGTAGGTAGGATATACTCTTGTGATATTCCAAGTAGTTGTAGGGGTGTAAAAATGTTGAACTTCATAGTTTTCGTTTTTGTCTTGGTTTTGGGTGAAGTAGTGATGTCCGTTACATATACTAGTATATTGTTATTCATGTAAAGATTGTTAAGTGAGATGTGCCAAGAAAGGTCAGTTAGAGTAACTTAGACTGTAGAAAAAGTAGCAATAGTGAAGTGTGAACATGTCCGTATTCTCCTGTCATACCCTTCATGGACTGGTAAAAGAGACCTCTAGTGATGTGTTGAAGAAGTGCAGCCTAACAGAATAACTGACTGTAATTTTGTAAAGATGAAAGATGTGTTAGCATTCTGGTTAATCTGGTATTTATATTTGTGACCAGAGAATATAACACTAAATGTGTATATGTAGCAAAAAGTGTATCTGTGCAATATACTGTAATGTTACTCATATAGCAAAAAAGTACTGCACTGTAGTGTATAAAGGTATCACTCTATCCAGGATACTTCTCATTTTCCAATATTGTGTAATACCTAATGTGGCTTTCAACCCCATTCATACTAAGTGTTGCAAATCAGTGATTTACCTGAATTTGATTTTGAAGGCTTAGTACAGTATGAACAGAGTTTTAGTGATGATTTTGTGATATATTCTACCTTGCATCATGAAAGTTACAAATAAATGTGCAAATGCCCCCACTACTCATTTCCTTTGTGAGACAAGCAGTTGATAATGTACACAAAGTATAGCACATGACACCATGAGACAGTTTATTGTTGCATGTAGGCTGATATTACAGTTATTTTGTTACTCTTGCTTCACTACATTGTGTGAATGTCAGGACACAAGAGTGAAACACACTCCAAACATCATTACAAAAACATTTCAGTTGAGGTAGTGGAAGTACTGTTGCCCCTGAAATAGCAGACTTTCACAAAGTGGCTTTGTGGCAATTTGGGGTCTTCAATGATAAACTCTGTAGTCAGATCAAGTTAAGAAAAGCCACATTCTGTACATCTGCGGCAAATGAGTGGACTAACTGTACTTCCAGACCTCCTGTCACTTACAAAAAACATACAGAATTAACTTCATGTAGTGTTCCAAATGTCTTTTTTTTCAAATTCTTGAGTACAAAAACAACCTCACACAAGTGTCAACAGTCAATAACTGTGCTCTGGTGCAATAATGAGAACAAAATGGCAGTCGTACCACTGGGGACTTCAAGACAATTCTGAGCAACTTTCTCTCGGTACATTCTTCATTCTTTTCTTGGTTCCTTATAGAAATACCTGAGGACTGGCTGTCTTTCCCTTCCACCATAACTTTGCTTCCTCCCCCAAGTTCCACGGCCATCTTGTACCCCATTGTCACAGAATTATTTACAGAAGATTCAACGTTAACAGCTGATCTGTAACATTGCACACAACTTTCCACAGGGCAAGTCACTACAGAAGAGATTTGAAGTGCTTAACACATATAAGCATAGAGGACGCCATGCCGACCATACAAAATTACCAACTGTATCTTGGCAAGGGTGATAGAGCAACATTAGAATACAAAAGCTTAAAAATGTGTTCTAAAGTGTATTTTTCAAGTTTTCCCTGCAAAGTACACCTTCTACATGTTGACTTTAAAAGATCCAAGAACAAATAATGGTCAGTGTGGCTTGACTTGTACAAGTGATGTACATGTTTGATCTACCAAACACACATGCAAAATCTGTTCAAGTACATGTATTGGCTATATCTGATCATTTGCTGAAAAGGCAACTTAGTTCAGGAGCTGCCTTTGGACATCATAAGGCATGAAATTTTGCTTCTTGGCTGGCATACATGTACAATTCATTATCTGACAAGTGTGTGTTCTCACCTATGTATCGGGAGATCAGGAGTAGAAAACACAGGACACATTTGGCTAAAGACATGTATTTGGCCTATACCTTGTTGGTAGAAACATTCTGTATCTGTTTTTGTGAATGACGCAATGCAAAGTTTCTGATATGCACACTTCAAACTATCAGAGCCAGTACTATTGTCTACTGTTACGTACGATACAGTTATTTACAGGAATTTGCCGCATACAAAAGGCTTAGGAATGCAGCTTATAAAAGAGGCTAATAGAGAGCAAAGCAAATCAAGCAGTATTTCCTTGAGAATTAGGAATTCTTTTAAAGGACCCAATTTACCAGGAGAGGATTTATTCCAGACTAATACAGTTGACATCTGAGACACGTTTGTTTCAATGCTTTTAATAGAAAAGGCCTTCAGAGAAAACTTCATTTGAGGTATAGAGGTAGTAAAGTAACAAAGAGACGTATCCTCAAAATCTGAATTTTGTCAAAATCAACAAGTTAAAAATCATAACCATAACAAATTGTTAGTTTAAAATCATCATCATAAAAGATTGTGAAAAGGTATGTTACTCTGCACCAAAGTAGTGCTTGTTGATGCTTATGAAATTTGCAAAAAAATTTGCAAAAACTGTTGTCTGAAGTTCTGTTGTTTTTTTTACATCATCATCACACCTAAACACTTGCAAGCAAAGGAAAACACATCTGGCAACTTAGGTTGCAAAGCTTGTTAAAATTACTTTCAATCCAGGTTCCCAAAGTGAACAAAAAGATGGAGAATGGATTTCATCCCATGTCCATCCCATTTTTCTTCCTTACAGTACACACGGATTATATACATCTGAAGACAGGGTTAGCTTGGTCTATCTATGCTTCAGTGCCTGCATTATGACTTATGATCTCGAGTAGATCTATGCGCTACAATGCTAACATCTACCAACTATGCTGGCAAGCTACGATAGGCATGCATAAAAATAACTTAACTTGCTCGCATTCTGGGTGCTAAAAATTATTTTGCTACAAAATCAAGCCACACGAGGCTTGAGTGACTAGTTCTGGAATATCTAAGCAATCGTACATGCATCTGGTCCTACCAAAACAGAATTATACAAACAAATCAACTTTCCTCACATTAGGTTCAGTTTTACTGCATACAGTTTGATTTTTTTGTAGTGAACACAGACTATGGGCAATGTACAGAAAAGATAGAAGATAGCCTTGCTTGCTGCTACAAGCATGGTTCATCATCTGTTTTAGAAAAGACTGTTGAGTTGTACAAATGTGTAAAACATGCACAATATCTAAATTGCCATCTACTGTTTCTGGAATACCATCTATAGTATCTTGGGTTAGCAATTGTACTAACAACAACATACTGTCTACTGGCAAAATGGTACTGTACTGTACATTAACTACTGGAACAAAATCAACTGGAAGTCTACAACTAAGGTTCACATTCTTGCATACTCATGGGTTCCAATGACACAATAGGTCTGGTGTAGGGTGTTACATAAACTTCTACTAAGGAGGACTAGGAGAAAATCGACTGCCTGTGTTTGTACGTACAGGCCTACTTTGCTCCGGGAACCTTAGTCAACACCTGAAAAATAAACAGAAGACAAAAATGTCACTGATAAAGAATGTTGTAAACATATTGCTACCATTCTTGCAAGTGCAGTAATCAGAAAGATTACATCTAACAGCTTTTTCAGAGTATGAAATGGTTGGGTAAGACTTCAAAACCCACATTTTTCATCACTTTGGGCAGATCAAGTCGCAAGCAGAGGTCACTATACTTTTTGTAGATAGTGGGGAAATATTCTGCATTTGCTGGCTAATAATCAGTCTTTCTACAGAAGCTCTGAGATGCTTGAGAGGGAAATATTCTGCATTAGCTGGCTAACAATCACTGAGAGGGAAATATTCTGCATTTGCTGGCTAACAATCACTGAGAGGGAAATATTCTGCATTTGCTGGCTAACAATCACTGAGAGGGAAATATTCTGCCTGTGCTAGCTAATAATCACTGAGAGGGAAATATTCTGCCTGTGCTAGCTAATAATCACTGAGAGGGAAATATTCTGCATTTGCTAGCTAATAATCACTGAGAGGGAAATATTTTGCATTTGCTAGCTAATAATCAGTTTATAGTCACTGAGAGGGAAATATTCTGCATTTGCTAGCTGATAATCTCTGAGAGGGAAATATTTTGCATTTGCTAGCTAATAATCACAGAGAGAAATATTCTGCATTTGCTAGTTAATAGTCACGGAGAAGCAAATATTCTACATTTGCTAGCTAAAAATAATCTGAGAGGGAAATATTCTGCATTTGCTAGCTAATAATCAATGAAAGGGAAATATTCTGCATTTGCTAGCTAATATTCCTCACCTTGGACAGGTCAACGCCGGTGAGGGCTTGCACGGCTGGCGGGAGCTCGCTGACCAGCTTGGTGATCTCGTGTGTGCTGCGGCTGCCTTCTCCGCCCAACAGGACGATCTCCTCCGTCCTCGCAAGCGGAGCGGACGCCTCCGCAGCAATCTGGAGAAATGAGACACAAATGGCACATGTCAGGATGTTGAAGCTTAAAAATTGTGCTGCAAATCATTGCATTACTATGCTATTATTAGTATTAAGGCAGACACAAAAAGAGTGATAACAAACCTCAGAAAATTTCAACTTTTATATGTCCCAACTGTGGCTGGGACAGCCATTACTACATGCAAGGATAGGACTGATTTACCACACAAGAATGCAAAGATGCTGCCCATGAAAATAACATAAGATTATAGAGATGGGAAGATGCCTACTACTGCTGTTACATGCCATTATCCAAGAACATTGTACATTGTGAACATTGTAAATTATAAATGATTCAGAACTGTAACTGAGGAGTCGCCCACCTTAGGCAGGGACTCCAACACCAGGGCCATCATGGCGGCATCTCCGTACATCTTGTACGCCGCAGCCTTCTGTCTCATGCGCTCGGCCTCCGCCTTTCCGATGGCCTCGATTGCACTGGCATCTGCCTCTCCAATCAGCTTGATCTTGCCTGAGTCAGCCTGGGCCACCTTGACGGTCTGTGTCCTGGGAACAAATAACAATGTACAACTCAGCATGGACCTGGTAGTGCACTGCTTTTCATATGCTAGCCTGGAGCCCCAATCAAATCCCAACAGCCAATTACCAAGAAGAATAGAGGAAACCTGCATGCCTATTGGTTGCTTGCTCTGCATGCCATTTTGATGACTCATGCCCAAATATGATAACACACTACTATAGCACATTTTCTTTTCTACAACACAGCCAAAAAGCTCAAATAAAACCATTCTAAAAGCCTGTATCACAAAATTAAAAACAGCATGGGGGTATTTGCCTACTCTACCTTCAGACCAAATTTCATGTTATTTGGCCCAAAAATGAAGGAGTTGAATCACTTTAAAGAAATGGCAGGAGAAGGAGAAGGAGGAGAAGAAACATGAGGAAAAACAAATTATGTTTTCACAACGTGGTGAAGCCATAACAAACAAGAGCCTAGCAGCCAGCCTACCTCTTGCCCTCTGCTATCGTCTGGACCTTGTAAGCCTCGGCCTCGGCGGGACGCCTGACGATGGCGATCAGTTCCTTGTCCTTACGCTGGATCTCCTTCTCCTCGATGTCGATCTGCTTACGCCGCTCCACGACTTCGATCTCGATCTCCTCGTTACGGATCTTCTGTCTGACTTTGGCGGCCTGAAGCTCATAGGCCAGGTTGGCCTCGGCTTTCTGTTATCATGTGACGACAAAATGGAAACAAGTTGTCATGATCCTATCTTCTGCAAATCACTCTATATTAGCGGCACTTTTATCCTTGCAATTTTCATGGTTACTTCTGTACCATGAATTTATCATTACCACAACTTTCTTTCTACTGCTCCTGCCGCCACCGCAAACATATAGTTCTGCAAACATACAGTTCTGCAAACATGTCCATTTTTCTCAGACCGCCGAATGGCAGCCGCACAGACCCTTATGACAGTTCCACAAAAGTGTGTGTGGAGCAAATATGTTATTTGTACCATGTGTATTATGTGACTGTAAACCCTGCATCAATTCAGTTCTAAAAGTGGCTGCGATTGCACGGGTAATTTTTGACCAATAAACCATTTATTAAAAGCATTAGAAAGGAACTGTAAAGCGTACCTTGGCCTGCACTTCCATCTCGTACTCCGACTTCTTCAGTTTGAACATTCTCTCGTGGTCAGCGATCAGGGTGTCCGCGTCGTAACGTACATCCATCCTTGCTTTCTCACATTCAGCTTCCTGTAAGGTGCAGAATTCAGCAGGAATAGGATAAGTATTATTAACTACATACATTTAGTACAGGGCTCTGAGAATGGGTGCACTGGTATACACCCAACCTAAAAAAAATGGATGCACAACAAAAAATTGGGTGCACCATATGAAATAAAATAAGTAGAATGTAAGCAAAAACTAATTTCATTTCTACAGAAAAGTACCTCTACAATGATTTTACTATTTTTCTGACACTTAGAATTTAAGAATATGTGTATGACTATGACTATGACATGGCTAAAAATGTACTCTTTAAAAATTATAATTAAATTCATTTCTTTACATTTTCGTCTTTGTCTTTTGATTTTGGCATTCTACGACATTGGTATCATTTTACAATATTTCTTTTTGCAACTTACAATATGTTTTTGCTAATTTTGCAACTGTTTTGTACGATTTACAGCATGGTTACTTTTTTTTTGGAAATGGCCAAAAATTCATGCGCACGTGGGTGACATCCATATAATCATATCAACATGGCCTAAGGTTAAACTCCAGAGAACTTCTGCTAAACTGACCCTGATTCCTGCATCTCTCTCTGCCTCGGCCACACCGATGTCGGCGTCCCTCTTCACGGCGGCGGTCTGCGATCTGCCGAGCGAGGACAGGTACTCCACGCGGTCGAACACGTCCTTGATGGTGAAGGACAGGATCTCGATGCCCATGCGTCCCACGTCGGGGGACGCCACCTCTCGCACCAGCTGGGCAAACTGGTCCCTGTCCTTGTAGACTGCCTCCACAGTCAGGGTACCTGGGAAAAAACATGAAAGTTAGAACATGTCCAATGCATTGTTTCAATACCCAGTTGCTTTAATGAATTATGTTTAACATGATGCTTATCAACAGTGTTCAATACTGTAGGGAAACTGAATACCTACCCAGGATAGCCCTGAGAAGACCCATGTGTTATTCTTACCCACCCAGGATAGCCCTAAAATCACCCATATGTTCCAAACACCTATCCAAGATAGCCCTGAGATGACCCATGTATCCTACTACCTACCCAGGATAGCCCTGAGATGACCCACATGTCCTACTACCTACCCAGGATAGCCCTGAGATGATCACTTACCCTACTACCTACCAAGGATAGCCCTGAGATGACCCACATGTCTTACTACCTACAATGTACCCAGGATAGCCCTGAGATGACCTACGTGTCCTACTACCTACCCAGGATAGCCTGAGATAACCCACATATTTTACTACCTACCCAGGATGGCCCTGAGATGACCCACGTATCCTACCTAGCCAGGATAGCCCTAAGACAACCCTTCCAAACACCTACCCAGGATATCCCTGAGATAACCCATGTGTTACTCATACTTACCCAGGCTAGCCCTAAAATCACCCATATGTTCCAAACACCTACCCAGGATAGCCCTGAGATGACCCTCCAGAGTCTGCAGGATAACAGACTCGATGTGTGACACAGACTTCCCCAGGAACTGTTCGCAGGCGGTGCTCAGCAGCTCCGGCTCCGTCATGACCTTGACCTGCGCCACGCCGGTCACAGTCAAGGGCACGCCCTCCGCTGTCTCCACGCTCTCACAGGTCGGGTTAAGGGTCATGACCTCCAGGGACAGCCTGGTAAGAAAAGGACAAAAACAGATCTTACTTTCAATTTATTGTAAACTTTTCGTCAGTGATTGACATTACCAGCAAGCCGATCCGTAGCACAAAATACATGTAACATACTCAAGCCTGAAAGCACATACACATTTTGAACATAATAAATCAATATAAAACAGGTTGTGTGATCCGTATGATTGCATAGATTTGCATTTTTAGTTTTGCAACGTAGCATTTTGTGCCAGCTTTTGCACAAATGGGTTTCTAGTTTTCCATGTTTCCTTCAGGGAAGGCAGAGTGCATTAACTCAGGGAGAGTTGACTGTTATTCATGTCACATCACATCTAACCACCAGTAGCATGTCAAGAGTCCAGGACGTCCCTCGTGAAGTGCTAATGACTGCAGGGATGGAATACAGGGCCTCTGGGAAAACGGCTTTTTAGCTCTCGTAAGGGCAGGCTTTAGTTTTGGTATGGCTGCATGACTGTTCTTGATAATATCATCACTAGAAATGTTATCAGCAGCTTTTGACATTTAAGTCAAAATGATATGCCACCAACTATGAAATTAATTTCAGTGCATGTAGTGGAGAGTCAGGGTTTGCAGTATAGCATAGTTCTCACTAGGCTGTTTGAGCTTTATATAAGGGGCCCCTACACAGTGATTTGGATGCATATGTGACTTATCCCCCTACACAGTTTTTCAACCAGTGTAGGGATGTTTCTATTTCAGGAGAACCTCGTAAAAAAAGATTTTTAAATTTGACTTTATAATAAAGGTATAACAGGGGGAAAACATGAATTTGTCCCTCAATAAGCAAGAAATAGTGTCTCAGATATTTAGAAGTTTTAAAATTACTTATACCTGACCCCCTACGCTGTGAAAAAATTCTGATGACAACCCTGTATTATTATTATTATATAGTATAGTCAGAAAAATACAGAATTTGATAAATATGTATATAGTGAGACTTCAGAGATCAAGACAATCATTACATGTACTATAACTAAAATGACACTTAAATATTGAAGGGTTTTATAGTGTCTGCTATATACAGGGCTTATATTTCACGCACTATCACCCCTTGAAACAGTCCAGGCCACATTATCGATTTCCCTGTGGGCCGGCCAGGTAATACAGCGAGCTCGCTTCCACGTAATTCCCGCTCTAACATGATTATACGACACAGGGACTACATGACGCATAAAGGTGGCCAATAACAGAATGGAAGCAACGCTAAGTGAAGAGCTGGCACCGAATTGACAATAACACGAACATCAATCAGTATTCGGGATTTTGGATTCATACTTTATACTAAATTATAGTGTTTTGAATGGGATTTTGCTGTAAATAACAGTAGTTTAGTCTAAATTTGTGAGGTTCTTAATTCATACTCTAGACTTTATCTGACATAATTTGTTTGCCATGCTTGATTAAGATGCCTAACATGGCCATCATCTAACCTACTACATGTAAGCCATTCCAATCAACTTTGAGGTGTGGCTGTGAAATGTATTTTATATTATATCAAATTTTGATAGTTTGAAAGACTAATTTAAATTTCATCTAGCGAAAGAATAATCTAAATGTAAAGATATTCTACTCTACTTCTATCAAATTCACTTCCAAGAACTTAAAATACCTTTTGAAAATTACCGAACACCAACCCAACATGTACTGTGTAGTCTAAAATATCTATTACTAATTTCATTCTAAAAGGGTGGTATCACAACAACCAATCAGTAGTAAGCCTTACCTTTGCACATCAGTAACCAACCACCATGCCCAGGCCCATCCGCCAATCACCGTCTTCCTTGTATCTGCACCACAACAGCCACCTGTGTAACAAGAACCATGATTGGATAATATTTCCCACAATGTCTTAAACCTTAGATAAACATGAATAAAATTAGTATTGACACACAAACTATGCATATATAAACATATTAAGCAACTAAATTATTTAATATTTTTACTGTTCCATGTTCAAGCTGTCCAAGACTTAATATTAAAAGGCAATCAATCTGTCTGATATTGAAATTTACTGACAGTTAATATTTTTTCTTAGCACATTTTCCTCATCATTTCACACGTCAAAATGTTTGAAATTGCCCCAAAACAAGCTACCTAACATGAAGCATCAGCCTATGATACAAAACTAGCAATCATTTTCTGTCAGGGACATCAAATTTTTGCCTCAAAGACATCAGTATGCTATATGGAATAAGGTTGAACTGAATAAGTATTACATTAAAAGAATGACCAGAAAATTGACTCTGAAAATCCAGTTTTGCTGCCCTAAAATTGCACTGGATGCTTTTAATACTAAATATGTACTAGTAAGCCATTGCAAAGCCACATTATACTCCTAGCTAATGAAAAATCATAATGCACTGTCCACAGTCTGAGATTGCCCCGTTTCACCTTTACCTCAGGTGACATGAGCAAATGGACACAAATGATACCCCTGCCAGAGCTGCAATGCCTGGGGTCAACGTCCTATAGGTTGAAAAACTATAATGACTCAGGCTCACATTACCTGCTTATATGACCGGTAGGTCCTTAATTTTCACGTCATGGAAAATTTTTACTGAACGGTGATCTATTTTCTTAATTATGTAAATTCAGATGTACATGGAACTTGAATAATACTTATTAATATACTTTCTACATGCTTTAACTTTTACAAACTGCTGGTTACATAAATGTACATTAACAATAGCATACCTTTTGATTATAACAACACAAACAAAAATTTGATGCCTAGGCTAAAGCAAAAATACTAAAGCATTCTTATAACTACATGTATTCTGATGATCCAGAGGTGTTTTGAAAAACTTTGTTTTATTATATGCAACTGTATTTCTATCAAACTACCACTCCTCAAACATTTGTAGATTTGTGGTTATTTTTTTTTTGTGTGTACGTCAAAAAATGCTATTGACAGCAAGCAAACATTTCGCTACATCTATAACTGACTACCATGATATGCCATATGTTCATACCCTTCTTACTCCCTCCCTGTTAGTACTGTGTTGTACACTGAATGGTCGACTCAACACAAATGCTACAAATAAACAAATTTTCGAATACTCAGGTACAACAATGTACGTGTTATTTCCTCTCCGTACAGAATTTCCATTATAAGTTGAGTCAACTTAGGTTGTTGGGTCACTACCATTTCTGGCATTTGTCCTTGAATTTATCAACATTTCGATCTAACACTTTGACTTCACTGCTATAAGGTTCAATCGTGTTACTAGTAGTACATTCAGCAAGGACCACCCTACTATAATCCTAAATATTTTTCTACCTGGCCTGGGCTACGTAGTGTACAACAGTTTCTGTGCAAACATACTTGTTTTTGTAATGTTCTCTAAACATTAGCATGGAGGTAGCCATTTGAGAAGATGACAATATAATATAGTATTAGGAGAAACACTGTATGTAGTTAGGCTTCATAGCATGAGAATCAACACCTCTGAACCAGCTGACAGCAATGTTCATACACTAACTGTACAATATACTACAATGTACATGGTGTTTGCATATGCTAATGTCCAGTCAATCACTCAATGGTTCTTAAATGTGCTTGCTTTCAGTGTGTCACCAAAATACCACCCAAAGAGGCTCTTGGCTCCGTACTAGTGACTACAAGTGTCCTCCATGAATGTAATTTGGCAACAAACTGGGCAATTACGGCCATATTCTACATGTTGATCACTCGGCTCACGTCAGCACTGCTTGCAAAACACCCTGAAGCTGTAATGGCCGTCATGACGTGTTCATGCTAGCCGTCACGCATGCCAACTGTAAATGTGTGTACAACGTCGCCTATTGAGCATGCATGAACAGTCTCTTGAAATGCTTAACTGATGTTAACTACAGATTACCATACACACATCACCGCTACTAAGTTATGGTCATATTTTTATCTTTCTGTATTAGTGTAATCATATCTGTATTTATTATCTATAGGCCACACCAATTTAATTTATTGGTTCTCGGATTCGCCTCTTCGTTTTTTTCTGATTTGCAAAAAAAAAAAAAATTTGATTCTGGTTCTGAATCAACTGAAAAATGCTCATGTTTTGCCCCC
>NW_017802379.1:6881526-6886234 GCF_001625305.1 Branchiostoma belcheri | reverse complement strand
ACTGGTGCATCCAACCTAAAAAAACTGGGTGCACAAAATGTTTTTTTAGGTGCACCATATAAAATAAAATGAGTAGAATGTCAGCAAAAACTAATTATGTTTCATTTCTAAAGAAAATTACTAAAACAATGATTTTATTATTTTTCCGACACTTAGATGTTAAGAATATGTTGTATACTACTATACATTTATTAGGCCACACCAATTTAATTTATTGGTTCTCGGATTCGCCTCTTCGTTTTTTTCTGATTTGCAAAAAAAAAAAATTTGATTCTGGTCCTGAATCAACTGAAAAATGCTCATGTTTTGCCCCCCAACATTTGAGGAAAGTCCTTTTCTTCCTAATTGTTACAGTTTTCCCATCTATCATTGCAGTGGTTTGATTAAAAGTTCAAAATTCAATGTTTAAATTTTAACCCAGCCTTTTGTGTTGACTTCATGGCTCATTTTGTAGCATTTAAGCCTATGATAGGATGCCTAGACCTGTTTTTATTTTTATTTTTTTTCGCCCTGTCGCTTCATATTTTTTCTGAAAAAATCCGAGAACCAACAAATTAAATTGGTGTGGCCATATAATAAAACAAATTTCCAGAGTCAATCTGGTATGAGTGCCTTCCTTCTCACAATTTTACAATGGAATGCAATTCATATAGAAACAGTTACAACTTACCGTACCAAAACCATATTATGACCTATTTTCTGAATAGTAAAAAATGCATCCTTTATGCTTGTAGTCTGTGTTATTGTCACCGCAAGTGAACCATGATCTGAGCTGTTTTGAAATTCTAATTTTTTACGGAAGCAGTCGTTCTTGACAGATATTCACAGAGCTGTAAGTGTAACCATAGCATATGATTCGCACACTGTGATGGTGAAGATTTACTAATACTAGTATGTAATATACAACACTGGTTTCTGACAGAAATATTTACCTATGTAGCAAAGATAATTTTTATTCAGAACACACAATTGAAACCAACGAGAGCCTGTGTGTGTAACGGGCACCGAAATTTCCCTCTCCGTAACACGATTTGGCGCCAACGCCATCAAACTTTTATGAGCACCAAATCCCCAGTGGACGGATTTGCAAGACATCCCATGATATAATATTAGTCCTTCTAAACTAGACTGCAACATCTAAAAAAATGTGTCCCTTTTGTAGGCATGATCACAGTGATGTCATAACTTTCCATGACAACAAATTGAGATAATTGAGATGGACAATTTGGTAGTTATTAAATTATGCAGTAATATTGCGAGATGACTGCATAGTCACATGTGGTGTAGCAATTTTATCCTTCTAAAACTGAATGTTTTCAAATGTAACATGTGCAGAGTTGCTAAGTAGCCCCTCCCCATGCCACACCCCTGTCATGACGCTTTTGTTCCCATGTGAAAAATTTTGAGGAACATTTTTTTCGCCTCGCTTCCCCTCATATGACCTCTCGGTTAATGCACAAATTCCTACCGTTCCAGAGTTTATCTGCCTGGTTTTTCCCCTTACATAACCTTACAGATGTGTTTTACGTACTGTATAACATAAGCTTGTACTGATAACGCAGGAATTTCCTTCCTTTTATCGTAAAAAAAAATATGTTGACCGTAGAGCTAGCTAGGGTCGCATCAGTACCAGGGCACATCTGTGCGTGTTTACCACAGATAGACCACATTTACGCACGAAAATCACACTTACCTGACACCACCAGGGCCTCGTTCGGCCCCACTGTGTTTATGTTTCCCATCTTTGGTCCCTTTTGGGGGGCAAACGTTGAGTTTTAGCGTCCACAGGCCGAACGAACTACACTACAACTATGCAGATGACCGGACAAGCGTCTTGTTTTCCTCCGCCCACAAAAAACATTCAAGATGGCTTCGCCTGGGAAGTCACGTGATTGAGCGACTTACCCTAAACAGCGACCTCTGTTGGACAGTTTGTGAACTGCATGAAAGAGATATTTTTATGCACATGTAAGGTTTATACCATATGACAGGTATGGCAAGCGAGCCTATGTACGACCTTAGTCCCAGTGTTTCGTGTTAAGCTCGTTTTTGCCAACCTCAGTCCGTCAGTCCCTGATTTGTATACTTTTCAAGGTCAAGCCTTGTCCATTCTCCTCATGATAAACTAACTTAGATATACAAAATGTATACACGATGCAATTAGCTGGATGTCCTTAGATGACCTATGTCGGTATTATATCAAAGACTGTATGGATATTAGAAACTCCTTCAACGTCTGTCAGACGTTGTCAACGATTGTATAAGTTGATACCTATCTCACACTAGCCACCCACTTTTGTATTAGATTAGCCTTATGAAAATGTAGTTTGACATGTACTTACTTAAGTTAGTAGACGCCATACTTTGTACACTGTCCAATTGTTGCGCGTTATTATTATTATTATTATTATTATTATTATTATTATTATTATTATTATTATTATTATTATTATTATTATTATTATTATTATTATTATTATTATTATTATTATTATTATTATTATTGTTATTGTTGTTGTTGTTGTTGTTGTTGTTGTTGTTATTATTATTATTGTTGTTGTTGTTGTTGTTGTTGTTGTTATTATTATTATTATTATTATTATTATTATTATTATCATTATTATTATCATTATTATTATTATAAAGGGTCGACCGTCTTGATTAGACATGTGCTTTGACTTTTACGTGGACCGAGGTGTTTATGGACAGTCAAAGGTTGCTGATTCCCGACGAGAGGCAAGCGCCATATATCCTGGCATGCCAGACCGTCCCGGCATGACACGATACTCTCTTCGGTCGGGGAAGCCACAAGCCCCGATCCCAGATGCAGTTGACTCCCAGGATCTAATGTATCTCTCGCACCAAGGAGCTTTCAGGATTTAACTGAAGGAGTCTCAGTATATGATGAAATTTCCTGGGGGACAGGTTGGCCAAGGAGCCGAGAAGCTATCCTGCATCAACCCCCAACAGTCTGGCTACAAGAAGTTCAAAGAAACGTACAAACATGCCTGGAAAGAGTCATGATCAGTCATTTGTCAATTTATAGAACTATTTATCATAGAAAGTCAGTTTGTCCCGACACGACTCCAAGCCGTGGCGTCTGAGCTCTGCTTTGTTCATGGCCGAGAAAGAACTTGGTGACACCAAGGAACAAAACAAACAAAATCAAAAAACAAGGGGAAAGATGCGAGCATTTTACTTTTGTTAGGGGCAGGGGTTGCCAGGAACGGTTAGCCTGAGTATCAGCCTTTTAGCTTTCGTAGCGGATCTTGGGAACCGAACGAAAGCTGAAAAGGCTGATTCAGACTACGAAACGGTTAGGTCTTGATATACGAGATTTCTACCTCCATGGTCAACCGTAACCAAGGACGTTCTTGTCTGTAATAGATAAGACTAATTAAATAAATAAAGTGCAGTTTTATATATAATCTCAAATAGGAGTAAAGATGGTAGAAGATAGTAGTTTTGAATTGTTGTTTCGTCACGGATACATGTTTTATTATCTTGACAAATGTAATTCACCAAATCAATATCATAATTCCATAATAGTTTCATCAAGGACGTTCAATATGATAAAATGTTGCTGGGAAAAATACAAATACTCTGTTTACTGAGATCTTGTTGTCATCTATGGTTGTAGCCCGAAAGTATAGTTGTCAAAGTGCAAACTGTTGTGAAATTTGTTTATGAATGAATGAATGTTTATTGTTTGTATAGTTAACCTCTTGCAGTTTTAGACTCCCCACATATGGTTATTCTACTCATTTCAGTCAAAACCTGCAAATTCATCAACGTCACAGGTCGGGACTGCATCAAGTGCAACCCGGCCACAAAACATCAAGCACTTTATATCCGTCGACGTCGTTTATTTGGCAAATTCAAATGCATGCTGTATAAATTTATTACCAAGATATGCTATATATGACATGGTGTATGTTTGGACGTATGTTTGTGGTTTAGCACGTATGGAATAGGAAACCATGCTGTGTTTCCGGTTACCTGACCAACACTAGCAAAATTGGCCATTTTCTCGTGAAATTAAACCCATCAACGATAATTTAGGCATCTAAATGACTAATATTATCAGAAATAGAAAACCCTAATGATGTATAATCAAGACAGAAAATCCTAATTTTCACATGCAATAGCTCATCGCGAGGGGCATAGAGACGGCACCCAAATAAAGGTAAATCTTGGTCAAACCGAATCACCGCACACATGTACAAGGCGGAAGGACACCCGGAAGTAAGGCTCGGGCCCAAAATTAATGTTCACCCCAAACACGCCACTTCTTACATTTTCAGCCATCTTAGTAGTTAATGCCATTTGGCAGCAGATTACGAGAAATTTTTGAAATCAAACCTGAACCAGAGACACCCTTTTATCACTTTTTTTACAGCGCACTACCACGGACACCTGTCGCGGAAGAAATTGTGATCCTTCCATCTGCCCCCACTCGTAGCCCTCCCTGATCCTTCCATCTGCCCCCACTCGTAGCCCATCCTGATCCTTCCATCTGCCCCAACTCGTAGCCCTCCCTGATCCTTCCATCTGCCCCCACTCGTAGCCCTCCCTGATCCTTTGATCTGCCCCCATCGTAGCCCTCCCTGATCCTTCGATCTGCCCCAACTCGTAGCCCTCCCTGATCCTTCCATCTGCCCCCACTCGTAGCCCTCCCTGATCCTTCGATCTGCCCCCACTCGTATCC
>NW_017802379.1:6846322-6880959 GCF_001625305.1 Branchiostoma belcheri | reverse complement strand
GATCGAGTTGACCGAGTTGACCAGGGTAGTGGACCGAGTTGACCGAGTTGCCCCCACTCGTAGCCCTCCCTGATCCTTCGATCTGCCCCCACTCGTATCCCTCCCTGATCCTTCCATCTGCCCCCACTCGTAGCCCTCCCTGATCCTTCCATCAGCCCCCACTCGTAGCCCTCCCTGATCCTTCCATCTGCCCCCACTCGTAGCCCTCCCTGATCCTTCGATCTGCCCCCACTCGTAGCCCTCCCTGATCCTTCCATCTGCCCCCACTCGTAGCCCTCCCTGATCCTTCCTTCTGCCCCCACTAGTAGCCATACGAGTATTGATAAGTATTGATAAGTACACTAGAAGGACACCTAAGCATCATGATGCAGATAGCTATTTGAGTAGACTAGATAGATATTTGAGTAGAAATTAGTTTGATATGTTGCATTTTTGAAGAACTTGCCATACATTGTACCTGGTACTACTGTTGTGCAATAAAGTTTGACTTCTGTATAAGGTATGGGGTCGTTTTTTCAAACATGTTCGCCGCAAAAACGCATTGTTCTATACGTAGTATTTCTGTGTAATTCGGCATGTTGTGATGCACGTCTTTTTATTTTCACCCTATCAGTTTTGATATTGAAGTAAATGCATATTTTAGAAACATCCCTATAATGTTGTTGAATTGTTTTCGCCCGGCCGGTTGGTGCACCGGTGATAGCCCAGCGTGTGGCGTGCGGACCCGGTGTCAAGCCATATACATGATCCTGCCAAATACCTGACTCCGACACTACATGGGGGTTTCCAATATACCTGAGACAAGGGGTGGGAGACTAAAGATCACTAAACCTAACCTAACCCCAATCGTAAGTCTAACCCTAGCCCTGAACAATGATCCCAACTCTAACCCTAACTCTAATACCAACCCTAACCCTAACTCTAATACCAACTCTAACCCTAGCCCTAAACACCTGGCCTCTCACGTATATGGCAGCTCAAGGATTTGGCTCAACACCGGAACAGTTGCACGACGCAGCAGGCAGCGTACAAGTGGCGTGGGGCATGCTCAGGGGGATACTGTTCCTAGCCTAATCTGCAAAATATAAAACATCACGGAGGATTGTTGCCTATGACTGCTTGTTGTTTTTTTCCAATAGACCAAAACCTTCATGAGCAAAGACATTTAAACAGATGAGAATCACTTGACCCAGCAAAATCTCAGACGGATGACCGCTGAGACCTTGACTCCTTGCCAACCTTCCGTCAGTCTGTAACTAGTTATACACATTTCAAGGTTTAGCCTTGTCCATACACTTTATAGTAAACTTAGATAATAAGATGCCCTTAAGTGACCTAAGCCGGTAGGGTAAGGGTCGACATTAGACATGTTCTTTGACTATCAAATTCATATTGACTGAGGTGTTTATGGTTAACCTGGGACTGGAGTACAATGTCCTTGGGTTAACTGAGGACAGCCAAAGTTTCCTGATTCACGCCCGGTGGCAAGCGCCAATAGCCTGGCATGCCAGGCCCTGGCGCGACACGACTTCCTTCGGTCAGGGAAGCCACAAGGTCCGCCGAGTCCCAGAGTTGACTCCAAGTGTCTAATTTATCTTTCGCACCAAGGAGGTTTCAGTGAAGATAGTCTATGTGTGGTAAAATTTCCTTGGGTACAGGCTGGCCCTGAGCCAAGAAGCTGGCCTTCATGTCGCCTTAGCAACAAGCTGGCTACAATTGGCGTGATTGGTTCCGTACGGGCACTTCACTTTTGTGCGAACATGGACGGCTCGGCTCGCGTGGTTTTGGTGCTGTGCACCGCTGTGTGGACGCTTCCCGCCTCAGCTGAAGGGGCTGCCAGCCTGTCGTCCCTCGGCCTCCCCCTACCCGACATCCCGACAGGGTACGTGTACAAGAACGGTAACCCGCTGGCGCCCATTCAAGTCGAGATGTTCGGTGACCTGGTCTGTCCAGACTTCAGGAACGCTTTCCCCGTCTTAAAGGAAGTAGCGGACTGGTACGGACCGAACCTTTTGTGTCTGAAGATCCACCTCTTCCCGCTGCCGTACCACAAGTACGCCTTCTTGACTCACCAGGTTAGTACCGAGGAAAACCTTCAGGTCTTTCTTTACCAAGTTATTGAAGAAATGGTTGGCGAAGACTTGGGGTGTTGTTCACCTTTAAAGTCACTAGTGTCAACAACTTGAGACTGCCCAAGGCCGGCGCCGCTGAGAACGGAATGTTTTCCTTGTTGTTGGTTGCTTGATTTCTATCTTTCATATTCTATATCTTTCTCATTTTAGCTAGAGGGACGCGTACCGTCGTATTATCGTAACGTTACGTGAGACAAACCAGATACCAGATTTTCTTGGACCGTACCCATACAACAACAAAATGAGGGCGAACAACATCTCGATGCTATTGCTTACATGGTAAACAATGTAGAGGGTGCGTATTAGTGTTGGTGACATTTTCTAAAGAAACGACGAACAAACATGTCAAGTCACAATTGTAAGTCCGTAAGATCTGTTTGGTGATTACACTATTGACACTTACAGGTTCTACATATTATTGAGCCCTACGTCGGCATCAACGGTACGTTTGACTACATGGACCGCGTCCTGGCTGACCTGGAGAAGTTTTCTGGGGCTGTTATGAACAGGACGGAGGGACAGGTGTACAAGTAGGTCTGATTTTTCAACATACCTGTCCGTTTGGGAGACTGAATTTTCAAATATCACAATTCTTTTATAGAACTTTTAAAGAAAGTTCTATTATTTTATACAAAACAAGAAAATCCAAGACATTTTTCAAAATTATACCGTTATCGTGTTTAAGAAGGGATTGAATGTATGAAGGAATGAACAAACTAACGGACGGACGAATAAGTGAATGAACGAATGGATGAATGAACGAGTGGATGAATGAATGAACAAATGAATGGATGGATGGATAGCACATTGAGTAATAAACGAATTCGTAGGTCGTTAGGAATCAAAGAAAGCGAAGGGAGGCAAAATGAATGATGAATAAAGGACGGAATGACTACAAAAGACTACAATATTTTTTCTGCAGTGAGCTGTTGAGTATTGTCCAGACTCTCGGAGTGACCGCTGACCAGTACTGGACAGGGCTGGACGAGAGACCCCCAAACTACAGAGCAAGGATTGAGTTTAAATACGCCTGTCACCGTGAGTGGACGATTTTTCTGTATACCAGGACCAGTGCTGCATGATGCAACCTTCAAAACATCCGTATAGTGAGATTACTTTTTAGCCTGGAGTTAACGGAATGTTAACAAGAGTAGCTAGAGTATTGTTTAAATTTGTTTGTTTGGGTCTCCATTAGTGTGCCAAATCACACTATTCTTCTTGGAGTCCTGGTGATGATGCAATCACCGTGTGGCTAACAAGACGGGGGTTCACCAGGCCTCCATTCGGGTGATTTGAAGTGTATCCGACTTCCAGTTAGTAGTACAAATGTATTTGGGACATCGCACACCGGGGCCCCAATTCCTTCATTCTACGTATACGTTGAAATATTGGTTGCTAAAAAACTAGATAATACATTCTCTAGTACGTGTCATTCTGAATTTTTGTCTCAACTTATGTTGACTTGCAATAATGCTATATCATTGATAGGGGGCGTGGCCGCAACGCCCACATATTTCGTCAACGGCATCATGGTAAACCCAGTCCCGGCATCAGCGGGCGGAGAGTTCGGCCTGGACCAATGGAAAGAGGCGTTAGACCCGATGTTGGGCACTGAAGAACAGAAACAAGAGAAGGAACAGTTGGTGGGTACCTAAACTTAAGCTGTACAGTCACAAAACTTTTTTTCAATTAGTTTGAAAGAATATTTGGAAAGATGTTGACGGCATACGTGCTGTCGACGTCGTTCAGCAAGTAAATGTACGTCAATTGTTGCTCATACATTAGGATTTCATATAAGTACATTGTCGTCGCAACACATTGCATGACTACAAGTATTTTTTGTATATAATCTCCAAGCAGATGTCTGGCGGCTGAAACGTTAGAACTGGCCATCTAGCTAGAGAGAGTCCTCAGTCGCGTCGGCAAATGGTAACTGTCTGGCCAATTTGATACCGTCTCTGCAGTCACCGAAAGATCTACTTGGAGATTATTTTTATAGCCATGTCGGTGTTTTCTGCATCTCCGTAAGATATTTTTCTCTCATTTTTTTTCTGCTGCTTGCCCACAGGCGGCTGACGGTTTCAGCTATGGCACCTGTCCCACTAAGACCGCCCAGGCCCAGGGGACGTGCCCCGGTATCACCGACGGGACCAGTGCGGGAACAAATCCATCCCCCGTGTCTACTACTGTATTAACCCTGTTAGCTGTTTTCTCACTGAGTGGGGCATATACATGTATGTGAACTATAGTGTAAGACAAAAAAACATAAATGTTCCCCTTCAAAACAAATGTTGAAAATTGTATTGTTCTTTCCCCAGTTTGAAGACGCTTTGTTGAATCACAATCACTTTTTTGATGGGCTGAGTGCACATGGCTTAATTCCTGGGAAAGTCCAATACGAAAACAAGTCTACGCCTTCCAATAGTTAATCATTGATCAAGGTTCAGTAATGTACACTCTCAAGTCCTATTTACAGTTTGTGTACATACGCTATACTCCTGGTTTCGGCAAAGCTGTACATTCTTTGAAGTATCGATATCGAGAATTAGTAGTATAGCATGCAAAGATAGACCTGTAGGCATTGCATTGATCCATTGGAATAAAAAAGACTACGTCACACACAACGCCACAGTACAAGTAAGTGGTACACGTGTACCTCAGAAGTGTGACTAAGCCCTATCCGTTTTCATCTCTGTCATTTACTAACCATTGTTTGAGGTGTCTAGTACTAGTAGCCTTATTCTACTGACAGCATATGCATTAGTCTTACATTTCCCATATCAGCGCGTGTGTATGTTAGCACATGCAAAACAAAATGTACACCATATAAAATTGGAAACACAGTGTAATATGATATACACAATTCGTAATTTGCTATACACAATTCATTCAAACAAGCTAGAATATTTGACAATCAATCAATGTCTACATACATACAATATACACATATAATTCTTACTCTTTAACGACATCCAGTATTCTTTATCAATCATCATTTCTGTCAGGTCTTTATCGCTAAAATAATCAATGTCTACTGATCCTAAATTTCCCTTTCCCTAGTTCCCTAAAGAAGTGCTTCAGTCTGTTGCGCAGTTGTTTCCCGGTATATGGGTGCCGTCGCCCGGCCCCACATAGTTGGCACGTTGACAGTGTCTAACAGAGTTGGCGCCTTCTTGGCTTTCTCGACCCTGGCCTGGATCCACTGGCAGTTGTTGACCGTGACGCAGCTGTGTGCCCGGCGGATGTGGTTGGGCTGGATGCCGAGGATCTCCCAGCTGTCCACCGCCGGGTCGTAGTACTCAAAAGCCGGGGTCAGGTACGCCGCCTCGAAGGTGTCCCTTCCACCGGTGATGATGATTCCGTCCCCTAGCGTCGTCATGCCGCACTGCAGGTGGCTGTTCTTCGGGGCGGGGACTTTGAGGTAGTCCATGAGGTCGACGTCGTAGGCACACATGGTGAAGAACCTGCCTAATATGGGCATCATGTAGATCTTACTACCGAGGCCGATGGCCTGGTACTGCCTCTTCCCGCCGTGGTACGAGCTCACCGACTCCACGTCCCACGTGTCGCTCCCAGGATCGTAACACTGCACCTCCATCGCACGCTCCTGCGGGTCGTCTCCTTCGTAACCAAAGACGAACAACTTCCCCCTGCAGACCGCTGTTGCGATTTTCCTCACAGATTTGAGGATTCTCCGCAGTTTGTTCCACGTGTTCGTACTGGGGTCGTAAGCCTCGAAACAGTCTTCGTAACTTGATACCTGCATCATGTCTCCGATGGCGTAGACGCGACCGTGCAGCGTCTCGAGGCGCACGCGCCCCTGGTGCGGGAGGAGAGGGTCGGGCAGCCGGTACCAAACGTTCGTCTGCGTCGCGAAACGCCAAAACTCGGACCGCCCCTTGTCGTCGAAGGTCGCCAAGATGTAGATGTCGTTGTCCCAGGCTGAGACGGCGTGGCAGCAGTACTTGATTCTGTCGGGGATGGATGAGATGATGGCCCAACACCTACTCTCCGGCTCCAGGACGTCAATATGGCTGACTTTGTCACTCTGACAGCCCGGCTGTTCTCCTCCACTGATCCCTCCTACCTGTACTACAACCTGTATAACACATAAGTAGCACACAACATGAACACCATAAATATTTTTATTTTATAATCATCTACCTTCTTATTACTTTTTACGTCTTTCAATGGCAATTCAACACAGACGTCAGACCATTTTAAACTTATCAAATTGCGATTGCGTTACATGCTTACAAATATGACATGCTTACCTGTGTTTATAATTGGTAATGATTTACGGCCAACATAAAATTCAATAAAAGCAAAAAATTAGTAAATTAGCAAAATAGCGTTAAAAGTAGACAGTAAAAAATTACCTGAGTTGAAAAGGTTTTCTTCTTATGTTCACTGATTTCGTTTTCTACCTTCGCCACTTCCTCCATGGCTTCCTTCGACCTCACAACTACCGCCGAAGTCTTCACTGTGTTCTCCAGGTATCCCTTATTCATCAGTCTTAGTTTCATTTTCTTCAGTAGTTGTGGAAGGTGCTCCTTGAGACCCGTCTCGTCCGGTCTTACCCACTTCAAGACGGCCTCGAAGACGGTTTCCCTCCCCCATCTGCAGGCCCTGTCTGTCACTATGCTCTCCATGTCATCTAGAGTCAACTGCCGGAAGTCTTCCGAACACGAGACTTGTGGCAGGTTCTCTAAGATGTACGCTCGTGCCTCTTCAGCGAGTTTCTTGCGCGTGTAGAGATCGGCGAACTTCATGATCCCGACCGAGTTTTCCACGTCCAGTTGCCGGCGGAGGAACTCGCAGCAGGCCTTGGCGAGCGGCATGAGCTGGAAGATGGAGCTGGCGTGCATCAGTGTCTCCACGTTCTTACTGGTAATGGTGATCTCCCCGGAGTACGCGTAGTCCATGATCTCATTCACGATCGGAGCCGAGACGTCCCGAAGCCAGATGTAGTCGTTCTTGCTCTCCACGAAGTCTCCGAAGAGCATCAGCTCGAAGTAGTTACTGAAGGCCGCGAGGACCATCCTGTGGCACGGGATGTCCAGCTTCCCGACTTTCACGGTCAAGTCGCAGAACTTTCCCGCCAGACGCAAGTTCCGTATCTTCTTGAACACGTCCTCGCACTCGTAGTCGTAGATGAGGGACTCGCTTTTGAAGACCTTCGCGCATCCGCGCTCGGTGAGGTGGCATGTCAGGTCGGTGGGCCCGGCTTTGGTGTTGACGAGTCGGCGCAGGCCCTCAGCCAGGGTCCGGGAGTGGATTTTGTCCGTGAACTTGAGGTTCCCGCTTTCATCCGTGGCGTAGTCGACGTCAGCGCTGATGAAGGGTGGGGCTGGGGTGTCTTGGGCCCAGGGCTAGAAATATTGAGAGAAAAAGAAAGAGAAAATACAAAGGAAAATTAAAATTGACCGTCATGATAGCAGATCAATGTTTCAGAGAATGTTTTGCATTCTAAAAGATAAATGTATATGAAGATGATATTCACCCGTAAGCCTAAGGGAATACCGAGATGGGGACAGGGCGCTCCGGTAAACTCGTCTGTCTGTCCAGACCGCTGACCGCCTGACACGGACAACATCGGCTGAAGCACAAAATCCGTGAATTACCTTTTTTTTCTAATTTTCATAAATTCCGAGAAATGTATCCAGAGCAATCCGACCATCATCTGATTTGAGAGTACAAAAGCCAAGCATGTGATTGCGAGAAATACACGTGAACACAGCTTATATTAACTAGCGTGCCACAAGGTAAAATACTGGGACCACTTACCCCGACCAACGCTCCTAACAATGAAGGATCTACTACATTCTCGGCCTGGAAGTAAGCAGCCATCTCACTATCTGCAAAATACAGTAGACTTCTGTTAAGGTAAGAACTTCTCTCATCAAGTTTCCGAACTTCATACAGCAAATAAAGTAGAATTGAGCTCAAGAATACTATCCCCAAATTTGATTACATTCAAGCCTTATATTACAGATTGTTGTTGAGTGTAAGGTGAAGTTTCTCACACCGACTGAAGTGTCTACTTCCTTCTACGTCATTTATATCTATACATTTTATTTTTATCGTAACCAGCCAGTCCCTGTTGACATATCTTACCTTGTGAGGACACGTTACATAATCTAGGGTGGACAAAGATTCTGACAAAAAGCACGTTCAGGTCTTAAAATCAAACATAAATTCGCTGATGTTTCAACCATTGATCTTAACTGTTTATGTATTAGGAAAGAAACAGTCCAAAACTGATGTACCAAGAATGTGCTGTAGGATTTGAAGTTCCGATTTGGTGCGCGTGCGTGTCGTTAAAAGAAAATAAAGCGCTCCAGATTAAAACCTTTCCCGTCATCTGAGGGGTTCAGACTTCAAACGCACACCATGAGGCAGGCTATATCTGATGAGATTTCAACGTGGTGTCCTGTGGAGCTCTCATGTCACGCGGATGGACTTGGACGTGCTGCCATGTTGGATCAATGCCACGTGCACTGATGCAGCATTCACGGCAGTAGCCTCTAGCAGGCTTCGGTAGTTGGCCAAATAGAGAGATAACATGCCAGGGGAGTTGGTCCGGTACAGTTTTCGGGCGCGGCAAACTGTACTCTCCAGCGGACCAACTACTCTCATCCAAGCAGAGGTTTGGAACATTTATGATGTGCTGCATGTTCCCAGCCTAGCGGAAACACATATCTATAGCAAACCGGCCCATTGCGCACGCGCATTCGTGATTTCCGGAAGTTGCCCAGGCTTTCAATGTATATGATATCGTGATGGATTACAATTTACAACATACGTGTATCAGAAAAGATTATATACCAACAATATCAGTCTAAAACATTCTCAGATGAAAATAGAAAACCAGAGTTAAGGATACACCCTTACTAAAGGTGCAACCGTACCTTTGAAGCAAACCAAATTGTCAAGCTACATCACAGTACATGCTGGTTTAGTACACTGTTATGCATTTACAAGGACTTACTTTCTGTGTTGACCTTGTCAATACAGCTTCATGTGCACCCAAACGACGCTCCCTCTGCCCGAGTCACTGGTCTAAAGTCTGGAATGATGCATCAGTTATTTCACTTGAAAATCATATCACAATCTTCTGCATAAGAGACGACCGGCTCAGCTGCGAATGGGCCGCCACCTTGTTTAGGGGACGGGGCTAAATTTAGCCAGGAGAATGTTTGCAATTCGAGCTCTGCACAAACATTTAGGAACGTGAAGGGCTGGAGATTACTACTATATTATGTCTTCCCTTTTGCAACTGACGGGATTCGGTATATAAAATAGGTGCCAGATGTACAACACAAAAGGCACTAGATGTAGCGTATGTGTCATTCTTACCCTGTAGATGTTTGAGGTTGTCTCGAGGCCAACAGCTGAACTGAGTGGACTACAAATAACAACGCTGCCTCTGATTATCTGTATCTGTATAGCCGTCCCTTGTGGGGTCGTGTGGCGCAGTCGGTAGCGCGTTCGGCTCACACCCCAGAGGTTGCGGGTTCGAACCCCACCTTGTGCACCGATCTTGTGCCCTTGGGAAAGGCACTTTACACGACTTTCCTCACTTCACTCAGGTGTAAATGAGTACCTAGCTTCGGTTAGGGACGTCCCTCGGATAGGACGTAAACTGGAGGTCCCGTGTTTGAGGAGAGCCACACCTCGAGCACGTTAAAGATCCCACCACACCTTTCGAAAAAGAGTAGGGGCATGCCCCGGTGTGCGATGGTACAAACACTACTGTATGGAGTTGGTGATTCACTTCAAATCACCCGGACAGAGGCCTGGCGACCTCCGTCTTGTATAAGCCACATGGTGATTAACATCGGCATTCACCCGGACGGAGGCGTGGCGAACCCCGTCTGTATCAGCCAAAATCTTGGAGAGGAGATAGGCGCCGCCAAGATTATAAGCCTACTGAAACATCATGGCGCAAGTCCAGACATGCTGCTGGCTGCCATGATGCCCCTACGACCGTTCACGGTTATGGGTCTACATACATACATACATAGCCGTCCCTCGGCTTAACACACCAGCTTCGCGGGCACGTGGCGCGGCGGCAGCTGGCTATATTACACCGAACGACTTGTTACACCAAGGCTATGAACATCTAAATATTGTTTCAAGATATCAAGTGAGGATGCCCCTACTGTATTTGGTGGCAGCGAGTTACTTGTACTCTACGATAGTTCTAGGGCAAAGAAACGAGTTTCTGAACACCTTAACCCTTGGTTGATAACTCTGGTAGTGAAGGTATGACTATTTCTTGTTCTTTCCTAAGCTGGTATTAGGTACTTGATAGTTGGTACGTATGTCTGCCTTTCAGTGACAATCACTAGGTTTCTTTTAATTTCCGTTACACTATCACCCCTTTCATGCAATTAATACAGATTGTTAATGGCCTTACGACACAGTACTGCGATAGTTAACTGAAAAAGCGATCCTATTCTATGTAAGAAGGAACAGGAGAAACCACACAGCATCGTACATGAATAACTTATTTTATTGACTCTACAAATCACGTGGAAAAGTAGAAACCCATCGTGGTGGGGGGGTAAACCTCGCCACCACGGGCGGGAGGCTACGGTCGGTACGGCCGCCTGGCTCGCTCGCTGGACCCCACACTGACATCGGACAGCAGCCACCACGAACGATATTCAGACCAGTCTCCTGCCCCAAAGTAGAACATTTATCGTAACACATTGAGAGTGGACATTTGGAGAAATAATATACATCTTTTCGTGTCCCACTATTTTTTTTTCTATGTACAAAGCTAGGGCACGACGCATGCTCGGCAGCTCGACTTATGTTCGCTGCATCTTGTGCAACAGAATCCTATCATTGAAGCAAAAATTCTTAAATTAATTAAGTTTCACATGCTCTTGAACCAACATATTGTACAAAATTTTGCAGCCTTCCATTCCGAGGCACAAATTATAAAACAATACCTTACACAGCATGGGAGAAATTAGATGATATTCAAGTCATTAATTAAGTAGCACTGGGTGGCATCATCAGAGACATAGGGACCAAATATATGGCAATCATTTTTTACAGTAACTAAATTCATAAAAACGTAGCTTTCTGACAAGTCTTGACAGAAAAATCTCCTGTTGCCATAGTAACGGTCCTTTCCCGTCCCTTGACTGCGTCCCTGAAGGTTTTGCCATTTTTTTTGTACAAGTACACAGTGTACATACATAAAATTAGTCATCTGGCTGTCCTCAGACACAAACAATAATTTATTAAAGTCTTCCATTTGTATAAAATAGATTTACAAGAATCTGGTCTGGTACATACATGGTACTATGTAGATATAATATACATATATTTATAGATATATATATTTTGCAGGTAGTGTATACACACACAGTACATTTTCATTACTTAGGCATCTAAGAGAGAGCAAAGGCAGTATCATCAAGAACACATCGTACACAGACACTTATATTCAGGTCACAAAAATATCACGGTACATACAAAATTCACCAATGTCAACTGCCAGGGTCGGCAATTTTTGAGAGCACTGTGCAGTACAGTTGAGTGATCGAAGGGGACTCACAAAAATATACCAATTTATTTACATGGATTTTGACTCGACGTGCAAACTCTGCGATCTGTAAGCTTTGGTCATCATGGATCTGCACCCACCCACTACCACCGATTTTGGTACGTTCCTCCAAGCTAAGAAAGTGGCAACCCGGACTGCTCCATTTAGCCAACAGGGGAAGCATACTGGCCTTCCAAAGATTCATACCGGTAAGTACAAAAAGCAACAAATACAGACATGTCCCTCAACTGTAGTTTTGCCTTTCTCTGCAGTCTTACAACTAAGGAATTAAAAAGAATCCTAATACAATGGAAGATTGAGGATGAAAAAATATGTGCTGCAAGTTTCGAGATGTTAGTCAAAACCAATTTTATCTTTGCCTTCTTTAAACAAGTTTACATCTGAAACTGTGAAAGAAAAGAGCAGGATCTACTGTATATTTTAGCTAACAAAGCATTTACATAAAAAGGAAAGCAATTTTAAATGTCTCATCAACAATTTGGAAGAATTCATTTGACGGGTACTTAGTACCGAGAGAGTGGTCATGTTTTCAATGATAGCTATGTTGTACTTCGTAAGAGTTGACCTTAAAAAATTAAACCAAATGGTGAGAATTTGAGGTAACTTCATTTGCTAAATTTCATGATAAAGGCAGTAGTAATCAAGGATGAAATTAATTTTGAAGATAAAAAAGGTCTACAGCAGTTGAAAGAATTTGTGGAACCTAAACTAGTCTTAACAAAATACTGAGCATGAATTCATTATTGAATGTTTGAGAGTGGGTCGTGGCAGCAACTTAAAAACACTGAATTCTCATTCTCTAAACCTGCGACAATCACAACATTGTCCATTTCATGGACTGCTGCTGCTCTCCCTTTCAACACACACAAAAAAAAACATGCATGTACAGACAGACATGAGATGTTCAGGTTTGCCTTCGGAAATTAGTTTTATCTGGTTAGTACAGCATAGGGTATTACAGTTTCTTTTTACAGAACTGGTATTGACTCTTACCTGCTTATGTTTTGCTAGAAAACTTTTGCCACGTTTGGGATTGTGTTCTAGCAGCAAAAGCACCACCTTCATCGGATACATAAACTGCTAGCGGCGAGAAGCAGTACTCCAGGCAGAAGCTCTGACGAAGGTGTCTGATAGACATTGAAATGTAAGCAAGTGAGAGTCTATACTTTGGTTTGGGTTATGTTGGTTAGGGTGAAAAGAAACCCTAATACCCATATGCTCATGTTTGATCGAGAGGGAATACTGAATTGTTAGTTGTTCTTTGGAATTGCAGATGACAGAAACAGAAATATGAAGTACTACTGAAAAGTTATTGTAACCGCCGACTTTGTATCGGCACCTTGTCAAAAACGGAACTTTCTCTGGGCAGATACTATTGCTCATTTCATTTTCATTTGCAGCACTTGCCTCAGAAGTAACCAGCCAAAAAAGAATTTGTGTCAACTGAGAAAACTTATCACCTTTCCTAAGATGAAACAAGTACTGTATCATTGTCTAAGTGAGAAAAAATTGTGGCAGATGCTCTACTGTTTTGCCAATTCCACAACAAAAATCACCAAAAATAGCGAGTGGTGGGAAAACTGCACCAGAAAACTGTACTACCTTCACCCCAGTTGCTATAGTAACGGGCATCACCATGACGACCAGCTGTAAACAGATACACACAGCATCATGTTCTGTTTCGAAGGAAACAAGTTTTGCGTCCAAAAAATTGCTATGAGAAAAAAGTCTGTCTCAGGATGCCTTGGAAGCCACGGTTGCTATGGATACCGTTGTCATAGCTACTGTTACGTCAACAGTGTTGCCATGGTGTTGTAGAGCTTGGTCAGCACCACCATGTGCACGGGGAGGCAAGAGCGGCGGTCCCTCCTCACGGGGTCGTAGGTCAACCAGGACAAAGCATTGTAGCTTTCCAAAACATACCTGGGTGGGGAAACAAAAATCGGTATTAAAACACAGTATCTTTGGCCATCTACAATGTATACCATAACCACACTATAACACTCTCACAGTCAACTCTACAAAAATGTACGTACCACCAATCAACTCTACCAAAAATGTACACTTCTTAATATGTTCTTTACATAATGTTCTTTAAAGCTGTCTGTAATAATACATGTACTTTCAACCACAAGTTTGGTGCTTATACATGTACAGATACTTATAATATGTTAGACACTGTCAGTCAGTCTCAAAAGACTATGACTAAGACCGCACAACAACAGGGTGGTAAGGTTCCTTTACAAATTGAACTTCTTCAATGTTTAAAGGACAAGTTATGGGGCCTGCTTGGTAGCACTGGCAGCGTGTCGGCATGCATGTTTGTTAGACTATACTATCTGAAATTGTTGTTCTTTAACAAAGCTTTAGTCAATGAAGGGTCAATGAATATGAACATTTTAAATCTACATGTGAAGATTAAGTTGGCACACTGACCTGAGTACATCACATGTAAGGTTGGAGTCCAGGGGGTGGGAGTGTCGAGACTGGAGGATCTCTTCAGAGTTCTGCTGTACAGCCGGGGTGTGCACATGGAGCGCAGACTGAAAATACAAACATATGGTGATTGGCCTTGCATGAGGACACTCGCTAGAGGATAAGTAAGCAAGTAAAAAAATCTCCTAAAATCAAAATAGGGAAATTTTTCCAGATGTTAGTGTGACTCACCTTGAGGTACACTGGACAGATGCCCTCAGCGTGAGGACAGGATGACCAGAAGGACTTGGGCATGTCTCCGATGGGGGCTGTGGAGATGAAGTAGCCCAGGGCCAGGGGCTGCTGCAGAAGCATGGGGATCTCATCCGGGTCAGGCAGGGGCTGGGAGGAAGACGTCTGGGGAGAACATGGAAGATATCAGCATCATTAATATTATAAATCATAAAATTTTATACCTAATGTCCTCCTAACCACATCAAGTCCTGTGGCTGAGAGACTTATTTTCAACATTTTTCCAGTGGTCTTTTACCTAGTTTAACAAACTACTGCTCTATTTATTCTTACTCAAACACATTCATTATATAATACATGGTGAGCAGCCCCTCCAGCTCTCTCCTGCTACAAAATGTAAGTTTGTGACCCAACACCACTGAGTGTCTGCTACAGCACCAGTTACCATGGTGACAGACGTCTGGTCCAGGTCATTGACTTTATTTGTGTGGAGAAGAGGAGGAACAAGAAACAGAGCAAAAACAATGTTTTCCTTCTTTAAACATTAAAATTTTTTAAAATTGTCATTTTGTGATATTCCTACTTACTTTCCCGCTGCCGTCCCCTCCCCCTGAGTAAGGGTTAGACTGCCCCCCGCCGGAGAAGCCCCCTCCTGTGGGGGACTGCGGGGAGTGGACCGGAGACGTCAGCGCGGTCGGGGAGGCCGCCAGGCCCAGGAACTGGTTCAGGTCCGAGTCACCCAGGTCCTCTTGCAGCACAGGGAGAAGGTCATCATCACCCAACATGTCACCTGTAACGGTACAACAGTTACTACAACTTCCGAAAAAAGTTTCATCCGGTTGGCAAACTATAGGGTACTGGAGTCTTCTTTTACACAACCAAAATTTTCTCACCTAAGTGATGATGTTTTGTTTTTATAGTGGCGAGAATCAGAACTCAAGTCAGTACACCAAAACATCAGCATTTAGGTGAGAAATTTTGGTTGTGTAAAAGAAAACTCCAGTATCAGTTACTACAACTGTAAGTTCTCTTTGATGCACATTTTGTATCTAACACCATCCCATTCTTGTACTTCTTTCTGTCAGGTAGTTTTTCTGTGAGTAAACATTTTTAAAGAGGCACCAAACACTGAGCGAAACATGCTCTTTCAAATGACATTATTTAACAATGCTTTCAAAACAGATGCCTAGAAAAGTCACAATAAAAGACCAGGGATTACACAGGGATCAAATTTTCAACAGCCACTCTTGCCTTCATCTGGACAATTAATGACCATCACTTCCGTACATAAATCCACGAATGTTCAAGACACGTGACCTTATTCACGCGAGACTTTACGGGTACGTGATGTAAGCAATTATATCCCATGATAATGCCACCCACCTGAGTTGCCAGCGAAGCCGAGGTCCATGGTCTCGGTGATGTTGAAGTTGGCTGCAGCTGCCTGGGTGGTAGCGGACGTGGGGAAGGCCATGAGGTGTGTACAGGACGCGTCTCGCGGGGTGCTGAGCTGAGAACCCAGCAGTCCGCCTGGCCTGGCACCCGGAGCTGAGCCTGACATCACTGACTCTGTAGGGGGGAAGAGAAGGGGGTGAGATTTCTCGGACAAGGCTCAAAATCCTTTTTTCCAAATACCACCTGCACTGGTGCAAGTAGCACTGGAAAATAACCTCCACGTGACAAATTTTAACTGCACTATACCTGCCTATACTACTCTGCATGAAAAAAAAAAAGATTTTGTGAAGTATGTATCAAACCGTTTATTTTCTTCACTTAGCATTTCACAGGTGGTAACAACAAACCAAGCCATCAGTACAGTAAACAAAATGTCCTCAAATACAGTACCCAGGACTGGCATGGTTAAGGTTAGGTGTATCTAGACATTAGAAATACCTGCAGAGCTCCAATTTTACTCAGTACACTTTTACCTGCATGTGAATTATTTCGAGCCCTGATAATGTTCAAGAGAAACAAATAAACTGGTTTCGTCTAACGGATATACCAAGAAACACGTGACGACACGTACCGTGGAAGATCCTGAGCGCGCTCTCGGGCTCCAGCGACACCATGCAGGCAGAGAGGATTGTGGGACAGTCGCACTGCGGGGACATGGAGCACATACGGCACACCTCCTTCAGGTTCCTGCTGGACTTCAGGATCCGCTGCCGGCTCAACAGGCTGCTCCAGTCTACAGGACACACACAAACACTGATGTTATAACATCTTTGAAAAAAACCATTGTCATTAATGCAGTAGGAGCCACCTTGTTACATAGTTTTAAAGGCATCCAATGCAATTTGAGGGCTGCAAAGCTGCATTTTCAAAGTAAATTTTCTGGTCATCCTTTTAATGTAGCATTGTAGTTGCTGTAATGAATCAACCCTATCCAACAGCATACTGATATCTGTGAGACAAAATTGCAATGTCTCAATGCAATGACAGAAAACGGTTGGTTGGTTCAAGCTATTTATGGGTGGTACCCAAAAAATAAAAGAGATGCCTCATGTTTTGGGGTTATTTCAAATGCTTCAAGTATAAAATGATGACGAAAATGTGCTAAGAAAGGGCAGTAAGTGCCAACATCAGACAGATTTCCTCATTCAAAACATTTTTTATTTTGCCATCCTAAAATTGCATTTTAAACAACACTTCGTGGGAGTTAGGTACGCAGGGACAATTTGTGATAACTTGTATACTGTAACACTAACAGAGCCAGAAGCCTCTACTTCCCTGCAAAGCTGTAAAATAAAAATGTTGAAATTCCAAACAACTTTCTAACCAGTAGAACTGGACCTACCTTTGAGCTCGCCGTGGCCGATCCTGCCCAGTTTGCCGATGACGATCCTCCAGGGGAAGGTGGTGGTGGCGATGACAGACAGGACAAACTCCCACAGCTTCTGTAGACCCATCCTGCACGCTGTCACCTTACGGGGCTTCGGACTGCAGAGGAAGGAGTACAACTCAATGGTCAGAATGACAAATTGACATAACAAAGTTGGCAGATACTGATAAGTTTTGTGTGTCTGGATGAATCCTATGAAGGCATCTTCTTCCATGAGAGATACCATATTGAGTATGGTAAAATCCTAATAAATATCAGTTCTACATGTATATCTTTAGATATGGCTGAAAAGTCCTATACAAGAATTAAAGTCTCTGCCACATAGAACACATCTGTAAGCTGACTCAGGTCTGTTGCAGTGTTCTTCTCTTCTGCAGAGTGCATCAGTCTAGCTTCCCTTATGAGAGATACACTGCACCTATATTGTACATGTGCAATTAAAGCATGGCATCAGCTGTAAGTCTACACTTATCTGTAACACAGACATTAGAATGACAGCTTTTTCAGCCAACAACCTATCTATACTGATCTGTTCCAGTTCTTTCCCTCCTCACCTGATGGGAGCCTCCACGCTGATGACCACGGTGTCCAACAGTTCTCCCCGCAGGTCCGTGACCGTGGCCAGCAGCCAGCGCTGGTCCGACGACAGGCAGTACGCGCAGAACAGGACCCCCGACTTGGGCGTCAGCTCGCCAAACGACTCCACCAGCTCCGTCTGTTTGTCCTTCTGCGGTGCCAGGATGTATGGCGGAGTGTACAGGTGCAGCACATCCGTCTATGTGGGGGAGAATAAAAAAAATGTTAATGTAATTGGAAATGAATCAAGAGACCTCTAGCACAATGTACCATAACTGCAGAGCTCATTTCATGCAGAGATGTACAATGTTCCATTGATCATATCAAGGAGGGCAGCCACTATATCCAGTATGTATCCTGAAGAAGTTATGTTTTAACAATATTACAAGCCTACACATCACAGTAAGTAACGGAAGTCAAATCTTTAGTTCTCTCACCAAAAGAGACCTCTAGCAGAATATAACATAACTGCAGAGCTCATTAAACATTTCATACAGGCGTAGTGCCATGTTTAACTGATCAGATCATGACAAGGACCATGACTATGTCCAGTACACATCTGTTATGTTTTAACAATATTACAAGCCTAGACATTACAGTAAGCAACAGTAGTCAAACCTATAGTTCTCTCACCTCTTTTGACTTGAGGATGGCTTCGTTCTGTGCTGAGGGGCCGAACCCTGTGACAGACTTGGCGTGGATGGTGAACTGTAGCGTCCTGTGGCTCTGGGTGAAGACGGAGAAGGCCAGGGTCTTCAGGTGCTGCAGGTACGTCGCTCGCTCCTCCGCCTTCTGCGGCTGGACCAGCTGCTGTACGGGGATGATCTGAGGAGGGACATGGAACATTGGTGTTAAAGGCATCCAACGCAATTTCAGGGCAGCAAGACTGGATCAAAGCAAACTTTCTGAATCAATCCTATCCCATATCATACTGATATCTGTGAGGCAAAAATGTGATGTCTGACAAAAAACAGTTGCTTGTAATGTTTCTTAGTAAATTCCTACTGTAGTCTGGTTCCAGCTATTCATCTGTTTCTAGATCTTTATAGCCACATTGTTTTGCTCAGTGACCAATATGATACTGGAATTGACAACTATAGCTGAGACACCTAGCAACACACAGCAGAACTACAGGTTAATGAAATATTTGGAGATGACTATCTGAGGCAGCCACTAAAATGCTTGCAAAGCCCTCTTCTTTATCATATATGCATATAAGCCTTACTAGATGCAAATGTGCATCTTAATGTGCTGCAGTTCTCTCACAATCACCACTGCTTCAGACGTTCTACTGAGCTACATAATTGTTGGGAAAAAAGGTCCTTCATGTAAAACAGGCCTTATCTTCTAGACATGACGTCAGCCATATTCAACAGAGTCCTCTAGCAGAATATAACATAACTGCAGAACACATCTAACATTTCACACAAGCCTGTCACCACACCCAATATTGATCCATATTGCAAATCTAATTGTTGGATTAAAAATACTGACAAATTGTAAAAAAATATTGACAGAAAAATCTGTGCCTTGGTTCATATGGTATCAGAGATAAAATATATAAGTCAAGGTTTTCCCTTAGGCCACTATATCTATCTTACTGAATTTTGACATGAAAATGTCAGAAAACAATAAAAATCACATTTGTAATTGGTACAACCTAAGGATACTTCAGTGGAAGATGATATCAATTCTGTACTGTACATTTTTAACTCAATACTGCCCTCCTCCCTTCTCTAGCTGTGCCAATAGTGTGTTGTATAAAAAGGGCTATCTATCTTAAGCCATTCTAATTCAAAATGCATGGTTACAATCATCCACTGCAACCTTCCGCCCTGCACTTATTTGACATACATCATTCTCCGCAAAGTCAATTACGATGATAAGAGGCGAATGTGACAGTTTCCTCACAACGCTACACAATCTGTGTTCCCAGGCCGGTGATTGTCCCAAATACATCTGACAGCCGACATTAATATCCACCCTCCCGCGACCCACATTCATTTCCAGTGGGCTCCGAGAAGCATCATCTTTCTGACCTTCGCTTCAACTGTACTCAAGCTAGCATCGCCGCCACTCAGAACGCCATCAAAGCACTTTGTAGAAAAACCCCTGGGCAGCCTCCGTGAGCCGTTTTACATTTGTGTAAAAAATGGTGTTTTCTAAAAATAACTGCTATTAATCCAGTTTTACTGCGTACCTTTTCTCACTGATAACCACAAATCTGCTGTTTTTCAGATACTGTAATTAATTTCTTTTTATACTTACACGTTCGCCGCTTTCGCTGTCACTTCTGTAGCACAAACTTATCATTACCATTAACAAATAATCTGCAGACTTTCTTTTTTCTGCGCCTTCCGCAAACATACAGTTCTGCCAACATGACCATTTTTCTCAGACCGCAAACATAAAGTGGAATACAGTATGCACGTAATCTTTCATGTATGATCAAGTAGAAACGTCGGTGTGATACCAAGTAGAAACAATTGTGTGATAGTAAGTAGAAACAATGGTGTGATACCAAGTAGAAACGTTGGTGTGATACCAAGTAGAAATGTTGCAGTGATACCGAGTAGAAACGTTGGTGTGATACCAAGCAGAAATGTTGGTGTGATACCAAATAGAAATGTCGGTGTGATACCATGTAGAAACGCCGGTGAGATACCAAGTAGAAAATTCGGTGAGATACCAAGTAGAAACGTCTGTGTGATACCAACCTGCAGACTGATGTTGTTCCTGACGTTGTTCATGACGTTGTCGGCCTGTAGGATCTCGGTGTAACACTTGAGCAGCCCGAGTGTGTACACGTCCGTGAGGTGGCCGTTCTCCGGCCCCATGCTGAACGGGTCCACGATGTACACCACCACCGCGAGCGGCTGCGCTTCCTCGTCCACTTCCTCGGGCGCGCTGTCCTTGTTTTCCTTGTTCTGCCCGCCTTCTGTGTTCTCGCCTCCGGTGTTGTTCGGGTCCTTGGGAGACTCCCCCTCCTTTCCCTCCCCACTGGAGGGGGGTGGGGGTACGGAGGGGGGTTTGTCTGTGTTCCCTCCGGAGGAAGATGTACCCGTGGTACTGTTGTTGGTGTTGTTGGAGGTAACAGAGTTCTTTCCAGGTGTCGGCACTGCCTTCAGGAGCGATGTGTCCAACGTGACAGTAGCCAAGTGGGCAGCTGTACGGAGACATGTGTCATTAGTGAACAAAAGCATGCATTGTAAAATATTAACCTTATCCCTGCTAAGCATTTATAAACCAGATTTTTGTATTGGTTAATAGAGTCAGGCAGCAGGGAGAAGGTTAAGGATTGGGCAGAAGGAAAAAAAGCACATTTACCATTGTGAAAATCTCCACACCAAAGGCAGAACTCACTGAAATTTAACCACTTTTTTCTGACAGTAAAAGAGATGTTTGTTCCAAAGGATGAGAAACAGTGGTGATACTTACCAAGGTCATGTTTGCAGACTTGTGCATACAATTTCAGCTTCTTGCCCACTGGTACAGCATCTGATGGACAATTTTATGCAGTTATAGCTCACGTCATTCTTGGCTACTGTACAACTTCAGTTCCGCATAAACTTCATTACTAGGCTAGAGAAAATTAGAATTATAACTTTATAATACTTATACAAATGCATCATCACAAAATATCTGTTTCACAGAATGCCAGTTATCTATCAAGTCCATGTTTAAAAATCTTAGAAGACGACACTGGTAGGAGGGACTGACCGAGTTTGTTGAACCACTCGTCCACGGGTTTGTCCGCCAGCCTCTCTGCCGCAACCTTCCCGACGCGCCGGATCCCGTCACGCAAGACCGTGGTGATTGGACGGTGGCGACCCAGTCTGCAACTCTAATGGATGGAGGAAAAACATTGGGACTTTTAAACGTACGTTAAGACAACAGTATTGTGTAAGGTAGAAGAATGACGGAGCGTGTGTCTGTGTGTGAACACAATTAACTTTATAATACCTGGGTGGATTGTCTTGATATAAGGTATGTGGGTAGGCCTTGATGAGATTTTGGACCCCCTAGCGGCTTATTATGGTACTGTGCCAGAACGTCTGGTTTTAATATCTCTTGATCAGGACATCCTATGGTCACGAATTTTGGATGCCGAATAGCTCTCGTGCTCAGGAAGAAGTGACGTGAGTTTGTGGCAGCTTATTCTCTCTGTGGCACACATATCATTTGGTGAGGAATGTGTTCGCAGATATCTAGTTCATTTTATCATTAGTCCTGTGAATGAAAACAGAATGAAGCTTACCTCATAGACTGTACTCAACTCCCTGAAGAAGGCCTTGGCGTTGCTGAGGATGGTGTCGTTGTCCGGACAGATGACCACGTACACGACATCCCGTGACGTGCCGAACGGCTCCAGCAGGAGCTTCTCCCAGTGGTTGAGCGCGAACGGAGACAGCGAGAGCCAGTCCTTCTCGTAACCAACCAGGAGGGAAGGCACGGGCAGCGGCTCCGAGCTGTTCTCGTCTCCGCCTGGTTTGAAAACATGAAAAGAAATTTTCCTTTGCAGCCAATACAATGCCAAAGCCTTACAAGAGTGTGCTGGCCATGAGAATTACACACAATAGATGTACTTTATAACACTTCATAAAAGTTATGCCTATGTAGTGGTAAATGGTAGTAAATATGCAGGAGTAAGACATGAGATGAAATGAAACTAGTTGAGTGCTTAGGATATTCGTGATTTTCTTATATACAACCTAGGATTCTTCCCACTTTACTTACATTTTGATGCTGTACATAAGAAAATCCAAATATCCTAAGTATGTTCCCAATAAATATTATTTTCGGTAGTTGAGTGCTTGCAAAGTTATGCCAAAGGCTGCACATATAGATCGATGAATACAGGTACAGACAAACCTATGCTATTGTATTGCTCTTACTATAATTGTAATGTCATCTAATATATTTTGAATAGACACTTAGGGAAGACTACATACCTCTGCCCACCAGCCTGTGGAACTGGCTCCAGGTCAGAGGGCCCTGGACGGTAGGTTTGGGCTCCCATAACCTGGTGGTGCGCTTCTTCTGGATGGCGTCCTGGAGGAGCGGCTGCAGTGACTGTAACATCCGCACCACATCACGCGATGACAGGCTACTCTGGTCTACAGCTGGGGGTGAAAAGGCAGGACAAAAAATTGTTAGAGGGACACAATCTGTTTATGATGCTAGGACTGGCATTAGAAGGTTTAGAATTGAGATTTTCTACAAGACATTGAGACTTTCTGCAAGACATCAAGAATTTCTGCAAGACATTGACTGATGATTGAGACTTTCTACAAGACACTGAGACCTTCTACAGGACATTTCTATTTAACTTTATTTTAAAATTTTTACAAGACATTGAGACACCTTTCAAGAAGTCTAGATATTGAGGCTTTCTACAAGACACTGAGACTTTCTACAAGACACAGACTTTCTAGAAGACATTGAAACCTTTTACAAGACACTAAGACCTTCTACAAGACACTGAGGCTTTCTACAAGACATTGAGACCATCTACATGACATTGAGACTTTCTACAAGGGATTGAGACTTTCTACAAGACTTTGAGACAGATATTTCCTTACTAAACTAAAGGAAGATTGGCTCCTTATCCTGTGACATGACAGTAAACTGAAACATCTCACCTTGAGGAGGAGGCCATGTGTGCTGACACACTGCCTTGTCTGCCTGGTCCAGTTTGACTGGGGAGCCGTCGTGACTCCTACCCTGCTCTAACGCCCAGTGGCACGCATCGCAATCATCTAAACAACAATACAGCAAACTGTTAGTTTTGCTATCAATATCATCTTTTCTTTTACAAAACCAAGTCAAGGTTTCCCTTTTCAAAACTCGGCGCAAGGGATCAAAATACTTTTTCCTGCACCGGTGCACATGCACATAACATTGAAAATTACCTGCACCAGACAAATTTTCCAAGCACCACTCAGAATTTTTTCACCTTCATTTATATATAAACCCAGTAATATATACATGTAGACTGGTATAGGTTAAGTGCAGGAAAATACCTAACATAGCTCCAATTTTACCTGCACTAACGTGCATACATGTAGGCAGGTGGTATTTCAAGTCCTATGCAAATCAATTTGGAGGTCGCCCATCTATTTGTCTACCATACTCACCACAGATGGTGACTTCGATTTTCTGCGAAACAACCGCTGGTCTCCGATTGGCCACGATTCTATCCAAGGAATGTGGTGTGGAATACAGGCTCGAACACTGGTCCTGCACAACTTGCAACAACGCTTTGGATATCCTGTTGTTTCCTGCTAATTTCATATTCAGAGTGGCTTTGTCGTCCGTCTTTCCCGACTGCTGGGCGCTACTGTCGCCCTCTCTACTAGTTCTGTTCACCTCGCTCGCGTTATCCTTCAGTCTCTTCACGTTCTTGAAGCCGAAGATCTCACAGAGATCCTCGGGGAACAACCCTGCTTTCCGCGCGTACTTGCGGTTCATGACGGCGCTGAAGCCGCACGTGCACTTGTACTGCGCCTCCTGGTTCTGGGCGTGGAACTCCGGGAGGTACACCTCCACGTCGGCGCCCTTGATGTTCACGTTACACACACAGATCACGCAGCTGTCGAAGTTCCTGTCCTTGAAGAGGTTGATCGCCGAATCCGAGAGAAGCATGTTGACGGTGAGACTGTGGGCCTCCATGGTGGGCCCCACGCTGTTCATATCCACGGAGTTCACGTTTCGGAAGGACGAGACTGTGGAAGGCGGGGAGTCGTACGGCCCCGGGCCCCCCGCACTGCGCGGCGTCTTCACCGAGGCGAAGGCGGGGGAGGCCATGGGGACGCTGTTGCTAGCGGTGACGGTCGTCATGGTAACAGGACAGGTGCTGATCATGTCCTGTGGGAGGGGCATGAGGTCCATGAACCCCCCTGTTGTCGCAGTGGGATAGTCCTTCACAGGCATCTAGAAGACAATCATGATATCAACTTTTACATGTACACTTTACCATCCAAATATACTAGTGAGTCCATAGTAAATGGCAACACATTTCAGACTGACTACACAATGTTTTAAAAGTAATGACCCTGGAAATCAACAAAACTGAAAACAAAGTCAGAGGAAAAGTTTTACTACACCTTACTACTAAAACGGAATTTACAAAATACATTGAATCATTACTTTAGATGCACATTTTTCTCCCAGCCTTCATAGATCATTGTTCATTTTGTCCCTTTGTTTGAATTTTACTTTTACGATGTCTAAGAACTCAGGACATAAAAAGGTAAGGCCTACACATGGGGTGAACTGTTCCCTTCGTACCTGCCATGATGGTTTATACAGCATGTTGTCCTTGAGTCGGATGGGTGGTAACTTGTGACTGGGGAGTGACTTGAGCGGTGCGTACATGGAGGACCCACAGTGGAGATGTGTGTTGGCTTTCCTGTACACGTACGACCAATCCTTGATCTGCTCCGGGACCGGACTACCCATGCTCTCGTCCACCTCGACTTCCGGGTAATCCGCGAGCGCCGTGGCCGCGTGCCCGTCGGGTTTCGTGATCCCCGGTACGGAGTCGGGGCTGGTGTACTCCTGGTTTCCCGCGTTACAGGGCGACAGGGAAGGGTTGACGGACGGAGGTGTTGGAAACATCGTCTGAAGGTTTTGAAGATCAGCTGGCCCTGGACAGGGGGAGGTAAGACGTCTTTGAGACTGCTTGTATTTTCAGAAAGTACCAAATTTTCAGACAAACAAAGAAACCTTCTTTGGTCTTACTTATCCAGTTAAACAAACATGTCTTCACAGTCTGGTATCACAACCCAAAATATGAGTGGTTCTTCTGAGCCTTGTTTTGTGGTGAAAATTGAAGTCAATACTAAAAAGTCTCATTTTTTAATGTGCTTTTTTCCATTTGAGAACAAATGATAGTTGAGTATGTCAGAGGATACAAGCTAATATGAAAAACACTGGTCTTTTTCTTTCTGGGCGTTCACAGCAGAAAAACAAACAAACCAGCTTTTATTCTTCAACAAGGATCAGAGGTAAAGTCTGTTTGTAAAAGGACAAAGCCTTACCAATGTTCCCAGTTCCCCCAGCAAAGACGCCACTCTTGTGCAGATGTGTCTGTGCTGAGTCTTCTGTTGATGCAGCACTGGCGCTTTTCGCACCTCCTGACGTAGACGGACCCTGTATAAAGAACTCGTTATTAGCATTGATTAGCAACAAAATTACCTTATTCATTATTTTTTCTAGTTCTACTTTCGTTTTTTACTTTTTTTGAGAGAGTTTTCATTGTTGCACTGCACTTTCTAAAAAAAATACTTATCGTTCTTTTGATTTCATTGTTCTTTTTCTAGTTCTACTTTCCTTTTCTTTACTTTTCTTGAGAGAGTTCTCATTGTTTTTTTACTTTGTTGAGAGAGTTTTCATTGTTGCCCTGCACTTTCTAGAAAAAGTACTATTTAATTTGGGGACAGGGTGTTTTGAAAAATATGAATTTAAATTTTATCCTTGTGAAATACAACAGTCCAGACTTCAACGTTCAGAAATAACGTACCCCGTCATCGTTGTCTGAGTCAGATGATTCAAAGAGTTGGTCAAGGTCGCTGAAGGTCACGGCCAGGTCTGCCTCTGTGGTCAGGCTGGTGGAGGACACCACCTTCACCGCTGGCTGGGGCGACGACAACTTGGGTTCTACAGAAATAAACATATGGAAAATTAATACATATGAAAATTGTGTATTGCCACATGCATGTTAACATTTAGCTCAAAAGGTAGTTCCACAGACTTTTCCAGGCCGTAGGGGCAGTGGGTTGATGATCAATTGTGTCTTCTTCTTGTTCAATCTTCCTCTGATAAGTTGTAGTCAGTGAAGTTTTGTCTCCAGTACAGTGTGTCTGTCAGTCATTGCGGACAGAAGTTCCGATCCTTGCAGACCAGTTTCAGACTCAATGAGTTTCTTAAGAATTGTGCTTGGACGACCAATCCTCCCTTTTGCATCTGGAGACCAAAGTAGGAGTCGTTCCGCTGGTTCTCTACCACTGTGTCTAGAGCACCGTATGAGAAGGCAGAGCACATCCCTCTCCATCTACCACCTATTGCCTCCCCAGCCAAAGTCAGGTACCTATTTTATACCTGGGTGGCATGAGGAAAGTTAATAATATGTAGACACATTGTATTGCCAGGAATCGAACCTATGACCTCTCGGTCTCCTAACCACTAAGCAATTTGACACCAAAGGATCTTATTTATAACTCTTTTAATTATTCTGTCCAAAAATACTGTACATTAGGAAAAACATGCTTCAAAGTGACAGTACATCCTTACCCTTGTCGCCGGATTTGGCTGGATCGCCCTTGGCTGTCCCAGGCTGGTTCTGTCCCTCGGGACCCTGCTTGTTAGACTGAGAGTCTGTGCTGTTCCTGTCTGACTGGGACGACAGAGACTGCAGACGACCCTTCTTATTGGACTTCCCTCTCGGAGGAAACCCTGGAGTTAGGTACAAATTACTGGGATCATCAAAGACATACATGTAGTCTCCCTGAAGCAGTTATGTCTGTTAAAGACTAATATCGTTTATTACTTTCTACTGGTACAGCAAAACAACTTTGAGAAATTCTACATGTACATTTCTATATTTGCAAGAAAAGATGAGTACTATATTAACATGTTTGAGGACTGGTGGTTTTGTTTTCCCAGTTTTTGCAATTTCCTCCACCAACAATTCATTACACAGTTCTTGTTACTTTGTGCCGATAGCTAGGCATTTTGTATAGCATTGCCTGAGTCTTCTTTTATGTAATGATGTTAAATGTATAGTAGTATACAGTATACTCTTTAACATCTACATGTAAGTGTCAGAAATATGGATAAGATAAAGTAATAATTATTGTAGTATTTTTCTATAGAAATGAAACATTATCAGTGATCGCTGACATTCTAGTAACTGTTATTCTATTTTATAGGGTGCACCCAAAATATTTTGTGTGCTCCCAATTTTTCAGGTTGAGTACACCAGTGCACCTATTCCCAAAAATGAATTTCCAGCCCTGCTCTGTGAAAGCAATTGTAAATGGACTTACTTACTCTGGCATTTTCACTGCGTTGCTACAGTAGTTTCGATCAAGAACTGTTATCCTCCCTACCACGTACCTGTTGGCATAAGGCTGGGAGGTGAGGAGTCCTCCATGAACTCATACGGGTCGATGCCAGGAGAGGTGCGTGCCATCAGACTCCTGGAGGAGGAGTCACTGTGGATGGTGTCCATGGCAGGGTGGATCGGCCGGAACGAGAAATTTGTCTTCATCTTCTTCAGAGGCCTCTCACGTACACCACTGTAAGGAGGGAAGGGGAAGACATTTTATCAAGATTGCTTCAAGATCACTTTCTTTCTTTCAAAGTTTCAAATTACATACTTTCGGTTTGTTTCATTGTATTTCAACACATTCAATTTTTAACAACAATATTAGACAATATCTACAATGTATGGTAATAAAAAACCTGAGGGAACTATATAGTCAGTAACAATTTTACAGTCACAGACTGTTTGATAATAATATAATTGAAATAAAATAATTTGACACAGAATAGACCAAAGGTCATTGACCTCTTTGTTTGAATTTTTGTTTTATGTTCAGCTATTGAGCAAGAGAGGGAGCTCAACTATTGAGGTTCTCAAAAGACAGTGCAATTTGGTCATTAAATTTTGTGGTGCTGTAGCATAATAGGTTGATGCTCCCATGCTGAAAGGTGTCAGCTATTTAAAGATACAGACAGTCCAATCGCATCAGGTCTGGATCGCATAACACATGTCCCCAAAGGTCATTGACCTCTTGTCAGCCATTGGGCTTGTATCAAGCTGTTTTGATTTTGTTGCCAATCCATAAACAGAGTTACAACTTATGCGGAGGTTTGTGTCCAATGGTCTCGCTTACAGATTTTAAATTTCAACTCAACTTTGCAACCTCCTTCCATGTACATTAAAATTAATATTGTGTGTTCTACACATTCTACTATTTTTCTGTTCTACTCAACTTCAGCACTACAACATCTGCTACAGATGTCATCATTTTGTAGAGGTGAGAACCCTTCAAGTTTCAAGGGTCTGATGATCTGAAATGACCCCTCCTTCAAATTAGCCAAGGACTTTGACTATTCATCTACCCATGACGACTGCTGGCTATATTTAGAACTTTGAAGTGCAGTGAGTGATGGCCAGTGGCCTAGCATATGATCTGACTGTTCTATTTTTAGTAGGTACAGGCCATTAAATAAGTGTTGAGTGTTGTTAGGTCAGATGTTAGCACATGTGCCAATCTGGGGAAGAAATTCCACCCCACCCGCCACACATGTTGCCTATTACTTCCATGAATCTGCCAGCTATAAATGGTGGTGTTCTTTGCTTTGGTCTCATTTCTAGGGACAAACAGCATGAGGGAACTGAAGAACAGTTTTTGGCTTCTCGGCAAGTCTGTAAGTCCGTCCGTCTGTCTGTCTACATCTATGTGTGAGAGTATTTGATTTCACTGATTCCTGATGCAAACAATGTAGCAAACATCTTTGGTACAGCTATTTTTTTGTCCAGAAGGGTTGCAAAGCAGTATGGGTAAGGGAATGAAGCCTGCTATCTCTTATCTCCCTATTACAACACGACTAGAAAGCACTAATCCATTAGGAGTTGAAAGAGCAAGGAAACTTTTTGTTTGTTTGTTTGTTTGTTTGTTTGTTTGCCCACGATCATGATAATTCTGGCATACTCATTTCCACCTGAGCAAGGTGAGGAAAGTCGTGTAAAGTGTCTTTTCCAAGGGCACAAGGTTGGTGACTTGGCGGGATTTGAACCCGGGACCTCTTGGTCTGCAGTTACACCATACAACCCCACAATTCTTCTTCACATTTTCTTGACATCATCAGTACAAAGATTGGAAGTTGGAAGGAGGGTTTGCTACTTACAGTGCCGGCCTCACGGTCAAGTCTGGCAAGGTTTCCCCGAAGCTCCCTCTCCCCCGTTTTTCCAATCCCGCGGTGTCAAACACCGTCGGAACGAGCGCCGGTCTGTGAAACTCCTTTCCTGTGTTCACTTTGGGAAGTTTGTAGCATTTCCATCTTCTGTCCTCCTTTTCGCTCTCCGGAGGCAAACCCTTGTACTCGTTAGCTGCTTTCTTCTCCAGTCTTCTCTGAACCTCCGTTACCACCGCCGTGTTGTTCACGAACGGGAGGCTACATTCCCTCTGGGAGGTGACAGTAGGGGGGCCCATGTCGTTTTCCTTCTTTACGATCGGATGCGGGCTTAACGTCGGCATTGTTCTTTCTCCCGGAAGTGAGCTGGACGCCGTCCCGGACGGCGCCACGAGCGGGGAGGGCGCCGCAGAGTGAGACGACTCCACCGAGCCGGGCGTCGGCAGGAAACGCTTGTTATCCACGCCCTGCCCACCCCCTCCGGCTAGTGGTCCCATCCCCAGTCCTAGTCTCTGATTGGTGAAGTTCTCCTGGTCCACGCCCATGTAGGAGTCGACGGAGGGGGTTGGTACGCGGTGGTGGAATGGTGTGAGGGGACGGACCCGGGGCTGCTGCTGTTTCTCCTGTTTCTCTGACTTGTCACTCTGTTTGTGTTTGGAGGAGGTCCCGCCCAGGCTGGTCCAGGCACTGTACGTGTGTTTGGACAGGCCTGAGGAGGAACTGGGCGCAGGGCGGCTGGACCCGTGGCCTGATGACCGCGACTTTACCTTTTGTCTGAAAACAAACAAAGAATTAAGGTTTTATGTCAATCACTGAATCAGGAAAGTGATCTAAATCCAGTTTTAGCCCACTGAAGAGCTAAACTCCTACTGGTTGTGACAGGGAAGACAGATTCTATGCAAAGTATTTACAGGTTCACTGTTTCCCTAGCTCTTCTCAAGTAGTGAGCATGTCAGCTGAGCAACAAAAGCCGGGATTCGAACTCCCAACCTCTTAGTCCAGAGGCAGTGTCGCTGACTACTGGACTATGCATGCTACCACAGTTAGGCCGAAACATAAATAAAAGAGCAACTGCAAACCTCCACACCAAGATATGCTACCCATGACAGTATTGTAACTTTTTAGTCATACAAAAAGATATTTCTTACCTGGAACACTTGCAGTCAACCTTCTGTGTCGGGTCGATGAAGTCCCAGTTTCCGAGATCCGCTCCTATCCCATCATCCCCTGCGTTATTTGCGGCATCCGGGTGCGGTCGTCTGCAAAGTAAAGATACCGTTTTAGCAGGGAAATTGTCATTTGCCCTACATGAAAGTAGTGTTAACTTGAAAGGTGGACAGACAATTTAGATGATGGCTTTATATTTCAACTTGTTAGTAAATAAACAGTCAACTAAAAAGGTAACATTTGCAAAGCAAAATGCGTATTTATGTTTACCTTCGCATATGGTCTGCTCTGTTACTTCTTACTCAAACACATTTACATACATGGTGACAGGAGTCTAAATCCCTCCTACTATAAAATTGTAACATGATGTAACCCAACACCAGTTACCGTGGTGAGAGACAGTCTAGTCATTGACCAGGTCAGAGGTCAGTGTTTGGAATGGAAGAAGAAACAGAGCAACAACAATGTTTTCCTTCAATAAACATAATTATTGATATCACAATTATGGTACAATGTAGATTCACACATCAAGAGTATGATTATGGTAGTTTTATTTCTTCCAAAGGTGCCAAGATATTTCATTTGTTACATCGTGTAGTCCTGACATCACAAATATGGGTACATACTGGATAACAGCTATTCGTGGCTTTGGCTTGAATAACTATGTGTCACATTTCTGGGGCTTGTCCCTGAGCATACTAATTTTCAAGGCCAATTCATATCTCTGATCTGTTCAATGACGTGTTTCTGACAGGGCCAGCAGACAGGGGTAATACATAATTCATACCGGGGACAGAAACTGCAATGGTGAACGAGTATAAATCAGCAAGGGTGGCCAAATACAATTATCAGTGAACCTGTGTATATGATGTGGTTATGGCTACAGAATTCGTAGATGTAGTTTGACGGCCAATCACTGGCTAACCGCAAGCACAAGAGACACTGTAACATATAAAAATTATAGAATAGACAGCCACATAAGGCATGTATACGAGTAGGATTAACTTCTAGTCTTGACCTTTTGGTCTGAAAATCCATAATCCTTTTATTGTACCTAATCTTAAATGTTTAATCCTAGGTGAGTACATACATAGAATCTTGGTCTGTTTGCTATTGTTTTTTTTAATATAAAAGAAAAGCATCAGCTGACTTTTAACTTGAGTGTTCTATGGGAAAATGTTTTAATTTCTAATTCTGTGGCTTTGCCCATCATAAAAAGGTTGCTCCAGCCTACATCGGTTTATGTCTCTGCCCATCACTTGCTCTATACGTGGTCATAACCTTGCACATAATGGCCGTACTTGCTGGGAGTATTGGCCAATAATGTGTTTCGCTGTAATCACCGCTAAAGGTAGCTGGAAAATGCCTGTAGTGGCAGATTTTGAGTGGGCAAGTTTCTCACCGAGCAAGCTTTAATAGTGGGGTAATAATCGTAACTACAAATGCTGGAGAGTGAGGGTTCTTATTTATATCAGTCTGTTGCTCAATGTCGGCCATTTAGGCTCCATGGATTTTGGTACTTCATCCTAGGGTTGTAGCCAGCCTGAATTTTTTTCAATAATTTTTGTTTTTTAATGTAATGCGCAACAATCCTAAGCAGGGGTCGAAGGGGGAAAATTTTGAAATCTTGACACATTTTGGGGGAAAATTTTGCGGGTAGACTAAGCTCTTTAGAAATATCTTTTTTATCCCAATTTTTGTCTGTCAAACATGACAGATAGGACAAAATGTTTGTCCGTCATGAGCAGCAACATTCTGTCAAATGATGGAAGGACGGACGTAATTAACTGTTTTATGTAAACAAATGCAAGAAATCAAGTGTTTATTTTTTTTTATAACAGGTACTCTTTTGTAAGGTAGATTAATCTAGTATGTTTGGTGTTAAATATTGTACTAGATGCTATATGTTGTACCTTGAACGATTATTGTGCAATAAAGTTTATCATTTACTGTGATAAGTCTTTCAAACAGACCTGTTGTAAACCCCTGGTCCCTCCCCAACCCTGCCTAACTCCTACCCTCCCTCCCTCCCTCCCTGACATGCCCGTCTCCCTGTATAATTGCACGGTGGTGGAGCGTAATAAACCACCTCCAACCAACCGTGACAAAACAGCACCCTCTAAATGGTTCCCCTGTAATGTACTTGGTTGACACACGTGGTGTGCCCACCTATAGTGTTATCAGGAAGAGCTGGTCCCAGCACAATTTTTACGACGCAGTTATGAGGATGGATACTATCAAGATATTAAAGAAAACTGTGTCTCGATCTGAGTGAGATTTGTAGAAAAGCGAAAACAAATATGTGGTTTGACATAGCAGCAGTATAAAAGTCAACCCAGTAACTAACGGTGCCCCGATCATGCCGATGGCCAGTGACCACTAAAATTTAAGCTGGGACAACTAAAAAGACAATTTGGGTCATATTTGGGACAATAGAAAAATCATCAACATCAGAATGTCAGCCCTTTTTTCATTTGGCTCCGGAAAAAGCTCCCCCAAATTTCCCGTTCACTCTGCAATTATATGGAAGTCAGAACGTAAGCAAAATAAAGCTGACTTCAAGTTCACTCCCTGAAAAACAAGTTGGGACAGTTCATCCTCACTTCTGGACAATTGAGATTTATTTTCGGGACAATGCTGGGACAATAGGAAAAATTTTAATTTCCGGGCCTGCAACCTCTCAAATCATTTGTCATTTCCGCCACCTGACATTTTAAGGCCTCATGTTTCACATTGCAACAGTGACACCTAGCTGTAGTGTGAGGTAGAGCCACTAGTCAGTATTGCCCTGAGGAAGGTGACAGATGGCTATCAAAATCTCGGCAAGGATGAACACTTGTGTACAAAGCACTAATGTTATCCAGTGATTTACCGGCTAGATGTAACTACTCATGGCTGTTTGATAAAGCTTTCTAATATCAGACATGACGTTAACATTTACGTGTGATGAATTAATAAAGATCAATAAATTATGTCGAAATTATTTCCGCTGCTATTCAATATAATCGGGGTGGTGAAAGATTCAATACGCTTGTTTCCTCGCCAGTCAGAGAACACTTGCTGCTTCTCTAACCGCGATTCCTGCGAGAGTTACCGCCTTGTCGGAGCGAAACAATCTGCCAATCTCCTCGGTGGCCCTCCCTCCCGCCCAGAGCTCACCAAAATTCATGCCCTACACGCTTCAACACCCCAGCCAATGCATAAATTACCCCGGGCGACAACAGCCTGCTTATAACTAATGTGGCCGCGAGCTCGGCTAAACGACGATAAATCTCCGCCGGGGTGACGGCGATGGGTGCAGCTCGCGGGAAAACCGTCCCGGGGACGTCGCGAGCGGATCACGACGAGTCGCGGGAGATGGATTGCCGCGCGCCAGCGAACCCTGCCAGCAGCCTGACATTTCACATTTGGGAAAATGAGGAACGGGTATATTAGATTTGCTTAGAAAATTGTTTTGTCAAAGTGTAATAAACGGGAGGTTGGACAATTCATAACGGGCTCCAATGGACCCAGTTGCATTGTAAATACCCCGCGGGGGGAGGGGCTGTCAAGCCTGCCTTATTGGGGGCCAATGGAGGATTTTCTCAAGTCCAAGACATATCGGAACATTACAGTTTAGAAGAAGGCCTGAGAACTCAACTATATATCACATCTATAGCTCGGCTGAATGAAAACTACCCAACCAAAGGCCCTGGTTTGTCCTATTTATTCAAACCGATTTTATCATTTTGTTGCACAAAAT
>NW_017802379.1:6830991-6846302 GCF_001625305.1 Branchiostoma belcheri | reverse complement strand
TTCTATGCAAAGTATTTACAGGTTCACTGTTTCCCTAGCTCTTCTCAAGTAGTGAGCATGTCAGCTGAGCAACAAAAGCCGGGATTCGAACTCCCAACCTCTTAGTCCAGAGGCAGTGTCGCTGACTACTGGACTATGCATGCTACCACAGTTAGGCCGAAACATAAATAAAAGAGCAACTGCAAACCTCCACACCAAGATATGCTACCCATGACAGTATTGTAACTTTTTAGTCATACAAAAAGATATTTCTTACCTGGAACACTTGCAGTCAACCTTCTGTGTCGGGTCGATGAAGTCCCAGTTTCCGAGATCCGCTCCTATCCCATCATCCCCTGCGTTATTTGCGGCATCCGGGTGCGGTCGTCTGCAAAGTAAAGATACCGTTTTAGCAGGGAAATTGTCATTTGCCCTACATGAAAGTAGTGTTAACTTGAAAGGTGGACAGACTATTTAGATGATGGCTTTATATTTCAACTTGTTAGTAAATAAACAGTCAACTAAAAAGGTAACATTTGCAAAGCAAAATGCATATTTATGTTTACCTTCGCATATGGTCTGCTCTGTTACTTCTTACTCAAACACATTTACATACATGGTGACAGGAGTCTAAATCCCTCCTACTATAAAATTGTAACATGATGTAACCCAACACCAGTTACCGTGGTGAGAGACAGTCTAGTCATTGACCAGGTCAGAGGTCAGTGTTTGGAATGGAAGAAGAAACAGAGCAACAACAATGTTTTCCTTCAATAAACATAATTATTGATATCACAATCATGGTACAATGTAGATTCACACATTAAGAGAATGATTATGGTAGTTTTATTTCTTCCAAAGGTGCCAAGATATTTCATTTGTTACATCGTGTAGTCCTGACATCACAAATATGGGTACATACTGGATAACAGCTATTCGTGGCTTTGGCTTGAATAACTATGTGTCACATTTCTGGGGCTTGTCCCTGAGCATACTAATTTTCAAGGCCAATTCATATCTCCGATCTGTTCAATGACGTGTTTCTGACAGGGCCAGCAGACAGGGGTAATACATAATTCATACCGGGGACAGAAACTGCAATGGTGAACGAGTATAAATCAGCAAGGGTGGCCAAATACAATTATCAGTGAACCTGTGTATATGATGTGGTTATGGCTACAGAATTCATAGATATAGTCTGACGGCCAATCACTGGCTAACCACAAGCATAAGAGACACTGTAACTAGTGGTGCATACCGGTTCACTGGACTTGGATCCGGACTTGTAAAAATGTTTAGGTTCAAGTCCAAAAAAACCTAAAAGTCAAGAACCGAGTCCGGACTTATTACCATAAAAGACCATTTCACATACCCCTTTTCTTTTTAAACCACCTAAAACCTTCTGTAGATTCCAAAATCTTTGCTGCAAAATGAAGAAAACATTGCCATCGGGCATCGTCGAGTACCGGCCTCCATGTTATGTGGCCAAAGTTTCACCCAGACAACATTGCAAGGTTGCCAACATGCAATTTTGTATATGCCATGGGTTTAGGTCCGGACTTAAGTCCGGACCTGAACCTAAACCTCTGGACTTGAATCCGGACCTGAACCTGAAATTGGGTTTAGGTATGCATCACTAACTGTAACATATAAAAATTATAGAATAGACAGCCACATAAGGCATGTATACGAGTAGGATTAACTTCTAGTCTTGACCTTTTGGTCTGAAAATCCATAATCCTTTTATTGTACCTAATCTTAAATTTTTAATCCTAGGTGAGTACATACATAGAATCTTGGTCTGTTTGCTATTGTTTTTTTTAATATAAAAGAAAAGCATCAGCTGACTTTTAACTTGAGTGTTCTGGGGGGAAATGTTTTAATTTGTAATTCTTAGGCTTTGCCCATCATAAAAGGGTTGCTCCAGCCTACATCAGTTTATGTCTCTGCCCATCACTTGCTCTATACGTGGTCATAACCTTGCACATAATGGCCGTACTTGCTGGGAGTATTGGCCAATAATGTGTTTCGCTGTAATCACCGCTAAAGGTAGCTGGAAAATGCCTGTAGTGGCAGATTTTGAGTGGGCAAGTTTCTCACCGAGCAAGCTTTAATAGTGGGGTAATAATCGTAACTACAAATGCTGGAGAGTGAGGGTTCTTATTTATATCAGTCTGTTGCTCAATATCGGCCATTTAGGCTCCATGGATTTTGGTACTTCATCCAAGGGTTGTAGCCAGCCTGAATTTTTTAAAATAATATTTGTTTTTTAATGTAATGCGCAACAATCCTAAGGGGGGTCGAGGGGGGGGGGGAATTTTGAAATCTTGACAAAGTATTTCCCGCATTTTGGGGGAAAATTTTGCGGGTAGACTAAGCTCTTTCAATATCTTTTTTATCCCAATTTTTGTCTGTCAAACATGACAGATAGGACAAAATGTTTGTCCGTCATGCGCAGCAACATTCTGTCAAATGATGGAAGGACGGACGTAATTAACTGTTTTATGTAAACAAATGCAAGAAATCAAGTGTTTATTTTTTTTATAACGTACTCTTTTGTAAGGTAGATTAATCTAGTATGTTTGGTGCTAAATATTGTGAGATGCTATATGTTGTACCTTGAACAATTATTGTGCAATAAAGGTTATCATTTACTGTAATGACAAGTCTTTAAAACAGACCTGTTATAAACCCCTGGTCCCTCCCAAACCCTGCCTAACTCCTACCCTCCTCCCTCCCTGACATGCCTGTCTCCCTGTATAATTGCACGGTGGTGGAGCGTAATAAACCACCACCAACCAACCGTGACAAAACAGCACCCTCTAAATGGTTCCCCTGTAATGTACTTGGTTGACACACGTGGTGTGCCCACCTATAGTGTTATCAGGAAGAGCTGGTCCCAGCACAATTTTTACGACGCAGTTATGAGGATGGATACTTTCAAGATATTAAAGAAAACTGTGTCTCGATCTGAGTGAGATTTGTAGAAAAGCGAAAACAAATACGTGGTTTGACATAGCAGCAGTATAATAGTCAACCCAGGGCTCGAAACTAACGGTGTCCTGATGACCAGTGACAACTAAAATTTAAACTGCGACAACTAAAAAGACAATTTGGGTCATATTTGGGACAATAGAAAAATAATAAACATCAGAATGTCAGCCTTTCTTTTGTTTGGCTCCGGAGAAAGCTCCCCAAAATTTCCCATTTACTCTGATTGATTATCTGCAATTATAGCACGCCTGGAAGTCAGAACGTAAACAAAATAAAGCTGACTTCAAGTTCACTCCCTGAAAAACAGGTTGGGACAGTTCATCCTCACTTCGGGACAATTGAGATTTATTTTTCGGGACAATGCTGGGACAAAGGAAAAAATTTTAATTTCGAGGCCTGCAACCTCTCAAATCATTTGTCATTTCCACCACCTGACATTTTAAGGAGGATATGGACTCAGTTTGGGGCCTCATGTTTCACATTGCAACAGTGACACCTAGCTGTAGTGTGAGGTAGAGCCACTAGTCAGTATTGCCCTGAGGAAGGTGACAGATGGCTATCAAAATCTCGGCAAGGATGAACACTTGTGTACAAAGCACTAATGTTATCCAGTGATTTACCGGCTAGATGTAACTACTCATGGCTGTTTGATAAAGCTTTATAATATCAGACATGACTTTAACATTTACGTGTGATGAATTAATAAAGATCAATAAATTATGTCGAAATTATTTCCGCTGCTATTCAATATAATCGGGGTGGTGAAAAGATTCAATACGCTTGTTTCCTCGCCAGTCAGAGAACACTTGCTGCTTCCCTAACCGCGATTCCTGCGAGAGTTACCGCCTTGTCGGAGCGAAACAATCTGCCAATCTCCTCGGTGGCCCTCCCTCCCGCCCAGAGCTCACCAAAATTCATGCCCTACACGCTTCAACACCCCAGCCAATGCATAAATTACCCCGGGCGACAACAGCCTGCTTATAACTAATGTGGCCGCGAGCTCGGCTAAACGACGATAAATCTCCGCCGGGGTGACGGCGATGGGTGCAGCTCGCGGGAAAACCGTCCCGGGGACGTCGCGAGCGATCACGACGAGTCGCGGGAGATGGATTGCCGCGCGCCAGCGAACCCTGCCAGCAGCCTGACATTTCACATTTGGGAAAATGAGGAACGGGTATATTAGATTTGCTTAGAAAATTGTTTTGTCAAAGTGTAATAAACGGGAGGTTGGACAATTCATAACGGGCTCCAATGGACCCAGTTGCATTGTAAATACCCCGCGGGGGGAGGGGCTGTCAAGCCTGCCTTATTGGGGGCCAATGGAGGATTTTCTCAAGTCCAAGACATATCGGAACATTACAGTTTAGAAGAAGGCCTGAGAACTCAACTATATATCACATCTATAGCTCGGCTGAATGAAAACTACCCAACCAAAGGCCCTGGTTTGTCCTATTTATTCAAACCGATTTTATCATTTTGTTGCACAAAATTTTTTATTAACAGAAAATTAAGAGGTGTATGTGAAATAAGATAAAAAATTACATTTTATAAACATTTTAGATAGGAGTAAGACTAGTGAAAATCATAGCTGTTGTTCCATTGCAGTTTCAAGGAAGGTCACCAGGGGGATTAAACTACAACTCATTTGTTTTCTTAACACCAGATATCCCAAATATCTATTTACAACTTCTTGAGTCAGGCTATCAACAAACACATTCACAAACAAACAGCACCAAAAACATGGCGTCCTCAGCAAAGGTACAGTAAACCATGGTATATTCGCGGTACTTTCATAATTTTTGCGGTCACTTCTGTACCATGAATTTATTATTACCGTGAACAAATAATTTGCCAACTTTCTTTCTTCTGCACCTGCCGCCAAGCCGAACATATAAGAGTTCTGCAAACATGTCCGTTTTTCTCAGACCACGAAATTTTGCTCTCACAAATATTAACTGACTTACATTAACTGATCAAGCACGTCGGCAGAATGCACCACGCCTGCACAAAACCCTTATTTTTTCACGGTTTGCGTTGGATGTTTGATCAACGTTGCATCAGAATTTTGCCTTTTGCAGACATCTTTTCCGACACAACTTTTGAAAACTATAGATGGGATGTTAACCTAATATTCGCGAATACGACCTTATATGAGACGTTCTGCCAAAGTTTTTTTTTGCTATGCACAATACATTACGGGTTTTGCTCAAGTGCAGTACGTTCTGCCAATGTGTTACAAGTACTGTAAATCAGTTATTATTCGCTCTCGTAGTCAGACAAACTTGGTACTTACTTGACTCCCGTGGTGACACAGCTGTCCTGCCAGACTTGCGTCGCCACTTTCCTCGCCAGCCTCTCGGGTGACGCGTCGCGGAAACCCAGCTGGTCCTCCACGGTGCGGCCGGCGTTGGCGGGACAGCCGGTCACCAGGTTGCCTCCTCGGGTGCCGGACGGAAGCACGGTCTGGTTGAGCGGGGAGGTCGGCGGCGTGAGGGACATGGACGACAGCGTAGACATGGGTGCAGAACCCTTCCCCATCACAGGCTGTGGGACACAGAAAATTTTGATTGTTTTTACTCTAGTATTTTACATGACTGAATGTGTCCCTTACCAAACTGTTGTCATGTCACAACACAATTCAGCCATTCTGGCTGCTATGTTTGCAACAGTTTTGAAGTTAAAATAAACCATAATTCATATATCGCCATCCATAAGGGGATTCATACAACTTCCTATGCACGGATCAAAGTATGTTTTTCTGCACACCTAGTGCAGGTATCATTGAAAATTGCCTGCAACGGACAAATTTTACTTGCACCAATTTTACTTGAATTTACGAAGCATGGATCATACTAATAACTGTTCAGAAACCATTGCCATTGTTTCTGTTACAAATCATAGGTGGTGACAGTCAATACAGCTTATAAAATTCCACACACACCTACATTTGTATATAAACTAAGTACAAGGATCATTGTGGGTTAGGTGCAGGTAGATATCAGAAACACCTGCACAACCCCAATTTTACCTGCACTAACCTGCATATACAGGTGGTATTTCCAGCCCTGCTGTTGTATTTCTAACTCTTCCCTTGCTGTGTAATTAACACAGCCACACTTCCGAAATCGTGACTTCACACGGGTTATTTTGTGATATCCTCCTAAATAATGTTCAAGGCGTACAGATTCTACTGAAATTGACATGTTTGATGTATATCATCAGTGCTACATTCTTATACAGGAAGGTTAAGGTAATACCACAATATAAATTCTGTCATCAATCAATTTGTCAAATCTGCAAGAACAAAACTGACTGCTGTTAATTCACAGTAAACAAAACAGTGGAAAGATTTTGCTTCGAGTCACAGATGTGAAACTTGGGGCTCACAGAGGGAAGTGTTAACAGCACTTATGAATAAAATTATGACAGATGCGATGATATTCTTATTAGTTGGTATCATATCCTCAGGCCTTTGCTGTGAATAACTTTTATGCCTCTCTGTTGGGAAACATCTCGCGTACGGCTGCCATCTGTTGCTCCGTATGTTTCCACACCGTTTTCTGTCGTTACCGTCATAACCGCCGCGGTACGCTTCCCCCTAACACCGCGGGAAATTCCCATCTATCACGATAACTGCCGTATCAATATCTGACCAGGCGGGATGGCGCTTGTTTCACGGAGAGAGATAACATTCCTCAGGAATAAACTAATCACCGTTCACTGCTACAGAACCTAATTCCCCATTCCTTCCACTTCTTACCAGTGCCTCCGTAATGGTTCTAATTGCGGAATAACCAGATTTGGGGTTGGCGGCACCCCATCATCAATTTGAGTACGAGCTTGTAAAGAAAAATTCATTACGCGCCTTTCGGGAGGGGCCTGGGTCACGGTGATTCATCCCAGTCGCAAAATGTCAATACGCTACCGCCGGAATAAATTGTGGTCGGGAGAATCTAATAAGGCCTTAATAAGTTTGTCGGCCTTTCTCAAATTGGATGTGGCTAGTTGAGGCGATACCGGAGACAAAATGAAGGTGGCACACTTGGGATACTGCTGCATAATAAATACCAATCCCAATTCGATTGATACAGCATTTTCCACTACACTTGCACTTGTAGCTAACAAAAGGAAAGATCACGAATATATCATTAGGACAAAGGGATTAGTTGACCCTGTCCTCTTTGGTTTCCCATCTTGGGGCGATCATTCCTCCTACTTGCAAGATTTCATAGATATTCAATTTCACTTTTCATTTTTCGAAATTTTAAGGTCATGGTTACCAATTACACGGTTGGTTAGACTTTATGATCCAAACGTCACGGCGCATTTATATGAGCGTAAGGTTAGGGGCTATTCCGCTCAAAATATCATGAAGTGACAGGAGTAAAAAACATTGACATCATATATGTACTTCATATTTTCTGTTCCATATATTTTGGGGGATGAAAACCTGGAATTGCTCTAAGATAGATACAGATAATTTTTGATGCAAAACATCCTTAATGCAACATGGGGACCAAGATATTAGTAATTATTACTATGTGTTGTGATTATTACCGGTGAGTATTTGTGTGTGTGTTGTAATGGATGCTACTTGAAGCGTCTGACAGTTTTCAAGATAATTATATCCAGTTGCTTGAGTAGCAATTTCCTTGTGTATTTCATTACCTGGATGTCTAACCTTCATCGACATAAAAACTTTCACTAACATGAAAATTCAGTACTTAATCCCGTAGCCCTGACTTAAGCACAGTAACGCGGATAAGCGAAAAACGCGGCAATGCCGGGGCACCGTGGTTGGTAATTACGCCTAGCAAAGCGCTGATTTCACAGGGCAGTGTGCGGACACACATGGTGTGGTGATGCATGGAGCCATTTGCCAGCCCTGACCAGTCGGGCCATAACTCCCCATCAACCACGCGCAAGGAGGGAGGGAATCACGCTCCTGGGTCACTTCAATTTGTAGCGGGCCATCCGCCTTTTGGTACCGCAGTTGTGAGAACTGATGGGATAACGGAACAGCCAGGGGAGACCATGGGTGGGTGAGGAAATACCCACTTTTAGTATTAACATCGGCGGGTGTGTGATTGGCATGTGGTTAAGTGTGGTGGGAGGGAAAACAGGGCTTGAAATACATTTTTTTCTGCATACCTGCACTGGTGCAGGTAACATCGAAAATTACCTGCACCAGACCCATTTTACCTGTACCATTCAGAATTTAGGAAGTATATGGATCATACTAAAAACTGTTCAGAAACCATTGCCATTATTTCAAAACGGTATTTGAAAACCTTACATTTTTAATGTTTGTACAAAGACCTGATCTAAAAACTGCACAATTTCCTTTTACACTTTCCTTTTAACTACCTTTATCAATGTTTCTCCCAATTCCCAAATCTCAAAATGATGCATGAATTGCAGCAATTTGACAAATAATAGCAATACATTTCTGCTAATTCCTACATAGAAATTCCCATGTGCAGTATAATCCTGGGGTTACCACTGTTAAAAATTAAGCCTCTCCAAAGTGATGAAGCTCACTGATGTAGATTTGTGGGCTTGTAGCCATAATTTCTAAACGTCTTGAATACCAAATATTTCTTCTAATCAAAAAAAAAAAAAAACTACAGATTGCCATGAATTTTTTACAACATACCAGGCAATGTTAATGGCAATGTTGAAACTGAGAAAAAAAACGTGGCCTACAGAAAGATATGGATGGCCCCAAAGGACGTCATCAATCACTACTGTCATATCAGGGTGTAATTTGGTAAGTAAACAGGAATGTTACTATACCAAACACATGTACGGGCAAGTATACACCTTTGTAAATACATATACATATGATGGAAAACACACACTTGAGAATGGTATGGAACTAGAGGTCAAAAATCTTTGTCGTTTGTTATTTGCATTGGTTTTTCTAAAAGTAAGTTATTTTGCAGTATGGTTTGCTATGTATCCTTCAAGATTGCTTCAGCTCAAATCAACTTTGTATGGAGGTATCCCACCCATGTACACTGCTGCAGTACTGTACAAAGCCGCTAGACTACCCATAATTGAACTTGACCTTTGTCATCACAACCCCAAATTACCTACCAAATATCATGAAGACACATGCGCTACACCCTGACTTACAACCGATTAAAAAACCCTTAAATATGGTGCACCTAACTCATAACCTTCTGACGAAGGTAATAAAAATCTTATGTTCTTAGTTTTTCATTAGTATTTCAAGACATACTTCTCAAAGGTACAATAAATAAAAGAACAAAATTTGGCATGCATACATAATCCTAATGGGGGAAATATCTTGCATATGCAAAACACTTGAAACAAAAATTAGTGGTATGCTGCCCCCACCCCTACTTCATCTTGGTTCATTCCACTTCCCATGATTCCACCACAGCAGTTTACGATGCAACAAACACATATTTATTGCATTTGGAAGCCAAAGACGGCTTAACAAATATAAACCTTTCATCGAAATATATACTCGAAGGTGAGAGATGCAATAAGTCTTGATTTAAAAGTCGGAACAAAGAATGTTTTGCCCGCAAGGTGTCATTTGTCATCCTTTTCCTTCCCATACTTTAATTGCATTAGGAAACATTTTCACATTTATCATGTTACCTTTGTTAATCTTAGATGAGGTTGAGAGAGACAGCAAAATTAATAACCTCATTAACATCTTAGATCCCCATGGGTGGAAATTGATATTCTTTCAGCATCTGGTTGAGTTACATACATTTTTTTTTAAATTTATTTATCTATCTATTCACTTATTTATAGGCTTTACCACATTTGTGGAAGGATTGACATAACAGGTGACTATCACCTCTTCAAGATGTCAAAATTGAGACTCTCTCTTTTCAATAAGTGTGGTGGGTTCTTTAATGTTCTTGAGGTATGTCTCTCCTCAAACACAGGACCTTGACTTTATGTTTGATACAATGTTTCTTACCTAAGCTAGGTACTCAATTACACCTCCAGTAAGGAAATAGGACACAACAATTGGGCCTGCCAGGGATTCGAACCCAAAACCTTTGGATTCTGAGTCAACAACTCTAACCACAAGACCACCCTGCCACCTTTTAGGTAAATCAAAATACTGGCAAGCACCAGTGATGCATGTTAACAATCTGCAACTGTTTTACTGGACATTTTTTTTTAATGTTCACCAAAGGAAAACATTGTTTTTGCTACGTTTCTTCTTTTCCAAACAGTAACCTCTGACCTGACCGAACAAGACTGTCTCTCACCATGGTAACTGGTGTTGGGTTATATAATGTTGCAATTTATATAGGAGGGATTTAGACTCCTGTCACCATATATGTGAATGTGTTTGAGTAAGAATTAACAGAGCAGACCATATGGGAAGGTAAACATTATGCATGTGCTTTGCAAATGTTACTTTTTTAGTTTCATCTTTGCAATGGCTCAGTCCGCAAGTCCTGACCTTGCCAAGAATCCTGACCTCTGAGGTCACAAATGACCTTGAGGTTGCCCCTACTTCCTGGTGGTCTGGCCAGTCATAGAGTAAGGTTTCTGTCAGGCATGTAACCTTCCACATACCTGTATGGCTAGACTAGTTTTTCACTGTAAATTTAGAAAATTTGTAAATTTATCTGTAAATTTAGGATTGAATTTAGCTGTAAGTGAAGGAATAACATAAGACACTATGGATTTAGCATAATCTTGTTCTAATTCAGCAAAATTCAAGTTTATTTCTGATGTAGTACTCAATTCGAGATTTTTCACACATTATAAATGTTTGCTAAAAAAGGTATCCCTAATTTATATGTGAATACGTCACAGAAGCAATGGATTGCTTATTCCTTGGAGTTGCAGTCAAAAATTAGGTTAAGTTAAATCTCTTGTGTCGGAAATTACAGTTTAAACTTCATAATGATAACTTCATTATGCTTCATAATGATTTGTAAATAGTTGTTAAACTGGGATTCAAATTCCTACCAATATCCTACCAAAAAGTAGTTGCGTTTCTGGTTTCTGACAAGTCCTGACCGAATCCAACCCCATGGCATACCATCCCACACAGGGCGACCCCTATGTCACAGATGACCTTGTTGGATTTAAGAGTTATGGCCATTGGGGTTAAGGTCGTTGGCAGGTTCCATTCGTCACGGGAGGGGGTGGCAGGGGTCAAGTTTGGACTGCAACTCACCCAGTTTTAAAGGCTTAGCACCCCCCGACATATTTCATGGTAGATCCGTGACAGATGGATACAGAGTAATATATCAAGATTTATAATCACCAACATTACATGGACAACATGCTGTTGTCACTGATAGGAAAAACTACTACTTATCACAAAGCTAAGATCCCTACCATTATAATAACAAGCTCTGTTTACCACAATACAGTAGGATTTAATATTTATGATATGGGCATACATCACTATATTAATAGGTATCATCTATCATAGAGGACTTGAATCGATATGGGATCTAGAGATCACCCAGTTTACAGAATTAGCTCATATCTTATACCGACAGTCCTGGTTATCATACATGCACTAATATTAGAATGACTTATATAATTTCTCATGTTTTAGGGAAAATTCTCATGAGAGACTTAGGCCACACCAATTTGAGTCATTGGTTCTCAGATTTGCCTGCTCCATTTTTTTCTGACTTTCAGAAAAAACAAGATTTGGGTTCTCTGAATCAACTCCGAAATGCTCACAATTTGGCCCAAACAGTTGAAGAAAGCTTGTCTTCCTTGTTGTTACAGTTTTTCCATCTATCAATGCATTGGTTTGATAAAAAGTTCATTATCATAGCTTTCGGGGCTATCAGAGGACAGCTAGGTCTGTTATTATTTTTTTCGCCCGGTCGCTTCATACTTTTTCTGAAAAAAAAATCAGAGGACCAATAAATCAAATTGGTGTGGCCTTAGGTGGTAAAACATGAAGGTTTGAAAATATCTGTATCTCACCTGTACTGCAGATAGGCTGGCCCCACCGCTTCCAGTCTGGGTCCCTTCCTCACAGTGGATCATGGGCACAACCACATACTCAGTAGGGTAGCACATCCGCACACCACCTATGGATAGGACAGATACTTGATACTTAGTACAGTGGTACATTAGGGCTCTAACCAGCCCGTTTTTTTAAACAACATTTTTTAAACCAATCCGTCAATGATGTGACAAAATTGACAAAAATCTTAGGTAAAAATATAAAACATACAAAGGACCACCAACAACCACTCTCAACCCCATCTCAAGCCTCTCAAAAATGTGGAAGACTGCATTTTTAAAGGTTTCAAAATCCACAGCTTGCCCCAGACCCCCTAGAGTGTGAGCACTCTTCTCCCCCCAGGTCCAATCATGAAATTACAAAATTGAGCTAGCTAGAGCCCTATGGTACAAGTATCAAAACATCACACATGACTGCGTACCCCCTACCTGTATAAAATGTACTTAGCCCAGCATCACATGTATTGAACAAACCACCTACAGGGATGATATATACTTAGCATAGCGGGACAGAAACAAACACATAGTCTGTATTACTTAGGTAATACAACCCCACTAATATAACAATAGGGCTTGAAATACTTTGCACTAGTAACATGGAAAATTACATGCAGCAGAAAAATTTTACCTGGACCACTCAGAATTTAGAAAGGGTGGATCATACTAAAAAAATGTTCAGAAACAATTACCATTTTTTCTTTTACACTACATGGGTGGTGACAGTTAATACACCTATACTTGCATATAAACCCAGTACATAGCCCTAATGCTGTGTACTGGTACACCGGACGGATTCTGGACTGGTAAAAACGTTTCGGTTCAAGTCCAAAAAAAAAAAACGCACAAACGGTTCCAGACTTACAAGAAAAAAAAGTCATGTCACATTCCCCTTTTCATCCAAAATATATCCAAAAAGAACAGTACTTCACCTTTCATTGTAAAGTTACTAAATGATAGTTGACATGTTCATTGTGTAAGTCATGGTTGTATTGAATCGTTATAGCTGATTTTATATTGTTTAACATTGTTGTATTGAATCGTTATACATTGTAGCTGATTTTATATTGTTTAAATGTAAACAATAACCACAATTCAGCCGAAGGGCTGCTATGGTATTGTATTTGTATTTGTATTTGTGTGAAATAAACCAGTCATATACCTAAAACCTTCCATAGTTCGCAAAATTTGTGCTGTAAAAAAAAGAAAACATTGCTATCAAGCTTTGCTCAGGTGTGCAACGAATTACATCAGAAGTACCTGCACAGTTCCAATTTTACCTGCACTAACTAAACACTATACAGCTATTTTAGAAAGACACAGGCACTCAACACTTACCTACAACCACCTCCACTGCTACCGGCAGCGTGTTACTGGCGTCCCCTGCGGCCCCCACGTCTGCAGACGCCTGGTCGCTCAGGGGGTAGAAGTGCTTCCATTCGTCCAGGAGCCTGTGTGTGGTGGGGTCGCTGGCCTTGTAGGTCCGCCCCGTCAGAGTGGCGTGCAGGCCATATGGACTCAGGAGGACTGTACAACAGTGCAAACAGACATGTGTGAGACATGGCCAAGTTTTCCACTGACTCAAAACAAATCGGAAAACTTTATACCAACTTGTTATAGCCAGCATCAGTCTTTCAGTCATTTGTCAGAATTTTGCTGCCCATGACGGAAAAAACTAGAACACTGCTTTATATAGTTCACTTGGAAATGCATGCAGGAATAGAAACCATAAAATCAAGAAAAACATTTTTCTGATTTGAAAAGACAAATTATAGAAATGCATTTTCCTTGACAATGATTTTAGTTTAACAGTTGAAAAATTTGGATAAGTCCAATTTTTTGTGTTGGTACTTACAGTTCAAACCTTATGTTAGAGAAAAGACTCAACTAGTGTTAAACATTCTTTCAAAAAAGTTAAATTCAAGGTGACAACAACGACAACCATCTCTGTAATTCTTTAAATGCTACAAAATGCGTACTCATTTTTCTAATGTATCATTATGTACTGTATTTACTATACTTTCTGTACAATGTATCGAGAATGGGAATGAAGATTCAAAAATTTTTTAGAAAGTAAAAAAATAAACTAAATGTGAGTTCCTGACCATGGAAGCCGCCCGCGGTGCCCTGCACGTTGTTGAAGTGTTGTACGGACAGGCGCTCCACCAACTGGTGCTCCTGGATCTCCACGCTGGTGCAGACCGTGCTCTCGCCGTGCAGGAAGAACGAGAACGCGCACGACAGGTACTCGCTGAAAACGACAGAGGAACGGGCCGTTAGATTAAAACGGAAGTGCGCCTCCGTCAACTGTTCACAGATCCTGACAGGGACTGATGCTCTTGACACTACACACAGGCTCAACGTACAAGATAAATTGTCTCCCCTCTTTTCTACAATTACACACATGCATAGTGGAACCAGGCTTAGGCCTAGAAAAATTTATGTTGTGTTTCGGGTTTCAATCCTGAAAAAAACTAAGGTCAGTAGGTAGGGATTTTTATTTTGGATTTCGACTAAAACTATCCAACAAATAAACTTAAACAATCGGCTATTCCGAGATCAGGGTGCGCCAAAGGGTTGCACTTGGGCCAATTTTTCAAGTTTTATATTTTTCTACTTTCAGTGCAGAAAATCGCACTAGAGGTGTTGCCATACATTGCACTTTTTAAATTTTTGGATAGAGACGTTCAGTTCAAAAGTTGTGCTCTTCCAAACTTTAGCCCACTCATTTCAGATGTGGCCGGCAACGGACATTACAGCTAAGCTGTAGTGTCCGTTGCCGGCCACATCTGGCCGCTCAAGTACAGGACAAGAACACCAAATCTTGCAAGACCTGTCATTAGGGGTTGACAAAATGCTACAGAAATAACATAAATGAAAAAATTACTTCAAAATTGCAACAAAATGTAATTAATGTACCTATATGGTATACTTGGCAACGGACACTACATGGCAACGGACACTACACCCTTGAGGTTTTTTGACATTATTTCATATAATTACAGAAATAGACTGAAATAGCTACTGTGTTTTAAGTCAGCATCTTTAGCTGTTTCAAAACCTGAAATCATATGCACCCACAGCTTTTCTATTTTAAGTTATTACTGAGCAACGGACACTACACATTTTCTCGGACAAAAAAGACAGGTAACTGTAAGCCATCAGCCATATTAACCCAAAGGACAAGCAACATAAAAACACATGTTTTGTGTCATATATGGATGTACCTTGCATAACATGCAAAATGGCCAGTTCTATCACCATCCTTTTTAGTACAGGGAGATAAGTTAATTGCAATGTGTTAATTTATGAATTTTACATAACGTGTACAACATATTGAT
>NW_017802379.1:6817101-6830971 GCF_001625305.1 Branchiostoma belcheri | reverse complement strand
CGCTACCACCGGAATAAATTGTGGTCGGGAGAATCTAATAAGGCCTTAATAAGTTTGTCGGCCTTTCTCAAATTGGATGTGGCTAGTTGAGGCGATACCGGAGACAAAATGAAGGTGGCACACTTGGGATACTGCTGCATAATAAATACCAATCCCAATTCGATTGATACAGCATTTTCCACTACACTTGCACTTGTAGCTAACAAAAGGAAAGATCACGAATATATCATTAGAACAAAGGGATTAGTTGACCCTGTCCTCTTTGGTTTCCCATCTTGGGGTGATCATTCCTCTTACTTGCAAGATTTCATAGATATTCAATTTTCACTTTTCATTTTTCGAAATTTTAAGGTCATGGTTACCAATTACACGGTTGGTTAGACTTTATGATCCAAACGTCACGGCGCATTTATATGAGCGTAAGGTTAAGGGCTATTCCACTCAAAATATCATGAAGCGACGGGAGTAAAAAACATTGACATCATACATGCACTTCATATTTTCTGTTCCATATATTTTGGGGGATGAAAACCTGGAATTGCACTAAGATAGATACAGATAATTTTTGATACAAAACATCCTTGATCAACATGGGGACCCAGATATTAGTAATTATTACTTTGTGTTAATACGTTTTTATGGCTTCAAAGCAAACTATTGAAAAAGAACTCAAATATATGAAACAGTATTTCGAGCCCTGCTAACCTTCCTTGATATAAAAACTTTCGTTAACATGAAACTACAGTACTTAATCCCGTAGCCCTGACTTAAGCACAGTAACGCGGATAAGCGAAAAACGCGGCAATGCCGGGGCACCGTGGTTGGTAATTACGCCTAGCAATTGTATATTTCATGTCTACTGATTTTTGATGTCTTATGTCTAATGTTTATTGTTTGACTTGGTTCCGTATTGTTTTGTATTATCATTTCAGGTTTGGGAGGACAACTTGTAAAGGCGTTGATACACCTGTTTTGTCCTCCCTTCCACTTGTTTTTTGCATGTGGTGAATTCAAATAAAGAAATAAAGAAATAAAGAAAAGCGCTGATTTCACAGGGCAGTGTGCGGACACACATGGTGTGGTGATGCATGGAGCCATTTGCCAGCCCTGACCAGTCGGGCCATAACTCCCCATCAACCACGCGCAAGGAGGGAGGGAATCACGCTCCTGGGTCACTTCAATTTGTAGCGGGCCATCCGCGTTTTGGTACCGCAGTTGTGAGAACTGATGGGATAGCGGAACTGCCAGGGGAGACCATGGGTGGGTGAGGAAATACCCACTTTTAGTATTAACATCGGCGGGTGTGTGATTGGCATGTGGTTAAGTGTGGTGGGAGGGAAAACAGGGCTTGAAACATTTTTTTCTGCATACCTGTACTGGTGCAGGTAACATTGAAAATTACCTGCACTAGACAATTTTTTTTCGGTACCGTTCAGAAAATTGTTTAAAATTATTTCAAGCCCTGTACCTAGTAGTATAGTACAATATTCAAAAACCTTACATTTTTAATGTTTACCCAAAGACCTGATCTAAAAACTGGACAATTTCCTTTTACAATTTCTACCTTAATCACTGTTTCTCTCAATTCCCCAATGTTGAAACGATGCATGAATTGCAGCAATTTGACGAATAATAGCAATACATTTCTGCTAATTCCTACACAGAAATTCCCATGTGCAGTATAATCCAGGGGTTACCACTGTTAAAAATTAAGCCTCTCCAAAGTGATGAAGCTCACTGATGTAGATTTGTGGCTTGTAGCCATAATTTTCTACAGTCTTGAATACCAAATATTTCTTCTAATCAAAAAAAAAAATTATAGATTCCCATGAATTTTTTACAACATACCAGGCAATGTTAAGGCCACACCAATTTATTTCCTTGGTTAACGGATTCGCCGCTTCGTTTTTTTGCCAAAATGAAATAAAAAATAAAAACAGAACAAAAATACCATACTCTCGGGTCCCGAATTGGGGCCCCAAAATCCACCCCGTACGTTGTAATTTTTCAAAATTTGGGCATAGTTAACAGCGTTAAAAATACATTGCTTCAAGGCAGAAACATTTTTCTGAGTGCAATTTGTTCGGAAAGCTAGGTTGCCTCTTCAAAAGTTCGTCAAAAAAAATTCTTTTGATATAGAACTCGCCCCCCACCCCCTTTGCACATGTCACCATTCATGGGACAAAACTTCACTGACGACAGTCAAACGTACGGTAGATTTACTAAGTCATCGTGCCTGTAACAACATATCATCTCCCTTTTAGATATATATTATATTTCATTTAGAAACACGTATTGTGTCGGAAACATGTGCTAGTAACGGGCCGAACGTATAAACTCGGCCTGGGCGGCACATGCACACACACCTTCAAAACGATCTTTTTTCCAGGGAATATGTAAAAACAACACGACATAACAATGTATTCTGGCATCAAAAACTGTATTACTCTTAAAAAGTACAAAATCCTACCACAAACATGGGAATTTGGCAAAGTAAAAAGTCCTCCATGCACGTACATGTAAGTCCATTCACTAAAGCAACTTTGTCACGGTCGGAAGAGTCCACTTCGAGTAGGGGGAAACAGTTTCTTTTAATTATAGAAATTACTCTGTGAAAAATACTACATGTGCATGTGGCATTCTAACAAAGTTACATCTCATTTAGATACCTATCAACAGGAGTACAATTGCAAATAATGCATCAATTATTACATCTAATTTTTTTAATAAAATGGTTCCCCCTACAAATAAAAATCCCCATGCATCAAAGACTCTATGAGTCTATAGCTATAGTGAAACCCTAGACCATTGAATTTGTGGCAACTTGAAGAGTGTGTCAATGTGGCTATTTGTTTGAATGATGGCTACGTATAATGTAGCTGTAGCATACCTAAAGTGTATAATGGGAAATATAAAATGTATCCTACCGGTAGCATTTTGGGAATTGGGAAAAGATAAAAAAAGAAATAAAATATCTGTAAAAGTAGTTAATTCTTTTGCCAATAACTTTTACACATTCCTGGAAATTTGTCTAAAGCATATATTTAGGATATTGTAAATTTCAAGCTCTAAATAACTTCCATATCAGCCAGACACAATAGAATGCCCAGCCCAGTGGTAAGCTGTGTGCCCTGAACTGTAAGAAAACAATGGGATCTGAACAGAGCACCCTGATTCAAACCACTCTTTGGAACTTTGAAAGATGAATAAAAGTGAAACCAGTTGGATGGGAGTCTTGTCAACTGACAGTTTGTTGTTCATACAGTAAAGATGTGTATCTTGCAAAATAATACGAATAATTGTAAAGGGATGTAAGAGAAGTTGCTCATGTACATGTTAGTAATGGTCCTTTCAGTTCAATAAGTGTCTAATATAATGTCTTATATCATTTTGTAATTTAACTTAATAGATTGCTTACTACATGGCTGTATGGCAGGTGGTCTCAAATTTTTATTTTTATTTTTATTTCGCCCGCCCGCTCCATTTTTTTTCTAGAAAAATCCGTTAACCAAGAAATTAAATTGGTGTGGCCTAATGGCAATGTTGAAACTGAAAAAAACATATAGCCATCAGAAAGATATGGACGGCCCCAAAGGACATCATCAATCACTACTGTCATATTAGGGTGTAATTTGGTAGGTAAACAGGAATGTTACTATACCAAACACATGTATGAGCAAGTATACACATTTGTAAATACATATTATGAAGGGGAACACACATTTGAGAATGGCATGATACATACTGGAACTAGAGGTCAATAATCTCAGTCATACCTTTGTTGTTTGCGTTGGTTTTTTTTTTGCTTTGTGTTTTGCAACTTACACGTTGTATTGTTCAAGATTGCTTTGCCTCAAATTAACTTTTTATGATGATATCACACCCATGTACACTGCTGCAGTACCGTACAAAGCTGCTAGGTTTCCCATAATTAACCTTGATCTTTGTTTTCCCAACCCTAACCTACCTACCAAATATCATGAAGACACATGCGCTACACCGAGTTACAACCGATTAAAAACTCGCCAACCCCTAAATATAGTGCACCTAACACATAACCTTCTGACGAAGGTAATAAAAATCTTCTATTTTTAGTTTTTCATTAGTAGGATAAGGATACAGTAAATAAAAGGACAAAATTTCGTGTGCATACATAATCATATTAGTATTAGGAGCAATATCTTGCATATGCAAAGCTTGAAACAAAAGTTAGTTGTATGCCGACCCTCCACCCCCATTTCATCTTGGTTCATTCCACTTCCCATGATTCCACCAAAGCAGTTTACGATGCAACAAACACATATTTATTGCATTTGGAAGCCAAAAGACGGCTTAACAAATATAAACCTTTCATCGAAATATATACTCCAAGGTGAAAGATGCAATAAGTCTTGATTTAAAAGTCGGAACAAAGAATGTTTTGCCCTCAAGGTGTCATTAGTCATCCTTTTCCTTCCCATACTTTAATTGCATTAGGAAACATTTTCACATTTATCATGTTACCTTTGTTAATCTTAGATGAGGTTGAGAGAGACAGCAAAATTAATAACCTCATTAACATCTTAAATCCCCATGGGTGGAAATTGATATTCTTTCAGCATCTGGTTGAGTTACATACAGTTTATTTTTTATTTATTCATTTATTTATTTATAAGCTTTACCACATTTGTGGAGGGATTGACATAATGGGCGACTATCACCTCTTCAAGATTTGAAACCTGTGACTCTCTCTTTTCAATAAGTGTGGTGGGTTCTTTTATGTGCTTGAGGTATGTCTCTCCTCAAACACAGGACCTCGGCTTTATGTCTGAAACTCATTTACAGTGAGGAAATACTACACAACGATTGGGCCTGCCTGGGGTTCGAACCCAAAACCTTTGGATTCTGAGTCAACAACTCTGACCACTCAACTTTTAGATAAATCATAATACTGGCAAACATCAGTGACGCATGTAAACAATCTGCAACTGTTTTACTGAACAACATTTTTTTTATCATGAAAGTTCATCTGTGTTGGTAGTTACATGTTTAAAGTTAAAATTTTTGGTCCATTTTTTTTTCATCTTTGCAATGCCACAGTCCACAAGTTGTGACCTTGCCAAGAATATTGACCTCTGAGGTCACAAATGACCTTGAGGTTGCCCCTACTTCCTGGTGGTCTGGCCAGTCATCAGAGTCAAGTTTCTGCCAGGCATGCAACCTTCCACATACCTGTATGACTAGACTAGTTTTTCACTGTTAATTTAAGAAATTTATCTGTAGATTTGTTTGTTTGTTTGTTTGTTTATTTAAATGCAACAGTGCATAACAAGTGGCAACCAGGCAGCAACAAGGCTGGTAGCGGCTACCACTGACACATAAATGCATAAATACAAAGTACAGTATAACTTAAATACAATATCACTTGGTACATAAAAATTCAATTCAATATTTACAATAGCAATAAACATACAAAGTACATACAAATTCAATCAATACATAATTAAGCAATACAGTGTAATTACAATACAAATCGATAAAATGATCAAAGTTGAAATGGAACGGTTGGAGGATTTTTATTTACAATTGGTGTTAAGGTAATCAGGATAAGAGGTGGTGTTTGCATTTGGCCTTGAATATGGAGATGGTTGCCGACCCTGTGACCTCGCTGGGTAAGCGGTTCCACAGTCGGGAGGTGTACAACAGGAAACTGTCTCTGTAGACGTTTGTTCTGCACCGGGGGATGTGAAGGTGATGAGCGTTCCGCAGTCGTCGCTGGGATTGGCTGTTTGCGACTCGGGTCGTCGGGATTAGTGGCTCGAGGTGGGCTGGGACGGGGCCGTTAACAAGTTTGTACATGGTAACTAGCCGATGGTAGTCCCTCCTGGTCGCCAGACTATCCCACCTGAGCTTGTGGAGGATCTCTGAGTAGGGTGTGCGCGCAGCCGCACCCGAAACGAGACGCCCAGCGTGGTATTGCACTCGCTCCAGGATCTTGGATGCCGCAGCAGTGATGTTGGTAAGTAGGATGGAAGCATATTCCAGCTTAGGACGAATAAGCGTGAAATAGGCTAGTTCCAGGGCTTCTTGGGAGAGTTTACCACGTAGCTTCCACAGGAGTCCCATTGTCCTCCTGGCCTTGTTGGAGGTAAGTTGGGCGTGTTCTGTCCAGCGTAGGGACTGGTGCACAGTAAGACCCAGGTGTGTGTAGGCGGGTACCTGTTCAACGATCTGCCCCGAGATGTAAATAGGGGGGAGCTGCACTCTGCTCTGTGGTGACTTAATGCAAATAACTTTGCATTTGCATTTAGAATTGAAATAACATAAGACGCCATGGCTTTAGCATAATCTTGTTCTAATTCAGTAAAATTCAAGTTTATTTCCGATGTAATACTCAATTCGAGATTTTTTTCACATATCATAAACATTTGCCAAAAAAAAGAAACCATCGCTAATTGATATGCAAATACGTCACTGAAGCGGTGAATTGCTTATTCCTTGACAAAGACTGGAGTTGCACAGTCAAAAATTAGGTTAAGTCTCTTGTGTTGGAAATTACAGTTCAAACTTCATAATGATGATTTCATACTTCATAATACTTTGTACTGATTGGTAAATAGTTACGAAGTAAGTTTGATTCAAATTCCTACCAATTTCCTACAAAAAAGTAGTTGCGTTTCTGGTTTCTGACAAGTCCTGACCGAATCCAACCCCATGGCATACCATCCCACACAGGGCGACCCCTATGTCACAGGTGACCTTGTTGGATTTAAGAGTTATGGCCAATGGGGGTTAAGGTCGTTGGCAGCTTCCATTCGTCACGGGAGGGGGTGGCAGGGGTCAAGTTTGGACTGCAACTCACCCAGTTTTAAAGGCTTAGCACCCCCCACATATTTCATGGTAGATCCGTGACAGATGGATACAGAGTAATATATCAAGATTTATAATCACCAATGTTACATGGACAACATGCTGTTGTCACTGATAGGAAAAACTACTACTTATCACAAAGCTAGGATCCCTACCATTATAATAACAAGCTCTGTTTACCACAAATACAGTAGGATTTAAAATTGATGATATGGGCATACGTCACTATATTAATAGGTATCATCTATCATAGAGGACTTGAATCGATATGGGATCTAGAGATCACCCAGTTTACAGAATTAGCTCATATCTTATACTGGCAGTCCTGGTTATCATACATAAACTATTATTACAATGACTTATAATTTCTCATGTTTTAGTGAAAACTCTCATGAGAGACTTAGGCCATACCAATTTGAGTCATTGGGTCTCGGATTTGCCCGCTTCATTTTTTTTCTGATTTGCAAAAAAAAAAAAAAAAAATTTGGGTTTTCTGAATCAACTCCAAAATGCTCACAATTTGGCCCAAACAGTTGAAGAAAGCTACTTGTCTTCCTAGTTGTTACAATTTTTCCATCTATCAATCCATTGGTTTGATAAAAAGGTTTTTAAATTCATTATCATAGCTTTTAGGGCTATCAGAGGACAGCTAGGTCTGTTTTTATTTTTTTCGCCCTCTCGTTTCATACTTTTTCTGAAAGAAATCAGAGAACCAACAAATCAAATTGGTGTGGCCTTAGGTGGTAGAATATGAAGGTTTAAATCTCACCTGTACTGCAGATAAGCTGGCCCCACCGCTTCCAGTCTGGGTCCCTTCCTCACAGTGGACCATGGGCACAACCACATACTCGGTAGGGTAGCACATCCGCACACCACCTATGGATAGGACAGATACTTGATACTTAGTACAGTGGTACATTAGGGCTCTAACCAGCCCGTTTTTTTAAACAACATTTTTTAAACCAATCCGTCAATGATGTGACAAAATTGACAAAAATCTTAGGTAAAAATATAAAAACATACAAAGGACCACCAACAACCACTCTCAACCCCATCTCAAGCCTCTCAAAATGTGGAAGACTGCATTTTTAAAGGTTTCAAAATCCACAACTTGCCCCAGACCCCCCTAGAGTGTGAGCACTCTTCTCCCCCCAGGTCCAATCATGAAATTACAAAATTGAGCTAGCTAGAGCCCTATGGTACATGTATCAAAACATCACACATGACTGCGTACCCCCTACCTGTATAAAATGTACTTAGCCCAGCATCACATGTATTGAACAAACCACCTACAGGGATGATATATACTTAGCACAGCAGTACAGAAACAAACACATAGTCTGTATTACTAAGGTAATACATATGTGCATCCCCAACTACTACAACAATATGGCTTGAAATACTTTGCACTTAGTCTAGTAACGTGGAAAATTATGTGCATCAGAAAAATTTTACCTGGACCACTCAGAATTTAGGAAGTATAGATCATACTAAAAACTGTTCAGAAACTACTGCCATTACTACTAGTACTGGTACACTTCATGGGTGGTGACATTTGATACACCTACACTTGTCTTGTTAATAGACCTACACTTGTGATATAAACCCAGTACATGGCCTTAGTGCTGTGTACCGGTACACCGGAACGGTTCCAGATATATAAAAACGGTTCGGTTCAAGTAAAAAAAAAGAAATGTTGAGAACTGGTTCCCTGAGAATTGGTCCCATGGGTGTCCGGCTTCGACAGGTTTGACTGTATATCAGAAATACCTGCACAGTTCCAATTCTACCTGCACCAACTAAACTCTATAAAGCTATTTTACAAAGGCACTGGTACTCAACACTTACCTACAACCACCTCCACGGCTACAGGCAGCGTGTTACTGGCGTCCCCTGCAGCCCCCACGTCTGCAGACGCCTGGTCGCTCAGGGGGTAGAAGTGCTTCCATTCGTCCAGGAGCCTGTGTGTGGTGGGGTCGCTGGCCTTGTAGGTCCGCCCCGTTAGGGTGGCGTGCAGGCCATATGGACTCAGGAGGACTGTACAACAGTGTAAACAGACATGAGTGAAACATGGGCAAGTTCCAAATCGGAAAACTTTATACCAACTTGTTCTAGCCAACATCAGTCTTTCAGTCATTTGACAGAATTTTCCTGCCCATGACAGAAAAAAATAGAGCACTGCTTTATACCTTTTTCTAAAGTGAAAAGACCAACCAATAGAAATACATTTGCAACATTATTCCTTGACAAAGACTGGAGTTGAACAGTCTGAAGTTCAATTTCTTGTGTTTGAAATTACAGTTACAGTGCAAACCTGTGTCAGAATGTTGGAGAAAATACTGAAGTAGTGTTCAACGTTCTTTCAAAAACGTTAAATTCGAGGAGACAACAATGGCAATACTTTGGAAGACAATCATAAATGTAATTCCTCGAAATTGAAAATTCATCTTTTTTTTCTGTAATATTATGTATTCACACTATACTTTCTATACAATATACAGTATTGAGAGTGGTTATGAAGTTTGAAAAATCTTAATAATTAAAAAAAAATCATAAATGTGAGTTCCTGACCGTGGAAGCCGCCCGCGGTGCCCTGCACGTTGTTGAAGTGTTGTACGGACAGGCGCTCCACCAACTGGTGCTCCTGGATCTCCACGCTGGTGCAGACCGTGCTCTCGCCGTGCAGGAAGAACGAGAACGCGCACGACAGGTACTCGCTGAAAACGACAGAGGAACGGGCGGTTAGATTAGAACGGAAGTGCGCCTATGTCAACTGTTCACAGATCCTGACAGGGACAGATGCTCTTGCCACTACACACAGGCTCAATGTTCAAGATAAATTCTCTTCCCTTTTTACACAAATTATTACATATGCAAAGTGGAACAAGGCTTAGGCCTGGGAAAATTAATGTTGTGTTTCCGGTTTCATTCCTGAAAAAACTAAGGTCAGTTGTAGGTAGGGATTTTCTTCTTATTTCAAAGTATTTATTTTCGATTTTGACTAAATGATCCAACAAATAAACTTTAACAATGCATTGGGAATGTTTCAAGGAATTATCCACCTGTTAGATTTTAATTACACAAATATTTCACCCGATTTACTGAAGAAAAAACTGCTTCTGAAAATGTGGTAAAAGAAATTTTAAACTTCAGAGGGCTTGAAATTCAGAGGCTTAGAAATTCAGATCGAAATTTTCTAGCTTTACCAAATGGCTGCCTAGGGTGCTCGAATTTTTGCTAGGGTCGGTCAAGAAACCGGGAACACAATTTTTCTTTCCTAGGCCTAATGCTCCTAAGGACTACAACCATTTCCAGTAGCTCAGAAGTCAGGAGAGTGGCAACAGCCAGGATTGGAGCTGACATGCCTTTCCACACGAACCATGTGTTCCCTCATGTATTCTGATGGTGGAAGCGACATCAAATACGGTCGCTGGAGACCCATCACCGAGATCAATGGAGAGCATATGCCCATTTCCATATGACATATCCATGTGCCATGTCGTATATAAGGGTTAGGCGAGATTGCTTGACAATGGGAACAATTGTACTGCAACATCAAAGTACTACTATACTACTACAAAACCACACATATCTATGTATTCTTAGGAAACATGCCAAAGATCTATAGCAATGTTACAACCTACTACACTATACCATCATTTTGAAACAAGTCTGGAAAGAGCCCTGTGACAAGAATATGATATGAGAACCTTGAATATCATTGGGAAGAAATGGAGGTTTGGGCATGAATGCTTTGGACAAGAGCACTCAGCACTCGTCACTTTGAATTTGGTGAGCAATTTTGAAAAATTTTTAAGGCACCATATTCGAAGCGCTATAAGCTATTGGATGTAAATATGATTCACTTATCAAGGAAAGAACAAGCTTCCCTCTCAAGAATGCCATCTTGATTTTTGTGAAATATGTAACTACAAAGATAAGTTTGTTCTATGTTTGTTTTGTCTTTCCTAATCACAAGTGATTGTTCTCTTATTGCTTGGCTACCACCTAAAAGCAATGTCCGTTAGTGCATGATTGTGATAATGGTGTTTTTCTGCAGACAAAGCCTAAAAAACCTTCCCATCCCCTACGCAAATGCACCTGTACTTTTTGCTAATACCTGACATAAAGCTGAGTGTGTCACAACAACTAGTGTTTACATATCCTCAAACATATATTTTTGGCTTCATCAAGAGTTTGCCAAGTTATCAAGCACTATTTATGGCACAATGTTGTTTTACCGTGTTATGAATTGACTTACGTACACTACTTTGTATTTACAAAACCTACTGCCTAAAGGGAAAATATTACATTAGAGTATCATAACAACATGATACCTTAGAGCAATGGTTGTAACGTCTATCCAAATTATATTTCAAACTTCCTACACTTCACGGTGTACATGTCACAACAAGTTATCTTAACTGACCCGAGGCATTCCCACATTTTCTGGGCACCCCTACATTACATACATACATTCTCACTGCTTCAATCATCGTAAAATGACAGAATCAGACGACATCAAAAACGCTAAGCTCCGGAGAGACAAAACAGAGCCATCCCCTTTAGTGCAATCCTGTCAGGGACACCCGCGCCAAATTACATTACATCTCCTGTCTCATCTGTGTGCCCGTGAACTAAATAGCCCGGGTTGTAAAGGATGATCTCTTCGCCGTGTATCTAGTTACACCGCGATAACCATCAGTATGCAGGCGACGCAGCGCGGGACCGGGTCCTGCGCTCGCCACGATAAGCGCACGGGTAGGGTCTATAACGCCATAATGCCGCCACCTGAAGATAAAACGAAATTTGGAAATGACGATATTTTCCCCGCCACCGGCCAAGCCTGAAATTCAAACCCTCGCCGGCCGAACTTAATTCCAGAGGTCACGGCACAAACAGCAACAGCTAGGAAACGACCTTTCCATTATAGTGTGGAGACATATTTACTGCATCTTGTGTAGAAAATGAAGCGTTATCAACAGGGGTAATTAATTAGCTTAATGTGATAGGGAATGGTGTGGGGAGGGGGATTCATCATACGCGAGCGTGAATTCATAGGGCTGTAACTTCCTATCTAATTACTGTATCAATCAATTTCAGGGGGTGAGGTAAACAGTGCTTGAAATGAAGAGGGATTCGCGGGGAATCGACTCGGGAACTGTGGTTCAAACAACGATGACCCAGGCTCTCACTCAAGAAGATCTATAGCTGATCTGGTAAAGTCCTTTTCGTTCTTTCCTTGCTTGCTAGGAATAGAATTGCTAATGAAAAATGACAACCAAATCTTCACTCAAAACCAGGCCACTTTGAAATTGAGCAAAACCTATTTCTGGATTTATGCCAAATATGACAAAATAAAATTCATTTCACTGAAAACTTGATTTGATGTCATATCAAATTTATTCTTACATAATATTCTAAGTAAGTCAGCATGGCATCATACTTTTTGATGTACAAGAAAAAAGTAAATGGTAAGTTTTCCAGAAAAGCTACACATGTTCTTTTTGTTCAACAGCTAGTGCGTGTCAAACTTGAACTTGTGACGATAAAAGATCATCACTTTCCCGGAAACCCTAGTAACTTCCTGTCCACCTTTATTTGTAAGATCCCTAATAATCGCCAAACATTCCAACTGTGGCAGATTGCGATGCCCTTGGCCAAGGACGTTGGAATTCCGGCCGGCACCATTCCATTCCGCATCCTTCCCCGTAGACTCATCAACCCGCCGAAAGATGGATATTCCGGATCACTCGCGGAGACGCAGGCGGTTTGGCCGACTGGGCGGCGGCTATTTGGCCATCAGCGATGCGCGCTCGGTGTATCGGCCCCGTCCCTAAGTGACACAATCCGCATAACTGACCCTTGCTCCACACACACAGCAGAGAGTGGTTAACCTCCTGGTACCGTTACTTTCCGAACGATTCAGGTGTAAACTGCCCAACTGCTGTTTGCCGTTGCCTGAATGGCTTTTCAGGTGGCGTGAAAGCAAAGACAAGCTGCCCTACCCTATTGATCGAGACACCCAAATGTGCCCCTGGCAATCATAGGAAGATTAAGTACCTGCTATCCGATTTGCATGGTTACATCTGGATGTATCCATCGGTTGGGGGTTACACTTTCAGGCTACACTACTCCCAGACATGGAATTTTCCAGGGTCAAGTAATCTAACAGTTTAAGAACTCCAACAATGTATCATACTAGTAAAGGCAAACCCTATAAATTGGCATCACTTTTATACATCCTCAATTTTGATACATCCTGACATTATGTATCATTACCTGGTTTTATCGTTTAAGCATATTTTGAGGCTTGAAAAATGAAATATCATGATAACATGTACATGCTACCCTAATATATAACCTTTACCTATTTTCTTATGGACTATCTCAATAAGTGTGTTCACTTCATTTACAAATTAATTCATAGTTTTTGGATAAATTCCGTTAGTCACTGATAAAAAGGAGTGGATGCTACTTGAAACGCCTGACAATTTTCAAAACCTATCCAGTTGCTAGAGTTTCCTTGTGTATCTCATTACCTGGATGTCTAACCTCCATTGAATCATCTAGATTTTTATAACAATGATGGCATATCAATAATCCAGATCAATCAAATTAAGTGTCTACATAAGATTTCGCCACCTTAGATGCTAGCAGAAAATTTAGAAGGCCAAGTATTCAGGTCCTGTGCTGAGTGTTACTTGAGAAGGCTTAGAGAGAACATGTTATGTTGCCATGTTGTTAGCACAGAGTGCTGAATGTGCCCCGGGCCCTTTAGTCTCCACCACTCCAAATTCCAGCAGTCATTAATCTTGTGCTAGAGGCATTCATCATGCTGAACTCAGCATTCCAAATTCAACTGCTTTTATATTTCACAGCTATCTGCATAGCTATGGGATGCTGCTATGTTTCAGTAGCCTTTAAAACTGTCATGGCTCATGACAGTTAATGACAGTTAATCCATGACAGTTAAAATTTAAACATTCAAATGAAAGAAGACCCATCTAAAAATTACAAT
>NW_017802379.1:6703194-6817081 GCF_001625305.1 Branchiostoma belcheri | reverse complement strand
TTGGCAACGGACACTACATGGCAACGGACACTACACCCTCAAGGTTTTTGACATTATTTCATATAATTACAGAAATAGACTAGAAATAGCTACTGTGTTTTAAGTCAGCATCTTTAGCTGTTTCAAAACCTGAAATCATATGCACCCACAGCTTTTCTATTTTAAGTTATTACCGAGCAACGGACACTACACATTTTCTCGGACAAAAAAGACAGGTAACTGTAAGCCATCAGCCATATTAACCCAAAGGACAAGCAACATAAAAACACATGTTTTGTGTCATATATGGATGTACCTTGCATAACATGCAAAATAGCCAGTTCTATCACCATCCTTTTTAGTACAGGGAGATAAGTTAATTGCAATGTGTTAATTTATGAATTTTACATAACGTGTACAACATATTGATAAATGCGCTCTAGAAAAGAGAAATTTCCAATCATCATCAGGTTTTTTGCAAAACATATCAGACTGAGCATGTCTGAACATATTGCAAATCTTTTCATTCCATTTTTTTGTTCCCAAATTACTTAAAAGCATATTTCAAAAACTGGCATTTTTCAAGTGCAACAGCATAACGTGGATTTTATGCCAATTTCTGGTCTTAAATTGGCCATAGCATAAGTTTTAAACATCTTAACACCAAATCTCTTCCTGATTGTCTGGAAAATAACTGTACTAGTATAACAAGTTTGATAAATGTCAACAGAATGCGATAAATACAGAGTAAGATTGACATAACGATGCACGATGCCATTGGCACACCCTGATCTCGGAATAGTCGAATGTATCGGGAATGTTTCAAGGACCCGTCCACCTGTTAGCTTCTGGACAAATATTCTACCCGATTTACTGAAGAAAACGTTGCTTCTGGAAAGGCTTTAAAGGACGTTTCAGACTTCAGAGGGCTTGAAATTCAGAGGCTTAGAAATTCAGATCAAAATTTTCTAGCTTTACCAACAGGCAGCTAGCATCGTCAGATTTTTCCTAGGGTCGGTCAAGCGACCGGGAACACAATTTTTCTTTCCTAAGCCTAATGTTCCTAAGGACTACAACCATTTACAGTAGCTTGCAAGTCAGAAAAAGTGGCAACAGCCAGGATTGGAGCTGACATCCCTTTCCACACGAACCATGTGTTCCCTCATGTATTCTGATGGTGGAAGCGACATCAAATACGGTCGCTGGAGACCCATCACCAAGATCAATGGAGAGCATATGCCTATTTCCATATGACATATCCATGTGCCATGTCGTATATAAGGGTTAGCAGAGATTGCTTCACAATGGGAACAATTGTACTGCAACATCAAAGTACCACTACACTACTACAAAACCATACACATCTATGTATTCTTAGGAAACCTGCCAAAGATCTATTGCAATGTTACAACCTACTATACCATACCATACCATCATTATGAAACAAGCCTGGAAAGAACCCTGTGACAAGAATATAATATGAGAACCTTGAATATCATTGGAATGAAATGGAGGTCTGGGCATGAATGCTTTGGACAAGAGCACTCAGCACTCGTCACTTTGAATTTGGAGAGCAACTTTGAAAATTTTTAAGGCACGATATTCGAAATCCTATATGCTATTGGATGTAAAATATGACACTTGTAAAGGAAAGAACAAGCTTCCCTCTCAACAAGTATGCCATCTTGACTTATGTGAAATATGTAGCTACAAAAATATGTTCGTTCCATGTTTGTTTTGTCTTTCCTAATCACTAGTGACTGCTCTCTTATTACATGGCTACTAGCTAAAAGCAAAGTCCGTTACCGGTAGTACGTGATTGTGACAATGGTGTTTTTCTGCGGACGAACTTTAGAAAAACCTTCCCATCCCCTACGCAAATACACCTGTACTTTTTGCTAATACCTGACGTAAACTTGGGTGTGCCATAACAACTAGTGTTTACATATCCTCAAACATATATTTTTGGCTTCATAAAGAGTTTGCCAAGTTATCAAGCACTATTTACGGCACAATGTTGGTTTACCATGTTATGAATCGACTTACGTACACTATGTTGTATTTATGAAACCTACTGCCTAAAGGGAAAATATTACATTAGAGTATCATAACAACATGATACCTTAGAGCAATGGTTATAACAGCTATCCAAATTCTATTTCAAACTTCCTACACTTCACGGTGTACATGTCACAACAAGTTATCTTAACTGACCCGAGGCATTCCCACATTTTCTGGGCACCCCTACATTACATACATACATTCTCACTGCTTCAATCATCGTAAAATGACAGAATCAGACGACATCAAAAACGCTAAGCTCCGGAGAGACAAAACAGAGCCATCCCCTTTAGTGCAATCCTGTCAGGGACACCCGCGCCAAATTACATTACATCTCCTGTCTCATCTGTGTGCCCGTGAACTAAATAGCCCGGGTTGTAAAGGATGATCTCTTCGCCGTGTATCTAGTTACACCGCGATAACCATCAGTATGCAGGCGACGCAGCGCGGGACCGGGTCCTGCGCTCGCCATGATAAGCGCACGGGTAGGGTCTATAACGCCATAATGCCGCCACCTGAAGATAAAACGAAATTTGGAAATGACGATATTTTCCCCGCCACCGGCCAAGCCTGAAATTCAAACCCTCGCCGGCCGAACTTAATTCCAGAGGTCACGGCACAAACAGCAACAGCTAGGAAACGACCTTTCCATTATAGTGTGGAGACATATTTACTGCATCTTGTGTAGAAAATGAAGCGTTATCAACAGGGGTAATTAATTAGCTTAATGTGATAGGGAATGGTGTGGGGAGGGGGATTCATCATACGCGAGCGTGAATTCATAGGGCTGTAACTTCCTATCTAATTACTGTATCAATCAATTTCAGGGGGTGAGGTAAACAGTGCTTGAAATGAAGAGGGATTCGCGGGGAATCGACTCGGGAACTGTGGTTCAAACAACGATGACCCAGGCGCTCACTCAACAAGATCTATAGCTTCTTGAAGAAACTGATCTGGTAAAGTCCTTTTCGTTCTTTCCTCGCTTGCTAGCGATAGAATGCTTATGAAAAATGACAACCGAATCTTCACTTGAAACCATTATACCTTGCAGTTAAGCAGCACCTATTTCTGGGTTTACGCCAAAAACTGACAAAATAAAATTGATTTCACTGAAAACTTGACTTGATGTCATATCATATTTATTCTTACATGATATTTTATGTAAATCTGCACACCATCATACTTTTTCATCCATACAAGAAAAAAGTAAAACAGTAAGTTTTCCAGGAAAGGCTGCTACATTTATTGTTCAACAGCTAGTTCAAGTGTGTGTCAAACTTGAACTTGTAAGGATAAAAGATCATCACTTTCCCGGAAACCCTGGTAACTTCCTGTCCACCTTTATTTGTAAGATCCCTAATAATCGCCCAACATTCCAACTGTGGCAGATTGCGATGCCCTTGGCCAAGGACGTTGGAATTCCGGCCGGCACCATTCCATTCCGCATCCTTCCCCGTAGACTCATCAACCCGCCGAAAGATGGATATTCCGGATCACTCGCGGAGACGCAGGCGGTTTGGCCGACTGGGCGGCGGCTATTTGGCCATCAGCGATGCGCGCTCGGTGTATCGGCCCCGTCCCTAAGTGACACAATCCGCATAACTGACCCTTGCTCCACACACACAGCAGAGGGTGGTTAACCTCCTGGTACCGTTACTTTCCGAACGATTCAGGTGTAAACTGCCCAACTGCTGTTGCCGTTGCGTTGAATGGCTTTTCAGGTGGCGTGAAAGCAAAGACAAGCTGCCCTACCCTATTGATCGGGACACCCAAATGTGCCCCTGGCAATCATAGGAAGATTAAGTACCTGCTATCCGATTTGCATGGTTACATCTGGATGTATCCATCGGTTGGGGGTTACACTTACAGGCAACACTACTCCCAGACATGGAATTTTCCAGGGTCAAGTAATCTAACAGTTCAAGAACTGTAACAATGTATGGCCAACCCAATAAATTGGTATCACTTTTAATACATCCTCACTGATGATACATCCTGATTTTATATATGATTACCTGGTTTTATCCTTCAAGCATATTTTGCGGCTTGAAAAAAGAAATATCATGATGACATGTACATGCTACCCTAATATACAGCTTTTACCTATTTTCTTATGGACTATCTAAATAAGTGTGTTCACCTCATCTATGAATGAATTCATAGTTTTGGGATAAATACCTGTTCAGCCACATATTCCGTTAGTCACTGACGAAAAGTAGCAGATGCTACTTGAAACGTTTGAAAATTTTCAAAACCTATCCAGTTGCTTAAGTTTCCTTGTGTATCTCATTACCCGGATGTCTAACCTTCATTGAATCATCTAGACTTTTATAACAATGATGACATATCAATAATCCTCCAGATCAATCAAATTAAGTGTCTACGTAAGATTTCTTCACTGTAGATGCTAGCAGAAAATTTAGGAGGCCAAGTATTCAGGTCCTGCGCTGAGTGTTACTTGAGAAGGCTTAGAGAGAACATGTTATGTTGCCATGTTGTTAGCACAGAGTGCTGAATGTGCCCCGGGCCCTTTAGTCTCCACCACTCCAAATTCCTGCAGTCATTAATCTTGTGCTAGAGGCATTCATCATGCTGAACTCAGCATTCCAAATTCAACTGCTTTTATATTTCACAGCTATCTGCATAGGTATGGGATGCTGGTATGTTTCAGTAGACTTTAAAACTGTCATGGCTCATGACAGTTAATGACAGTTAATCCATGACAGTTAAAATTTAAACATTCAAATGAAAGAAGACCCATCTGAAAATTACAATTTTACCCATTCTGACACCTTTATAATTTTCTACATCTTTTTTTCTTCAAGAAAAGCATTCACTATTCTAACTCTACAATTCTTCATGAGAATTATACTTTCTAAATTATGCTTTTACATACACAAATATCTTATAGCATTCTTGAATATTCATAATTCTGACAGATTTTAAATTACACATATGTAAAATGGGGGCTTCTTTTAAAGAGCGGACATCCTAAATAACAGTTTCCTTTCTAGCAAACAACAAGTAGTTTTTGAGTTTCAGTTTCAGTTTACTCAGATCCACACTTAGCATACATACTTATATACAACTTAGCTATTCTTCCTGTGGTCTTTCACTAATACACACAACGCAACACTACTAGAACTACATGACACAAGAGAAAATATACACAAAGATTTGAACTCTGCCAAAATGGTAACACCAGAAAAACCTCCCACATAAAAGTATGAATGATCAAGCTTCCATCTGACAACCCTCTAGTCTGCCAGCCGTCACCCATCTGCAGTCAAAGTGCCACCATGTTAACAATTCTACACATGTACAAAATCATGCCACTTGGCAAGAGATTTCCCTTCAGGTTGGATAATGACATTTGGGTTTGAATAATTGATGTCCCTCCCCCCAGTACCCAAATCCAAGGGCACAGTGGCCAACCGTGAAAACAAAAGGGAATGTGCTCAAGTACAAATGGCAAAACAAGGAAAAATGCTGATACAGCAGTTTAAAGGAAGACCATGCAAAAGGCTTTAAACTTATTATCAAAGAATAGACCAATCCCATAGCCCCATCTACCTTAGGTCAAAATGTAGGACTGCAACATAAAAACATGAAAAATGACAAACTTATCAAGCCACTCTCTCATTGGTCGAGCCAGTAATTACCATTCTCTCATTGGCTGAACTTTTAATTGTGATTGACAGTCAGGATCCGTACCTCATATCTAGCTATGTGAACTGTAGCATGTATGACACACCCCTTTTCTCATTTACATGATTTTCACCCGATATGATGAATTGTTTGATAATAGGAAGTAATATCAACACAGAAGCTACACATAATGAAAACAGATTAATTCTAGCAACTATAGAAAACAAACATGTGTCAAAAACAGTTGCAATTGCTTTCCGATCTCTGCCAAGGTTCTTTTCATGTATAAGCCTATCTGGCAGGCCTGAAGCCTCCCTACATATGTTAGATTAGATAGACAGGTGTGACTGATAACCTAACCTTTTGCACTCTGCCATAAAATATCCCGCAGTAAATCCCTATCCCTAAACCCTGTAGCAGCTACCAGCAAACTCCGTCAGTAACGAGGCTAATTATAACACCAGCTCTGAAACAGCTGGTCAAATTTTGTATTGTGTGTCCTTTGAGTTAGTTTAAGGTCATATGGATGATGTTATGTCCCGGGAGACTTTTACCTTCCTGGTATCACACCATGCATCTTTAATCAATACTGCATGTACTGTGCACTAACACAACTGAGCACACTATAAATCGGGCGGCAATCCTCTATTACTTTGGGTGGGAGAGTGGCGCCCGGATTTTTAACAGGTGACATCAGTGGTGACGATCTGACAAACATGAAACAGAAGTTGACGCCTGTCTCCTTTTTGCCTCATCAGGCATATTTCCCTATCAGATCTTTCCTCTGCTACATTGCTTCCACTAATCCTGGGTGAACTTGGGGTCAGCGGTTGTCATGGCAACAGTGGTAGTCATGGCAACTGTTGCAGACTGTCCCATGTCAACATAGCAAGGAGCAGACTGGTTGAGACAGGCCAAGGGATGGGGTGAGGGGCTGTTATAGGGGGATGATCCACTAATTATGGGTCAGGGGAGGAGGTAAGGGGCTATTACAGGCCTGGGACAATCCAGTAATTATGGAACAGGCAAGGAGAGGAGGTGAGGGGCTATTACAGAGGATGATCCACGAATTATGGGACAGGGGTTAACATTACGGGAAGGATCCACAAATTATGGAAAGGGGCTGCTAAGGGCATATGACTAATCCAACAAAGTATGACACAAAGTTGAACCAAATGGATAGGTTCAAGGAGGTCATTTGGATCATGTACTATTCAAATAATTTTGAACCGACCCATTTATGTGGAGAAATATCCTCCAGTTTAACCTCAGAATACCTGTTTGCTACTCTTCACTCTGTTTTTGTTTATTTTCATGTTTACAACCAGAAACGAGAGGTCAGCGGAGTCAGGCACTTTGCCGCTACTTGGTGGAATCCTGCCGTCTCCACCTTTGGCCCTTTAAGTTTCCTGCCGCATTCCAAGAATGCTGGAGAGGATTCTCGAGTACCCACGGATTTATCAATATTTAAGTCACCAGTCCATTCCTCAGTACAACACAGTGTGTCTGTTATGGAAGTGCATGGTGTGTGTTGTACTTCACTTCATGTACATGTATGCATCTGACTCAATAAACTTAAACATGAGGTCTTTTACATTCAGATAGAGAACCGCTTCTATTCCATCAGTTGAAGAGTTATACACACGTTGAAAGACCAGGAGTAAAAATACTTCGCAATTTTAACAACACCTCTACTTGCTTTTCACATTGCAAGGTGTTCCTTTGTTTGTAAAATTACAATATATGGAATACTTCATAGACGTCCAGCTATTTTGATCAAGATCCTCATCAATTTTCTTGTATAGCTACCTGCTCTATACTCTTTGTAAGATAAACAAATTGCTAGTCCCTTACACCTGCCATTGAAGATCAATATAACACCCAGGCCTGATGCCAGTTCAAAGGCAGAACAAACACCTGTGATGTACAAACAAGGGATCAGGTCTTACTCTTTCACTAATGCAAATTCTACAGCAGACTAAGTGCTCAAAGACTTTGTCATAACGGTAAGCCTTTCCTGTACATTCACCACAACATGCTACCATAATTACTGCTCTAGCCTTTTGTTTCATGTCAATATGCCTTACTTAACCTTGTCCCTGCTGCCTAACTCCTGAACCAATACAAATTTGGTGCCAAACAGCTACCTTAGCAGACCAAGGGTTAAAAACCAAAGCTCATATAATGCAGTATCCATATCAGGGATTTTCAACTAAGATAGATAAAGTATCAAAATCAACCATAGATAAATATTGGTTTACCACATATCGATATAACATTTCACTACCCTTTCCTTTATCAAATTAAGTAGAGAAATATCATCTTGTATCTTATATAGAACAAAGCAACACCTGCAATTAAGCAGTACTTTAAAAAGTATGCCTGTTCCTAACATCTTTTACCAGAAGAATATTTAACCCACACATAAAACGATTATCCTCTGACAGGGCTCGAAATACTGGTTGCATGTTTACCTTAGTGCACCCAAATTTAGACCTGTGCACTCAATTTTTGTGTGGGGTGCACGTAGGTTTACGGGTGTAAAGATGTTAAATGTATAGTGGTATACAGCATATTCTTAATATCCAAGGCTAAAAAAAATAATAAAATCATTGTTATAGTACATTTACTTAGAAATGAAACATAATTAGTTCTTGCTGACATTCTACTTACATGGTACACCCAAAATATTTTTTGTGCATCCAGTTTTTTTGGTTGGGTGCACCAGTTTACCCAAAATGAATTTCGAGCCCTATCCTCTGAGCCAGTTACTAGGTAGCACCTCCTAGAGTGATGTTTATGCTAATTAAGGCCTCCTTGTTTGTGTAAGGCTTCAGGCCTGGCTGTGAAGAGGCACATCAGGCACAAGTGATGGACTACAACACATCTAACCTGGCCTGTAGCCAGCGAGGTGGGGGAGATTTCAGCCCTCTCCTAGAGAAACAACACTGCTGGGAGACTGAAGCTGAACACGCAAACCTTCCCCTGGTCGGAGTGGAAGTGTAGGGTTACCATGGTGGAGGAAATAGGGCCTTGACTGGGGTAACATCAACAACACCTAGAACTAGTAATCTCCAAGCAGATCATACGGTGGGAAGGCAGTATCCACCCTCGGTGGCTAATGGACACTCCTCTGGCCAATGCATGGATACTGCCTTGCCACCCTATGATCTGCTTGAAGATTAAGAACTAAGGCTATGCGCAGATACATATGAACAGGGACAACAGGTGTGGACCTAAACTTTAATGTACCAAAACAAACTAAAAGGTACTTGAACAAACCAAAACAATAGTGGATACCATTTTCTATATCAAAGATGACAATCATGACAGTTTGAAAGTTTCTCAGTCGAAAATTTAGAAAGTTGATACAAAATGTACTCTTGCTCTGAGACTAAAAAAATGCAAATGCAACTCCTTAGGCAAAGAATGACTGGTTACCACTAAAGCAAGCCATTGTCTATATGTAAGAATAATAGAATTTATAAAAAATCTTTCCTTCCTTAACTTCAATCCAGGTAATAACTTGATCAAACTTCTTAATCTAGCAAACAAATAAGAAGACTAGCAAAACTGACTAAATAGAAGACTGAAACAGACTAATTTCCTAGTAACAAAATCAAATGTTCTACTTTTGGCTGTTGTTTTCCCACTTGAATCCTGCAGTAAGAAGCCCTATAACTATAAGAAGAGTGGTGCTGTATTTGTAATGGGATCTGACTGTATCACAAGTACCCACAAACAACCCTGCCTAACCACTGTCTCTTCACACCACTACGTTTTACAGCGAGCTTTACATTTATGGACCTCTAGTCTTGTCAATAAAGAAAGGGCCTGTCAAATACATGCAACAACATGGCCATAATTTACACCTACATGATAACAAGCTAGGTAATTATGACTGTTCAAGTCCTGACAACTTTATAACAGCTGTTGACAATGAATTTGAGAGCCAATATACACTCGCATTGTTCACAATATACTGAAGAAATAATCCTGTATCAGATTAAAATACTGTCTTCTGAAAATGCTGAGAATTCATTTTATATCATTTGGTGAGCTAAATTATAATGTAGCAGCTAATCATAACTGAACTGTATTCAAAGGGCTTATTGGATCACATACTTCAAGTTCCACACAAATATTTTCATCTCTTTAAACTGTTGGAGTATGACATGTCCATGCCCCAAATAACCAAAGCTAGAAACAACACCTATATGTACAGACAAGTATCCGAGGTTGTTCTAGCCAACAAGGAGATCTGGTTTAGGCTACCAAACACCCAGAGTAATGGGGGAATGATCTGTGTGTCAGGTATCATGTGTCTGTCATGTCTGTCTGACAAATTCACAACCATCAATAAACACTGTAACACTACCCCAGCCCTGAACTCCCAGTGCCCCCCCTCCCACAAACACAAACTGGGAGGATTGCTTCCTATGGGGGTGCCCCACTAATCATTGCGTCAGAGACAAACCAAATTACCTAACCACAACTGGAAAGGCTGGTATTTGTTGGTAGCAAATACAGCATATTTCAGTCCATTTCTTCCCGTTTCAATACTCCAATAGTTTGTAAGAATTGTTCTCAAAAACCCACAAAAAAAATTGAGAAATTGAATCCATCTAACAAAATGGCAGGAAAGGGGGAAACATGGGGAAAACGATATATTTCATCCATATAATGGTATGGACTGAAATATAAATATTCAAGCAACTAAACCTCTCGTGAATACATGCAGTTGCCCCCTTATTCCAACCCTGAACTCTATCTTCCATATCGGTCTACTCATCAAATTTCCTACTTGTACTACTGTACTAGTAACATTGTAACAAAGACAGCTAGGCAAAGACCTTTTAAAATCACATAAATCTAGCAACAATGCTAACCACCTCATAATCACATAGGCCTAAAAGTAAATACAAAGTCATAGAATAATTCATTGTGCAAGATGGCTGACAAAGAGCAGACCAATTATATCAACTACTAAACAAGAAGAAAGCATTTCCATGGGTAACAGCTGCCTGTAGATTTTCCCCTATTATGGTCCAACCCCCCATTGTGCGATCCTTATGGTTCATTCCAAGTTCACATGAATACATTATCTAGGATCAAAGAACACCCATAAGTGAATAAAAAACAATCCCTGCAAAAATTTCATCTACTTCAAACAATTGTAATTTTTCGTCTCATTTTTCTGATTGACGTTTGAATGGTGTGCAGGTAACGACAGATTTTGCGCAGTTCTCAACCGTTGCGGTAATAATCTTTCAACATGTCAGAAATCTGTTCCTGGGGGTCAAAGGTTGCCATCCCATAATGACCTCCGTGACAGCTGGCAGGTGGTCTATTCATAAACAGCAGTCCTTCTCCAAACACAGGCACAACTCAACTTCCAACATCTGCCTCCAGTCTCAAAAGGAAGACACCAATCTTACAACAGTTTCCTCCTCATTATTGGAAGACATTGTTGCTTCAAACAACAAGCTTTCAAACACTTCCACAAGCTTTCAAAAGGCTGGCTGATAATCAGATTAAAATTGCTCCTGCAATCCTTTCTTGTAATCTGATCGTGTTTGCTTTGAACCCTGACCTGTGCCTCAACCTTTAGCTTGCCTCTGCAATGCCACTGTTTCAATTTATCACCAGTAGCCAAGTATCTTGAGGGTCAAGTACTGTATCTAATCCGAAATAATGCTGACGATTTTTTTACAACAGGGACTTGCCAAGCATAACTTCATAAACATCCTGTTAATGTGTAACTGCATACCTCTTAGGAAATGTGTGTTTACTACAAGCCACTTCTTTTCGAACAAATAATTACATCAACAATAGCAGCCTTCCAATCTCTTTTTATCGTGTGATAGTCGAACGTCAAAGATAATGTTCCTTGTGTTTAACGATCGGCGGTTGCGATAAGCTTGGACCTGTTAACAATACCTGCCAACAGGTGTGGGCTTTGTGCAAGGTGTCGTGCCCCGGGGCGGGGCCAGGTGAGAACAGGCCAGGTGTACAAGTCTGGGGTAGATAAATACTACCGGTGCCAGCATGCCTCCTGTACTGTCTGCCTATAGACTACTGCAGACAGGAATCACAAACAACCATTCATACACAGGGCTCCAGATACTTTTTTCTGCATGCATGCACTGGTGTACGTAACTTTGAAAAATACCTGCACCAGACAAATTTTAATTGCAAAACTTAGAATTTGAGAAGTATGGATCATACTAAGAACTGTTCAAAAACCATTGCCATTATTTCTCCCATACTTCAAATATTTTCAACCTATTACATGGACCAGTGCAAGTTAGTTTCAGGTAGACATGAGAAATACCTGCACAGCTCCAACTTTTCCTGCACTAACCTGCAATATGCAGGCTGTATTTCCAGCCATAATTTTCTCCTTGCCAAATACATCACCTGAACACAACTTTAACATCAATTTTCATGCCAACAAAAGTTGTTTTTCCAGGGTGAATTACTTGATTAATTGACTCGAGTTCAAGTTCAAACAAGCTTGAGCAGCAAGCTGGCTATCACAACTCGTGCACCCATCCAACAAAGTCTACGGTAACTTTTAGATATCCGCTCTGTGTCGCGTGTCTTTTTGGGATGGTAAATGTCTTGGAACGTTGTGACAGACTCGTTGTCACCAGGTCCAGACAGACAGATGGCTTGGACGCATCACCGCTAACTGGTACATCAATAACCCACATGCTGCCCAGAGTTTCCACAAACAAGTCGTTTCCACAACATCTCAGACTAACGTTTGGACAACACTTGAATGACTGGGCAGGCCATGCCTGAAAATCATACTCTTAGGCCACACCAATTTAATTTGTTGGTTTTCAGATTCGCCTCTTCATTTTTTTCTGATTTACAAAAAAAAAAAAGATTCTAGTTTTGAATCAGCTCAAAAATGCTTATATTTTGCTATCGAGGAAATTCCTTTTCTTCCTAGTTGTTACAGTTTTTCCATCTATCAATGCAGTGGTTTGATTAAAAGTTCAAAATTCATTGTTTAAAAATTAACCCAGCCTTTGTGTTAACTTCATGGCTCCCACCGTTGCATTTGGGGCTATAATAGGATACCTAGACCTGTTTTTAGTTTTATTTTATTTTTTCGCCCTGAGGCTTCATATTTTTTTTGAAAAAAATCAGGGAACCAACAAATTAAATTGGTGTGGCCTTAGGCCAGTGCAGGTATGCAGAAAAACATTTTGATCCCTGAACATGTTATGTAACTAGCACAAACCAGCAAAGAAAAACATGCATAAACACAGGTAAAGCTGACAGAAATCAGTCTAGACTACTTGAATATTCATCATTAGCAAAGCTACTGTGATATCTGTAACAATTAGGTGGGACGGGGTGACACTGTTTTGGTTCGACAGGTTGCAGAGGAATTCAAACAGGTAAACAGGTTGTTCTAAGAAGTAACACATTCAGCCAGCCTGGTACGAAATATAGGTCACCGAGCCACCACAAAAATCCAGGGCTTTTGTCACTTCAGCTGTGGCTGTTGTACATTTTCTCTACACATCTCAAATTTCTAGTGGTGTTTTAAACAGAAATTTCAAACTGTGAAGTTCTGTTAAAGTACAAGCAAAGGATCAGGTACAATTTTATGTCTCAAATGTAATCTTTTTGTTTTGATTTCTAGACGTTTTAATAGACTTAGTTCCATGCAAAGCCAGCTATGAAAAAAAAAACACCAAATTGATACACTACACAGCTACGGTGGTATTCAGGATGCAAAATATACCGGAGAGAACACAGCTGATAATACAGTGCAAACAAGAATGTGATTATAGCTTATGCCAAGGTTGCAGAGGCATGATGAAACGTGTAATAAGAAGGTGGGGTCACCATCAAATAGGTGTTTAAGTCAGATCGGTGGCTTCAACCTTCAATTTACGACTGTGTTCACAGATCAGTTAGCGTACGTTCAGCGCCATTTCGGAATGTTGAATCGTGACATTACACAGGGTACTGCAACTGGCAATTGGCACCCGATGTCCTTAAAAACAACAGTTTGGCTAACGGCCATTTTGAGTGGGCTACTTAACATTCAAGCCAGGCTTTGAGTCTCGAAAAACTGAAAAGCAGACGCGCCAACCGATCTTTCATTTACCCATCACTACCAGTTAACGTGTAGATTTTGCATGCGCACAACATACAAATTGCAAGAAGTTTCAAGCCTTCCTCTGGAATTATTTCTTTTGAAAAATACCATTTTTCTCCTAGCATCTTTAAAATCTACTGGCCTGCACATGATAGACAAATCGACCGAAAATGGTATGCAATTGAAACCGATTTTCTTGAAATCAAAACAACTCTTTTTCTTTACAAACACAGCATTACTAACAAGCGTGGTATGTTGGTGAAGCCAGTTGGTATTGTAAACCACAAAAAGGTCATTCCATGGGTAAGAGCAAACCTTATACCCCTTTCCTTGTGGTCCCTACTGACCAGATAGTGGTGCTATGCCAGGCATTTCCTCTTGGGCTAGTCTGACACCCACTCAGCCCCGCTGTCAAATCGGGAGTCGCCTTACATTTGACTCCATTTTCCGCAGCCTGTGAAGTGTCCAGGATCTGCGGCACAGGTGCTGCGGACTGCTGCGGACCCTGTCGGCTTGTCCTGGGCATCCCCGTACCTAACCTGCGGCTTCCCAGGGGCCATCATTAGCACATGACAGGACATGTCTGCCTCGCTAACTACCTTAACTTTCACTGCAAGGAAATACTGTAAATCACTCTATGTTCGCAGTAGCAAAAGTTTGCGATCTTAGAAAAATTTATGACCTCCAAAATATCGACATTCAGACTACTAGAGATTTACATAACAAATGCCATCACATTTATGTTATAATAATAAGTTTTGATTGTGATGATTTTCGAAAACATCACACTTAAACATCACATTTAAAAGCTCTTTGCTTTACACTAGAGTACTCTAGCATAATTGGCATCACATTCATTGATACAATTTAGAATTTTTGACTAGGCTGATTTTTCTAAACAACAGCAAAATAAATCAAATCTCTTTGCTTTGTTACTCTACCAAAACATTTAGCATTGCAACATTACGGATAAACATTTTGTATGACTTTTTCCAACAAAGCACACCGTATTTGGTGACACTTCAATGTTATTTGCTGCTAACTATTGGAGTCATCTAACCCGGTAAGTTGCAGGAATGAAAACATGTTTTTGACCCAGTTGCCGACCAGCTCAACACTTGAATGCTTGGCAACTGTTCAACTGCAACTGCATCCTTGACCTCTGACCTCCCCAACACAAGAGAAAGGTAGTGTTGGCTTTGGACATATGTCTGCATCTAAAGCACCTCAAGAACTGACAAAGGTTTGGAGTCTTGGAGACAATAAGCATAATAAAATTGATTTTTATCAAAGACTACTCATTTAATTTGTAGAATTATGCAATCTCTCTGACCTATTCTAATATTTGTTGTAACTGATTAAACTGTATTGATAAACAAGTAATTGGGTCGTCATATGTTGCTACCATGTGCCCAATTTTAACATACTCCTCCATTACAAAAAGTGTATTTGGAAAAAAAGGAATGCATATAACTAGCCAAAGCGCCCCAAGTTTGCCGCATACTTTTGTTTCTGAATCATGCAAAGTGGTTTTTATTTTGCCATTTCATAAACCAGTCATACTGATTTATTTTCAGTCCCTAAATTCAGACTAAAAGCACACAATTCCACAGGTAATTCACTGAGATTGCTACATTGGGTCTGAACTTAGCTCAGCGACCCTAAGCCAGTCAGAAGCAGTTTTATCAGGTATGTAAGGCTGTGTTTAACACTCTGAATACATAACTCAGTATGACCAATGGAGACTGTTGTCACTGTGCATTTCATACTTGGTTAAGAGTAACTAAAGGCTCTGGGAGGGTGAAAACAATCTCCTTAAACCAACAAGCCTCCCCATCGTCTCCAAGAGAGTCTTATCGCGGCGGCTCCGTAAGTCTGCCCCGAGAATGGCGCCTGGTGCGACCCATCCCCCAAGTCACCCGTCAAGACATCAATATAACAGTCGGCACGCAAATTAGCCCAGAGTCCTGGGTGCAGGTTAGGTCCCCACTGATTACCATGGCTTTCTGAGGCAACGTTTTGTAGCGGAGCTCTAAGCAAGGACAACAACGATGAGGTCTTAGGAGCGATCGAAGACTTAGCAACAAAAAGGGGAAGGTACTAATGTCGAGCCCTGTTGTATGGAAGAGATTAGACGCTCTAGCCAAATGGACCTTGTCCCCTAAGAGATATAACAACGGTTATGGCCAGGCTTGCTTGCTAAGTACTGGATATAAGAAGCTAAACAGAGACATAAGACAAGACAATAAATCTGCTCATCATGCGTGCTGACACAATAGACACACACCTGTCTCAAGAAGTGTTACAGGTGTTACGTTTCGTGACAGACTCTCTACCTGACCCACATCCCTTTGTGCAAACTAAAGGCAAGATCAATTGTAAACAGACACCTATTTTTCTTCTACCAGTTCTGACCGCTTGTCTCCCAAATATGTTGTTCCAAGCAGTTTTGTTATCATCAATAACAAGAAGCTTTCCTTCTGTAGTTTATGGCAGTAATGTAGCAAGAAGCATTAAGTTTTAAGACTCCCAGTTCCACCTGTCTTGTTAATAAGAATAAGGGAGGCAATAGAGAGACCATAATAAGGGGTTAGTGGGTTTTAGATGCAGGATTTATGATTCCTTTCTTGCGAGCGTGGCTTTTATAAGCTCAGAATGTAGGTCAGGGTGGTGTAAAATGCTTGGCTGGTTGTCTGTTATTTGCTCGAGCGCAGCTAACCATAACAGCAAGGTGTGGGCACCCACCTGCCACTAGAAAAATGTTGTGGCCACAACATTAATGGCAACTGGACCTGTGAGAGGCCATGTGCTCAAGTCTGTGGTTTAAAGGCACCCAACGCAATTTCAGGGAGGCAAAATGTAAACTATTCTGAATGAGGAAATCTGTCTGATTGATATTGACATTTACTGCCATTTCTTAGCTCATTTTTGTCATCAATTCATACTTGAAGCATTTGAAATAGCTCAAAAACAAGCTACGTGAGGTGTCTCTTTATTTTTGGGTACCACCTATAAATAGCTAGAACCTGCATGTGACACAAAACAAGCGTTTGTGCCTCACAGATATCAGTATGCTATGGGACAAGGTTGATTCAACTTAGTACATTAAAAGAATGACCAGAAAATTGACTTTGAAAATCTAGTTCTGACACCCTGAAATTGCATTGGATGCCTTTAACATTGTCCTATAAGTATTAACCAATGCAAGCCAGCTTTTTACCATTGCAAAAGAAATGGCACATCTGCAATGCATACTCAAGGTCACTTATTTAGCACATAGACAGGTATATCATAATTTACAGCCTCAATCAATTACATCTCCTACAATCTGAATTAACTCACAAGTGGCAGGCCAATAAACAGAAAAAACACGTTATGCACTGTCAACATAAAACTGCAAACGTTACAACCGACTGGTTAGCATTTCCTTTTTACTAGTCTTGATAAAACTCAAGATATGTTTATGCCTCTCTCCGTATGCGATAAATCAGTCAAAATACGGTATTTTGTAGTACTGTGAAGCGTATAAGTTACAAGTTGACCAGACACATTCCAAACATACTGGCGGTAGCAATGACATCAGAAGTTATGTTTAAAGTTTTCCTTGTGGCTTCTAGTCTCCCTTACAATAGGTGATAGCTTTACGAATAGATCTACAAACATACCATATCTGTCAGCAATAACACAAATTAATTTTTTTTAATTCATAGATTATGGTTACTACGAACATGGAATCATATAGATATTTTTACCTTTGCTATAATCTAAGCTTCCCAATGGACCAAAGTTTCGCCTTAAATTTTCACGGCATGGAATTTTGGCACCCCAGGAATTTCTGTGGTCCAGGTATTTCCTTCTTCAGTGGGCAAATGGGAATAAAAGCCACAACTATCTGCAAAATAATCTAAGCTTGGGCAACCAGATTATAAATCCAGGTAGCTTACAGACAGCAACAGTGTTCTTAATGTAGTTCAGAACAAATCTCTTTGACTTGGTCTTACCACCAACTGCACCTAAACAAACAAGCTAATATCTCAACAAAAACTTTTCCTATAAATCTGGTTTATTATAGAATTTATATCCTATTGGAGCTTATCTGAAACATGGCAGAAAATATTGACAAAATGTCGAGAGTAGTGGCATGCATATTGGCAAAATTCCCTGCCCCCACAGTCAAACTTTTGATTTATTTTAAGATTCAAGCAAGAGCTTTTTTTTCACATACTGTACTCATCTCCTGTGTACCAGTTTCAATCACGGACAAAAAGTAGTGAATGCTAGTGCAATGTCTGATTGTTTTCAAAACCTATCCAGTGGCTTGAGTGTCAATTTCCTTGTATATCTCATTACCTGGATGTCTAACCTTCATCACATCTCCTATTTCATTATTCTGATCCGTATTCACCTAGAAAGACTTTATACTTCAAATAGAGTAACTGTCCCAGTGTTCCTAAGATAGAAACGTGGCACCAACAGCTTGCTTTCTTCTCAAACATCTAACAAAGCCAGAACACCTGCCAAGAACATATGTGGTCTCAAACTCTACCCGGTGCAACTTGCCCTCAACCTTCCACCGCCAGACATAAAACACATCAAAGTGACAGAACAGACATCCAAAGCCTTTACAAAACGCATGGAGGTAATAGTCCTGACAACTTCTTCAGTTCCGGAAGTAGAAATAATATACGCCAAGGTAACAATATGACAGAATGACAAACTGCACCCCTTTGGTGATAGAAATAGTGGAAACCTGCCAAAAGCATTGGAGACGCCACTATCAGTGTTCTAACATAACCTGTCTAGACTAGCTTGACACCTGATGGTAGGAAAAATCAACTCTTCTCGTCTGATTTCAAAAATGACCTAAAGAGTTTAAAGCGTTGCCCTTTTGACAACACTTGCTCCTTGTGTTGACTTTTGTTTTCAAACCATGACATTTCCTGCCACAAAGAAATACCACCAAGCATTCAGAGTGTCGCTGACAACTCACAACTTGGTAATTCACCTCAAATTCTAAGATCTGCTGGGAAAAGGTCTTAACACCCATGTCTAGACATTTGAGTAGTGAAAAATACCACAATACCTTACAATACTGTACAGTAAGCTTTTAGCATATTAGCGCGTGAAAAATGACATGTTGTAAGGAGCTATGTACTTACCATTTGTCGTTCTTGTCGGTGCCTTGAATGTACGGCCGCACGAACCACCTCCCCAACCGTACAAAGTCCGCAGACAGCAAGTATCTGCACAGAAGGGGAAAGGGGGGGAAGAAAACAACACAGTTCGCTGTCAAACCAAACCAAAAACACACAATGGATAAACATGACCCGCGGCGCGACCTCTCATGTGCGCGTGCAATGGCGTCATTTGTGAAAACAGGTAAAACACCCTCCAATCAAATTACAGGTATTGTGTACTCTCACCCTGGGGGTTTCCAGGAAGGAGTCATTCGCTACATTTAGCTCTGAAAAAAAAAACACCATGTGAAACCCCTTATTGATCCTCTCTTTCTAGGAAGTCACAGCCTTGGGACATTTCTCCAAAACTACTTCTTTTCCTGTTTCGACTCTTGAGGGTACAGGGTTGATTTCGAGTCTCTGACATCGCAGTAACCACATATACATGGAGAACAGGCTTAATTTGCTGGTTTGCCAAGGGCCACATCAGGGTTCTCAGCAGGATTTTTTCACAGCGTAGGGGTCAGGTATAGGAGGGCAACTTTCTGCAGCGCGAGTCGCGCACCGAGTCCCCAAAACATGGGTCTGATATTCTCCCCCAAAAATTTTGTAACTCATATTAACCACTTAAGACACTATTTATTGTTTATTGGGGGACAGATTTTGTTTTCCCTCTGTTATAGCTTCATTCTTAAGTTATATTTTCATTTTTTTAAAGATTAATGAAGCTTCTGCCCCCCAAAACCACCCCTACACTGGTTGAAACACAGTGTAGGGGGCTAAATCACAGCGTAGGGGGTCAAAATCACAGCGTAGGGGGCCCCTACGCTCAAACAGCCTGGTGAGAACTATGCACATTGTCAAAATTTGCCCGGTCTCGGAGGAATTTCTTCACCTGCATAAACGATATCTATAGCCTAGAGCCTGCCTACACTACAACCTGGGGAAAACACATCAATATATTAATGTACCTCTCAGTGACAGTTACGTATTACCCTGTAGAGTAGAAATTACAATAACATGGTATATCAGCCCAAATAATCACTTATCCATATCAGATCAGACAGGGGGGATATTCACGCTGCCAATATTATGTATCCGTAATTACTTCATAGTTATGATTTGTGGTTGGGAGCGGGTTAAAATTCACAGAAATGTGTCCACTTGTGCATTGTCGTATTGTTCTTAATCTTATAGCTTTGTTGTTAAATCAGCTGAGTGAGTGAGTGAGTGAGTTAAATCAATGGTCTGTGTTCGGTGGGGTTTTAGAAACTACACATGTACATGTGTACACATGTTTCTCATACATGTACATTTGTTAATTTTTCACATACTTCTGATACACTAAATTTCTTAATAATACCAATATTTCTAGTTGAAGAAAAATTCTTTCCAACACAAATTTGCCTCACATGTCAATTCCATGCAACAGTAACTGTTTTGACAAATAATTTACAACAAAAACCACAATACTAAACAGTTACATCCTACTTTTGTTGTTTACAAATACAACACTATGGTTTAACACAACACTTATTTTAGAGTAGACTTCCTTAGTAGACAGGAAGACTTTGCCAGTTGAGGATGTTTGGATTATATATTTAGAACCTGATAATACAGCACTCAACAACAGTTCAGACATTGAAATATGGGTCAACTAGGAATTGGTCTGTGTGAAACTATTTGCCAGAGGATATTAATTCCATTTCCATCTGATTTTCATTCCAAATACCCAATAATTTCAACATGATTTCTGGGGACAGGTAACAGTAAAAATATTTCACCTAAATCATAGCTGCTTTACGTATTCTACATATTTGGGTAGTTTTGTGATGAAATTGTCAGGCTAATTTTTAACGTAAGGCTGCCAATTTAAGTGTTTCGCATTCAAGAAATTCCTGTAGAAAAATTTTCGTAACGAGTTCTGTAATTTATAGAAGACTTAATTTACATGTCACAATTTTTGAGACATTTCTGCAAGAGTAGAGACATGTTACGAAGATAAAAAGCCAGGAAGCCACTTGAGGAAAGCAATGGGTGCTGACAAAATAAACGCTGGCGATGACATTTTCCGCCTCGGCAGGTGGGGGCGTTAGTCCGGACGTACTATCGTAATGATGAATCGTATCACGGCACCATCATACAGCATTAAGGGATAAATAATTCATCGCGCGTTGTGATGATATGCACGCGGGTGCTCAGTCCAAGATTACCTCTCAACAGCTTTGACTTCTAATTAAGCCCCGATTTTGACCTCAACAAAACCATGAACATTGGTCAACTGTACCACAACCACCTACAAGTGTGCCTAAAAATCACACACAAATTTTAATACTCCTCAAAATTTGAACATTTCGTATACACTGCAAAAAAAAAATCCTATTCTTCCCAAATCAAGATAATATGTGAAATATATCCCACATAAGCCTATATTGTTGGTTGAAAATTGTTCTGACGATTTTTGGCTTGGGTTGCTAATATAGGCAGCGTGCAGTGGTGTACATATGGTCCTCCCTAATACCATTATGTATTTTTACTCATGCAAAAATTTGTGAGTAATTGAATTTCAATTTAATCTGGTGGCACATACTGTCAGTTATGTTATTTCCCCGTCTGAAACATGCCACAAGAAAAATCACCAATGATACACTTAGCAGCCTGGCTAAGCTACCACATAAATACTTTGTGTGTACAGAATTGAATTGATTCCACTCGATAAATAATCTCTTATCACACCGGGAAGCCTGCAAATGGCTTGAAATGACAACTGCCGCCTGGCATGCTGGTATCAAGTGTTAACACACCTACCCTTTTCTTATCAAATTGGATTTGCCTGTATTAAATTGTTCCCAAAACAAGCATATGCAGGAACATGTCATAATTCCCACTATCATTTCTTTATACTGTAAACGAATGCATGAAAAAAAATCAAGTGCCCCAAATTTTGTTCAACCTTAAAATCTGTTTCTGTCGACACACTATAATTTGCATGCCACATCACAATATGGCACAGTCCCAAAAGTAATTTTTTTTCAGACACCACTGGGTCTCCAAACTAAACATGACCCGAGGCCATGTACATTTGAAAAGAAATCATTCAAAACTTGTCTTCAATGTTATACAAGAAAATATAGCATTCATAACAATGAAATAACGAAAAAAAGGCAAACAATATGCCAGTCTTAATTATAGGAAATAGCATTAAGGAAATATAATTAACACAAACGCTTAATGTAGTAAGGAGCTCAACACCAGCTAAAATATACAATAATATTATGTATTCACAAAACAGTTGGCATAATTACACTAATCAGTATGCTTATATTTTTTCGGTATCTATAACAACACTGGCGACAGTAGCATTACATGAAATATGTCAACAATCAACAGTACTCAGGGGTCAACTGATTATTTCTTGAGGACTGTACTTGAAAGTAAGCGGTTTTCCTTACCTCTCCAAGAGATTGTGCAAGGCTTTGAAAAGTAAGGTCCGACACTCGTAGGATAACTCCTTCTCCCAGGACCCCTGTTCCACATCTGAGAGAGGGAGGGGGGGGAAGACAAGTTTGCATTAAAAAACCAGACACACTCAAACCACTTGTGCTGGGATATTGATGTTAGGAGTGACAGAAAATGAATAAACAATGTCTGGATGTATCCAGGAGAAACCACTCTGATTGTCGCTGACTGCGAAACCTAAGCCAAACGCATTACGTCCATAATGCCTGCCCAAATCACTTTTCAAAACATAGCTGCAGGTAGCGAAAAATTTCTGTCAAGCCCCACCGGCTAAAGAAAGATAAATTCCCCAAATTTGCGCTAAATCCTTTGATATGTGGAGTCGTCGGAATGATTTGGGGCCTGGGCATTTGCAGGCTGAAGTGGCTAGGACAAGAACAGGCATGACAGATTTTATAAATGGGTACGTTTGGGGGCACTTTCGGTACAATGGCAAGACCACAACATGGGGCATTATTAAACAGGGGCGTTAGAGCTTCCTGAAGAGATTGTCAAAAGAAAATAACTACACAAGAAGTTAATCAATCAAAACACACATGTATACGGTCCTGGAAGCTTGTAATGCAAAAGACCACTTCATATGAATCACATAAAATCATGTTAGGGCCAGATTACAAAGGTTGACCTGCAACATGCAAATTGCTGCCAACAGACCACAATCCATTCAGCCAATTCCTCGCCCCAGGCATAATCGTCAATTAATGATGGACGCAGGCTCCAAAAGAAAATGTTGTTCCAGATTTGATACCAATTTTTCCCTAGGAGATTCCATATATATTACCTCCTTAGTGTGCTGTTGCAAGGTTTGAAATAACCACGAGAAAAAAATTGAGACTGCAGAAAAAAATTGAGCAACTTGGAATTTGCTGAGCTAAAAACAACTCAATTTGGTATCACATATCACAAACAATTTGTAGAAAATACACAAAAAATTGATTTCAAGTCCAGTGTTATTACTGTTTAAGAGGCACCCTCAAGCCATACTCAGATGCCAGGAGTGAAACCTACACCTGGGCTGTCAATTGCGTGCTATTATTTGCTTAACAGATGGGAGGGATAAAGCCTGAAAGGATGTCGCCACCCATGTCTGTGTTTCACCTGAATCTGACCATTTCACACGTTACTAATATGCCACAGGATTTTATCTGGCCCCTCTAGGCTTGCAGGGTGATATTATTTGGCAGATCTAGCCAGCCTAGCTGCTCGATTGTGACCTAAAAGCGTTCAAATGTTGCCCTTTTGGTAGCACCAGGCCCCCCTACTGATTACACAAACGTGCGATCAAGCATGGACGTGGATCTACACGGCCTACACCAGAAAATCTGCTCTCGCATGCCCGCCGTTTCATTAATCTTGCATTGCAGGGGAAATATTTTCGCAGTGGACGGTTCCTGTACGGGCTGCAGCTATGTGGAGTTTTTCGCCGTAACGTAACGGTGTGACAGGGGAAAGCGAAGCGTAACAACTAACATGTATGGAAGGTTGATACATTTGAAGGGGCCCCTGGGGGGTGACGTACCTTTCAGCTCGGGGTGTAACACGTCCGTTAAGTCGGGATCGTCCCCGTACCAGAATATCCACAGCTCCCGCTCTTGTTTCGGGGTTGGAGTCGATGGTTCGCCCTGGAAGCTGTCTCCCGGGAACTTCGGGGCGGTGCTGGGGCTGAGACGGCGCCACACGCAGAAGACGTCGGCGGCGAGACACTTGGCGAAGGAGGAGAGGATGGGGTCCTCCAGGGGCCCCACACCCGCAGGGCACGGGGCGCGTAGCCTACGCCATTTGATACCTGTCAGGTCAGTCTGGTGAAAAAGACACAAAATCGGCATTTTCCGATCATCAGTGGGCAAGAACCACACGGCGAGTGAAAATATTTGTGAAATGAAACAGTTTTGCGCCCTCCCCACCGCCGGTTATTTGGGCCTCCCAAGGCCACTGCAAAGAGAAAGAGTCGATAAACCCTGACCCGGGTCTTTTACGTCGCCCCTCTCAGGCACCAGAAGCGATGTGTAGCCCGCCAGGGGTGAGATACAAGCCACCCAGAGCTTTCCCCACAAATTATGGGAGAGAAGGTGCTATTTACCCAAACTATGGACGAGGTCGCAAGCAAAAAAATCGATGTGCCACACAAATAACTTCTCTCACTTACCAGAGCAAACACATTTGAATGGCAATCCTCCAGACTACAACCGTTCGGCACGGAGTTTGTAGCGCTCATGTTCCGCACATGGCTACACCCTACTCCGACGGATATTCCGAGGGCCTGCGGCGCGAAATTTGGGCCTAAATCCGCACAATTTGGGCCCTAAATCCTGGTAAAAATGCTCACAAGCTTTCAACCTCCACAAAAACCTCAATAATGGCGACAAGATGAGGCGCTGCGCAGTCGAACGGCGCTGATTGGTCGCCCGGCCGTCACGTGACCGGACATAATAATTTATTCACTCCCACCGCAGTCCTCATTCCGACCTGTATAGAAATGTCAAAACTCTAACATCATTCCAGAGACAGGCTTGTCATTACTAAAACAATGTTCCAAATACCGAATTGTGCTCAGTAATTTGTAGAAAACCTTTCAAGATGGCAGAAAAAATGCAAACAGCTCGCCATTAGGCAGGCTAGAAGAATACAAACTCAATAGAATGAATCGCATGTTGCGGAAAACTGAATTAAAATATTTCGAACCCGTAAAAGTAAAGTTCACAGTGTACTAAAATCATTATATGAGCTTCTTAGGAAGCCATATAGCTCCATATGTCTTACATCTTATCGTGTGAGCAAAATGTAATTTTGTTCATCGTATCATATTAATTAGTCGACAATAGTAATACAAACAGGGGCACATTCAAACTTGGTTAAACAATTAAGATATGTAACGTTATATAAACAAAAAAATTGACACGGGAATTTTATAGTGTATTTAAAGAAGTCACGACTGTTTATATGAAGGCGAAGTTTCGCCAGACGAATGTTTCATGCGATGTGAATCATTGAAAGTGCTCAACGGAAGTGTTCCTAGTGCCCTATTTCCTCGTCTGGAACTTGACTAGAAGCGAAGGATAGACGGAGGATATATACATAAACCCTGGAGAAAGTCCAATGTGTGTCTTAGTAGCCCATTTACTGAACTTCACTCCCCAATTTCACGGTAAACTCAAGATTCTCAACTTCGTCACAAAGTAGGAAATGCGATACTTGAGGGTCAAGGTCAAAGTTGACGTCAGTCTGTTGTTGTTGTTGGGTCACACCATTCTCAGTGGCACTGTCTTCTGGGAGTCAAGCCCCGGGTTAGACTAGCAGAAGTTAGATTATTATATTTCAATGTTTATTTATCCGTATGCATGTTTCTTTGGTTGTTTGTTTGTTTGTTTGTTTGCTTGCTTGTTTTTTTTCTCATACAGTGTTATCTATTGGGTTTATCCACCCCTTTTCTCCACTTGGAAGTAGCTTTCAGGTGTGAATTTGCATCATAACTGTTAATGCTGTTGTTGATGTTGTTTAGCCTGGTTACCTATAAAAGAAGTTTATTGCAAATTCATGCCCGGAGGCTAATTGCAAATTACAAACATAAAAAAAAACATTAAAACAGAGTATACTGAATAACTAAAATCTACATTAAGATAGGTAGTTGTCTAAAACTATAACTATGTCTAAAACCATGTCTGAAGGGTTTGAATTCTCTTCTGTAAACCATGGAAGACGTAATGTCCCACCTTTTCCAAAATATGTGGGTTTTGGGAAGTTACCAAACCTAGTTTAGCTGCCGAATCTCTTTCGTCCTCTCTGAAAATGGACAATCTAGTTGGGCAATTATTCATTAAGTGAACTGGGTGTCTCTAGCTAGAGGACCACAGTGCACTGAAGACGTCACATTGGCGCCAAGTTCCATACAATGCCTCCGTGGACCGTCTTGCGCGATTCTTCACTTTCTCACCACTTCTTGGAACGGTCCCAAGTTTCAAACTACCAGATGGGCACTTCAATGGTTCTAAGCGCACTGTGAACGCTTCTTCCCGTCTTGATATGCACTGGAAGTTGTCTGAAGTGCGGAAATAAGGGACTTAAACATAAAGAACCTGTGGCGAAGTGAATCCGAGTCTTCGTGTCCGGATAAACCCTTAATTGGAACCAAAATAAGTCTGGCAAGGTTGATAACGATTCTTCATGTTTACCGAAGGAAAACATTGTTTTTGCTCAGTTTCTTACTCTTCTTCTTCTCCAAGTCCAAGCAAATAAGGTCAATGTTCTGAACCAGACGTCTGTCACCATGGTAACTGGTGTTGAGTTACATTATGTTGCAATTTTGTAGCAGGAGGGATTTAAACTCCTGTCTCCTCGGAGATTACAGTTTATTAACGATCCATCCAAAACGTCTTGAGTTATCGTGCTAAACCACACATACATACATACATACATACACACATACATACATACATATACAAACGCTACCGCACATATCCTCCTTGGCGAAGGATATCATAATGATATCATCAACTTCCACAGAAACTGTCGAAAACGCATTAATTTCCAGTCCTAGGGAACACCTACATTTGTACAAGTTCATAGCAAGTAGCACGGAAATCCGAGAAGACCTTGTTGATAGCAACGATGTTGCTGTTGTAGTTCCTTGTTTGAAGACTTCTTGTTTATGAAGGAAAGCACGCGATGACAGCAGCATTCAAGACTTTGCGGGCGACAGAAATGGACCTTTTTTTTTTAATTCAACAACATAAAAAAATACACGAGCACTGAGCGCTCTAGCGATTGCTTATTTTAGCCTCACTACTGAAAAAAATTATACAATCTATGACAAATTACAAAACAACAGGCGTTCTGAAACACAAAGATATGATATACATGTAACATGTAAAAAAAAGTAGATCATGCATTATTGTGAAACTGAATGGTTTAGGTAGCTTCAAACGTTCAGTCAAATGTAAATCGTCATGTTTCTACAATATAGGCTTGGGTCAAAATCAAAAATATTTCTGGACATGTACACAAGAAAAGTGAACCCTAAGTAATAGGTTGCTGGTTTGTTCAAGCAAACTGTGCAGACCGCTTTGGTGAAAATCATTGGAAATGTCTATACCTCTGATGAAGCCTCTACCAGGCTTCGGGCCGACTGGAAAGAGTAGTACGGCAAAATGTACTAGTACTCTCTAGCGGACCAACTCCGTCGGCATGTTATCTCTCTTTTTACGCCGAACTTGAAACAGTTACTGAAGCAACTGATTCCAGAATCGTAACCAGTTGCTTGAGTAACTGTTTTTTTGGCGTATCTTTTTACCTGGATGTCTAACCTTCACCGACGTATCTCTCTCAATTTCTGGCCCGAAGCCTACCTCTGATATCTTCAAACACGTTGATCAAAAAGGCTGTAGCTTTGTCTTGTGCCCAGAGGTTTGACTTCTAATGGGGTTATTACATGTACATGTAGAGGCATGAATCGAACACGTGTCTTTTGATTAGCGCTGATGACGTCTTTCCGATGTCGAGAAGAAAACCGCAGATCAATTCATACCTAAATCTTATGATATGTACAATATGATACGTTGTTACAGTTGAGCACACAGAGAATATATCATGCATACGAATTATCATTTCTCGGGAAAAATGAAAATATTAGGAGAAAGGTAGATATTATGCCACATTGTATACACACATGCAAGCATGGATTCGAATGTGTGTGCACTGTGTATGTACAATGTATGTAACGTTATGCATGTGTGTGCGCGTGTGTGTGCATGTGTGGCATGTGTGTGTGTGTGTGTGTGTGTGTGTGCGTGTGTGTGTGCGCGAGCGTGTATGTGTACGTGTGTGTATATTTATGTGTATGTATGAATGTATGTGTGTATGTATGTATGTATGTATGTATGTATGTATGCATGTGTGTGAGCGCGTGTGTGCATGCGTGTGCTTGTGCGCGCGTGTGTATGTGTACGTGTGTGCATATTTATGTGTATGTATGTATGTATGTATGTATGTATGTATGTATGCATGTGTGTGCGCGCATGTGTGCATGTGTGTGCTCGTGCATGTGTGTGCATGTGTGTGCGTGTGCGTGTGCGTGCGCGTACATAATTGTATGCAATTTTAAATCTACATATACACATACCTGTATCATGCCTCCTTGGATCCATCTCGCATCGCTAAGACTTCACAATTTATGACAACTGAGTCCCACGGTCTCCTTTTCGATCCCCTTAAGAACGTTTTTCAGCTATCACTGTAAATCTACATTCGCAGCTGTGTTCTTCTGACGGCTACAGGATATTGATGTTGAGTGGACGATATCAAGTAACACCAACTTAGAAGGTTAGCCTATATGTACTGTTTTTCTTCCTCTTGTAGTGTGTCAAGGATTGACTTGGAACAGACTGTAGTGTTTGTAAACATGAATTTGACAGGAGAAAGTACGGGAAAAGTAAAACGTTCAGAAATACTAGTAAAGAACATGCTGTAAGAAAAATGCAAGTTTCCACTACACAGAATTTTCTTGAACAGTTAAGCGATAGACCAAGAAGATATGTGCCACGCCCCCACTCCGTATATATGTGTATGTATATATATGTACGTGTGCAAATTACGAAAAGTGGTTGATTCAAAAGAAAACGTTAGAGGCATATAGTAAACATAAAGAAGTAACGCCACAAAACAGTAAGAAATAGCGAGAAACGCCGTTTATAGGTGATGTAATTCATGGTTAGCCTCTACCAGGCTTCGGGAGGCGGCAGGAAAGAGTAGAAATTGACCAAACAGAGAGATAACATGCCGGGGAAGTTGGTCCGCTAGAGTGAACAGTTCGGGTGCGACAAACTGTATTCTCTAACGCCGGACCGACTACCGTGGCATGTTATCTCTCTATTTCTATTTGGTCAATTTCTTCTCTTTCCAGTCCCCTTCTGAAGCCTGGTAGAGGCTAATTCGTGGTAGCTTATCAAGTTAGTGTCCCCTCCCCTATCCCTGCTGTTGTTGGGACTCAAAGTCACACCGACGTCACCAGGCATGTATGACGTCACGGCACACGCCCCGCCCCCTCCCCGTCCCCACTTGACCTTCCCCGTCAGAATGTGCGCGCGTTCCGACCCGCGTGCCGCGTCATGTTCGGGTCAGCACGCATTTGGTGCTACTAGTAGGGCCACACTGGCTTAATTTTATGGATGACATCCTCTGAAGACCCCCAGACTTGTGCGCGCGGGCGAATAAAAAATAATAAAATATGCTTAACAACAGGAATAAAAATAATAAAATATGCTTAACTACAGGAATACAAAGCTGGTATCGCGAAGTTGTGGTTGTACATGATATTCTATAATGGTATTTTACAACAAACCGGCACATGCTGGCCTTTTGTGGCATTTATGAGTCCGGAGTCCTCCGTAGTTACCAGCAGTAGCTACCATGGACTAAAGAGGATGGTACCCAGGCCAGAGCCTCGGATTTTATTTAGAACATGCGAAAATCAATGCTCGCGTGGATGTCATCCATAAAATTACATCAGTGTGGCCTAGGCAGGCTGGCAGCCTTGACTGTGGTCTACAGACGGACGACGCCTGTGTGTACTACACACGGGACAGGCCGCACGTACTACATGGAGTCTTGTAACTGGGGCTCGCCACATGCTATCGATGTGTCCACTTAGTGTAATTTGTTTGATTGGCTGTCAGGAGGATGAAAGATAGGATGTCACTTAGCTGGCGTCAGCACCAATCGCGAGAAGGACATCATAATTTGATTCATTTTAGAACTTGCGCGACCGTTCAATTTTCTGTCGTAAACCTATCGTGCAACAAATGTAACCAGGCCCTAAGGAAGCCTAGAAGAGACAAAATCCAGGAAAACGACGGGATTTAAGAAAGCAAAAATTCTCCATCAACACAGAGAACAAAAAGTGACGCAAAGGCGTACCATGCAACACGTTTATATTTATCGTTTGCTTCAGGCCCGTGAAGGACAAGATCTATAAAAAGCAACTACATACAGAAGTCATAGATTAAAGCAGCTGCATTTTTATGTTATGTCTCCAAGAATTGACATGGTGCTTAAATAATCGTACGCGCAGCCTTGCCCTTGAGAGTTCTGAAAATGGCATCACCATTGCCGAAGGTAAGGTTAGGAATGGAGGGCTACGTATTTTTAACTCCTCTGGCGCCACAGGTGAGACCAGATTCATTAACGTTATAAGGCCACACCAAGTAAATTTTACGGATGGCATCCACCGTAGACTCCATACCTAATGCGATAGGGCAAAAGAAAAAAACAAGGCGGGCCGAAAAAATCCCACATTTTCAAATTTTGACATCATAATATCCTTGTTAAACAAGAAATGATACATATATTGTGCTAAGTTTACTGCCAACTATTACAACATCTATTTGTCATTTGGAAAAAAGTTTCAATCATTGTTCCAATGGATATTTAGTTGGAATATCACATATATTTTATATATATCACATATATTTAGTTGGAATATCACATAAATGTAATAAGATAGTTTAGTTTTGTACTATTGTTGCATTACTGCCACAAATTGTACCATGTACGATTGTCGAGCAATAAAGTTCATTCATTCATTCATCCATTCATTCATATACACAGCCACCATCGCATATAAAAGCTATGAAATACATCACTGCATCAAAGTAAAAGACAAAACAATAAATCAGTGCCTTGTCTTGTCTCATTTCTTCATATTTATCTTCCATCCACGTTCCGGCATGGCAACAGACATCTTTGCCTATTTTCGCCATGTTGACCACTGCACTGTCACAGGGTAACAAAATTTCTTGTTTTTTTATTTTCAAAATCAGACGAAAATTATTGCGCGCCCTGATGTCATGCACTTGCTGTGGCCTTACCGATAAGTACATTTTGTACATGTACGTAGGGGTATCTACCGCCTGTGTCGCGATGCTGACGCGCGGCAAAGTTCTGACGCGTGTCAGAGTGATTCAGAATCAAGTCGATCACTTGATATCATCACATCTGTGTATCAGGGAATCGGAAAGGCTTCAAAAACGATTAGAACTAACTTGCTAAAAAGTCCGGCGATTTGGGTGCGAAAAGGCAACTAGCGCTGTGAGAGCCCACACACGAGATTCACTGTTTTATAGTCTTTCAATCAACAGATAATCTAAAGCGTAGTGGTGGTTACGACTGTCATGATACTACATGTACATGCACCACCGCTAAAAGGTAGCCTCCTGTGTAGGCCTCCGAGCGGGTGGGCGTCTGAATACTTGGTTTTGTAGAATTTTTTACGCGTTCTTTTGCCGACCATCGTACAACCAACCGGCCATCGTAGGACAAACCCGACTTGGTTCTACAATAAATAATGGCCATAGCGGCTAAAAGAACGCGTTAACAATATAATTCTACAAAATCCAGTATCAAAACGCCCACCCGGAGGCCTGCACAGGAGGCTAGCCAAAAAGGCAGACTGAAAGCATCTTACCGCCCCACAACCCAGATTTGATAGCCTATGCCCAGGTTTCGGGAGGCAGCTAGAAAGAGTAGAAATTTGCCAGAGAGATAACATACCAGATAAGAGGAGTTGGTCCGCTGGAGAGAACAGTTTGCCGCACCCGGGTGCCCGGAAACTACGAACCAACTACCCTGGCATGTTATCTCTCTATTTCGGGCCAATTTCTACTCTTTCCAGCCGCCTCCTGTAGCCTGGTAGAGGCTACTAATTCCAAACTATCTTTAGATGACGTTGGCCACATATGCATTGTGGAAATCACCTTCTCGTTGCTTTTTGATTGTTCTCCAAAACGGAAAACATTATTTCCCCGATACCCCGCTACTGTATACGTGATGTAACTTGAAGTGGCCAATTGCACCATGAGACATATTCAAACCGTAGGCGTTGAGTATATCTTCCATACAGGCCATTATCAAGACCGTTGGCAGAAAACGTGGATGTGTTAGCAATAAGGACCATTTAAAAGGCACACGCCTCAAGAAAAATAGCCAAGTATCGATACTTACATACCCGGGAAGCTATTTAGAAACCGTTTAACCGATTTTATAATTTGGACTACATTAGCGACCTTGTACGCCCGATAAAAGTCGATGTAGTCATACGATCACACATATCGTATTAGTGGTGTAATACGTATTTTATAGTTGGTAATGCCTGTCATGTAAATATCGTTATTTCGGGTGCTACGTGTGCCATTGATCCAATGTCATTGTCACGATGATTTTGTATAGAGGTTTCACGAATAGAAAGTGTGTGGGTGTGGAATAGTAAGATTTCTGATAAGATAAAAATGCAGCCAGATGGCACATCTAACTCTTTCAGTCCCACAAGCAAAAATAGCACCATTGAAAATGCATGTATTTGGAATCTACGAAAAATACAAACACCCACACAGACTCTAGAGACGGTCGCACACACAAACACACACACAGGTATACACACACTGGTGGACGCACCCGTACACACAAACCACACATTTAGATTCACACTGACACACACATACATACAAACACACACACACAGGTAGACACATACACACAAACCACACATTTAGATGCACACACCTACAAACACAATTAAACACAGACACACACACACATGGACACAAACAGGTAGACACATCATGAGGCAAAAATACGGACAAAAACATACTGTCAAAAACAATATCAGTCACGTCTTTGTAGTGAACTAAAAAGCACATGACACCATACGAAATAGTGACCTCAGCAACACAGGCCATAACCTTGAAAGGAAACTTCTGTAACGATCTGTCCTCGCCAGCAATCCCTTACGTGGTAACACGTACAATTTTAGCGTCTGTCTTTCCACGAAACATCACTCCCCAGGACCCATAAAAGGTAAGCCTAGTCGAACGTAACGGACGTCGGTGTCTTCTGTAACGACTCTTAATTGCCGACGTTTGGTGGTTATCCCGGAGGGTTACGGAGGTCTGACGTCAATTTCGTCTTTGTGTCCGATAAGGGCGACGTCGTTTGAAGAGCTTGGGGAGGGAGGGTAGACTACGTTGTTTGTGACGAAGATCTGATTTGATTCGGTAGATGAAACCGGTACGCAAGCTTTCAACAAAACGTACTCAACATTTCGTTCTGTCAAGCATTCGTCATTTAATTTGACAGAATTTTGCTACCTGTGACAGACAAAAATATGCCCGAATCTGACATCTTTACCGGACAAAAATCGGTGTGTAAACCTATATAAAAAGATGTCATTAAACTACGCTTAGTCTACCAGCAACATTTGCCCCTCAAAATGCAAGAAACAGTACTAGTGCTTCAGAGATGTCAAAATTTTCCCGGAGAGCAAGCCCCCAGACCCCTATAGTTTTGAGAGCTCGACATGACGTTACATGAAACAAGATTGAAATGACGGAAAACTTTTAGTCTGACTAGAATTTAAAATTAGAATTTAAGTAGCAAGAATGTGAAACTAGCATGTGACAAAGCATACAGCTTTAAAATTGACCACCTGTACACGCGGTATTCAACAGTGCACCAGCCCTGGAGCAACAGAGCCCGGGCCAGATGTGACGTCACGCCCCTCGTGTTTCGTGCGTCACTCCCGCCAACCGTCGTGCTCAGGAGACGTCGTTATCTGCTTCCCAGACGCTTCACAAACCCATTGTCACGCCGCAGATAGCAACGTGTCCGTCCAATTAGAACCCAGATAAGGGCACACCCTTTGAATTATCAATTCACACAAAGATTTCTGCCAACAGAACAAAGAGAATGTAACGTTTGTAGTTTGTAGTTTTGTACCTCCGAAAATAATTTCATCAGGTTGGTAGAACATAGGATATTGGTAGCCTCCATAGCATGCCAAAAGCTGGAGGTTTGGGGGGGTTTTCATGGTCTTTGTGAGCTTTTATGTGCTATTTTCTGATTGCATATAGACAACATAGCCGGCCTGGTTGAACTACCCCCGGTTTTTTAGAACTGGGCTAATCAGAAAACAGCCGAAGACCACCAAACCCCCAGTTCTATAAGCCTGCTAAGATATTGGGGTTTTCTTACACACAACACTACTTTGCTTAGGAATTAGAAGGTGCCTGATAGACACCGAAACGTAAGCAAGGTAGGAAGAATCCCTGGTTGTGTATAAGATAACCCCAATATCCTATGTTCAAGTTGTACTCGTACCATGTGTTGAACAGTTGAAAAACGAGAACTACTATACACACAAGTTTAAGTGATCTAGAGGCGCCACTGATAATGGTAGATGATAGCTGATGATAAGGATAGCTGACGCACGACTTTTATAATTGGCTTCACAGGAGTGTCACAAGTTGGTCATATGAGAATTGTTCTATTACAACAGTACTTAGACCAAAGATAGCACGAGTGGTGATGTTATACCAAGTCAACGTATCACAGAAGTGATAGTTTCTCTTATTCTTCTTTTCTTTTTTTAATACTTTTGTCTTCTCTCATTCGTAACGCGCGTTTTTACAATCAAATGGGCAACCGTCCAAAAATGTATACGTGCTCAACGTTACAATACTAAGTGAGATACACCGCATTTGGTAAACAAACAACATATCAAAAGTATACATGCAGATAAAATTTTAAACAAAATAAAACAAAACAACACTATAGTATTTTGTCTTCTCCCATTCTTCGGACGCCTTCTAATAACCAAATCGACAACCGTCCAAAAATGTATATGTGCTCAACATAACAATACTAAGATAGACCGCATTTGGTATATAAACAACATGTAAAACGTATAGAGCTAATTTAAAAAAAAACAGCGCCCAAAATCTAAAATTCTAATCATTTCCGAGTCTCATCACAACCTATCCACCTACCAAGTTCCATGACATTCCATCCAAAGCTTCTTGAACTGTCGTGCTAAACCACACACAGACATACATGTTACATACACACATACATACATATACAAACGCTACCAAAAACATAACCTTCTTGTTGAAGGTAAAAAAAAACACTCAAAGATGTAAGAATTGTTCAGTGGGAAAACCTGAACGTATTGCCGATTGTCTTTCGTGCTTACGAGGAAACGCAGACTTAATCGCATAGTAGTTTCCCAGAAACAAGTCCATCGCTATGCCGGCTTGTCACGCGAGGCTGATTATGGTGAGTCCTCAGCCCTTGGGACAGATATCGTCTTCCGACCTCTCAGTACACCCGTACTACTGTTGTTTACGTTCGCACATTAACAGGTTCAATCAGTAAGTACCGACATGGCTGCGTTTTTCTGACTCTCGGCCAAGTTTCAGACGTCTAGATCTGGTGTGGGCATCAAAACTAGCGGGCGCCTCTGGGAGCGGAAGACTACAGCAGCTGCCTTCTTAACGACTCAACACAATTCTATCACAACTTGTAAAATTACTAAAATGACTTTGCATTCTTAGAAATAGAATAATAACAGAAGTCAAGAGCATTGTGGAAATACTACGCGCACGTGTGTGTGTATGCGCACGTACGTTCATGTGTGTGCAAAGTATGTACGCGCGCCCATCACACAAACACAAGCACACATAACACACACACACACATAAACGCGCACAAACGCACAGTGAGGGAGAGAGAGCGCACACACAAACATGCGCGCACATACATACAAACACACAAACACAAAACACACACGCGCGCGCGTGCACACACATACAAACAAATAAACACACGTACACACAACACACACACACACCATACACACGAGCGCGCGCACACGCACGCGCGCACACACAGACACACACACACACAGACACACACAGACACATACACACACACACACACACACACACATATATATACTGGCACGCACGCGTGTATTGTGTTCGCACTTTATTACAGCCTTTCCTCTTCTATATCGATATCTTCTACATCAACTCAACTCAAGCCTCTGTATGATCCCTCACCTATCTCGGTCTCATTGTAAAAACATAGCATCATTTAGAACACCATTCCACCGGAAAGGCGATTTCGTATGACGCAAATTCCAACCTACGTAAGACACATTATCAAATTGCCATATTTGGTATCTCCCACTGCATCTGACTTATACTACCGCCTATTGTGAAGTCCAAAATCCAGGCGTTTCATTTGCTCCATTCCGAATTCAATCGGCGCTAAAGACTTAAGGACCGTTCAGTCTTCTTAAGGCTTATCCAGAGAATTAAGTGTGCTGTGCGTTTTGTATGCCCTAAGCAGTAATCTATTTACGATCGTGTAAATGTGTTGATGGAGGAAAATAAGAGGGAACAACTCTAAGGCTAAATCTGAAAAAGGCCACAAACAAAACCCTTGTTAGAAACCAATTTTGAATTCTAACGGCTCATATAGATTTATTAGCAACGGCCGTTTTCAAAATGTCATCCTTCCTCGCTTGGTTAGGCCATTGACTTGCGATGGCACGATTAAACTAGAATGCCTACTCTCCAAGCAGAGGTTGTGGGGGAATGATTGTTAGCTTTTTATATATGGCCGTTTTTTTGTCGCTACCCCCACCCGTCGGTGGCCGGCGACCTTCTCTCGGCTAATGGATACTGTCTTGCCACCGAAAGGGATCTGCTTGGAGATTATAGGATGCCAGCGAAAGCCAGTTCGTTCTCTGTTGTATAAAAAAAAACAGCCCCAAAACACGTGGATAAAATGTAGTATTGGGTACTCGAGTATCATAAAGGTGTAGCAAACTCACTCTCAGAACGTAACGTTCTATGCTACATTGGTTTTTGGAACGTTACGTACTAGAGGGACAATGTGTGAAACCATTTGCCACCATATCGCCAATGACCCGCGATAGATTGTATAGGCGTATTCACTTACCTAGGGGCGGCTGGCGACTGAAGAAGAAAGATATATGGGAAAAATATGCAAATCTGGTTTTCTGTGTCACTATATGCGTGGACCATTACCCTACAAAACATGATATCGCATATTGAAAGAAAAGTTCCTTTTTATATTACAAAATTGAGCAATGATAGGCAGATTTGGGTAGTAGCAGCTAGGTATGTCCTTGTGAATTTATTTGCGATCCCTGGTGCCTTTTTGGACCAATTTTTTATAACTCTCTAGTGCCACGCCCTCATTTCTGAGTCCGCACTATTTTTGCAACCCTCCCAGGGCACGTTCTAGACACTAATGACCGTGAATATCATCAGGACATTTATCAACTGCGTCAACCTTAATACGTCACGAAACATCACGGTAGAAAACAGGTAGTTCTCCCCCTTTTCCCCTTTCTGAACCAGATCTAGGACTCCGGCCCCCTTTCCGTCAATCCGGCCTCACACACGCCAAAACGGAAAGCGTGAAAAATTCGATCGTTAAACAGGGAATATGGCGTGCCGGCGGTGGGCATAACGACAATTTGTGTCGGAACTTTAACCTGGATATATAAATGGAGGTCGGCTGACACGGTGCCATCGTACCTACCGATCTGGAGCCTTCCGTAGGCCGTTAGGCCGCTGCAAAGCAGTGGGCGTTTTTACTTAAACCTGCGGGAGAAATCCGTGCATAGGGATATATTTTCTTTATAATTAGACACAAGATTAACATATGGCCAGAAAGGTAAAATTTGCAAAGCAAATGCATAATGTTTACCTTCGCATATGGTCTGCTCTGTTAACTTCTTACTCAAACACATTCATACATATGGTCAGACAGTAGTATAAATCCCTCGTACTATAAAATTGCAACATTATGTAACCCAACACCAGTTACCATGGTGAGAGACGTCAACAAATCAGGTCATTGACCAGGTCAGTGTTTGGAGAAGAAGAAGAGGAGGAAACGTAGCAAAAACAATATGTTTTCCTTCGGTAAACGCAATAATAAGCAAACTATGGCGTACAGGTTAGAAGGCAATACAAAGGTATATTCATGCATCATCTTGATTGGCTAAATCTACAGATATTCGAGAAAACGGATTTTTCGAGCGAACAGATTTTATCAAGCCCGGCCCTTTCTCTATCCCTGGCGTGTTACTTTTCTTCCTTCATTAAGTACCTAATAAATTAAAACTTAAGAATTAATGACTCTAATGGTTGATACTGATTCGTCGTGTTAAGTATCACGCTTTTGTTAAAAACCTCTGGCGAGTGACATTAGTATCTCACGACCAGCATCATCTTTACACAAGAGAGTGAGAGAAAAAAAGCACACCACGGGGTTCGTAACCTCATTAAATAATTCAGAAAACAACATGTCACAACGTTGGTAACTAAACTTTTAGTTAAATACAATCATCATAACAGCTTACAAAAGAAATAGCCCTTCAGATTTCAAATACCTGTATCAATTATACGACATCATGGCGTCCTTTCATCTATCATTATTAGGTAAACTATGCGTCCGCACGAAACAAAACAACGACTCTAAACAACAATCACGGCATTAGATACCCTCTCCGGACGCCACATAAAAAGACATGAGATTAGACACCATTAGGGGACCGTAAAAACCAGGTAATAAAATTGTTGCCGCCTAATGCACGCACTCGGTGATCTCCACGGACCCGCTGGCATTTTGGTGTGTGTCTGTGTGTTTATCTTATCATCTCCACCCGTCCGCCACACAGCGCCAATCATCACTCAAAACCCCTAATGTTCGCTCATAGAAAAGTCGCGGGGAAATAAAAAAAAGGTGCTAAATAGAGTTCAACAAATAGATGTGCCGCCCCCGTAGCCACTAGGCCTTGTCTCACGTCTTCTAGGAATAGACTGACACTTCGTGGTACGGAATTGTAATGTATACTATTTTGGTTTATCGGTACAACGATTTGAATGTGTGTTTTCTTTAAAGCTGCATTATGTAACATTAGGACACTACAAAAAGTCAATTTTCTGGTCATTTCTTTACAAAGCAATTTGAATCAATTCTACTCCATTGAAAATTAGTGTCATTTAGGAATTGGAGGCACTAAAAGATGACGCCTTACGGGTGTATTTTAAAAAAGCTGGAAACACAGCTGTCAGCCATGTTTGTTTACATTCTGGTAGTTTGTGGTGGCACCACAAACTGAGTGCACCTCGTGTGAGCTGTTTTAGCGCCAACCATAAATGTCAGAAATGTGAGAAAATAATTACACAGATATGGTAAAAAATCAAAGTAAATTACAGTCACACCAAGATTTCTTGGAATTGAAATATTTCAATTTTTTGGTGCAAAAATGTTACATAATGACCCATTTAACTGTCGTATCATGAAAGTTACCAGATACAAGCCTAGCTACAAGCCTGCTACCATATTCCAGTAAGTGTGTACCATTTTCCCGGAAATGGGTGTTTTCCTCGTACATGCCCCGCGCACTGGGGCTTAAAACACAAGAGAGCTGGATACAGGCATGCTCCACGGCAGAAAATCTATCACTGACGAGGTGTTTCACCTTAGCCTATAGCACGTAAATTTTATGGATGACATCCTCCTCAGACTCTAATTTAATGCGATAGGGCGAACAAATAAGAAAAAAACAAGATTCCTACATTTTCAACTTTTGAGATCGTAAACCTTGTTAAACTAGAATTGAGGCGACAAAACATGACAACACAACCAGCAGGTCTTTATTCATGTATTTAACAATGTCACCTGTCATTGTAGATGTGTATATATCTCAATTAACAATTGTTGAAAAGATAATACGTGATAAAAAAAACCCTTAGACTGTCAACATTTGCCATCAAATGCTGGATAACTGATGGTCTCTAACAGATAGGCTTTTCAACAATTTGTCCATTTTAGGCATGTTGACCACCGTCAGAAACAAACAAAATTTCTTCTTTTTTTTTCAAAAGCAGGCGAAAATCAATGCGCGCGCGGATGTCATCCATAAAAATTACTTGCTTTGGCCTTAGTCCAGCAGGCGGCCTAAAGGGCATTTGTGTACGCTACTCAGGTACTCTTATGTCCCATCTGTAAGGATTCTCGTCGACTTGTTTTCAGACATAACAGCAACTCCAAAGGAACCTTAAGGTGATGGACATCTGATCTTTACGATTTCTTAAACCACAAAATCAAATTTATAGGTTACTTGACAGACCTACTAGTATTAGTACACACGGGTATGATTTGAGCCTTAATTCGATTGGATACAAGTCAATTAATCGATCGATTAAACCAATCAATCGCTGAGCCAACCAGTTGATTACACGAATCAATCAGTTAATTAATCAAATAACCAATCAATTAACTATACCCAAATTGATCAGTCAATTAATCAATAAAATCAACATTGATCTGGCTCACCATACACTAATACCGTATGCTAACATGAAAGAACACTTTCTTATGAACGAGAAAAACAGCCGCATTTTTTTCTCTCCGAAGTCTGTATGACATATTGACACATACTGGCCCAGTGCAGAACAAGCCACCTAAATGAGTCCTTTATTTTCTGGATTTTACCCCCAAAATCAGCCCAGGATCCTACCAGTAACCGTTGTCCGTCACAGTTTTTGGTATTTTGGCTCCATGACCCTACATGTAGATGTACATTGGATAGTGTTGTTTGAACTTAGTATACGTATCAAAATAAGCGACGGGGTTATAACGTTTGAAATCATATTTATTACATTGTATATACAAGATGAAAGGTTTCTTGAGTAAAGCCTAGGCCAGCCCTTTATCTCTTACTATACTAAGAGGCAACAAGGCAAGTAAGCCAAAATGATAAAAATTACTCCATCATATGGGCGCGCATTGATTTTGAAAAATCTTTTTTTCAAGCCTTAAAAACTGCATGTAGGGCACCTTTAAGTGACGAGCGTAAAAAACAAGCCTAATCGCCTCGCTACTGTATATATCGATCCGCGGGGTGATCAGCTTGAGATGGGAACAGTCAAGTCAAGGACACTTGTGCGGTGCGGTAGGTTGATTTGCAGGGGGTATCTGTATCTGTACAGCCGGTATAACCGCCCTTCGGCGTAACACACCAGCTTCGCAGGCACGCGGCGCGGCGGCAGCTGGCTATATTACACCGAACAACTTCTTACCTAACCCTTGAACATCTAACTCTAAACACTGCCTAAAGCAATCTAATGATAATGCCCCTACTGTACTTGGTGACAGCGAGTTCCATTCTGCGATAGTTCTAGGAAAGAATGAATTTTTGAACACCTCAATCCTTGGTTGATAACTCTGGTACTTTAAGGCATGACTATTTCTTGTTCTTTTCTTTGCTTAGATACTTAGTGGTTGGTACGTCTACCAGTTTATTAGTCATTTTGTACATCATGCATAGTCTGGACATTTTCTTCCAGTGACACCCACTGTAGGTTTTCTTTCATTTCCGTGACACTAGCACCTCTTTCATAGTTGTGAGCGGGGTAGGAGTGACATCATTGCCGCTGACAGAGACCGTCTCTGCGTTATTGATAAGCCGGCCCTCTCCCCGCAGTCTTTATAAATGCTCCCGGCGTTATCTGGTGACGGGGAAAATTACTGCCGGCCGCCAGAACCAGCACTGCCGGGGAACAGATCGATATCCACCCGCCAACAGTCGGGAGGGGTGCTACGGTACACCCAAGGCACTGGATACAGCAGAAGGTGTTTAATTAAGATGCTGCTATTTGATTCCTCAGCGAGTATCTTTCTTCTATCCGTTCTTATATCTTCTTCATTCCGTTTTTGTCTTCCTACTTTCTTCAAATTATATGCAGATAAATTTTATAAAATAGAGACTGATTGAAAATCATTTGTATCCTATCTTATAAGTTGTCATACAGTTTGTTCTTTCTCTCTCTGTCTCTCTGTCCCTTTTCTTTCTACTTCGGAATCATAACCCCAAATGGGAAATCTCGCGATAGTAGGTGGCATCTCTGTTAGGCCCTGTTGATTTGATTATATGGATGACATCCTCTGCGAACCCCAAAAATTGATGCGAGCGTGTGAATAAAAAAAGTTTGGCAAAAATTATGCCTTCATTGTGAAATTCACGTGGTCATGAAGTTTGGACAAATGACTGAACACACAGAGTATGGTATGGCGAATAGTAGACTCTTCATTTCCATTTCTTCGCATTTTCGTCGTCACTTTGAAATTCATTTTGGCACCCTATGACATTAGTATCGTTTTCCAATTTTTGCAATGATTTTGTATGATCGAAAACTTTGCATCGGACGAAACTTCATGCGCGCGGGGATGTCACCCATATAATGAAATCAACGTGGCCTTACTTTTGTAATGGCGAGTTTGAAATTGACAGAGAAGGAAACGAGGACAACAGTCAGCAACAAGTGAGCCACTCTCATAGCGAAGCCTCGCCGGTCGTTAGCGAAATTGCTGCAAACTGTAATCATGAGTAATGTCCGCCTTCGGGCGAGCTTTCCCGCTCCCTGACGACCCTTTTCTACGGTCTCTTCACGTTAACAGTGGCGCCTCTTGTCGTGTGGGACGATTCTTTTTCATTTTCGACGTGGCGTTTGAATTTCTGTAGGTCACCAAATAAAAGACCTGATGGATGGAGAACGAAAACAAATGTTTTTTTTAATTTTCTTTTTTTAGATTTCTGTTCATAAATAGGTTTAACGCTCTTCTTGAGACTTTTGACATTTGTTTTTTCACTAAAAGTTTTATTATGTGTTGAATATTTCAAGTGCATCATTATGTTCAAATTATTATGAATTATGATTAATGAATGGGTTCCAAGCATATTTTTGGAATTTTTGGAGTTTGCTTCAGTTAAGTGAGTTTGCGTTCATTTTACTTTGAATACATCACCTGTGTCATGTATGTCTGTATATGTTTTCTTGGCTTCAAAATTTAGTAAAAAGAACGTGGGGAAAATATTTTTTTTCTCAGAAAAAAACGATATCTTCGAGCCCCGTCTTTGTGAGAACACCGAAATAAGTACACCCAACTAGACCATGGGAAACTTCATGGGATAAAAACGAGGCCTTCTGTCATTTTGACCTTGTACATAACTGTGTCTCGAAGAATACATAGTATGTCAATGTGATAACAAGCTTTTCCTCCGATTTACCACATCCATCACGTTGCCATAGTAACGGTCTGAACGGGACAACCAATGTTACCGTCTGAGCCTTGATGACGTCATGAGGAAATCTAGTGGCGGGAAAACCTACTCCAACCAGAACGTACTGCACCCCCATTTTCACGGTTTTCTTTGGATTTTTGGTCAACGTTGCATCAGACTTTTGCCTGTTGCAGACGACATTTTTTTCCGACATAACATTAAGAAACTGCAGACGGAGTGTTAACCTTATATACTCGAATACGACCTTATCGCGCAGGTGCAGTGCGTTCTGCCGATGTGCTGATGTTACCGTCTGAGACTTGATGACGTCATGAGGAAATCAAGTGGCGGGAAAACCTACTCCCGGCAGGTGCCTGAATGGTGCTATTAGCGGCCGTACGGCTGTTAACAGAAATTGGCTTGACTCGGCGACGGCGTGTTTTGTACGATAACCACGGTACAAACAGCCTTGGATGCTTTCTGGGGATTGTTTCATCCAAAGAAGTGTTTTATTTTCACATAAACACCACAGCAAATACACTTCTTTCTAACTTTTCTGACACACACGACTCGTTCCATGCCATTCTATTGAAAGGGTAATACGACAACGCCAATTCAATCCATCAAATCGTATTTTTCTCCACCTTCTTCGCAAAATTCAGCCGACTATAACTAATAACAGGCGCATAACATCACTCAGAGGTTTTAAGGCTCAATGTCTAACAAAATGGAAGTATAAGTTTTCTTACAAGCAAAAGATATATTGACGGAAATAAGTCAGTATCTCTTTTGAAAATCTTTGTTTAAGGGGTTGAGGCATTTGTTTATATTTAACATTCTTTAACATATTCTTGCTTAAAAACTGCGTTGTTTTATGATAGCTATTGTTTCGTCTGCATCTGTATAGCCGGTATAACAGCTCTTTGGCGTAATACACCAGCTTCGCAGGCACGCGGCGCGGCGGCAGCTGGATACATTACACCGAACGACATGTAACACCTAATCTTTGAACACCTTACTCTAAACGTTTAAAGCTATCTAGTGATGATGCCCCAACTGTACTTGTTGGCAGCGAGTTCCACTCTACGATAGTTCTAGGCAAAATGCGTTTTGAACACCTCAATCCTAGGTTGATAACACTGGTACTTGAAGGCATGGCTATTTCTTCTTTTCTGAGCTGGTATCGGCTACTTAGTAGTTGGCACATCCACCAGTTTATCAATACCTTTCCAGGAGCCTGGCTTTGGCAATACGATTGCTGATGACCGAATTTGGCTCCCTACAGAGCAATGATGCAAATTCTCTAACCTAAGTTGTCTTTGATTTATGTGGCTTCTTTACGGGGCTTAAGAACGTGTGACAGACTGTCAAGGCCTTTGGGAACATGTAAGTAAGGACGAATACATTAAACACACACGAGACACTTTTGCAAAGAAACCCGTGTACAAGAAGCTATCACAAAGATATCATTTAAAGATAAGATAAGGTGCACACATTTCAGAAAAACTACGAGAGATTAGAGCTATCTCGCAAACAAAAGTAAACATCTCAGTCATTTTAGTTAATTATGGAAAGTAATAAAGAAACAATGAAGCGAGGAAAACAAAACAAATGGTGTACGTGTGTGAAACGAAGGAGAACCAAGTCTGGAAATGTATGCATGAATACAGCGCTACACCGGTACTTATTCCCAGTACAAATATCCAACCGGCTCCAGCCGCCTTCCCAAAGCGGATGTATGGCCGGTCGGGTTAGGCGAGTTAATGCGGCCTGGGTTTTGCGGAATCCCCGGCTATGTTGTATCCGATACGCCCGTGCATCGAGAACGCCAGGCAATTTAGATACGCGGCGGCGATATGATCCTTCCGCCATACGGTCCGCAGCGCGGCGGCGCTGACGTGTTTTCCGCCGGGTTGGAAGAGAACAGGGGTGCCAGAGTATACAGTGCAATTTTACGAAATACAGTGCAATTTTACGGAATACAGTGCAATTTTACGAAATACAGTGCAATTTTACGAAATACAGTGCAATTTTACGAAATACAGTGCAATTTTACAGAATACAGTGTAATTGTACTTATATATAGTGCAATTTTACGGAATACAGTACAGTCGTATTAGTATACAGTGCAATTCTACGAAATACAGTGCAAACGTTTCTGTATACAGTGCAATTTTACTAGTATACAGTACAATTTTACTAGTAATTACTAGTAAATACTAATACAATTGCACTGTATTCTGTATAAAATTGCACTGTATACTAATACGATTGCACTGTATTCCGTAAAATTGTACTGTATAAAATACGATTGTACTGTATTCCGTAAAATTGCACTGTATTCCGTAAAATTGCACTGTATACTCTGGCAGCCCTGGAGAAGTGATGTACGGGTGTGTCCTGGGCTGGCGAGCCGTGCACGGACTACAAGATATCTCCTTCCCTCTAACGTGATTAATGACATTTCTCTGTCTGTAAGCCTCCCTTGGCGTGCGAGTTACGTGCGGAGGTTTTACCGCCACACGTACCTGTAGGGGGCCACGCCGCGCGTCCCTCTAGGACGTCCCGCCAACCCCACAACTCACACGCCTTTACAATATCTACCCCTAATCTGGTGCTACATCATGTCCTCCCCAAGGCTTGCAGTAAAGATCTTCTCAAATTTGCTTTCACACCTATCGCTGATTCAAGTCAACGTCGGTCTTAATTAAATCTTTTCTTTTATCGCCGTCGCCTTTTTTTTATCTGCCTTCCGTTGAATATAACGATAATTTACGCGATGTGCGAAGAAGTTATCAACTGTGACGAACAAGCGAATGATAATAACAAGAACAAGAACAGGGAAAGTCAAGTGTAGTACAGATACTTTTTTGACATAGTTTATCAGATTTGGTTAGCTTTTAATTGGTAGTCATGATCAGGATTATTGCAAGCAATTACATGTCAAAAGATAAGTTTACTTTATAGACCAGAACTACTATACAAGATACAACGCGCTTATGTTGTTATACAGGCGATTTCAGCACCAAGGACAGACCCAAAATACCAAATGATGACATTCTCTTGCCCCAACACACACTGTTTATATCATGCATTCATTTGATATGATAAAATGCATGGGCCCAGATCTGGACGTATGTATACATGGCCCAATGCAATAAATCTTTATTTAGACCTGGGTAAGCCAAGGATGATATTATAGCCAATATAACGACGGCTGGTCATGGTATGAGTGTCGTCGTACTTAGGGTGACGGTCTTTCAAACTTGTGGGCCAAGGAATAGATTGATTGGCCAATCAGCGTTGAAGATAGATGGGAGGAATGATGATCATGTCAAGGCGGTGTCTCCTTCGTTAGACAGACAGTTGACTGTGGGACACCTTTGCTACTGTTGTCCATTTGTATCCACTTCTTCGCAGCGTCGATGGTTCTCATCAAAATTCTTGGGTGCATTCCTCCTTTAAATTACACACAAACCTTTTATACCATTTATCTATTCGATTAAGTTGTCAATATCTCTTGTAGCCAAGTTTTTGGTTGGCTATATTGGTTTTTGGGTGGCTACTGGAAATAGAAAAAGGTCATAGAGACTTTTAAAAATCTCTTAAAAGTTCAGAAGAAAGCTGTAGATTAACAAATAGTTAACACAGATGGAATATATGCGAAGAAATAAAACACCAAATGCCGAAAAAGTCGATTTGTATGTGGCGTATAGAATCCAAAGATCGCAACCAATTCAGAACTGAAGATACAAACTGCAGAGGCGTAGCAAAGAAATGTAAAGATTCAACAAAATAGTTACATAAATGGACAATTTGAAGAAATAAAGCACCAGATGACAAAAAAGCGATCTGTAACATATAGAATACATACTAGTACACCGCAAAAATTCAATTCAGAATTGAACATACACGGAGGCGTGGCAACAGCACACGTATATGACTCTGAAGTTGCCGGCATGAAACAGTGCGGTTGCTTACCTTGATCCTTTAACCTCAAGCAGGAGAAACTAGAGAATGAATAGCTGCTGATGTTATCACCTTCTCATAAAGCGGACACCTGTTGTGCGGCGCGTGTACGTGCTTTGTGACGCCCCTGCTGTGTAGATTGTGGAACTGTTCATTACAGAACCCGTCTGCTGCGCTTGAAGACACACAAGATAAAATCAAACGAGGCGGGATAGATGCATTTCCAACCGCGCCTACTTGTTTTCCTTATCTTCATGCGACTTAAAATGGCTTATGTGAAGAATGGCACGCAGACAAGGCGTCCAATGAAACTTCTCATTCTTTTTAGACGTAGCACTTGGGGGTATGGAGATAAAAGACGTAAATCGTCGATTTTCTCTTTCTACAGTGCAACGCAAAGTTTTACCTGCACTATTTCATCATCAATATTTGTCTTTTATTATTAGCTCAACAAAAAGTGGGAAAGATCTATTCTTATTCTATTTTTCCTGTAATCGTTACCGTGTTCATTTTACCAATAATTTTTTACCCTGTGATTTTTCATGATTCAGTTATCTTCTTCAGAATAAGTTTTGTTCCTTGATTTACCTCTTTTTTGTTGCGTATATAGGTTTTTGTTAGCATTTCATTGGCAGTAAAGATTATCACAAGTACACATGGAAAGATAGTTGACCTCCTAGATCAGAACTACTGTATATAACGTATGAACGCACTGGTGTTGTTGCACATGTGATTTCAGAACCAAGGAAAGACCCCGTGTAATATGATTCGCATCAAAGAAACAACCACAAACATGATATTCCTTACGCAAAGTGCCGTGAGCTGGCAATTGTAGCCAGCTACATCCGGTAAACCATGGGCCTATTTGTCGACATCAATATGGGTACATCGTCCGGGAAACCTGCCTATCCGGTCTGTACTGGTGTAAACCGGATTGGCAGGTCATGTAGTAGAGTAGAGAGATTACGGAATACGTTTGCGTTTGGAGTAAGAATTTCACTCTTTCTATATATACTCTATTGTATCATTATCTGTATCTTAGTGTTGTTTTATAATTTTGTCACAGGCAGTAACAGTTATCGTTTAATATTCTTTCCGGAGTCATTGAGTCATGTCTAAAAAGAAAGACAAAGATAAAGTGGAAAGGGTACAAAATCAAGCAGTAAGATTATGCATGAACAACTTTGAAAGGGGTGCTGATTTTACGGAAATGAAAAGAAACCTACAGTGGGTGTCATTGGAAGACAGACGAAAAATGTCCAGACTATCCATGTACAAGATGACTAATAAACTGGTGGACGTACCAACTACTAAGTACCTAATACCAGCTCAGAATAAAGAACAAGAAATAGTCATGCCTTCAAGTACCAGAGTTATCAACCAAGGATAGAGGTGTTCAAAAATTCATTCTTTCCTAGAACTATTGCAGAGTGGAACTCGTTGTCACCAAGTACAGTAGGGGCATTATTATTACTCATTAGATAGCTTTAAACAATGTTTAGAGTTAGATGTTCAAGGGTTAGGTGTAACACGTCGTTCGGTGTAATGTAGCCAGCTGCCGCCGCGCCGCGTGCCTGCGAAGCTGGTGTGTTACGCCGAGTCATGTTATGGCATGTGGGAGATATTATAAGCAAATCGTCGACCGCTTGACCAGTTACCTGTAACTCAGGGTCGGACTGACTTTTATCGATCTTATTAACCCAGACGGACCTTAGGACGGGATAATGTGCAATTTGGGGCAGGCCAGGTCATTGACCTTTCATCAGAAGTCAAGATTTATATTTAGTTACACACCAAAAACAGCAAACATCACTTAAGGCTATCAATAGATTAAGAATTGCTCTGAAGTTGGTTATTTCCATTTTTAGGTAACGCGTTTTGATACAAGCAGATATTGCCCGATATCACCCATTCAATAAATGTGTGTGGACTAAGGTTGAATAAGAGAAAGTAAAGGAATAGAAGGCAACTATTAATGTCGCATCAATACTTCAAAACAGCGGCTTGGTTTTGAGATGTCCTTAGCTTCACAGTTTGTATCTGTAAGAACTATAGGAATGTCAGAATTCGTCCGAAAGGATTCTGCAATTTTTTAAGTATACGATTTTCTAGAATCTTAAATCTAGCATGTATTTAATAGAGGGGAAGCATACTTTTATATGGCATAATTAAATATTACAATCATGTTTCCTGCAGAATATCTGGATATATGTTTTAGCGATTCCACTTTCCGATCTGTCTTCGAGAAAACATTAGATACAGGAGCAAACTTGTTGCATAGACCGCACATGTACAAGTACATTTGAACGACGGGAGGCTACGAATAAGCACAGACATCAATTTTCGTTCTCGGTCATAGTTTCATGAACATATTTATGTCTACTTGACCCTCGGTCGGCCATTATACTCCCGAATTCACTCCACTGTCAAAAACGAACATGTCAAAATCGACAGGAACATATTCTACCGGGATATCGCAAATGAATAAATGAAAATATCCCATCGATTTATTGACGATATGACTGTATGAGGTACGGTTGGATTGTCGGAGTAAAAAGGCTGAGGATGTTTATTTAGGGGGTAATTTGTACCCGAACTTGAACTTATTGATCTTGTGTGAATGATGATGAAGTGTGGTACCCGTGTCGGGAATATCAGACCTTCCGTCTACTCGGTACCCGGTGTGTCAGCTCAAGCCTCCCCGCATTGGTATGTTCGCCGTGGCTTCGAGCGGAGACCTAGACCTTGGGGGCAATTTTTCTCCTCAGACATGGCGGAATTAGAAACGTTGTCCCGCCGCCCCGGGACTACACCTTCGCGGCTGATAAACTGCGCGGGGTCTAATTTGATTTGGCGAGTTGGTTTCCGACAGCCTAAACGGCGTGCCCTGCATATATCGGAGGGCTGGATCTACCTAATCGTCGGGCAGATGTTTTGGACTTTGGCTTGGTTTTGTGAACCCCCACACATCTGTTTGGAGATCTAGCCGCGTGCTTCCGGAGAAGATCTGGAACATCCGGGTTATGACGGGTTTATCTGGGATTTTTTGATAGACTAACTGCGGCTGATCTCCAAGCAGATTACAGTCTGTAAGCAGATGATGAGATAAAAAAAGTTTTTTTTTTTTGCAAAAAAAAATGGGATGACTGCACACATAACGCGGTGGTTGCACACTGTGGGATGGTTAAACACTGTGGGATGGTTATACACTTTGGGATGGTTGCACAACGCGAGATGGTTGCACACTGTGGAATGGTTGCACAACGCGAGATGGTTGCACATTGTGGGATAGTTGCACAACGCGAGATGGTTGCACACTGTGGGATGGTTGCACAACGCGAGATGGTTGCACACTGTGGGATGGTTGCACAACGCGAGATGGTTGCACAACGCGAGATGGTTGCACACTGTGGGATGGTTGCACAACGCGAGATGGTTGCACACTGTGGGATGGTTGCACAACGCGAGATGGTTGCACATTGTGGGATGGTTGTACACTTTGGGATGGTTCTGCATCAGAGAAACGTACGAAGCAGCTATGGCACCTCCCACTTTTACAACTAACATCAAACCAGGGCGGTTGGATCGGTACTGTGCCGTATACGTAGCTAGTACACATCATAGTATAGCAGAGCTCCAGGCGTTTTACATAGTCAAATCACACAGTTTCGTGGCCCATGATTTATCAGCCGTTTTACAGTCGCTGACTGGTACAGGCATGTGCATGATTTGGAAGGTCAAGGTTGCGATCGATTAGCCCAGGCCGGTGCCCAGGCCAGCGATAGAGAGAGATGTGCTGGATACATATCTAACAACCGCTGCGTTTTTTTTCTTCTTTTTTATCGCTTTCGAATTCGTAACGGCGAATTTTCCAACCATTACAGCTCTCGCGGCAAGTGTCTAGTGTTCATAAAAGTAAAGACCTCCACTGCGCATTTCTGCCCCAATTGGCTAAGTACAGGCCGTTTGCCGTGGCGTTCATGCCGTGTTAGGGGGGTTTTATGTGGAACATTTACAGTGCGACATATTATCATATCACTTACAGGGCGGTGTGTTACACGGCGCCATAACTATGGTGCACACTGAGAGCTTGCCACAACCGGGACCATTCATTTTGTTTAGAATGTCTGCTAAAAATTCCTAGTCTATTTTTCCTCTCATCGTTTCGATTGTGCCCACGTCTATGATTTCCCTTGATACACGTAGTTTTTTAGAATAAGTATTTTTTATCGCTAATTCATCGATTTATTTATTTTTAGGTAATGTGGGTTTTTGTTAGCATGTAATTGATAGTGAAGATTATCGCAAGCAGTTACTTGACAAAAGATAGAAACAGAACTACTGTATTATAAGGTAGAACGCGCTGATGTTGTTATACAGGTGGTTTCAGCACCAAGGAAAGACCCCATAGATCGCTCAGATAATGAGATACGTACCAAAAGTAAGAGCAACAAACATGAGAGGTCCTTTAGGAAAATTGCAGTGGGATTGACTGAAGACTACATCCAGCTTTAGCCCTAAATCACGAGCCTATTTGTCGAGATCCATATGGATAAATTGTACAGGAAGCTTGAATGTTGGCAACAAAATCCCTTCAAGTCCCGCTGCTATAGTCCCAGGTTGTTGCCCCAAAACAGCGCCACCATGCGCTACTAACTAGCCCTACAGGCGCCCTTATCAATTTGGCAATATTCTATCATTGCAGAACCCGCTATTTAGGTATTCCACACTAGCCACTGGCCGCCTCATCCTCCGCTGATATGTCGTTTCAGCTAATGGGCGAGACAAGTCGTATTCTTCACACGTATTTGCACGGGATGCGTAGGAACGGAACGCGCGGCTGGGGGTCCTCTGGGACCGGGAACGATCTTGCAAATGCACGGCTGTTAATAACTTATACGAGGGAAGGATGACAAGATATCGATGAAATGGATGGCTGGTACCGTGGGTCGGCTCGCTGGAGATGATGAATTTTCTATGTCTTTAGTTTTTTTTTATTTCTCTTGGCCGCCATTACGACGCTGGTAGGGATTAGAGCCAACTGTTTCAAAGGTCGACAGACTTGGCACGGTGAGTTTCTTCATCAAGGAATCCGACCGCAACATGTTGAATAAAACATTGCAATATATTTTAACGTCTGCCACAGCTAAAGATGCGGTGTGTGTGTAGAGAGAAATACCGAAACACTTTTTGGCAGCTGCTACCAAGGTGTATTCCCGTCTCCGTAAATAAATTCGAAGGACTTCCTTTGAAGACACATGGCGGCAATGAATCTCATTCCCAGGGTGAGGAATGAAATGTGACGTCAGCACCACGTTCCCAGGTCTTGTTACGACCAAAGACGATCAGTTGTTGCACGTTGTGGGAGACGTACTGACGTCATCAAACGTCAGAACACTTCACAAGACGGCCGCCGTAAGTACCGTCTAATACGCGTCTTACGCTTCGTAACGTCTGAGATCTTTGAAATCATTTTGACTCTCATCCAGCGTGAATATCAAAGTGATTACGTGACGCAAAGAAATTTTTCGATATTTCATCTCCATAATTCATACAGAACCACACACGAATACCTGACTGTCTGGCTGAGGTGCACGTAAGACCATACATGGATCTGCATTCATACTTATTTTTCCATGGATTGTAGAAAAGATGGCAACAATATTCTTTATGACAACGTTTTTATTCTTTAAATAGTAGAACCGACGTGAAATATTATACGTCGACTCTTAAAAGTCAAAGGACGGCTTTGTAAAAAATGAGCCCTAAAATGCAAAAAAAGGCACACACATAAATGAGTCTTATGGGTATGGAATGGATCATAACAAAACTAGCTTCAAAACATCATCGCGTTTTCATGTTTTCTGGCCAATCAGTAGGTGAGAATAAAATGACGTCATAGGGTCAATCCATGCCACATAATGTCGCAGTTTCGACTGTCGGTTTCGTAACACATACATACACATCATCATGTTTCATGGAAAGTAAAATGACTAATAAAAATATATGCACTATAGGACATCGCCACACCGAAATAAGCCGTACTATCACTCGCCCACCCAACAACCAGGCATTTAATGTTTTCAGTTCACTAAGATAGAGATCAGTTTCTTGTGTCAGAAAAGCCCGTAGTTGAGCTGCTGTTCAAACGTGAGTCTGCGCAGTTTGCGAACGCTTTCCGTTCCTCTGGAGCACATCATGCCCAGGCCGCCCGAGTTGTCACTGTTTGTGACCTGGTCAATCAACTAATAGAACAAGAAAAGACAACAAAGGGTTTCAGTGAACCAGTAACACCTAGCCTCAGTGCACAGAAAAACAGTAATATCAGCATGACCGTCTGTCATGATGAAGATGACAGACGGTCATCAAAACGTCTGCTATTCCTTACAATTTGTGACCTGGTCAATCAACTGATAGAACATTGGAGAAAAGAAAAGACAACGAAAGGGTTTCAGTGAACCAGTAACACCTAGCTTCAGTGCACAGAATAATATTAGCCCTGATGAAGATGACAGACAGTTATCGAAACGTCGGCTCTTGCTAAAAAGAACTGTTGTGAATAAAGAACTTGGCTATTCGATCATTCCTGATTAAACTATTCATGGAAAGGGCTTCAATTCTTTTCACATAGCATCATCAGCGAGTAACGTTAGCAGAAAGCATAAATCTATTCAAATCAAAGGTTGCACAACCAGACACACAGAGAATAAACTGACAGAACGCACCACTAGAAATTCCTCAAAATCGACCGCCCCCGACCCGTCTACATCCACTTGTTTGAAGTACTCTCGTCTGACCTCTTCTTTCGACTCGTCGCCCATCTCGTCAAGTACCTGGCACCTAAAGTGGATACAAGACAAGGAAATATGATCCTGCGATTTGGCACACGCAGAGGAGCAGAAACTTGCAGTACCGATGTGATCTGCTAGGAGGCGCTCCGATTTCAGCACCAAGGAAAGACCCTGTAACCCGCCGGCGGTGAAATACGTGTGAAATAAACACAACGGCACCACAGGGTCTGTATGACGTCATCTGATACACCGTTAGACTTAATACTAGATTTCAAGGTCACATGTTTGATGCAGGCGCCACAGTCAATCTGCATTTTTATGACTGCTCTGAAATACCAAGGGGAAAGCAGCACAAATTTGCACAAAATTATAGCCAGTACCGCAAATAGTATCTAATAATGGAGTCCAGTAGGACAGTAGAATCATAATCGACCAAGCATATTAGCGATATAAACTAGACTTATATTTCAAACACAATTCCCCCCACCCTTTTATCATTTTAAATATCACAAAAAGACTACGTTTCTACTAGGCTCACAAAAAACACTTATAATGCAGGACGTGGGACTATTCATTATCCACTGCCTTCAAAGAGAGAATTAAATCCAATAAATAGCAATTTTTAGTAGTATAAATTAATCAGGCATTAGTTGTATGTTCCCCATGCATTACTTTACTTTCTTTTACACTGTACAAGCCCTCGAGCATGATCTTTGCCCTCGAGCCAAATTATTATGTTTACCGAAGGAAAACATATGTTTTTGCTCAGTTTCCTCTTCTCCAAACACAAAATGTCAATGACCTGGACCCAGACGTCTGTGACCATGGTAACTGGTGTTGGGTTACGTAATGTTGCAATTTTATAGCAGGAGGGATTTTGACTCCTGTTTGGGTAAAAATTATTAACAGAGCAGACCATATGCAAAGGTTTACATAATGCATTTGCTTTGCAAATATTACCTTTTCTAGTTATTATTTATGATAACTCACAGTTCTCTGTAGTCAATTAGGCCATCCTGATTGAGATCAAAGGACTTAAACTGCATTCTGAAGGCGTTGATATCGTCCTCGGTCCACTTTGGGTACTGTTCCATCAACTCTTTATAATTCGTATCTGCTGCAAACGGGGAAATGCACAGATAGGATTATATATGAGAAGGGAGGATTCTATTGAAAATATTTAGAATGTAAATGTAATGATGGCCGACTACTACTGCTACTATTGCTACTACTGCTCCTCCTCCTCCTACTATTACTACTACTACTACTACTATTACTACTACTACTACTACTATTACTACTACTACTACTACTATTACTACTACTACTACTACTACTACTACTACTACTACTACTACTACTACTACTACTACTTCTACTACTATTACTTCTACTACTACTACTACTATTACTATTACTTCTACTACTACTACTACTACTACTACTATTACTGAGAAGAACGATTACAGCATGTGTGCTTCTGGAAATATCTGAAACCTCTCTCCAACACGTTCGCGATGGGTGGTACTCACTCTCAAATAACATCCTGGCCTCCTTGATCGCCAGTCTCTCGGCGAGGAGGTCAGAACAGTGAGTCGTGCACGCTTTTTCTGAAGCGGTAGGGGGCGCTTTTCTCTTCTCGGGTAGAGCGCACACACCTACGTGGCGATGTTAGAAAATCCACAGTAAACATAGAAATTGATGCAACATTTTGTCAATCACTTCAGTAACATTGATTATGGTTTGGCATCAAGGTAAACGATACGTTTCGAGTGACATCCATCACTCTATTTCAGCGTCAACGTATTTGTTTAGCAGTAGAGTTTGAATTGTTTATGAGTATTTAATACTATAGAACAGCAGTAACGCTCCTTGTAATTTTTGAGTTAGTGGCGTAGTATTTCCAAAACGACTATCATCACATACAACCTCTACCTATATGGACCAACTCACATTTGTCCTACGACAGAATTACGTCGTGAATGTGTCGTACGGATATCGGAAAAGGTTTATGTACGTAATACTTCCTTGTCGACTACGTACGGTTTTGTCATAGGTACGCTAGCATTGTACACCGAATGCGACATCGCCTTTACCAGTGTAGATACATGTATGAAGAAAGGTACTGCTGGTGCCTCAGAATAACGATAAAAATGAACTGATCATTCTTACACTCTACCAAGCGTGCAGCGTACACTCAACTAGCGGAAAATTAAAAGTGCACGATTCGAAGGAACGCCAATCGAACATGCATTCTAAACGTAGATGTTTCAAACTGAACCCCGGTAACAAGTGTCATAGCACCGAATATTCATATAAGTCTAACATTTCTAGAACAAAAACCCGGCAAAAACACAGTTTTAGATGGAATTGTAGTCAGAATGAAGATACGGAGTCACGGGAATACCTTATAAACGTTGTCCTTGGGTGCCGCGACCATCTGTTGTTATCTTTTAAAACAACCTTGGCGTCACGTAACGTTACAAACTTACCTGCCGCATTGTACAGGCTTTCTCTTTCAAATCTGACGGGGTCTATGACTATGGCGAAGCTTGGCGCACATCCCATGACAATGTCGTCTTGTCAGAACTTCTGATGGACGTAATTCCAGGACAAGAACACAACTTCCAGCCCGCTTTCATGGCATCTTCAAGATTTTCTGACGACCTGCGTGGTTTTACCATTTGTTTATCAGGAGTTTCCATCGTAACATTCGAACGTCATTCGATTATGACGTCATAGAACAATGGCGTCATCCGAGGTCAAACAAGTAGGGATGGCCGCCTTACTACTACTATTCGCAAATAGAATTTCTCTTGAATTTTGAGAAATATTTGCCTTGTCAAGCATTGGATTTCAAACGACGTCGGTCCAGTCTATCTGGTTAAATACCCGATAATATGGTAAAGGTAGAGAAACCGTTGTAACGTGGATAATCCTCTGAGATTCATGGAAACACGGGCTGGGCATGTTCGGAGAAACTTACGGTCGCTCGCTTTAAACGCGACGCCTAGCGGTTTATATTTGAACTGTTCAACAATCGGAAACGCCCCCTGGCCTGCTTCTACCTGCAAACAACCCAAGGTTGATGATAACAAAGTCTATCGAACATCGCAACTAACAAGATGGCGTCCGGACGAGTGCTGCTAGCGTCGTTGCTCCTGTTGGCGGGTGCGCAAATGTTAGCGTTCGGTCAAAACAACAACTTCTCCGCCGAAAAAGTCGGCTGGATCCGGTTCCTTGTTACCGTCAACGATACCTGGGACCCAGACGGGTGAGAAATCCAAATTAACGTTCGAACAAAATTAGATCGTGTTGCGACAAACATTACGCGAGAAAGCCTTGGATTTTGGACTGAAAGGGCAGGGGTAAGGCAAATGGTAGGATGTTGGAGTCCAATGCTCCACGTGACATCACAGATTTCACACTTCGGACATTTAGATTTACTTAGCAACGCAGAGATAGACCGACCGTATGGCTCCACGTACTTACGTCTTACTTCCGGGTGCCGAAGTATTGTTTTGGGTGGCTGAGCTGTTCTTGTGTATCTTTTCTATCCGCAGAGTAGGTTGACAGCACGTGGGTTGGTGAAGATTGTCAGGCAGAATGGCAGCTAGTTCAAAAGGTCAGGCAGAGGAAACGGAGTGAGATTCATGGTTGGCATTTGGTCGCACCGGAAGTCAGTAGGAATATGGTGGTGACATGGGGGAATTCAGGAGGCCTAGGATTGCATACTTCCAGGGGGTCTGAAAAGTCTGATTTTTTGTTTCTCTTTATTTCTCATCATAACTACTGAACATCCTTTCTTTACCGTTGCCATGACAGATGCATTGCCACCGTAGCAACGGACCAACTTCTCCCGAACAAGAAATACAACCAATCAGAGAAGATCATGGTCGGGTCATGTGACCATGGACCACTGGTGTACACTGTCTCAAACGCAGTTGGGTCCGCGAGGGAGTCAGCCAAGATGGTACGTTATATCAACGACGTTCTAATGTTTAAGCTCCTTGGTTTTATCAATTTAGCTGATCATAGAGTGGTGGAATGAATGAAAAAAAATGAAAGAAAGCGACGGAATGAAAGGGTACAGGAACCAAAGAACAACAAAAAGCTAACATTTGCAAATAAATATAAAGCAAATGCATAATGTTTACCTTCGCATATTGTCTCCTCTGTTATTCTTACCCAAACACATTCATATATATGGTGACAGGAGTCTAAATCCCTCCTGCTATAAAATTGCAGCATTATGTAACCCAACACGAGTTGCCATGATGTCTGGTTCTGGTCATCGACCTTTTGTGTTAGGAACGGAAGAAGAGGAAACGGAGCAAAAATAATATCTTTTCCTTCGGTAAACATAAACAAGGGAGCATATGAGCAGCGAAATTTTGTTTTTTTTTTCCTTCTTCCTTTTTCTATGACCATTCAAGTAAATATCATCAATGGAGGTTTTTAAAAATCAATTAACGAAAGCATGAAATTTCCAGTACGTGGACTTGACGTTCTACTCGTCCGTGATCGAGGACGCCTCCCCGCCGACCTGCCACATCCCGTGGAACGGGACGTACGTGTCCCCCCGCCCCAACACCGACCCCCGGGACGACTCCCCACTCCCGGGCTGCTTCACCATGGAATCACGGGAAGGCTATCACATGACCGCCTACTGGTTCTACCTGCTGGATTGGGGATGGGCGTAGCGGCTTTTAGAAATGTATTAGCCTATACCAGGCTACTTTGGTGGCTGAGGAAATTAGATATAACCAGTTACCATGGTGACAGACGTCCGGTTCAGGTCATTGACCTTACTTGTTTGGAGAAGAAAGTGAAGAAGAAACAGAGGAAAAACAACATATTTTCCTGCTGCAAAAACATAAAAATTGTAAAATGTGTTAAGGCACTCGTACTGGAGTTAGCCAATGAAATGGGGGTAGCCGATGTTCCACTATTTCGTCCGGCACCAAAGGAGTTTGGTTTATGCTTTGCCAGAAAGAAAAAAAAAAGAGAAAATTCAGCTGAATTTTGATACTGGCATACTGGCAATGTTCAAGAAACTTTGCAAAGGGGCCGCGCGCCATTGCTTCACACAAAGAAGCAGCTAGTACGAATGCGCTTTGAATTGAGATATACTAGTATTTTGATGCAATGTCTTTTTAACCCTATCAAAACTGTGGTGATATGTGTGCGAAATAGAGGTTATTCTCGAGCAAACCGCACCATGTTTTTGTCATTACAAAATGTACTGCATGTACCTTCTTTAAATATTGCCGGCACTTCTAAACGACGTCAGTCCCGGACAAGAACACAGCTTCCACGCCACCTTTAAGGCATCTTCAAGATTTTGTAATGACACGTTTTATAGTATCAGGCGTTGCTGTGGTCGTTTGATAATGACTTCACAACCATCGACGCAAAAAAGATGGAGCGTTTTGAGTGAAAGAAAGTTAAGGAATGAATGTTGAATGAACGAAGGAGCAAGTAATCTATTACAATTACATGTAGTAAGTAACATTTTGATATCAGTATAACAAGAAATGTATTTTGCGAAATTCTGTTCTTCCTTTTCAAGCTTTTCAATTAAATTTCGACAATATAACGTTTCGATGGCTTGTTTTTGACAAGTAACCTTTATAACAAACTCATCACACTTCCAGTTCGTGGACCTGACGTTCTACTCGTCCGTGATCGAGGACGCCGAGCCTCCGACCTGCCACATCCCGTGGAACGGGACGTACGTGTCCCCCCGCCCCGGTAAGGACGCCCGGGACGACTCCCCCCTCCCGGGCTGCGTCACCAGTGACTCGCGGGAAGGCTGGTACCTCACCTACTACTGGTTCTATCTGTTGGACTGGGGATGGGCGCCGTAGTGACTTTTGTAACATTTAGAGAATGTTTTACAGTTCCAAATCCAAGATTCCAAATCTCCTGGAAGTATGTAACGCATTATGATCACAACGAATGCTGAAAATTTTAGACATAACAAGAAAAAGATGGGCGACGTCACAATCATAATACACATGAACGTAGTGTGATACAGTCCATCTGGACCTCAAATAATCTGCCTTCCCCCCACAGCATTTTAAGCGTATGTTCTATATAACTTTGCACCCTTTTCAGTCTTCACCTTACCCATTCCTTAGGATTAGCTCTTTAACCAGAGTGAATGTACAAAGAGCTATTCAGTCTTTTCAGTCCTTTCTTCTCAGAGTACCGTAAACGGTATAGTTGATTCTCTGTAACAGGGATTGTTTCTCTTTGTGTCTCTTGAGCTTTGACACTGTCCGTTTGCAGAGCATTAAATTGAGTTAGATACTGTTTAACGTTTTATCACAGATACTAACTGTCAACGGACGCGGTAGAGATGTTTCGAGGTGCCATTTCAGTCGGTCTAAACCTTGCCGTTTTCTGTAAGTCAGTGAACACTTTCATGTCCAGGAAAATGACGACGGTTGAGACTTTTCTCAGCTCCCACGCTAGCGTAGCCATGTATATCAGCAGTGAAATTCCCAGAATCCATTGTAAGATGGCAGACGCTACTCGCTCTGGAGAGAAGACCAGAAAGAACGTTACCGCAAACGGCACCAAGGTGCCCGTCACTAGTATCGCTAAGAACAACCTCAGACCAAATGTACCCGTGGTTGTGCCAGTGCCTCGTAGTTTGTACGACAGGACGGTCTGTAGCCACGTGTATGCCGTACCTAGAAGGAAGGCCATTGCTGCTCCAATAGAGTGTACCACAAGGTTCTCCGTCTGAAAGGCGCCGACCATGCTCAGTCCCAGCGCCGCTAGCAGTCCGATTATCAGGGTAGCCCTGTTCAGTCTGGTCGGTCCGCCATGTTGGGCGACGTAACGATAGTGTAGAATCTGTAACACGGCGATCCCGGAAGCGCCGATGTTTAAGGTCATGGTGAAGATTCCCCGTTCAGGATGTTCCGTCCCGGTGTCACTGATGAACACGGCGCTGGTCTTATGTCCCAGGCCTATGGTCAGACCGAGACACACAAACCACAGAGATATCACACCGAACACCAAGAACAGCGGGGACAGACAGTACCTGCTGTACTCCATTATCACAGGTAAGGAAATGTAACCTTATATCACAGCATTGTTTACGACTTAAGGTCTCGGACCGGAGTTTTTTTTCACGATTTTGTATCTGGCGGACACCCTCAGACTGAAGAGCTTCAACTCCGCCAAGAAAAGTACGCCGGGAAATCTCATTATATCAGTGAACGGAGGTTTCCAACCGGCTTCCGATACAATTTTGGTTATCGTCTGTTGACCCTATAATTTGGGTAGAAACTGTAGTTAAGCTTAACTTTTGGATACGAAAAATATAGTTTTTTTTGCAGTTTTTCGAATTCAACCTGCCTAGAAAAAGCGAATTTTCCCTGGGTAACGGCTTATATGCTGTGCATGCGCATGCGTTTCCATGTTGTTTGTTACATCAAGGACATTATACACTTGGCTACATGTACTTCCGGAGAAGGAGATATCCTTTCACGGAAGGATACTGTTTTCGACAGTTTGTTTGTTTGCAGCTGTAGCTGACGGTGGGTTTGACGGATTTCATTGATTTTCAGCATATGATTAGTTCATCATGCATAGGGTATAGGAACCTTCGAACCTCGGTAGATCTAACAGTTTGATGATACATAGTTGTGTCAGAAAGAAGAATGAACACCAGAAAAGTGAACAGAACTTGTGGTTAACCCTTCCCACAACTCCACTTGTAAAGTGAACTTTGTTATCAAGCTGCTAGGGGGCACTGTTGGCTGCAACTTGTTGCTTCCCTGGCAAAAGTTTCACCTTTTGCCAGGGATATGGCCTTGTGTGGATGTGGTTTAACCGGTTTACCGATGGTGTGGGTTAGCGAAGCAAGCGCCATATCTGTGACTCTGAAACGTGCAGGCACATATAACCCTCCGTTTCTGAGTTTTCTCACGTGTGTTTTCAACAGTGTGGTCCTTCAATAATAATATGTGCCTTCTTATGTAAATGTACTACGTGACCTGTCCTCACCTGTAACTTCAGCAATGGAGTACAGCAGGTACTGTCTGTCCCCGCTGTTCTTGGTGTTCGGTGTGATATCTCTGTGGTTTGTGTGTCTCGGTCTGACCATAGGCCTGGGACACAAGACCAGTGCCGTGTTCATCAGTGACACCGGGACGGAACATCCTGAACGGGGCATCTTCACGATGACCCTGAACATCGGCGCTTCCGGTATCGCTGCAACACTGATTCTGAACTATCGCTACGTCGCCCAACATGGCGGACCGACCAGACTGAACAGGGCTACCCTGATAATCGGACTGCTAGCGGCGCTGGGACTGAGCATGGTGGGTGCCTTTCAGTGGGCGGAGATGTTCGTGGCACACGTTATTGGAGCAGCAATGGCCTTCCTTCTTAGTACGGCCTACACGTGGCTACAGACTGTCCTGACGTACAAACTACGAGATTCTGGCGGCACAACCATGGGTACATTTGGTCTGAGGTTGTTCTTAGCGATTCTGGTGACGGGCACCTTGGTGCCGTTTGTGATAACACTCGCCCTGGTCTTCACCAAAACAGCGGACACTCCTGATATGCGAGTAGCGACTGTCACATTCGAATGGCTCCTGGGAATTTCACAACTGATATATCCTGCTTCGCTGGCGTGGGAGCTGAGAAAAGTCACAACAGTCGTCATTTTCCTGGACATAAAAGGGATCATTGTAAAGGAAGCGGCAAGGCTTAGGTCGACTGAAATGGCACCTCACTTTGACGTCTCTAGCGAGGCCGTTTACATTTAGTATCTGTAACAAAACGTTAAACAGTATCTACTAGTAAGTGCTTGTACTTCGCACACATGTACAGCGGTAGTGTTCCTTGAAATGATCCATGTTTCAGGGAATCAACTGTATCTTTACGACTGGGGAATTCCGGAAACATAAAGTAAATAGCGCTTCGAAATCAATCATAAAATTAATTCATTCTGGGTGTGGATGTGTACAGCATATGCTAATAGATGGTGTGAGCAAAGACACTAACTATTAAGAATATGGGACAACCTGACCAAGGTAGATCTTACAGTTCATGATATATTTGTAGAAGAAAGCAGAATGTACACCAGTATTAAAGGTGTTGAACAGAACTTGTGGTTTATACCGTGATCACACTCGAGCTCCATCAGCAAAGTGTACTTTGTTATCAAGCTGCTAGGAGGCACTGTTACTGTTAGCAGATATTCAGCAACTTTGTTCATTTCAGTGCCGATGTTCAGTCATTGGGTAAAAGAACAATGAATCTGTAAATATTTCATGGTGAAGGGTATAAGGGAGGTTAACAATCGTCGTGACATTTCTTCCAGTTTCCTCGTAACATGGTCTTACAAACCTATGACAGAAACTGGTTTCAATGCAAAATAAATATACCCGTGCTAATATCAGATATTGTAAGATGTATCTCTTTCCAACATGCCAATTGTGCACAATAAACTATATATCACATTCAGAGATAGATTGTGTACGTTTCAAGTATTTGTATACGGTTTTATACGGTTTTAATCGTATGCGGTTTTTGAAACACCAGTGCGAGGTCTTTGTTTTAGCAACAGGTGTCCTTTGAACCCGGAACTGACGACAGTCTGCGCCAGTGAAACTCAAACAACGATCAGCTGTGTTAGAACTGTTCCTTTATGCAAACACCATGTCTGAGTTACCAAGTAAGAACAAATTCCGCCGATCAAAAGGTCCTGGCGTCATCTTGTGCCAGTTGTTTGGAAGAAAAGGGGGCGGGACTATGGTCAAGTGGCCGCCGCGCTATAGCAACGGCGGCAGCTGGCGGTACTTAGGCCCTCCCACTATTGCACGGCAACAAAAGGATTTAGCGTAAAAGTTTATCTTGTAGTTTAGGCGCTTGACAGCGAGTCGAGGACCGCCACGTAGTCCTCCAGGATACACCGGCCGGGCGTCATTCAAAAACCTGCGACACGTTTTACTTTGTCACGGTGAAACGTGGCCGGCACAGGACCCCCCTCCCCAACACTATCCCTGAAAAAATATCCACGTTGAACTTTAATTTCCAAAGTTCAGTTGGAACATTCAGGGAAAAATGTTGTTTAGGGCAGCTATAGTTTTTGCCGTACTCTCCCTGTCGGCCTCGGATATACACTTCCCCAAAGACATGCGGACGGATGTGCAGTTTCCGCCGATCGTCAAGAGGAGTGACTCTGGTCTACCTGACGGACATCTACGGCCACTGGGTAAGGAACTTAACATTAAATATAGTTAGCAACACGTTCCTTTTCTTCCTAAATATCGTAATAGGTAACTCCCCTTTGGCAGAGAAGTGTGAATAAATTGGCGGCCATAGAATCTAAAACAACGAGATTTACAACTAGTCTAAGTCGGCGAGAGCTTTGATCTGTGTCGCAAGTCTAGTGGAGAGGGCATTAAATGTTGTGTGCTGTGGTATTATTGACTTTTCTCTCATGATTTGTTTGATAAAGTGGTACGATAAATCTGGTACAAAATAAATAGTTCTCCCCTCAATGAGTACAACTAGTATTTGCCCCGAGCGCTCGAGAACGCTATATAACGGTTACAAATTTAATATGTGATGATGTTGCATTTAACTGTTGCACTGTGTATTGTTTCATGTTATTATGTAACTATTACTACTATTGCTTCCCTAGGAAGGGACTCGGTAAACTTTTGAAATAACTAAATACCATTTTGATCTTGGCTACCTCTTGGGCAAAAGTGGTCTCCTAGTGCAGTTACATGTACATTTGCTTTTTTTGGCGACGCCTCAGGGGCGGAGGCATTTCCTTAAACTATGCATTTTTTCCTGTTATCGTATAAACTCTGTTGCAAATGCAGTTGCTGATTAGCTGAAAGATCTTTTCATTTTGCACAATGTGGAGGGACAGCCTGAAAACCATCTACTATTAATAAAAATGTACAACGATACAAAGATACCAGAGATTACTACATAATTATAGCAAATGCTATAAAATATACATTCTGAGAAAAAGAATTTCTCTGTTTTTTCCCCTCCAGGCTACCAGAAGAAGCCAGAAGCTCGAGTGAAGGAGTACCAAGAGCTGCTGGCCCCCAGGGAATTCTGGGAACAGCATGTGCAACACAGAGTCCCGCTTATCTACAGGCAGGCTGTTGTCAAGGCCCCCGCCTTCCTCAAATGGCAGACTGATGAGCACATCAGGGAGAAGTAAGGGGCCTTGTGGAAACCTTAGAGTATAACACTGTACACAGTTTTGTCATGAGATATTCATCTTGTTTTATTTCTTCTAATCATGAGTACTGACATTCTAAAGAAGAAAGATTCTTTGTGGAATTTAAAGTGTGATATTAAACAAAAACTTATATTACAACGTGGAATTGCAAATGTTAAAGTAACCGCACTTTTTAACAAAAACTGATTAACTTTTGCAAAAATATTACATGAAAAATTGCGTGCAGGCTTCAAGATTAATAGATGTCCTCTCAGTTGAATGAATTGTTGTCGTTTGTATTGCTACAGTTATGGAGCCCTGGATGTCCTGATAGAGAAGAAAGTGGCTAGCGGAGTAGCGCCACTGGAGCGAATGTCTCTGAAAGACTTTCTGGACAGTTACGAGTACGAGGACTGGTACGTTGTGTCACTGCTGCCAGACCCAATGAGAGAAGAGATGATGGTGAGTCACCGCAACCATAGTACTTTTGGAAAGTTGTCTTTTATATGAAAATTTTAGGTTAAGAAACTCCCATAGCCTTTTTGAGGCCATAGAGGCAGTGGGTTGTTGATCCACTGTGTCTAGGGTACGGTATTGGAAGGCAGAGTCCATCTCTCTCCTTCCACCACCTTTCACCTTCCCAACTGAAATCAGGCACCCATTTTACATCTGGGTGGAGTGAGCAAAGTGTTAAGTGCCTTTCCCAAGGACACAACGTTTAGCTAGGAATGTGAGGAACCTTTGTTTTTTCGGTCTTGTATCCGCTAGCCTAACTAATTGGCCATTTGATGCCACCAAACGTATACTTAGTCTAGTAGTTGGTTTAAAATGGTCATTTTGCAGGTATGGTCTCTAACCCGTGGATAGTTCACAGTTCCACGACCACCTGTGTTCCTTAGGCCCCAGGACCATCAAACCTAGGTAGATCTAACAGTTTGATGATACATTGTTGTAGTAGAAAGAAGAATGAACACCCCCAAAGTGATAAACACTTAATTACCCTTCCCACGACTCTACTAGTAGAGTGTACTTTGTTTTCAAGCTGCTAGGAGGCGCTGTTAATGGTTCAGCAATTTGTTGATTCAGGTCCCCCGCTCGCTGCTGTGTGGAACGTTCCGGCGGCACGTCCTGGAGACGAACCTGTGGATGTCTGCGGGCGGGACCAGCTCCATGCTGCAGTACGACGCTGACCACAACCTGCAGTGTCTGCTCTCCGGCCGCAAGGACTTCATCATGATCCACCCCAAGTATGCTGACCAACTGGACCTGGAAGAGAAGGTATGGTGGACTGGTGTAGCCTCTAAGGCCACACCAATTTGATTTGTTGGTTCTCCTATTTTTTTTTTTAGAAAAAATATGAATCAGAAGTGACAGGGTGAAAAAAAAGACCTAGAGGCATCCTATGATAGCCCGAAATGCTATGATAGGAGCCATGTAAGTTAGAATAATCTTTCCAGCCATTATCTGGTTACATCACTTAATGTATAATCAGCTACAAGGCAGTAGACCTGTAGTACAGTATTATCATATAGCCAGGTGACGTTGACCAATCAGAAGGCTCCATTCCACATTGCTATAACCACCTCAGTTGCTATAACCACCTCATAAAGCCACCTCGTTCGCTGTCACTCACTCGATGGCTTTATTCGGTGGTTATAGCAACTGACAAGGCTTTATCACACCATATTCACCTCGGGGCGGGTCATCAACCCTTAAATATAACATATCTGCACTAGTTAATAAACTTTTAGCTAACTTGTTGTCCTTCCTTGTTTGCACAGAAAAAGTTTTCTGGTTCAGGTTACTCGACCATGAACATGGACATGATCAACGTGTTCACAAACCCGCACATCTCCAAGATCCCCTGGACCTGGGCAACCCTCCGACCCGGAGACTGTATCTTCATACCTTCAGGTGAAATTTTTATTTGCATTCATGGACACAAATTGAGAAATTACACTGTGCTGCAGTGCCCCCTGTCTATCGTTTTGGAAATTGCAGCCAAGACAACCTGCCGGGGGAACTTTGTACTCCCTTTAGTTGTATAACATGCATTTAAAATAGCTCTTCTGTATCCTTATTTTTTTTGGAGCAAGCTATGTCACAAAGGCCAAAGACCATCATAGCAAGCAACTTAGTAGCAAGTTGTTGTAATGCAATGAGCTTTTTGGTTCTAAAAAAACTAGTAGGTATTTTGAATAGTGTTGTTAAATGTAATGTTATCTGTATATCTTACAGGCTATTTCTACCAAGTGCGCTCCTATGGGCGGAGTATAGCAGGTTCTATCTTGTGGTCGCCCCTGCCAGAGTTTGATGATTCGGACTGTGCCTCAGCCGACATCGACCAGTTCACACCACTGAGCCAGGTCAACATGATGTGGACATACAAGAAGGGTGACAGGGTGAGACATTCTCAGCAAATATGTCAAAACAGTATCAGATTTGACATTTCAGAATCCTGAATATGACTTATGATTTGTCTTCACTTATTTTATACCATTTGCATTACATATATAGCCACATTGAGTTATGTTTTTTTTTTAATTTTATGCAGTACAAGGAGCACAAATTTACATGATTATACCTTGAGCATATATTCTTTCTTACATGTGTACATCATGATGACATGCTGCTTTACTCCTAGGTTATATACATAGTACATGAATATAGGGTCCACTTATATATACATACATTGAGACATCATGGTTTTAGATGCTACATGTAATGAGAGAAGAAAGTATGACTGAATGCCGATGAAATGTTTAGTTCCATGTTTGATGCTGCTTTATCGGATGAGGAGGAAGAAATGACAGAAGAGGACCAGGATCACATCCTAGAGGTTGGTGCAGTACCAGGAAGAACTGGGAGGGGTCTCTGCACCACTAACACTAACACTAATGCTTGTTATGCTTTCTCTGTTCTCTTTTCAGCACAGTTCTGGCTTGCACTGAGACTATATTATCAATGCAGTTCTTTGTGAAAGTTGTTGATGACGCAAGTGGCCAGAGGGCTTGCAATGACCCCAACTTATCAAACTCACCTCTTTCAGTCATATCACCATTCTATCTTGGACAGTTTCTTGCAATACCAGCACTATAGTCCCCATGTTTTACAATGCTCCTCTACACTTGCTCTGCAACCTAACACCACTAAGTCTTGTACATGTACCTTCACTCCCTGACTAACACAGGTCCTAGAGATGAGACATACAGACCCTGAGATATTCCGGGCAGGGTTGTTAACATTGTTGAAAGACCGTGATCGTCTGCGCCCTGAGCACTTTGAGTACTTCTATGCAGACCTCATGGGTGACAAGGCAGATCCTCCCCGCGCTCGAGAGGTTTGCGGATCTCCTATACTACTAGCTACCTATTGTGCACTTGCTGTAGTTCTAATACTATTACATAATATTACATACTATTCATCAACCAAGAAAGATTACAAAATCTGACAGTGTGTTCTCTTTAAATACTAAAAATATTTATATCCGATACTTGTTGAAAGGGATTGCCATTGAAAATGCCTACTACACATTTTTTAGCTTTCACAAGTGCATATACAGTGGAATACGTTGGATTTCAGCTTTCTCTAGAATTTAGACAAATTTTGTTCCATCTAGACAATGTAACAATTTGTTTATGGCCAGGCCACTATGAGAAAAAGAAGGCCATTATCAATTATTTACATATTTGGAACAAGTTATCCCTAGAATTTAGACATCAATCTTTGTAGTAGATAATGTTACAATAGCAATTTTTTTATAGTCATTATCAATAATTTGTAGTCATTATCAATAATTTGTACATTTGTAACATATTACATATTGGCTAATCTACATCATATTTTATCTCAGGTGGCTGTTTTCCTGCATCATTTTCTTTAACTGAGAAGAAGTCAGTTATTTTTTTCTTCCTCTGCTCTTCCAGATCTTTGGTCTCTTGGACCAGACAAAGAAGGGTTCTGTAAGTCTGCAGGAGATCAGAGACATGGACGCCGCCGTCCTGAAAACCGTCGCTCGCTACCTGGACAGTCCACACGGAGCGGTCAAGGACCACGACCACACTCACGACGAACTATAACCACAACCGGGGGCTCTAGGAGTGCCTTAATTGTTGCCATAGCAACAGAAAGAGAGTTAGCCCTTAACGATAGCATGTATAGCAAGTAATTTTTATGGATGGCACCAGTGCATGCATTGACTTTTGTCTGATTTTGGAAAAAAAATTCAGTTGCCTTCTGATGGTGGTCAACAGGTCGACGCAAAGGAAAATATATCATAAATGTCAATCGGTTCAGGGACAATAGGGGATCCAGCAAATTGAGGCCTAACGTCTCGAGTATGATGGCAAGGTTTTCCTTCCCATATGAGTACCCAGTGTAATAGCTGCCCATGTTGGTACGACAAAGTCTCTTTTCTTCAATAATGTTCTGATTAATTGAGATGTGAAGATACCTACAAGGACAGGTAATACTGTTGAACAGGACCTGTTGGTTGTTATATCAGGTTTAGTTGCCGCAGTTTTTGTTTAACAAGGTTTATGGTCTCAAAATTTGAAAATGTAAGAATGTTGCTTCTTGGCCCGCCTTGTTTTTTCCCCTATTACATTAGATTTGGAGTCTGCGGAGGATGTCATCCATAAAATTTACTTGCTGTGGCCTAATTGGGCTTGTATATCATGGCTACTTTGGTAGCTCTCATTGACGTCAGTCAACTGAATGGAAGTAAAATATAAAGATGTTAAATTTGTCGGCAGGGTAACAAGATAATTGCGACCTTTCTGTTCATCAACACGTTTAGTGTTGTCTTAGTAACAAAGCATTTTTTTTGCATGTTAACAAATCTGCTCGTCTGTACCTTAATGATGTCAAATATAGTACATTACAAAAACAGGTCATCCAAGAAATATATAGCTTTTCATTTCAACATTTTTAGATGTTTTTTTACACACTGGTGATAGGTAGCCAGTGGAATCAAATATGAAACAACTGATGATTGTGAGTTTATATTTAGGATAGCAATATTATTATTAACAACAGCAAAGAGGTTGAAACATTTATAGTGAAATATGGTAGGAGTTTTTCCAAGTTGCTATAATTTTAGGTGAAAAAACTGATCTGTGTACTGACTGATGCAGGGATAATGTTTGTGCTAAGTTGACCGGAGAGTTTTTTTTTAACAGTAACAGGACTATGTTGTGTTGCTGTAAGGTTTAATTTGCTGTAAAACAGTAGATCAGTATGTATATGTTGCTTTGGAAAGATGTGTATAGTATACTACAGAGGGAATGACTCATCTTGTCTTCAGTTTAAGGCCCTTTGAGTGATCCTTAGAGTCTCTAGGTAGGAGAAAATGTATGCAGGCCAAGGGGAATGTTTTTGTTAAACTAAAGAGATTTAGTTTTAACACAACACAAACAAATAAAGCACCAATTAGCAATATTTGCCATCTTCTTTAAATTTCTATAATAATTGTTTCTATATTGTAAGAGAGTTCGCCTCTCAGCTGACTTACATTACAGTCCTAATAGGATGGGCCATGCTTCTCTGAGCTAGGAGTATTTGTTCTGCGCAATGAACCTATACATACATATCGCCTACCTTTCCTGTCTCAATTGCTCTTCAGTGAGCTAAAGTAGTTCGGGGGATACTTCAATCTGCATTTGCCCATCCTATACAGTCTTTTGATTAACTATATCTCCAATTCCGTTGAAATTACTATCTTGAGTATCAACGTACCTGTGCATACTAACATATCGTCTGTCTTTTATTTGAACATTAGCTCTTCAGTGAGCTAAACTGGTTCAGAGATTACTTCTGCATTTGCCCATCATACACAGTCTTTTGGTAAAGCTCAACTTCCTTTGAGTTTACTATCTTGCATTTCAACAGCAAAAAAACTTTACATACTGACATATTGTCTGTCTTTCTTGTCACAATCATTTGAAGATCAGCTCTTCAGTGAGCTTAACTAGGTCAGAGATCACTTAACTCCCACACAGTCTTTTGGTAAACCCAGAGAAAATCAAATCTCTCTTTTGAGTCTACTATCTTGAATTTCAATGGCAAAACTAACCTAAACTGACATATCGTCTGTCTTTCTTGTCACAATTATTTGAAGATTCGCTCTTCAGTGAGCTATACTAGCTATACAACTCCCACACAGTCTTTTGGTAAACCCAGAGAAAATCAAATCTCTCCAGTTACATAACTGCCTCCACTTACACAAAGTCCGTACACGGTTTCTGATTTTTAGCACGAGCACCAGAGATATTAAGATATCATATCGCAGTACGAAAAATAAAACAAGTCATTTGAAACGTTCATTTTCATCCATCATGTATAACTTTTATGCGAAATCGTCGGACTAGCTCAATGACAAAGTAAAGAAATTCAGTCGTTCATCAGATTTTTCATTTTATGTAGAATCCTTCGAGGTCCCAAAAGTTCATGTCTTTATGAAGGAGAAATTCGATAACCGCCAGAAATGATTTCTACATGGCGCAGAACATCAATAGTACAGAAAATTGATGTACGGGAAATGCAATATCTATAGCGATATGAATCCAAGTTAGTAAAATTGAAACGTAATCTTGGTGTAGAATACCTAAATGTAATCTTACGTCTTATAAAATGTACGTATGGTGCTACAAGGGATATCAGTTTTGTAGTTATCAATTTTATGCAGTGAAAATTGCCACAGGCTACTTTCGTGCCCTTTGTTAGCTCGGTTTGTGATTGGAAATTCAAACCGCTAGGGATAACCATTGATTACCGACCAAAGAAATATGACATGTGATGATGTATGGTTGTGTAAAAGCGAGCGACAGGAATCCGGTAACTGAAAATGTGTGACGGCTGGTTAGGCCATCTTGATTTGATTATATGGATGGCATCCTCTGGGAGCCCCGAAACTAATGCGAGCGTGCGAATAAAAAAAAAGGATGGCAAAAAAGTTGAAACCTATGTGGTCATGAAGGTAGAACAATGGCTAAACACACATTTTCTTCTTTTCCTTTGGAATTGGCATTCGTATGACATGAGTATCGTTTTCCAATATTTCAATATTGCAATTTACGGCAAATATTTGCTCATTTAGCTGCTTCATAATATAATTGAAAACGTTTTTTGGAAACGGACGAAAGTTCATGCCCGCGCGGATGTCATCCATATAATCAAATCAACATGGCCTTAAAAATTTCAACAAATGAACATAGACTGGTAGACTCTGGGTAGTTTGTGTGGCCACATCAGGTTGCGTTTTGGTGGCCTAATCTACAGGAAATGAACAGCTTTGGTAGGTTTTGTACCCCTTTTCACAGCTTTCACATGGCGTCGTGTCATCAGGCGTACTGAGAAGCCTGGAACCGATTTTAGAATCAGATAGTCTCAACTAGTCTTCCTCCTTCTTGACACTTCCCCCTTTGACTTATCACTATCTACCTGTATACTCGTACCAGCCAGCACGATGCCTTAAAACCATTCCTCTTTAAAAGCCCCATATAACACCACTAAAATCCCATGGATTTACCACAATACAGTCTCAGGCATTTGAAAGAATTTTGGAACCGCAGTGCATCCATCAGGACGATATTTTACAACGTATCTCACTCCTTGCTGCGCCTAAGGAAATCAAAAAGAGAGTTCGATCAAATTTTACGTTCCATTAAATGAGAAGATGAAATTTCACAACCAGGGTATTCGGTGCACAGCATACTTTACTGCATCGAAGAGTAGAACACAGCTAGGCGATGCAGTTGATTACCACTGGTTATGTTAGTATCAGCTTTAGCAAGTGTCATATTTGATCCTAACAGAAACTAATGTGCCTCTGTAATTATGATTTACAGTTAATTAAAGCCGTGTGTCCTTGAAATCAGATAGCCGGGGCTTAAACAGATCCATAGTACAATCTCTAGGCTTTAGTGTAAAATCCATAGTACAATCCCGTGTCTTCAAATTGAACCCTATGATACGATCTCACTGTATAGAGATAGAAGCTATGATACATTTTTATCGCTGTGAAAAGACGACGATTTTCCATTAAAGGTTTGATAACTCTTATTTTTATTCCGATAACGATCGTTTGTCACGCCATTGTTCTGTATCACTAACCTTATCTTAATAAAGTCGTTAATACGCCAACACTCTGTAAAATAGACGGCACGCCGTCATGATGTTCATCACAAAAGTTGGTACAGGTATAGAAGGTAGAAAGTTTGGCTTAAAGCTTAATATAAATCCACAGAAGGCAAAATCTATCATATCACATTTCCTAATATCAGCGCTTTAGGAGTAATGCAATTTTAAAATACATATAGAGCTCATCTATCTCGAGTTTTCATTTTCCAAAAGATCACTACTTTTGCATGTGATGAATGGCTTGTTCTGAAAAGGAGCTCTTCGGATACCGCCTACACTAAAGGACAAGTTGATAAACTATGTCTGCCTATCTTATCGAAAAAAATAGAGTCGGTGGCACCGAAGAGTGTGTGACAGTTCAAACTATTCAGTTCGTAACGTAGCTTGGACTTAGCGTTATCATAATCTAAGTACAGACCTGGTGTTACGCCAAAGGGGCATTTCGTCGCTTATCTGATACAGATACGGAGGATTTCAACACGGTAATATAAGCACTACTTTCAGTGCAGAGGTGAGGGTCAGTGGTAAGCACGTTAGTCGCTCCTAGCTACCGATGCAGACACAGATACGGAAGGTATCTCCTATTAACCAAAGCCCTGCTTTCAGCACCAAGGACAGGGCCAGTTGTAACCATCTTCGCTGCTAGCGATCATTTTTGTAATGCTTCCAACGGTAGATACCATTAGTCTAGTAGTCACCCTCAGTTATGTGATGCAGATACATATAAGATGTTTCTCCATTAGAGAAAATGGTATTTTCAGTACCAAGGAGAGGGTCAGTTTTAGACGCCTCAATATCTAGCTTATTTTCAGAGTACTGTAAACGGTATATACTACTATCCAGTAGTTACGTGATGTAGATATATGTAATCATAGCTACGGGTTCTCCATTTCATCTAGAGAAAACCGTATTTTCAGCACCAAGGAGAGGGTCAGTTTTAACAGTCTTCTAGGCTAGTGATTATTTTAATAGCGGTAAATAACATAAGCCAAGTAGTCGCCTTCAGTTACATGATACAGATGAAGTCATAGCTGATGTTGCTCTATTAGAGAAAATTGTATTTTCAGCACCAAGGAGACGGTCAGTTTTTAAAAATCTCAAAATGTAGCGATCAATTTTATAGTGCTGCCAATGGTATACACAATTAGCTACATCGTCGCTCCTAGTTATTTATTGTGTGATGCAGATACAGAAGATGTTCCTCTTTTGAGGAAAACCTATTTTCAGCACCAAGGAGAGGGTCAGTTGTAGCCACCCTGATAGCTAGCTTATATATTTATAGTGCTGCCAACGGTCAATTCCATCAGTAACATTATCGATTCCTTGTATTACAGACAACTTTCTCTATTAACGAAACATTTTAGCATCTAGGACAGCATTAATTAATCATCTCCACAGCCAGCGCTCAATTTATTGTGCTGGCAATGATATACACTATTATCCACGTCGTCGCTCTCAATATTACGTGACGCAGGTACAGAGGATGTTTCCCTATTAGCAAAACGCATTTTTTCAGCACCAAGGACACCATTAGTATTACCCACCTCCGCTGCTAGCGCTAATTTTATTGTGCTGTCACTGGTGCACGATATTATCCACGTCGTTGCTTCCAGTTACGTGATGCAGCCACAGATAATGTTTCCCTATTAACAAAACAATTTTAGCACAATGGATATCATTAGTATTACCCATGTCCACAGCTAATGCTCATTTTATTGTGCTGCTAATGGTACACAAAATTAGCCACCTCGTCGCTTCCGATTACGTGATGCAGCTACAGAAAATGTGTCCCCGAAACAGATTTTTTAGCACAATGGACATCATTAGTATCAACCACCTCCAGACTTAGGCCTTATTTCCTGTGCTTTCAATGGTATACACAATTAGCCGCGTCGTCACTTCCAGTTACGTGATGCTGGTATAGAAACTGTATCCCTATTAATGAAATAGTCTTTAAGCACAATGAAGGTCATTAGTACTACCTACCTCCATAGCTAATGCTCATTTTATTGTGCTGCCAATGGTATACAAAATTAGCCACCTCGTCGCTTCCAGTTACGTGATGCAGCCACAGAAAATGTTTCCCTATTAATGAAACACCTTTTTGAGCACAATGGAGATAATTATTAATTAGTATCAACCACCTTCAACACTGGGCCTAATTTCCTGTGCTGTCAGTGGCATACGCCAGTAGCCATGTCGCTGTTTCCGGTTACGTGATGCAGCCACAGAAAATGTGTCCCTATTAACGAAACACCTTTTTGAGCACAATGGAGATAATAAGTATCAACCACATCTACAGCTGGGCCTCGTTTTGTTTTGCTGCCAATGATATGCACTACTATCCACGTCGTCGCTCCCGGTTATGTGACTCAGCATAGAAAATGTTCTGCATTAGCTAAACGCTATTTTCAGCACCAAGGAGAGGGTCAGTTTTAACAACCGCAACTGGTAGCGCTCATTGTTATAGCACTATCAATGGTGTACACAATTAGACACGTCGTTGCTCCCAGTTATTTGACTCAGACACAGGAAATGTTTCCCCATCAGTGATACGCTATTGTCAGCACCAAGGAGAGGGTCAGTTTTAACAAGCCCAACAGGTAGCGTGCAGTTTTATGGTGCTGCCAATGGTGTACACAATTAGCCACGTCGTTGCTCCCAAGTTACGTGATGCAGGTATAGAAATTCCTCATTAGCGAAACATTCTGATCAGCACCAAGGATAGGGTCAGTTTTAACAAGTTATGTATCGCTCAATTTTATAGTGCTGTCAATGGTATAAACTATTAGCCACGTCGTTGCTTTCAGTTACGTGATGCAGGTACAGAAATTCCCCATTAGCAAAATACAATTTTTAGCACCAAGGAAAGGATCAGTTTTAACAAACTCAACAGGTAGCGCTGAATTTTATAGGGCTGCAAATGATGTACACTATAAGCCACGTCGTTGCTCCCCAGTTACGTGATGCACGTGCAGAAAATGTCCTGCATTAACCAAACGCTATTTTCAGAACCAAGGAGAAGGTCAGTTCTAACAAGCTCAACAGGTAGCGCTGAATTTTATAGGGCTGCAAATGATGTACACTATAAGCCACGTCGTTGCTCCCCAGTTACGTGATGCACGTGTAGAAAATGCCCTGCATTAACCAAACGCTATTTTCAGAACCAAGGAGAGGGTCAGTTTTAACAACCTCAACATGTGGTGCTCAGTTTTATAGTGCTGTCAATGGTGCACACTATTAGCTACGTCGTTGCTCCCCAGTTACGTGATGCAGGTACAGAAATTCCCCATTAGCGAAACACTCTGATCAGCACCAAGGAGAGGGTCAGTTCTAACAAGCTCAACAGGTAGCGCTCAATTTTATAGTGCTGTCAATGGTGTACACAATTAGACACGTCGTTGCTCCCCAGTTACGTGATGCAGGTACAGAAATTCCCCATTAGCGAAACACTCTGATCAGCACCAAGGAGAGGGTCAGTTATAACAAGCTCAGCATTATAGTGCTGTCAATATGGCGCTATTAGTCGCGTCATTGCTCCCCAGATAAGTGATGCAGGTACAAAAGTTGGTTCTCTATTAGTGAAACACTATTTTCAGCAGAGGGAGGATCAGTGTTAACAAGCTTAACATGTAACGCTCAATTTTATAGGGATGCCAATGGTGTCCACAATTAGTCACGTCATTGATTCTCAGATACGTGATGCAGGTACGGAAAATGCTCCTTCATTAACGAAACACTCTGTTCAGCACCAAGGAGAGGATCAGTTTTAATCAGCTCAACATGCAGCGCTGAATTTTATAGGGCTGCCAATGGTATTCACTATGTCGTTGCTCCCCAGATACGTGATGCAGGTATAGAAGTTGTTTTTCCTTTAGCGAAACACTTTTTCAGCACCAAGGAGAGGGTCAGTGTTAGCCATGATAGCTAACTTATTTTCATAATTTTTTCAATGGTAACTACCATCAGTCACGTTGTCACTTCCGGTTATGTATTACAGAGAGCGAAATTATATTTAGAACACTACATTCAGCATCAAGGAGAGGCGTAGTTTAACCACCTCAACAGCTTTCTTTATTGTGCGGTCAAATGTATGCACTATTATCCATGTCGTTGCTCCCAGTTACGTGATGCAGGTACAGAAAATGTCCTGCAGTAACCAAACACTATTTTCAGCACCACGGAGAGGGTCGGTTCTCACAAGCTCAACATGCAGCGTTCAATTTTATAGGGCTGCGAATGGTATACAGTTAGCCACGTCGTTACTCCCAGTTACGTGATGCAGGTACAGAAAATGTTCTCCTTAATTCTCAGCACCAAGGAAAGGATCAGTTTTAACGAGCTCAATAGGTAGCGCTCAATTTTATAGTGCTGTCAATGGCATACAATATTAGCCACGCCGTTGCCCCCAAATACGTTATGCAGGTATAGAGGATGTTTCTCCATCAACAAACACTATTTCCAGCACCAAGGAGAGGGTCAGGATGTATGTATAACCTCAATATGTAGCGTTCAGTTTTATTGTGCTGTCAATGGTATACACAATTTAGCTAGGCCATCGCTCCCAGTTAAGTGATTCAGGTACAGAAAATGTTTCTCTATTAAGAAAATACTACTTTCAACACTAAGGAGAGGGTCAGTTTTAGCCACCTTGATAGCTAGCTTATTTTTCATGGTTTGTCAATGGCAACTACCATTAACGACGTTGTGGCCCCCAGTTAGGTATTATATGTAACGACACAGAATGTATTTCTCTATCAACGAAGCACCATTTTCAGCACCAAGGAGAGGGTCAGTTTTAGCCACCTTGATAGCTAGCTTATTTTCCATATAGTGTTGTCGATGGCAACTACCATTAGCCACGTTGTGGCCCCCAGTTAGGTATTACGTTTAACGACACAGAAGGCATTTCTCTATATTCAGCACCAAGGAGAGGGTCAGTTTTAGCCTAGCTTGTTTTGATAGTGTTGTCGATGGTAATTACCATTTACCACGTTGTGCCCCGCCCCAGTTATAAGGTGTTCCTCCATTACCTATAAAATACTACTTTCAGAAAAAAGGCAGTAGCTCTGTTTTAACAGTCCCAGTGGGTAATGTTTATAGTGTTCTCAGTAGTAAATATGGCTCTCCGTCAATTTATACAATCCTTTTACTGGATGGAGAACGCGGATGGCCGGCGAAAGTTTTATAAGTGGTACCCTAGGGTTACAGACTCTTGGAAATGGGACGCAAATCCAGACATCAACCTTACACAATGTCTCCACCGGTGAGCAAAGAGGTGCCTGCTCGTAAAAGATCTTGGGCATCACATTTGTAACGTACTTCAGACACAGGGTGCCTCGGGGGAGGCTTACACACAGACGGCAAGACGACGACAAGATAGTGTTCAAAGCTGCCGAGACTTTCATTACGATAGAGTTTGTCGTTCTAACGATAAGTCCCTATCACTCAGACGTATGAAACGTATCACAGCAGAGCTAGCGTATATACAGTGAATTCAGAAGTCTACCATTAAGTGCAAAGAAAACTGTAGGCATATCATCCCCACATCCGGTCATCTGAAGATCATATTCCGGCCCTTTCAACATTTGGGCAGGGATGGTTTAGACGACAAGAGTAAGAAGACGACAAGATAGCGCTCAAAGCTGCTGAGACTTTGATTAAGATAGAGTTTGTCGTTCAAAGGATAAGCCTCTATCACTCAGCTGTATGTAACGTATCGCACTAGTTGAAGCATGTATACAGAGAATGCAGAACTCTGCCTTTAAGTGCAAAGAAAACTGTAGCATATCATCACCACATCCGGTCATCAGGAGATCGTATTTTGGTCCTTTCATCATTTGGGCTGGGGAGGTTTACACCGAGACGACAAGACGACGACAAGACAGCGCTCAAAGCTGCCGAGCTAGACTTTGATTAAGCTTAAGATACAGTTTGTCGTTCTAATGGTAAGCCTCTATCACTCAGATGTATGAAACGTATCACACTAGAGGAAGCATGTATGTAGAGAATGCAGAATCTTAGCATGTGAATACTTTGTGAATGCAGAAGTTGGCCGTTAAGTGCAACGACAAAACTGTAGGCATATCATCACCACATCCGTTCATCAGAAGAAGATCGTATTTCGGCCCTTTCATCATTTGGGCTGGGGAGATTTACACCGAGACGACAAGGCGACGACAAGACAGCCTTCAAAGCTGCCGAGACTTTCATTACGATAGAGTTTGTCGTTCCAACGACAAGCCTTAATCACTCAGATGTATGAAAGGTATCACACTGATGGAAGCATGTATGTAGAGAGTACAGGAGTCGGCCTTTAAGTGCAAAGAAAACTTTAGGCATCACCACATCCGGTTATCAAAACGTATTCCGGCCCTTTCATCATTTTTGGCTTGCCATTTTGCCCAAGAAACATTCTAAAAGCCAGCCAAAGTGTCGTTTGAAACATACCATACGGCGAAAGAAACAGAGCCTCGAGAAATCCTTACTCTCAGGCTCTCTGTCCAAGGATGATCTACTCTGGAGACATCCTCCTTTCTTTTTAGGTCATTGACCTGACATCTTTTTTTTTCCGCACAAATTAGCTACCAGGTGCAGCGATTGAAGGTCTAATTGAAGAGCCATATGTTTTCTACACGTGTATTACGGAGATGGCGTCATGCCGGGTTATTTCAAAGGGCAAAAAACAAATCAATAAAAATCCACCGCTTCCGTCCTATCACCAAAACACAGGCCAGTTCAACAACCTCAGGCACGATTCACTGTGGCGACAAACCGAAGTAACTCAGACAAAGAACGGAAGATAATACAACTTTTGATCCTTTGAAGGGCAAGAATTTAGTCCTGTTCGTGAGAGATGCTGGGCGAGTGGGGTAACTCGCGGTCATTTGAGTGTGTGGTCGTGTGGCGTAATTACGACAGAGCGTTCGGCTCGGCTCGGAACCAAGAGGTCCCGAGTTCGAATCCTGCCGTTCCACCGATTTTGTGCCCTTGGAAAAGGCACGCACTTTACTCCAATTTCCTCTCTACACTCAGATAGACTCAGGTGAAAATGAGTATGCCTTTTGTCCGTTCATGCGTTTGTCTGCGTTGGTGGCGGCGGCATATATGAAAATAGTTGAAAACACTTGAGTGTGCCATCGAAAGCAAAGGTAGGTCTTATTTAAAAGCCATATGTTTTTTACACATATATGACGGAGATGGCGTCATACCGGTTTATTTTCAAAAAGAAAAAAAAATCAATACAAATCCACCGCTTCCACCCTATCGCCAAAACACAGGCCAGTTCAACAACCTCAGGCACGATTCACTGTGGCGACAAACCGAAGTAACTCACACAAGAAACGAAAGAAAATACACAACTTTTGATCCCTCGGAGGGCAGGACATTAGTCCTGTTCGTGTGAGATACTACGTAAATGGCGTAATTCCTGTCTACATGACCCCTGTGCTTATACAAAGCGACGTTTGACTTCCGTAGTAACATCCTGTTGGTATTGAAAATGCCACGCATAATAATTCTAAAAATAGCTTTCAAATTTCCTCAACGGCTTGAAAGTACGGGGAAAATGCAGCCAGAAAAGGCCTTTGGTGGAAACTTATTAAAGATGAGCTGATTATCGAACATATTTCCCTACGGGACGCCACCTCTTTCAAGATTTCCGTACGAGGAATTTAGGTGGACTTCGCAGGATATACAAGGAAAAGCCATATATTTATCTTCCTATATCGTGTAAAGTGCGACCAGATACATCATAATTTCTCTGACACTTGAGTTAGAAGTTTTGTGATGGCGTCCGTCAATTCTAACATTCATGTATTTCTTGGTGAGGCTTTAGGTAAGTTGAAGAGATTCGGGAGACGTCGCCAAGAAAATGCCAAGATACACCGCAGGAAAAATTACTTTGATGAATTTGGTGCCTACATTGTAGCCGTTACTGTGGCAATGGCGCGCCAAAAATGTCACCTGAAGCTAAACAAATGGCAACCTTTGTAAAGTTTAGTGTCAAACACTCCCTACTGACACTTAGTTTGCAGATTAGAACGGAATATAATTGGGAGTTATTTTGAAGACTGTCAATATGAATTATTAATATGATACATTTTACTCTAAGAATTCCCCGGTGGCGTTTAATCCAACTCGGTGACACAGAGGCAAAGTTCTCACAAAGTAAAGTCGGGTCTGATCTACAAAGTCTAGTTAAACTAGAACTGTAACATTTGCAAAGCAAATGCATAATGTTTACCTTCGCACATGGTCTGCTCTGTTAATTCTTACTCAAACACATTCACATATATGGTGTCAGGAGTCTAAATCACTCCTACTATAAAATTGCAACATGATGTAACCCAACACCAGTTACCATGGTGAGAGACGTCAACAAATCAGGTCATTGGCCAGGTCAGAGGTCAGTGTTTGGAACGGAAGAAGAAGAGGAAACGTAGCAAAAACAATATATCTTCCTTCGGTAAACATAAAAAGTAGGCATTGGAAGCGGTGAAACTCTTTGAAAACAAGAGTTTAGAGGCTCTCTCGGACTGACGTTTCAACAACAAGAAATGCCGGCGCTTTAGAGTTGTTTTGTTTTTACTAAAAGGCTACCGCCCGGTCTACCAATCGGCTCAGAATGGGACTAGTTTAACGTTCTTTACTTAATCAAAGCTCTGCTACAGTCTTTTGAACAGTAAAATCTTTGATACCGCGGCTTCACTACATCATAACACTTCATATGAGCGCCATTCTGGCCAGTATAATTTCGCGGTGGTTTCACAGGAAGTCCCGTAACTATCCCTGACGCCAACGTGTAATTTTGTAGCCGTGTCCAATCATAATCCCAACCGTGTCGTGGCTGTTTTGAGAGTTTTTGCTTCTTGACATCCCTCGTCACTAAAAAGATTTGGATCGCCTGTCTTTCAACGCAGCAAATCGACCACACATCCATTCCCCCACCTCCAGGTTTTCCGTAAGGCCACAGCAAGTAATTTTTGTGGATGACATCCCCGCGCGCATTAATTTTCGCTTGATTTGGGAAGCAAACAAGAACTTTTGTTGCCCTGTGACAGTGGTCAACATGCCGAAAATGGGCAAAGATGTCTGTTGCCATGGTGGAGTGTTGATGGCAGATAAATATAAAGCGAGGAGACAAGACAGGGCTCTGATTTATTGTTTTGTCCTTTACTTCGATGGAGTGATGTATCAATTTTATTCCTTTTATATGTGATGTTCCCACTGAATCATTGAACCATTTGAAATCGTTTATTTTCACCCGTGCCTTCGACACCATTGATCACGGCAGTCTTCTCCGAAGCCTGTCGCACATGGGGATCAGGCTGAACCTCTGGCGGTGTTTGTGTAGCTACTTGAGTGGTCGCGTACAGCGAGTGAAATGGGGGACGAGCATTTCTGAGGCGCGACCGGTGCTCGCAGGTACACCCCAAGGGGGGATTCTCTCTCCAACTCTCTTCATTATTGCCATGAACAGTTTAGATCAGGGAATCCCACCGAGCATCACTCCAGTTAAATATGCTGATGATCTCACGAACTCTGAGTTTTTGATGGCCTCCTTGCCGGGTCTAATGCAGGTGGCACTGGACAAGGTAGACGCCTGGGCAAACTCTTTCTGCATGAGTGCCAATGCAAAAAAGACCAAAGATATGGTCATCAGTTGTCGCCGCAGCCCTGTAGTACCCCCTCCACTTACCTTGAATGGTGAGTCCGTTGAGAGAGTGACCTCCTTCAAGCTCCTTGGAATTGTGGTCAGCAACGACCTGAAGTGGGGACCTCATGTGGAGTACATGCTAGCAAAGGTCCAGCCGCGCATACACTACCTGCGCGTAGCCAGGCGCGCTGCCCTCCCAACGGAAGTGCTACTGCAAATCTACAAGTCCTTCATCCGACCTGTGTTAGAGTATGGGTCCCCCGTATGGGCCGGTCTCCCGCGCTGTCTGTCAGACGAGGTGGAAAGGATCCAGAAGCTGTGCCTCAGGATCTGCGGAGTTCCACACGGTTACTTGCCCACTCTCGAGTCCAGGAGGAGGGAGGCATCACTGAGTGAACTAAAACGAATACTAAAGGATCCTTCACACCCCTGCAATGACTTTATCCCACCAAGAGAGGAAAATGCGTACAATCTCAGGAAGAACTATCACAGCAATCAGTATAAACTCCCACTAAGCAGAACGGACAGACATAAAAACTCATTCATTGTCAGAGCCATCAAAGACCTGTAAATGTGTATTGTATATATATATCATATATGTTGTATTTTAAACTGAAAATGTTACTATTCTTAATGATGTCGATTTTTAAATGATGATGTAGTTTTTAAGCGTGTAAAATGTCAATGTAATTCAGATGTGCCCGAAGTACTTCGGCACGTCTGCCATGTTGATGTTTAATAAAGATTTGATTTGATTTGATTTGATTTTCCAAAGATGTTTCAGTGACAAGCGGATGTTGTAATAGATGGCTGTAAACTTAGCACAATGTAGGTACCATTTCATGTCTAACAAAGTTTATGGTGTCAAAATTTGAAAATGTCGTAATCTCGTTTTTTTTTTGGCCCAGCTTTTTTCACCATGTCGCATTAAATATGAATTCTGCGGAGTATGTCATCCATAAGATCTACTTGCTGTAGCCTAATCAAATTGCTCCTCATGAAAACCTCAGGGGTTGAGTAAAATTGAATCAGAAACACTGTCAGGGCTAAGATGGCAGACGCCCAATACACTGTGACGACCCTTTCGGGATAGAAGAAAAGCTAATCACACTAGCTACTGGAAGAATGACCGCAATTCTTTGATCTGTGTATCTCCTTTGGGGGGGAAACCGATATATATCAAAGTAATAAAGGGCAGCAAGTTTGGGGTTATATTTCTTAACATTTGACGCCATCCACAGTGACTGTTATCGGAGATATACAGCGGCGGTCTTTGTGTTGTTACGACTAATCGGTAACTTTGTTATAAAAAAAGATGATATAGCTTCACTGCACGCGTACGTGATAATCCAATCACATGCTGGTCGATAAAGAAACTTTATGTGATATTTTTTATGGTACTTTCAACACCGACGCAACCTACAAAATTGGAAGGGTAGCCTTTTTTTGCAGTATATTCCAAGGTCAAATTACAGCTTCAGCACTTGCCTAAATGGTTCAAGGAGTTTGATTATTCCCTGCATTCCCTGCACAAAGAAACTTTATGTGATATTTTTTTATGGTACTTTCCACACCAACGCAACCTACAAAATTGGAAGTGTAGCTTTTCTTTTTGCAGTTTAGTCCAATGTCAAATTACAGCTTCAGCACTTTCCTAAATGGTTCAAGGAGTTTGATTATTCCCTGCATTCCCTGCCCAAAGAAACTTTATGTGATATTTTTTATGGTACGTGCAACACCAACGCAACCTACAAAATGAAAGGGTAGCTTTTCTTTTGGCAGTATATTCCAATGTCAAATTACAGCTTCAGCACTTACCTAAATGGTTCAAGGAATTTGATTATTCCCTGCATTCCTTGCACAAAGAAACTTTATGTGATATTTTTATGGTACATGCAACACCGACGCAACCTACAAAATTGGAGGAGAAGCTTTTCTTTTTGCAGTATATTCCAAGGTCAAATTACAGCTTCAGCACTTGCCTAAATGGTTCAAGGAATTTGATTGTTCCCTCCCCACCTATTTCAGTGTCCTGATTTTAAGTACCGGAGGTAAAGTGTGCAGGGCCATACCATAAAAAACGCCCCCACAAAAATATGAATGTACCGTTGGTTTATGGATGTAGAGACATGCATGCGAGTTTTGAAATACATCTTGCTAAGTTTCAGTCTACTTAGTCTATAAGACAATCTTCCTTGTTCGTATTGGTTATCCCCAAAAATACTCCAGACCGATGTGTTACGTACGTCCAAGTTTATTATATTCTAGCACAAATGATAACAAATGGAACTCCAGTACAGCAGTTCAGACAAATGTTCTTCACTACTTTTCTCTATAAATTTTTTTCTCAGTACACTTTTCCGTCATTTGTACGTTACAGGCACTAACCAGTACATCTGCGGTGTCTTAAAGCAGGTCATCAAGCAGACCTAAGCACACAGCACTTACCCTAAGTCATTGAACAAACGATAGAAACGCCAACGAAGGGGTCTATGGGGTAACACCAAACCATATACCGAACAGAAACTTACGTTTTCTATCTTGTACGCTATACTAGTCTTCATTACAACATAAAACATCGAATAGTGACGAATATAACAGAGAAAAACTCAGCCATTAGGAATACCTCACCTACACCAGTGACGTAACGTTATAGTAGTTAATAGTGTGTTTACGGTCACGTGACTATGACGTCATCTAGCGTCCGCCATGTTGGTGGGTTAGACATGCAGTCGCTGTCAGTAAGTCGGCAGATCGTACTGCGCCTAGGTGATATCTTTTCCGACACAACATTTGAAAACTACAGACGGGATCCTTAGATACACGAACACGACCTTAAACGATACAATACGTTCCGCATTCCGCGTTGTACGTTCTGCCGATGTGCTGTCGTCTTCCACCTCAAAATGCCTTTGTCTTATTCTACCCATTTAGAACGCCTCAGCAAACTAAGAGTAATACCATTCTCGGATTCAATCAATCTGGTACGCAAAGTGAACCGGTCGCCATCTTGGATCCAACAGCCCCACCAACATGTCGGCGGTGGCTATCTTATTTACAAGTCATGACGTTAAGTGCAAAAACACTAAAGATACACTGGGTCCTGACCCGGAAAATATACATTGTGATACTGTGCAAAGAACAATCGAACATCACATGCATGAAGAAAAAACGAACCGAAGTATACAATGCACTTCTCTTAGTACACGCTACATGTACTTCAATAATGATCTTAACGTAAGCCAACCGTGTTGCCACCAGCATCAATTCAATTGCGTCCATACGCTTTGGTCACACCACAAATTTCTCTTGCAACGAGCACACCCGTCCCCGCCTGCAAATATAGCAATTTTGACCATGTGCACGTTGTACATTTGTTGGTTTGTACGTGTACGTGTACGTGTACGTGTACGTGTACGTGTGTGTGTGTGTGTGTGTGTGTGTGTGTGTGTGTGTGTGTGTGTGTGTGTGTGTGTGATTTCGTTTTTGCGCGCTCGTATTGTTACAGAATTTATACGTTTTTGTTTGCGAAAAGCAAAATAACCGAAAAAAATTACTCTTGGTCAAATGTATTTTTGTATCGTAGAATCTACAAGCAGACATGTGGCTTTTATATCTTTCTGCGCGTCTGTTTTCTACACATTTCATGGGATGCAACAAGTAGATACTAATAAAATATACAACTTGAATGACGAACACAAAAACGTACAGACACAATGCCATATATCTGCCATATATCTGCTTGGAGATTAGGAAAGACCCACCTTTTCTACACAAGGCGCAATCTTGTTCTGCGTTGGAATTTTCGTCACAGGATTTTCAGACTGTGAGAGAGTTTTTTTAGAGTCTATCGTCCACAAGGATCTATGGCAGCATTTTATTATTCTTTCTTATCCGTCACAAAACGGATTAATTTTGTACGGCAGACCCAAAGGCTGTGCTAAGCATGTCCTCAATTTGCTGTCGCAATCCTGTCGTACGACGTTTGTGCTACAGTCTTTAGTTGATGGTGGTTAGTTGTATCTGCTGTGTGGGAGAGGTCGGGGTCTTGGTGGTCCGTGTGAGACGGCGGGACATGATGAAGGCCTTCTTGCGCATGCTGTCCAGCCCGATGTTCTTCCGCCACGTGGCGATCAGGCCGTGGAACGCCTCGCGGAAGTTGTTGTTGAAGTACCCGTAGACCACCGGGTTGAGCGCGCTGTTCAGGTACGTCAGCCAGTGGGCGATGGGGTAGACGTAGACGAAGATGACGTACTCCTGCGCCTCCGTGATGGTGGCGAACTCCAGCACCATGAAGACGGTCTGCAGGGGCAGCCACAGCACGGCGAACAGGACCACCACCGTCGCCAGCATCTTGATGACGGCCACTTTCCGCGCGGACACCCTCGCTCGCTGCGGGCTGGAGCTCAGGTGGAAGCTTCGCCGGGGCTTCCGGATACGGTAGCCGATACGGACATACAGCACGATCGCCACGATCAGGGGGATGGCGTAACAGATCATGAAGAGGCTACCGAAGTACAATTTTCGGTAGATCTCGTTCAGCCACTTCTCCGTGCAGGTGACCACGTTGTTGCCGTCGGTCAGGTAGTACCAGTTCTCTCGGCGGACCAGACCTTGCGGGATCATGATGGCCAGGGCCAGCACCCACACCACCGCCACCACGCACAGGGTCGAGCACCCCGATAACTTCTTAGACGTGGCGTGGAGCACGGCCTTGTACCTGAGGTGAACAGCACGAGAATACCGGTGTTACCACACGATTTCGAACACTATAGATACGAGTGGTCCCTGCCCAACACTTGTGTTACTAAACAGTTTCGGACACTATAGATCCGGGTGGTACCTATGATCAACACTTGTGCAACCCAACGATTTCTGGCACTACAGATCCGGTGGTCCCTATATCCAACACTTGTGTTACTAAACTGTTTCGGACAATATAGACCCGGGTGGTCTCTATGATCAACATGCGTATGACTATGTACTCTCTAAAGCGTACTTTCTTCGTAACTGGCCCTTGAAACATAACTTTACATGTATTTACTAATTGATTTTCTGAGTTCCGAGATTTAGTTCTATATACTCGTACCTGTCTGCAGCTATGGCGACGAGGGTGAAGAGTGACGCCCCCACAGTCGCGCCTTGGATGACGGGATACAGCTTACACATGGCCTGGCCAAACCGCCAACCTGAGAGGAAGAGACGAACATCAACGGTTTACTGTCAAGGTTTCCAACATCAGATGTCAGCAATGAGAAAAGAGGGCTTTAGTGCAAGGGATTATCATATCTATGAAGGCCCGGATTTGAGAAACTGCCGACTTTTCCTTGGATCCCACGCATATGTCTAAGGGTACAAGAGGGATCACAGGGAGATAACGTACTCGTACAAATGTTCCAGAAATCTTTGCTGATGGTCACGAAAGTGATATGTGTGGTTCTCGTGAAATAACTGGAACTGAAACTTAAGTAGTTTCATGTGCGCTGGCTTTTTTTCCACAATACTGGCACGTGTTTTGATGTCAAATGTCTTATGGGTTTACTTCTTTTGTCGTTTCATTCCCGTGTACTTTTAGCCATTTTGTGCACCTAAGGCTGACATACACTTTGTGGATTTAGGGATTGAGTCTAACGTCAGAATGAATAGAGAAAACCTAGCCATTGGTGGCAAGGTATTCTTGGGGTTGGGGCTGTTGACTCAGAATCTGAAGGTTCTGGGTTCGAATCCCTGGCAGGCCCCAATATCATGTCCTTGGGAAAGGCACTTAACAAGTATTTTCGACCTGCTCGCCCCTTTCGGTTTTTACAGTGGTTCCCACACCGGGAATCGAACCCGAGTTGTCCGCTTGGCGGTCACCAACGCTAACCACTACACTAAAAGGTCGCACGACCATTTAGCATGGTCAGTTAGCAGGATAAACCCCACTGTTACAATCCCACCGCACTTATCGAAAAGAGTAGGGGGCCTTCGCGTGTGAGTGGTCTATATCTTTCAGTCCGGTCTTACGCGGCTTGTACTTACTGTACAAAAGTGGTGCGTTACGTCTATACCGGCTATGCAAAACAGACACACAAATCTTGACAAATCAGCTCGTGGCCAGGAATTCCTGTCATCACCCTTCCAATCAGGCTTAACCCTTTAGTGTCTCCCACTTTCCACGATTACACGTTATCTGATTGAGTTTACGTATACTCAGTAGCGCTGCAGGTAGGTAAAGTTATCAGTCGACACATTGGCGCCAGTTCCTGGCGAGATAGCTGAGAACGAGAAAGTGTTTCCAAAAGTGACCTGTCAACACCGATTCATCACGAACACTTGGAAATCGACTTGCCCTCTTTATGATACTGTCCCTTTTGTGTTTGGTTTCCTGTTGGACAAAGAGGACAGCGATTTGTCACATCTAGAAAAACTTAACTGGCACATACGAGCCACTTAGACCAATCGGCCAACTCGACCTGGAAGGAGTTGTTAACTCAGGAAGCGGCTGGAGAAAGCGATAAGGCTCAGTTCTGGTCGTATTAGAAGATAACGAGTAATGTGTATGCACCGAGTATTGGGAAAACGTGGCGAGATGAGTTCCGCAGACGGCGCGGCTTTGAAAAAAAGGCTTATCGCGCGGTCACGCAGCGGGAAGAACCCTGCGTTATTACGGCTGACGAGACTGATTACCAGGACCTGTAATTGAAGATGGCTACCTGTTCCGTCGTCATCATTGACCTCAGTTTACCTTACGGTCTAGACTTTTGGCGTACGTTTGTTTCTGTTGGACTACGGGTTGACTAAGGGTTCGGTGTAACAAGTGTGATGCAGCTAGCAGCCGCCGCGCCGCCTGCCTGCGAAGCTGGTTTGTTACGCCGAAGGGCGGTTATACCGGCTATACCGATACAGATACAGAACAGGAAGAAAACATGCAGAATTTATATGCAGAACACTAGTAAAGGCATCCAATGCAATTTCAAGGCGGCCAAACCAAAAAATTCTGCATGAGGAAATCTGTCAGTCTGATAATGATACTGACATTTACTGTCATTTCGTACTACATTTTTGTTATCATTTCGTACTTGAAGCGTTTGAAATAGCCCCAAAACAAGCTACGTGAGGAGTCCCTTTATTTTTGAGGTACCACCAATAAATAGCTAGAACCAACCTACGATACGAAACAAACAACCGTTTTCTGTCAGTGACATCGCATTTTTGCCTCACAGATATCAGTATGCTATGGGATAGGATTGTTTCAACTTCAAGCTTAAGCTACTTTAAAACAATGAGCAGAAACTTGACTTTGGAAACCCAGTTTTGCCACCCTGAAATTGCACCGGATGCCTTCACAATTTGCAAGAAAATATGGTACAGTATGAGAGGTTGAAGTCGACTGTAGGCGGAGGGCGTCCTTTGAGGATGTGGAAGCAGATAATCATGACAACCAAACAGTTCATTGAACCCTAAATTATATTAAACGTACATCGCCCTCGGACAGGATGTACGAAGATGTGTCTGACGAAAGGAATTGTCTCCAAGGACATTTTGCATCCGTCCGCTCAAAACCTTTGAGGATGCGGAAGATGGTAATTACGGCAATCAAACAGTCCATTACATCTCAACTTATATAACGTACACCGCGCCCTCTTACTTGGACAGAATGTCAAATGTGTAAAGTGGAAGGAATTGTTTTCAAGGACATTTTCCATAGGCCTGCCCGACACCTTTGAGGATGTGGAAGTAGGTAATTACGGCAATCAAGCGGTCCATTACATCTCAACTTATATAACGTACACCGCGCCCTCTTTCTAAGACAGGTTGTCGGATAGGCTTAGCGGAAGCAATTGTCTACAAGGAAATTTTCCATAGGTCTTTCCGACAGTTTTGAAGATGTGGAAGGGGGTAATTTTGCCAATCAAACAGTTAATTGAACCACACAACTTATATAACGTACACCGCGCCCTCTTTCTAAGACAGGATGTCGGATGTGACTATCGGAAAGAATTGTCTTCAAGGAAATTTTCCATAGGTCTGCCGACACCTTTGAGGATGTGGAAGAAGGTAATTACGGCAATCAAGCGGTCCATTACATCTCAACTTATATAACGTACACCGCGCCCTCTTTCTAAGACAGGTTGTCGGCTAGGTTTAGCGGAAGGAATTGTCTTCAAGGCCAAGGAAATTTTCCATAGGTCTTTCCGACAGTTTTGAAGATGTGGAAGGGGGTAATTTCGCCAATCAAACCGTCTATTGAAGACCACAACCTATACACCGTACACAACGCCCTCTTTACTCAATGTGACTAGCGGAAATAATTGTCTTCAAGGAAATTTTCCATAGGTCTTTCCGACGCTTTTGAAGATGTGGAAGGGGGTAATTTTGCCAATCAAACAGTTAATTGAACCACACAACTTATATAAGGTACACCGCGGTCTCTTTAACTCAGACAGGATGTCGGCTGAGCTGTGACTAGCGGAAAGAATTGTCTTCAAGGAAATTTTCCTCTTCAATGAAATTTTCCATAGGTCTGCACGACACCTTTGAGGATGTGGAAGAAGGTAATTAGGCCAATCACACAGTTCACTGAACCTCGAATTACACCGCGCCCTATTTGTCGGACAGGATGTCGGATGTGTAAAGCGGAAGGATATTCCGGACATTCGTCCACGCGACACCTGATAGATATAGAAGTATAGAATATGATTATGATTAAAACTACTTTCCGACTTCAGAGAGCACGGCCGATGTATAAACAAGGATACTCTAAGCGCCGGTAAAATATATCGATGGTATTGATATGAGATATTCAAGTCATCAAAGATGTTCACGACATCCGTCGATATTGTACATGTCTAGAATGCCAGATAAAGGATCTCATAGTACACATGCCAACTCTAGCCCTCTCAAAAGAACAAGATCTATTCAATGTTTCACCCCATTTTCAGCCCCACCGGCTTCAAGAATGTCGATAGGAGATCATCAAAGATCACACATCCGTTATTGTACAGATTGAAAGGGTCTCATAGCACAGTCGTCACCTCACCTAATTTCATTCGTCCTTTCCCTCTCAAAACAACAAGATCTACTAGTATTCAATGTTTCACCCCATTTTCAGCCGCACCGGCTTCAAGAATGTCGATAGGAGATATTCGAGTCATCAAAGATCACACATCTGTTATTGAATGTACAGACTGAGAGTGGCAGATAAAGGGTCTCATAGCACAGTCGTCACCTCACCTAATTTCATTCGTCCTTGCCCTCTCAAAACAACAAGATCTACTAGTATTCAATGTTTCACCCCGTTTTCAGCCGCACCGGTTAAAAAGAATATTGGTAGGATATATCCAAGCCATAAAAATGCTCAGGACACACATGTACATCCGTTATTGTACAGATTGAGAGTGGTAGATAAAAAATCTGATAGCACACTCGCCAACTCCCAGGGTTTCATTCGTCCTTGCACAATAAATATTTCACCCCATATTCAGTCGTAGTGGTTGAGGACGATATTGGAAGACAATATTCAAGCCATCAAAGATGTTCACAAGTTCGGTCATTGTACATTTTTAGAGTAACATAAAAAAATACCACACTCGTCAACTCCCTGAATTTCATTCGTTCTTGCCCTTTTAAAAGACCAAGGTGCGCATGCAGTCAATATTTCACCCCATTTTCAGCCGTAGTGGTTGAGGGTAATATCGGAAGACAATATTCAAACCATCAAAGAACTTCGGTCATTGTAAATTTGTAGAATAACAGATAAAAAATCTCATAGCACACTCGCCAACTCCCCGAGTTTCATTCGTCCTTGCCCTTTTAAAAGTACATTCACCCCATTTTCAGCTTCCAGTTTCACACTGTGTACGCCACCCAAAGAAACGCGAGCATTTGATTGGCCACTAAGACCTGGATTTTAAACAAATCACCTTGTTCCTGTGTAATGTAGTCCGCGTAGACTTTGATTGACACATGGCTTTTACATTGCCGGTAAATGGATTATCCTGGCATTACCCGGTCGGTACTACAGAATTAGGCCACCTTTAGTTATTATGCATAGCCTACAAGCCCAGAGGATCAACCCATGACCCAGTACATCAAAGAGCAGCTAGGATTTCACCCAATCTGTTCAAAAGGGCATCTACGTATATATACGCTTGCAATTGGTAACGACCTTAGAGTTTTGGGAGCCCATGACATTTCCTGTGTATTATAAAAAATCTCCTGAACATTATTCTGGTAAGTCTTTACTGATATGGTTAATAACCATGGAAATTTTATAATCCTATACCAAGCCAGATGCAGTCAATCAATGGGGGGTATTCTAAAAGGAAAAACCTATCTCAAGTAAACGGAAGGCTAGTTAGCTATATGCACTAATGCTTTGATGTACGGTAAAACCATATGATATACGTATGTACAGTTTTGTAAGTGAGGTTAAAGCACACATTAGCGTAGGCGTCTGCAGGCTTTTAGAAGGTTGTGGCGGGTAATTGCGGTACGGCTTCGCTCCATAAACCCTAATTGAACCTCAACACTGCCTTTCCATTAGGTCACAATGACGGTAGAAAAGTAAAAGATGGGCTTCCACGGAACATTTCCCATTCCCCACCCTTTTAATAGATCTTATTTTTTATCCTAATTTACTAACTATTGAAAAGTATTGGACTGTAAAACGTGCAAATCGGCATTATGGGGATAAGTGTATGTTATTTGTATATCCTATCTTTTCACCTTATGTGCCACCACAATTCTCTATATGGTGAATTAATGGGATAGCACCCCTGCTATCCCATTAATTTACCAAAAAGCGATTCAGAATTTCTTCTCCGGGTATAATTTGTTACATGTGGCTAGTTCTGTATAGAGGTCATAGGAATGTTCAGCACATATTTCTAGAGTGATGCATACGCAGTTCTGCATAACACACAGTAAAGGTCACAAGCTCTTAGGTCGTTTTACAGAGCACAGACAACTGTCTTAAAGTGATCCCACCAGATCCGACCTGCTCTTTTCTGCACCGTGTCATGTACATCTGGTTTGATCCTCTGAGCTCGCTTAAAGTACGCCAGCTATGCAGCTGGTGTAATGTCAAGGTAGCAAGATAGTACATGTGTTTCATAAGTATCCATGAATGCGATATAAAGCTAACTTATCCATCAAACTGCGAGGTCGAGCGGCGTAGCGGTAGCTTGTTCGGATTAGAACCGAGAGGTCCAGGGTTCGAATCCTACCTTGTCACGGTACCGATCATCTGAAGGCGGTGAAGCCTGACATCTCTGATTACCTTGCTATATCTTCCATAAAAAGTAAAAAAGGGACGCCTTGACATAAGTTGTATGACTTGAATGCGCCACCAATTTGACATTTGAAAGGGTCGAAAAGCAGTATGGGTAAGGCGGTGAAGCCTGCCATCCCTGATTACCTTGCTTATTCTTTCATATAGGTCAAATGGGGACGTCTAAACATAAGTTAAGTTATACGACTTGAGTGCTCAAACAATTTGACATTTGAAGGGGTCGAAAAGCAGTGTGGGTAAGGCGGTGAAGCCTGCCATCTCTGGTTACCTTGCTTGCTCTTTCGTATAGGTCAAATGGGGACGTTGATGTAAGTTATACGACTTGAGCGCGCCACCAATTTGCCAGTAGTCTCTTGTTTTTATACCTCATTAATGAATCGGCTTGTTCTAATCAACGGAAAGCAAATGTGGAGACGTCTGAGGTCATAAAAATTTAACAGCATGCTAGCACCATTTGGCGTAATGGTTAGAGCGTTTGGGTTGGAGCCAAGAGGTCCCGGGTTCGATCCCCTGACATGTCTGATGTTGTGTCCTTGGGAAAGGCACTTCACACGACTTTCCTTACTGTACGGTAGAGTGACGCCCGCTGGACTTTTTGACTAATTATTGATACTGTGTCCAAACACTGATGAGGACACAGACTGATTTGGTGCCGCCAATGTGCCAAGATCTGTTCATTTGCCACAAAGAACAATTTTTTAGAACAATTTTTTTAAAATGATCGAAATATAAACTTGGGTTGGTACAGTAGAGTACAGATCTGATGCCTCTACTCGCCGAAGCATGGCTTTGAAGTCGGATACGTTTTTTTGTAAAACTTTGAAATGCAACTTCAAAAAGAAAGTCCTAACTAAACCACGAATGATAAAAGAGCAAACAAATCACAACCATCTATTCGTTCAAGAAACCTAATGTTCAAGAATGTTATCATTTTTGAAGTCCTCGGAAGTTATTCAACCAGATAACGGAGTTTGGCCATCAAAGAGTCAGAAAAATACGAGTTCGTGGACCTGCAATTTGTGAAAAGCCTGAAAAACACAGGGCGATTGCCAAACCACCTTGAAGCCAAATGCCTAGACACGTTCTGTCAACAGTGCCAATTCCTAATCTTTGCTGGACTTATTACAGTATTAGTAGCATGAGCGAGGCGGGGAAAACGGAAGCACCTTGGCGCCAGAGGATGTACATGCAGACATCAAACGGCCGAGGAAAGCGCCAGATTCAGGGCGCGCAGCCCGGTTGAAAGCGGGGAGAAAAGACTGTTCATGCCGCCGCACATCCTGACGGTAATCCCCCCTTTTTAGCTAAGCCAACCGTGTGATTTCAAGCAATTGAAGAGGATCAAAACTAACAACCAGAAAGGTGACATTTGCAAGGCAAATGCATACTGTTTACCTTCACATGGTCTAGTGTAACAAGCTACTGCTCTGTTTATTCTTACTCAAACACATATTCATATAGAACTTATGGTGAGCAGCCACTCTAGCTCTTTTCTGCTACAAAATGTAACCCAACACCACAGGGCGTCTGCTACAATGCTAGTTACCATGGTGACAGACGTCTAGTTCAGATCACTGACTTTATTTGTTTGGAGAAGTAGAAGAGGAAGAAACAGAGCAAAAAACAATATGTTTTCCTGCCAGTGTAACATCGATCATGTATTCTGAATTTTATTTGGCCATTCCTGAAGAAAAGATCTCTTAACAAGTTCTATTGTTACTATCTTGCATATTTTGTCCGTTAAAATCACAGACTACGGCGTATTACACTCATTTGCAAAAGAGGAAATATGCCTATAGTGACCTTAGAGGAAATACACATGTGGTGGCCGATTCATCTCAAGTTCATATAAATAAATCGAAGAGAAGCTTTTGCTGACTTTGCATTGTCCCCTTTTTCCTTCACGGTAAACCCAGGTAAAATACCCAGGCGGCCGCCATACAAATCGGTGTACTTCACAATCTCATTTGCTGCGGTGGCTCAGAAGACCTTGATTTAGTTACATTCGCAGAAGCCGACAGAAACGCACACGGTTAAATCAATAAAAGAACGTATAGTACTTTAAGCCTACCCTTCATCAACCGTTACCAACCGTATATTACGAAGTTTTGTCCCGTCGGACTAGATGTACTCATCAGTGCGGTTCTGAAGAAGCCGCCGTTGTCTTTGTAATTTGGAGTGACACCAAGGTTGGAGCATCTTTTCCTACAGATAAATTGGATGGGTTGCGGCTGACTTTGAAGTTCTTCTGGTCGAACCGATTTGAGTGGGGGTTATATATTAGGTGAGATGAACTAACGGATGTCGCTGTATTCATCGGGCATACACAGATTCAATTACAGACAAAGTCACAGTGCTGTACAAGACCAGCATGGTAATGCTGAAGTAGCTATAGTAGTCTTTGTTTTGTAATAATGATAGACATGTAACGTTATCTGTATCAGTATACCCGGTATAACGGCCCTTCGGCGTAACACACCAGCTTCGCAGGCACGCGACGCGGCGGCAGCTGACTATATCACACCGAACGACTTGTTACACTCAATCCTTGCACTTTTAGTTGCAGGAGCTGTTTAAAGCTTTCTAGTGATGATGCCCCAACTGTGCTTGGTGGCAACGAGTTCCAGTCTGCCATAGTTCTTGGGAAATACGAGTTTATGAACACCTCAATTCTTGGTTGATAACTGATATTTGAAAGTATGACTGTTTCTTGTTCTTTCCTGGGCTGGTATCAGATACTTAGTGGTTGGTACGTCCACCAGTTTATTAGTCCTTTGTACCATTGCGACACACTGCATTTTAGATGCATTTTGTTCTGCGATTGCAGCCTCCCTCCAGCCGCTTCAATCTTCCACAGTGTGCTACCACTTTGCCCTACTCCTCTGTAAAACGTATGAATGCTTCCTCTATATCCTTGGCCTTTTAGGATTAAAAAAACAGTATGTTTGAACAGTTTCGGCGCACTTGATCGATCACTAGTATAAAACATAAAAAGACAGCCTGTCAGCAAGGTTGAAGTTTTTATGACTTTTTTATGCAGACCACGTTTAGCTGTAGATCACAGAGGTTGACTCAATTTGTCTAAAAGCCAGCGAGTCTCTTGCCAAGTCTCCATGGAGAACCCATCTTTAATAGATTGAACTTTCCGACAGGAGACGGGCGATTACGAGCGTCTGGTTCCATTAAAAACTTTCTCATAAAATCATGCCGTTAAAATGCCGTTACAAAACCGTTATTTTGCATGATTCAAATTTCAACGACCGTAATATGTCTGGTATCGGTGGTTAAACACGCCCTCAGTAATGAAACATTTGTTGCTTTACTCCATTCCCTTTTATACGACCTTGATGTAACACGTACTTGTCCAGACCATGTCTCTGTGTAAGTAGGTTGTTACATTACATGATTCAGCTTTGAACAACCATAACATGCCGACTTTTTTTTCCTTTTTGTTTAACACCCCAATAATGAAACTGCTGTTGCTTTACTCCATTCCATTTTATACGACCTTGATGTAACACGTACTAGTCTACCATGTCTCTGTGTTAGTAGGTTGTTACTTTACATGATTCAGCTTTGAACCACCAAAACATGCCGACCATCCGTCGTTAGACACCCCAATAATGAAACTGCTGTTGCTGTTTGCTGTACTCCATTCCATTTTATACGACTTTGATGTAACACGTATTTGTCCATACCATGTCTCTGTGTTAGTAGGTTGTTACTTTACATGATTCAGCTTTGAACGAACATAACATGCCGACTTTTTTTCCTTTTTGTTTAACACCCCAATAATGAAACTGATGTTGCTTTACTCCATTCTATTTTATACGACCTTCATATAACACGAAATAGTCTATACCATGTCTCTGTGTTAGTAGGTTGTTACTTTACTTGATTCAGCTTTGAACCACCATAACATGCCAACCATTAGTCGTTAAACACCCCGATAATGAAACATCTGTTGCCTTACTCCATTTTATACGACCTTGCCGTAACAGTTACCAGTCTATCCCGTAGTATACCATGTAGGTTGTTAATTTACATGATTAAGAATTGAACGGCCATAACATGCCAACCATGAGTCGTTAAACACCTCAATAATGAAACATCTGTTGCACTCAATTCAGGTTCGTACAGCAATAACGTATTCCCTTCCTTCCCTCTCTCTCTCTCCCTCTCCCCCCCCTCTCTCTCATGCAGTCTCTCTATCTCTATGCGTGAGAAATGTTATCACAACTTATTATGTTTATCGAAGGAAAACACATTGTTTTTGCTACGTTTCCTCTTCTTCTGTTCCAAACCCTGACCTCTGACCTGGCCAATGACCTGATTTGTTGACGTCTCTCACCATGGTAACTGGTGTTGGGTTACATAATGTTGCAATTTTACAGTAGGAGGGATGTATACTTCTGTCTGACCATATATGTGAATGTATTTGAGTAAGAATGAACAGAGCAAAACATATGCGAAGGTAAACATTCTACATTTGCTTTGCAAATGTCACCTTTCTAGTCCTTATTTAAGTGTTTGTAAGGTGAACTAATGCCTTCTGCGTACCATTAAGTAACACATAGACTGCAACCTATCAAGCAAGCTTTTACGATTTAATCAGCACGCCGTTGTAATTCTTTCGTGCACTAACGATGTTTTTCATCAGCATTATAGTCCCCAGACCTCAGTTCATCACATCTTAGGCAGTAAAAATCACTAAAATATCAGACAAGCAATCTGCCGGTTCCAATCTGCCGCCTCCTCGCCACAGATCGTAAATTGTAAAGGTTTTACTCATTAGGTGATCAATGTTAGTTTTTAGTTTTTCTCGTCAGGCAAAGGTTGCGCGTCACACCTCGCCGCTCTTATTACTCCGTCCAACATGTAATTGTTTCGGGCTAGATGACTGATAGGAACACTTCAACACTCATAAATATGACAAATTAAACTAATGAACGTACCAACTATTAAGTACCTAATACCAGCTGAGAAAAGGACAAGAAAAAGTCATGCTTTCAAATAACAGAGTTATCAATCAAGGATTGTGTCAATTTTTTTTCCATAGAACTATTGTGGAGTGGAACTCGCTGGCACCAAGTACAGTTGATGCATCTAGAGAGCTTTTTAGAAATAACCCATGCAGTAAGATGTACAATGGTTGAGGGTAACATGTTGCTCCGTGTAATATATGGTAAGTATAAGATGTATAATATGTAATATGTATGTAAGTATAAAATGTAACGAGAGGAGATTAGGTTTTAATAATCTAATGATAAAATTTATGATCTATATTGTAGAGAAGTGAAAAGTATTGTGTTCGTGCGTTTCTCTCTCTCTCTCTCTTTCTATCTCTTTGCATTGTCTATTTGTCTCTTTCTCTCTCTATGTCTGTTTGTAACTCTCTCTCTCTCTCTCTATGTGCATAGCCCTTCTGTGCAATTGCAAATCTTTCTCATTCTACGCTGAGCAAGCTAGGGGGACTCGCTCTTGAGGCGTCACCAAAAAATCCCCCCGGACAAGGCCGGAGTCAATGACCCGTGCTGTGATGTTGAGAGAGGATATTACAAATCTCCCGACCACGGATATCAATTTGACGGGGGCATTCTTCCGGGCAATAACCGATGAAAAGGATTAAGTGTTGCTTTCAGCGTCTCCGCGGAAGTCTGTCTCGGATCAGTGCCTGTGGGGAAGCAAACCGTTGCCGGGGTAAGAATGGTAATGATTCGTCTGAAGTCATATCGTCCAGAAATTGTTTTGGGATTGATCACGATGTTATATGTTACGGAACAAGCCCAAAACTTCCAAAACTTTTCACTAAGTAAGATTGGATTTGACGTTTGCTTTTTGCTACGCATCAGTACATGTATCGTTTTTTGCGCAGAATACAAGTGTGAAAGGCCTATAGCCTTCATCAGGTTCAAATGATCGTGTCATAATAGGACACGTGACCTTATAGACACATGACGTCAGCAACGGGTCAAAGGTACCAGGAAGGTTGTATCGCCCCCCTCCCCACGTCTCTTCTGAAGATCCTGCAAACTTTTTGTCCTCCTCAAAGCTGACATTTCAGAAAGAACATGGACGTTTGAAAATAACAATCATAAAGTTTTCCTTTTCATATCACGTTCTCGCACCTGGTACTATATCCAGACTACCTCGTGGGCCGATAGGCAAAAGTATATATTCTTACAACTCCGCGCAGTTATCATTTTTCAAAGAGTAACATATGGCCGTAACCACTGGAATTGATATTGCTTTAGGTCGTGGTACTGCAGCGGAATAAGACTCGAAGGAGTATTTTATGAACCACAAAACACAAAATTTTAGTACCTTTATGGAATATTATGACAGGAACCGTGTCTTCTCGACGGCCGTATGTTATTTTTTTTTTTACTAATCGTGTAAAAAGTAACTCCAGGCAGGGCTTTGTAGTTCACTTTCATGTCAGACAAAAGTCAGTAATAAATTTGATGTACGTGTGGCGGAGTTTGAAACGCTTGTCGGCACTGTAAAGGAAAAAAAACAGGCTATTGCAGCGCCAAGCGTATTTGTAAAAATGCTCTCAGGCATATATACGCTGTATAGTGATATTGAATGTGCGAGCTTTTATTTCCTATTGCATTTTTCTATTTTTCACAGGAACATGCACACACACAAACGGCTAGATAGATAGATAGCTGTAGATAGATAGATATGACAGTCTGAATAAAAGTTCTAAACGGGAACTGTGTCTTATTGAGGGACGACTGCGTGTGCGAGATGTCGGTTAGCTTGAGGAATGAATTCCTTCTACTATATACTGTAGATAGATAGATAGATAGATAGACAGATAAACAGGTACCTAGATAGTTAGCTAGATATAGATAGTTAGATATAGATAGGCAGCTACTATTAGATAGATAGATATAGATAGGGAGTTTTGGACTATAGATGACTATAAATATCTATCTTTTTCAAAACACCAGTGGTAGGCTCAAGCGGCCAGGATAAGATAACTGTGGTTTGATACCCGGTGAGACAAAAATAAATTATGGAAAATCTACCCTACAACGACTGAAATTACTCCGAGCGACCTTACCTAACAGTCCAGGGAGGGGGGAAATTATAACACCAACAATCGTTTAATGAGCAATCAGACCTTTCCACACATTCTGACATGGAGGGAGACCCATGTCTCCAGCCTTCATTTACATAGAAATAGCCTTACGCATGGTTAAACACGATAATCCTTGCGAGTATTCCATTGCTTCACAGCAGTATTTCTATAAATTTGTGATGATTTTATCGAAATTCAAAGAAAAGCAATTTTGAAGCAAAATGTGATATATGTGTGAACTATATATACTTAATGTATACTTTTAGATTCCCGCAACAGGCATAGCCGTCCTTTTTAAATATATAAGATTTTACATTGATTTTGGTATTTGCTACTCCTGATGATATGAAGATGAATGTGAAACTTGCCCCTCAGCTCACAACCCCGTGCTAAGCCAGTAAAAGGTCGTCCCGTTCTTGTGATGGGCAATTTTTTCACGGCTTGTGAACTGCAAATGTCGCCAACAGTAGACAGGTGAGAATATAAGCCTGCTGTGACGATAGAGGTGACCCCGCTGGGACGTGAAATTGGATCCCGTAATAACCGGAGAGGACGCCATTTATCTCCGCTTATGGATGGGTGTTGTGCCGGGGGATGACGGGCGGTTCATCGCGGTGTCCTTGTCGGCCCAGCAGAGCATTTTTCTTTTCTGTCCAGCAAGTTAACTTTTGTAGTTAATTCAATCAATCACAAGCTTTCTTTTCTGTCCAGCAAGTTAACTTTAATTTGTAGTTTATTCAATTAATCACAAAACAGCAGAGCATTTTTCGTACGTATATATCCAGTAAATATCCAGCAAGTTAATTTTGTAGTTTATTCAATTAAACACAAGATAGCAGAGCATTTTTTCTCTTCTGTTCAGCAAAGTTAACTTTTGGAGTTTATTCAACTAATCACACAATAAAGTTCACTTGTAGCCAGTGTTGCCTCCAAGCTGACATTTCAGAAAGAACACCAACGCAGACAAACCTATGAACGGACAACAGACATACTCATTTTCACCTGTGTAAAGTGAGGAAATTTGACGTGTAAAACCCCTTTCCCGATCGTTGGCATGGTAGGGTTCGAACCCGGGACCTCTTGGTTCCGAGACGAACGTTCAACCATTACCAGTGCCTTTCCCAATGGCACAAGATCGGTGGCATGGCAGGATTCGAACTCGGGACCTCTTGGTTCAGAGCCGAATGATCTGTCGTTACACCACACGACCACACTTCAACCTTCTTCAAACGGGTTCCAGGTAATTCATTTAGTGACCAGCCTGTTACCTTGGGTACTCTCAGTCGATCCATGCACCAGAATCAGGGACATCTCCAGGCCCACGCACTGGATAATGACGTCATTTACGAGCCATGAAAGGACAGAGGTGTTTAGAGGGCGCGTAGGAAACCCATTATCGATGTATTGAACCAAGGCTACGCTTGGTAAACAAGCGCTATTTTCGTCATGTAATATTTGCGATACACTTTGTGGCTTTAGTTCAGTCAACTTTGGCAACGGCTTCAAAGGCTTGTGAAAACGATTTGACTTAAAACCATCACACACACTGAACACCACCCACACACAGGTAAAGAGACCTGTCCTTGGGGCTGAACACCATCCACACACAGGTAAACAGACCTGTCCTCGGTGCTGAACACCATCAACACACAGGTAAACAGACCTGTCCTTGGTGCTGAATACCATCCACACACAGGTAAACACACCTGTCCTTGGTGCTGAAAACTATCCTCAAACAGGTAGACCTGCCCCTTGTGCTGAACGCCATCCACACACGCGCGCGCGCTCGCACAGGCACACATGCACATCCATACGCACACACCCCACCGACAAACTGAATCTTACAGACTTTCCGCGCTATACCCATCAAACTAAGAGGCTTCATCCCCCATTACTGGAGTCACGTGCCTGCGAGGTCACGTGTTATTTGGTCATTTATCCCGAAGAATGCCGTAGCAGTGCTTTTTGCATTTGATCAAAAGTTTATACATGTAATTCGACAGTATTACTCGACACAAACACACGAACTATCCACTAACGCGACCGAAAACAATACTTCCAAACAAACAAACCTGTGAGTAAGTTCTCGACCAGGGTGACGGGCAGACAGATCAGCATGACCAGCAGATCGCTCACGGCCAGGTTGACGATGAAGTAGTTGGTGACGGTGCGCATGCTGCGGTCCTTGATGACGACGACGCAGACCAGCAGGTTGCCCGTGACGCCCAGGACGAAGATGACGACGTAGAACGCCGTGAAGACGGCGGCGACCAGCGGCGAGTGCTTCATGAAGGGCATGGCGCCCATGACGTGGTCGGCAACGGTCGTGTTGTTGACGAACTGGTCCATGGCTGCTGGAACGGTCTCTACGTCTCAGAGCAAATCTGTATAAAATACATGTGATAGAAAGTGAGCAATAGATACATCAGAGCACAGCAGCGTTCTTTGAACCGAGACGGGGGGCGATACCTACTTCCGGAAACCTTTGACCTATTGCTGACGTCATGTTCCCGAGAGACCACTTACCAAAGGTTGCTGTCACCCGAGGAAGACCGGGAACACGAAGAAAAAAAAGTATTCGATCATTGATAGTCATCATGTGGTGGTTATCTACGTAGCACTTTCATGGAAATAAACAAGCACTTTTCCTTTTCTGTGGAGAAACACACATCATCCACACACAGGCAAACATACCTGCCCTTGGCACTGACAACCATCTACACAAAGCCAAACACACCTGTCCATGGTACTGAACACCATCCACACACAAACACGTCTGTCCTTGGTGCTGAATACCATCCACGCACAGACAAACATGCCTGTCCTTGGTGCTGAATACCATCCACACAGGCAAACACACCTGTCCTTGGTGCTGAACACCATCCACATACAGGCAAACACACCTGTCCTTGGTGCTGAACACCATCCACACACAGGCGAACACACCTGCCCTTGGTGCTGAACACCATCCACACACAAACACACCTGTCCTTGGTACTGAAAATCATCCATACAAAGACAAACACGCCTGTCCTTGGTGCTGAACACCATATCCACACACAAACACGCCTGTTCTTGGTGCTGATCACCATCCATACAGGCAAACACACCTGTCTCTTGTGCTGAAACTATCCTCCACACACAAATAGAACTGTTCTTGGTACTGAAAACACACACACAAAATAGCACAGCTCTAACGCTCTCCTTGCCGAACTACGCTCACAACGCCGGCGGCTGAAGTAGGCCTAATAAAGAGGGAAAATTCAAAGAACTGCCGGAGAAAATAGAATTATTGATCCTAGGATCGCGGCTAAGTCTTGCATCAAATCTGCAGCTAAAATAAGATTACGGACAATCCATGTGACCATCTGTCACCTGTGCGAAATAAATCCGTTTTGTCGGTGGTAAGACTTCCGATCTACTGATTTAGCCGCTATATATAAGAGATTGCATGGGAAGGTTTTTGAAAAACAGGCGACCCTGGCCGACGTAAGCCCCTGTCACACATTCAGAAACTTCCCCCGAACAACAGTAGACCAAGGTTGGCTGAAGTTCGGTAGTAGTCTGACCAGATTTAGGCCACGCATACATTTCTATGCAAATCGGAGCGAATTTGAGTTAACTTTGAGACAAAATGTGAATGCCAATCACGCCTCACCTACTCCCAAACATCATCCAACCACCAGCCAACCATGGCCGATCCTACTGTCCACACTCGAATGTTTGAGCCACTCACACTGGGAAGGTCCCCTACTCTTTTCGATAAGTGTGGTGGGTTCTTTAACGTGCGTGGGGTGTGGTTCTCCCCAAACACGGGACCTCCATTTAACGTCCTTTCCGAAGGACGTCCCTAACCGAAGCTAGGTACTCATTTCCACCTAAGTCGTGTAAATTGACTTTTCCAAGGGCTCAAGATCGGTGACATCGGGCAGGATTCGAACCCGAGACCTATTGAGTCTGAGCCCAACACGCTACCGCTACGCCACACGACCCTACTTAATTCAACTATCGGCGTTAGCATAGCCTGCTTTTATCGATCTTTCCTCCTCTGGAAAGATCAACAGGAGAGCGTAGTGATAGAACAATCAATTGTTATGCAGCGAAATGGAATGACGCGATCTTCATTGAACTGTACCCATCTTGCTGTATCCAGAACCGTGCTTTATCCATAGTCGAGTCCGTGGGTACCCAGAACTGTGCTTGGGGCAAATCTACGTTCTTGGATACGCGGAGACTAACCTAACCCTAACCCATTCAGGCTTAGAACCAGATTAAATGTAGATAGACACCATTCAGGATATGACGAGAGAGACTACCTATCCTCAGTTATTATACACACATCCATGAGGAGACAAGCTATTTTAGAAGCCTTTATTCTTCCACCTCTCTCTAAGTATATATTTACGTTTCTCACGTAGGCCAATTTTCAGTTCTTCACGATCTCTCAGCGGGGTGTATGTGAAATCTACTTTTGAAGCCTTTCTTCTTCTTCTCCCCCTCTCTAAATATATATAGACTATAGTCAAGACTCTAGTCTCTAAATATATATATATATATATATATATATATATATATTTACGTTTCTCACGTAGGCCAATTCTGTACTTCACGATCTGTCAGCGGGGTGTATTTGAGATCTTGTTCATGGTGGGAATAATCTATTTTAAACAACATTCGTAGTTAGTAACGTTTTTGAACGCCACCCACATAATTATATAATTGACACTTTGTGTGGTGAGATAGTATTAAAGCGATCACAAAATCCACTTAAATATCCACTCCATATGAGGGGACAAGCCACGTTTGAAGCCTCTCTTCTCCTTCTTCTTCTTCCCCCTTTCCCCCTTCTCTCTCTCTCTCTCTCTCTCTCTCAACCCTGCGATTGTGTGTGAAGTCTTGTTCATGATGGGAATAATCTATTTTAAACAACATCCGTAGCAACGTTTTTGGACGCCACCCACATAGTTTTGTGTGGGAGAGAGTATTTGAGCGATTTCTAAGAATAATATTAATGAAGTATGCATTTCCTGCTTAATGTAAGACGTCAGTATTTCGGCTTTATGTAAGAAGCGATCGGTACCGGTTCAAACGAGCTTAACGATATGACCTAGAATTCAGAATTCAGTAATACCATCATAATGTGTTTTGTCGAGGTATAAACACATAAGGCCAGACGAATTCTATTGACTTTGTTTCTTTTTCCTTCATTGTGAATTCCTCGCTGGTTCTGTCTAGTCTATACATTTCCCCACTGGCTCCCATGAGGCAACAGACATGTATCTAGCAGGAAATTGAAGACGGGAAATACGATAACCTTTGATGGGCCCTTTCTGGGACCTTTGACCTAACTTCCTGTCAGTGTTCCAGGTGTGCCTAATATGTGGATATAAGTACGGAAACACAACCAAACTGAAAAATGGACACACCGGTACCTCAAAAACCCTCCATTCACTAAATGTACAAAAGGATCCAATTAAGGGCATCACTTGAATGTTAAAGATACCAGCTCGGTATAATGACACACTTTTGAAGTACGGAGATAAAAGAGGCTGTGTTAGTTATATAACACAGACGGCGTTTGACCTGGTTTTAGAAAAACTGTGTCAGAGTAAGACCGCATCTTTTTATAACATTGAAGGAAAAATAAAGGCAAATTCTTCGTTTCTCAATACGAGCGAAGGCGTATGATTTTATTTCAGAGTATTGGATTTTCAGTCAGAAATGTTTTTCACGTCCAGTGTATCAATGATTTGTATTATGTAGAAAGCGTACAAGAGGACAATACTAGTAGATAATCTATTAACGTTATACCCGTCAGTGTTGGCGTCAATGTATAATGACATGAGGAATATTTTGTTTATAACGACTTATATAAAATCGAAGACGAATAACCTAGTTTAGGACAATAGATATAATGTAGTATACCGTCAGTGTTGGCGTCGATGTATAAGTTCATGATATATTGTTTCTAATGACTTATATAAAATAGAAGGCGTATAACCTAGTTAAGGACATTGATAAAATTTAGTATACCGTCAGTGTTGGCATCGATGTATAAGATGAGGAATGTTTCTTTCAATGACATAATATAGTAGAAGGCGTATAATCTAGTTCAGAACAATATAGTATACCGTTAGTATTGACGTCAATGTATAACAACATGAGGATATTTCTTTCAATGACTTATATAATAGAAGGCATATAATCTACTTAAAAATAATACAGTTTTCCGTTAGTGTTGGCGTCAATGTATAACAACATGAGAATACTTCTTTCAATGGCTTATATGATAGAAGGCGTATAATCTACTTCAGAATAATACAGTTTTTTGTTAGTGTTGGCATCAATGTTTTTCAATACCTTACATACATGTGAAATAGAAGACGTATAACCTAGTTAAAGACAGGTCACCGGAATGCACTGAAGTCTACATGACTGAATCCTTAAGTATGAAAAACCACTGACCTCTACATGTAAGTGTTAAACTATAAGTGCATGTAGAGTGATGTACACTGCTGAGTTGATCTGGGTACGTCAGCGTTTCAAATGAAATTACTACCGGATAATTTGTCCTATCAAATCGCCATTTAACTTACCATAGTGGACGATAATTGATACAGTTACTTCGTATCCGCGTTAATTAAGTGCTATTAACGGTTTCAGGCTGGGCAAAGCTAGGAGGCGGTGGTAGCTAGCGTCCAGGCAGATGTAGTGAGGAAATATCGTAACTGAAGCTTTGCAGACGCCAGAAAACGTTAGCGTTCCTTCACCCCCCACATCTGCTTGAAAATTTGGTGATAGCTCTATTCTAAACGCACTGTGATATAGTTTGTATTCAAGCCTGGTTCTTTCCCTATTCACATCATATCTAATACCTTGGGACGGCAGTGATGCTGGCTTTGTACGGTCATTCCCATTCCCACAAACATACATGGCCTCGTTGTAACGACAATTACTCTATTCAGCTGACTTGGCGCAATGTAGCCGGCGAAATTTCAAACCCCATTCCCAACCCGATCTCTGCCCTGTAGCCAATATGTAGGTCGGCCAGGTCACGTAAGGAACCAATTTTGCCACCAAATGTTGGAAGATGTTTCTTCGGTTCCAATTTTGTAGACTTGTGCTATGTTGGCCATCTATTTCTGGATGAATGAAATGTGAAAGGTAGAGGACAGATAGCACTATTAGGTTTGGGCCATTGAAGGCTACAGCGAAACAAGGCCTTATAAAAGCGTTTTTCTGCGTTTTTCCCGGTTCAATCTCACGAGTGTCACGTGGGTCTGCCTTCCAAATGTACAAAGAAAACGGTGCGTTGACTGGCTCAAAGTCTGACAACAACAGCTGACAACAGTAAACAGACCCTAATTTTGACCTCATTTTATAGATCCCATGTATCCATCCGCTCTTGCCATGCAAGACCTAATCACTCAGGTTTCTCCGATTACGCCGACTACACTGATGAAATAAATAAACCTTAACCGAACTAGAAACAGCACCACAACTTTATTTGTGTCATCATCTTAGCCAAAATCTAAAAAAAAAAGAAGAAAATTCCAGGGTGGGCAGCTAAAGGAGAATTTTTCCACAATAACCCGGAAAAACAACTTTCCTAGACCGTAACCTAAGCTGTCAGTATAATTTTGTGACTATGAAACGAAAAGCAAAAACTCTCCGAAGCATAGACAAAATGCAATTTGCACTAAGAGTTTCCCCTTTGACATCTACATCTTCGTCTGAGAATATAGATGCACTTCGTAACTGATAGTGACGTTGGGTTAGACCGAATGGCAATGAAGCAAAACTTTACGGCGCCAAAATTACAGACCAATATATCTCAACGTCATCATAGAGACATATGACATAGACACTAAAACATGATAAAACTTAACGTCTGACTAAGGATGGCGCCGTCTTCATCGCAATAAATGTTGAATATATAGATAGAAGTCTTACTCTAACAAGCTTTAGTTATTTACCCCATTTATTACCTTAGACAAGAAGGTAATGTTTTCAGTAGCGTTTGTCCGTATGTCTGTTTGTCCGTCCGTCTGTCTGTCTGTCTGTTAACAGCGTAACTCAAGAAGCTTTATATGCATTGTCATGAATCTTGGTAGGTGGGTAGGACTTGGTGAGACCTAGAAATCATTAGATTTTGGAGCCCCTGGCGGCTTTTGTTGGTACTGCAGCAGAACTTTCGGTTTTGATATCTCATGATCTGGACATGCTAGGGTTACGAATGGCAGATAGCTCTCGGGCTAGGGAAGAAGTGCCATGAGTTTGGGTCCCTAGCGGCTTGTTCTGGAACTGCAGGAGCATTTCTTAACGTCATTTGGCGAAGGTATGAGATCGTGGAACTCTTGTTTAGTAATGACAAGGTTTGTCTTTAAGAAACGTGCTAACTACTTTTACATGGGATAGCTATAGGTAAAAAAAATTATCCTATTATTCCACCAAAAAATTTCTATATGGTTCTCTACATGGTAAATTAATGGGATAGCACCCCTGTTATCCCATTAATTTACCAGTAATGCCAACCTTCACCTCTTTCGATGCTACCAGGTTTTGTCCATGCGACCATTGAAGAAACAAAATCTACTTGCCCTATTAAAAGGCTAGACATATATAATATGATCCTTAGAGGGCGAAAATATCAAGTGAAATAAAGCACGCTAGTAACCCAGATAGACGTCTTACTATAACAAGGTATCCAGTAATGCCAACCTTCACCTCTTTCGATGTTTCTATGTTCTTTGCCATTAAAGAAAAGACGTAAGTAATGTAAGCCTTAAAGGCGGGGGGGGGGGTTTAATGTGAAACAAGGCAGTAACCCACGCAATAGGAGCATTGCCTGAATGCGTGTTTTTGATGTGACTTCTACTCTGACAGAAGTGCCCCACTGTTGCTATAGCTATAACTGTCTATTTGCCACAAGGCCTACTTGGTACGGTAGTAACCCACGCTATAGGAGCATTGCCCAAATGCGTATTTTTGATGTGACTTCTACGCTGCAGAAATGGCCCACCGCTGCTATAACTGTCTATTTGCCACAAGGCCTACTTGGTACGGTCAAAGAGCTTTGAATTGTACGGTAGTAACCCACGCTATTGGAACATTGCCTGAATTGGTGCTTTTGATGTAACTATTATCCTGGAAGAAGTGACACATTGCTGCAATAACTATTTATTTTAATAGGACGGTAGCTTACTCTCTGCCCTTGGGGAAAATCAGAATACGTTTTCAGCGACTTTCCATACCAACTTCACTGTTCCAGCTACTTTGTGTATTATTTTTTATGTGACTTCTGGAAGAAGTGCCGCACTGCCGCTATAACAGTTTTCTTAATAGGAGAGTAGCGTCCTCTTTTGCCCACGGGGAAATCAGAATACGGCTCCAGTGACTTTCCATGTCAACTTGATAAAAATGCATACACAAAGTAGCTGGAAGAGTCGTAGCTGGAAGAGTGAAGACTCTTCCAGCTACTTTGTGTATGCATTTTTATGTAACTCCTACTCTGGAAGAAGTGCTCCACTGCTGCTATAACAATTTATTTTAATAGGTGGGTAGTTTCCTCTTTGCCCATGGGGACATCAGTATACGTTTTCAGTGACTTTTCAAGGCAACTTCACTCTGCCAGCTACTTTGTGTATGCATTTTTGATGTGACTTTTAGTCTGGAAGAAGTGCCCCACTACACTACCGCTATCAATAACTGTTTACTCTAATAGGAGGGTAGCTTCCTCTTTGCCCATGGGGAAATAAGAATACGTTTTCAGTGACTTCCCATGTCAACTTAACTCTTCTGGCTACTTTGTGTATTTTTTATGTGACTCATATTCTGTTAGAAAGGCCTATTGCCGCTATCTGTAACTGTTAACTTTAATAGGAGGATAGCTTCCCCTTTGCCCATGGGGAAATTAGAGTATAGGTTTTCAGTGACTTTCCATGCCAACTTCACTTTATACTTTGGCGCGCATTTTCAATGGCGCCAATTAACTATCAGTGCGGTCTATGACCCAAGAAGGACGAACGTTAACACACACCGCTGGGGCGATGGTAAAAAGGATGATAGATGGGAAAACAGGAAGGCGAGGCGGTTAAACGTCGTCAGTAATCTGTTGAACCGCCCATAAGGCGCGGCCCGCGGTGTGTGTAATACGGCTGGCCGGCGCATTACGGGCCCAGCGCCGGTACCCCGCGAGGCATGCAGCCCCGGAGCGCACCAGAATGCTAAGCAGTGCCGTACAGTAACTTAGGCCACGCGAAGTCATTTTTATGGATGACGTCCTGGAGACCCTAAATCTATACTCTCCACGCAGAGGTTTGTGTTATTTTGGGCGTGTTTATAGGCTTTTTTATCGGCTTTTTGGAGTTTTTATGTTTTTTTTTATTCTTTTTTGCACGGGATTTTTTCAGCCCCCCCCCAAGAAAAAATGACAAATAAAAATCCAGTGCAAAAAAGAAACCCCGATAAAAAAAAGCCTACAAACACGCCAAAAATGACCCAAAACCCAAACCTCTGCTTGGAGAGTACTAAATCTCATGCGAGAGAGCGAAAAAAACACAAGAAGGGCCGAAAAACAAGATACCTAGATTTGAAATATATTAAGGGACGGCAAACGATATAGGACACAAATTGCATGATGACAGAACCTAGCGCGACAAGCAACAAGTCTTTTATTCGTCATTAAAAAGAGTAATACATCAGTGGAACAGCAGTTGTCATCCTGTCCTACATGTTTCTTGTGCTCATATTTCGAGTTACAGGTTTTACGTTAATCTTACGATTTGAGGCACTCTCGTGACTCTTTGGTCATATTTACAGGAATCGGAAAATCTATTTTTCTGGGAACAGGCCAAAATCAATGCGCGTGGCGATGTCAACCATAAAAATTACTTGGTGTCGCCTTATACAGAGAAACATCAATCATAGAACTGTGTAAACTGAGCATCCAAACGCACAAGCTGGCCCCTAACAGTATTTGACTTAGTAATATAAAGGTCTGTGTATTCGATGTACGAGTAATAGTATAGAGGCACTCATCAGTTAAAGCGGTTTCTTTACATAGTAAGTTCAATCAACCTTATTGCATTGCAAAGTGATATTTTGGGAGTGCGTATCCGACAGCATTGCTTTTACGAAAAATGTGAGATTTTGTTCATTCCAACTAGCATGTAACTATTGGTACCACCAAAAATAATGATACATTGGTGCGTGCTAGCGCTGTTTTCGTACTGTTTATAACAAATACTAGAAATATGAAAAACTGACGTGAAAATGCTAGCGATTGCCAGCAGATTTTGTTATCCAGAATATTTATGTTTTGTCTATGCTCAAACTATAAATATAACTGTACACCATTCCGGCCTCTAGTATAGTTACCATTGCTCTAGACGTAAGCAAAAGCACCCCAGCCGTTTCAACACTTAAGTTTTGATTAGTGAACAAAAGATAAAGAATACTAGTAATACGAGAAGCCAAACATCCCGAGAGCGAATAATCTCCAAGTAGATACCGGTAAAAATTTGTTCTGCGCTGTCTTTTTAATTACGCTTTCCTAGTGGCGCGCGTTTAGGGATCTCGCCAGACATTCGCTTGGAGAATATATATAGCTACCATAGCCTAACACGAGATACTGCCGAGTGAATACCACAGACTTGTTGACTGGGCTATCTCTTAGCCACAGGCAAGGACTGGAGCCGTAAATTACAGTCACAGAATATTTGCGTGGGTCGGAAAAGGTCCTACACTTAGTCTGCGCCAGGTTTTAGAAAACGCCATGATGATATTTAGCTAGAACTAATTTTCACGATTTTAACACACGCGAGAAAGAAGTCCATATCATACTTCCCTGAATCAGTAATTATGGAGTGATAAAATCTGTACATGACTAGTACTGCCAGCCAAAGACTACTGGCTTAGGTTTTTATACAAATCGTTGTACTTTCAAAGGTCTGTTTTGCCTTAGATAACATATCAGTTGACTGCATCTATAACTATACCCGTACCGTTAGTAATGCCACCAGAAGTGCGTGTATCTACAACTGTTTCTGACTCAAAAAAGTATTAAATATCCTTTGTACGTACATACAATCAGGACACGAAACTGTAGCGGACATGTGTCATTAGGAGAAGATAGCAAAGTGTAGGAAAATTACCTGGCGAGCTCGAGCGCTTGTCCGAAAAGAGCGCTACGCGCAGTGGTGTCTTCCAGGCAGCCGCCTGTCGAAGAGGTCGCTCCAATATGCGCCGTCAGATCTTGTACCGTCCTATTTAATGGTTCTGGCGGGTCACCTGTTGTTACGT
>NW_017802379.1:6666351-6703174 GCF_001625305.1 Branchiostoma belcheri | reverse complement strand
CTTATATGATAGAAGGCGTATAATCTACTTCAGAATAATACAGTTTTTTGTTAGTGTTGGCATCAATGTTTTTCAATACCTTACATACATGTGAAATAGAAGACGTATAACCTAGTTAAAGACAGGTCACTGGGATGCAATGAAGTCTACATGACTGAATCCTTAAGTATGAAAAACCACTGACCTCTAAGTGTTAAACTATAAGTGCATGTAGAGTGATGTACACTGCTGAGTTGATCTGGGTACGTCAGCGTTTCAAATGAAATTACTACCGGATAATTTGTCCTATCAAATCGCCATTTAACTTACCATAGTGGACGATAATTGATACAGTTACTTCGTATCCGCGTTAATTAAGTGCTATTAACGGTTTCAGGCTGGGCAAAGCTGGGAGGTAGTGGTAGTTAGTCTCCAAGCAGATGTAGAGAGATCTTAAGTAAATAAAGCTTGCAGACGCGCCAGAAAACGTAAGCGTTCCTTCACCCCCTCATCTGCTTGAAAATTTGGTGATAGCTCTATTCCAAACGCACTGTGATATAGTTTGTATTCAAGGCTGGTTCCTGCCCTATTCACATCATATCTAACAGCTTATAACGTGATTCCAGTTTATCTTGGAACGGCAGTCATGTTGACGTTGTGTGGCCATGTCCATTCCTACAAACACGCATGGGCTTCTTGTAATGGTAATGGCTGTATTGAGCTGACTTGGCGCAATGTAGCCGGCGCAATTTCAAACCCCATTCCCAACGCGATCTCTACCCTGTAGCCAATATGTAGGTCGGCCAGGTCACGTAAAGAACCAATTTTGCCACCAAATGTTGGAAGATGTAGATGTTTCTTCGGTTCCAATTTTGTAGAGTTGTGCCATGTTGAAACATCTATTTCTAGATGAATGAAATGTGAAAGGTTGAGGACAGATAGCACTATTAGGTTTGGGCCATTGAAGGCTACAGCGATACAAGGCCTTATAAAAGTGTTTTTCCACGTTTCAATCTCAAAAATCCTTCTGCATTAGAGTGCCACACGGATATGCCTCCAAGATATACAAATGAAACTAGGGGGTTGACTGGCTCAAACTCTGACAACAACAGCTGACAACGGTACTAGTAAACAAACCCTAATTTTGACCTCATTTTCTCATATATATCATGTATCCATCCGCTCGAACTCTCTGGCCATGCAAGACCTAACCATTCAGGTTTCTCCCTACGCCCACTACACTGGTGAAATAAACAAAACTTGACCGAAACAGCCCCGATGCATTCTTTAACTTTATTTGTGTATCATCTTAGCCGAAATCTAAAAAAAAAAAGAAGAAAATCCCACCGACCTTAGTTTTTTTTTTTTCAGGACTAAAACCGCAGTAGCTGGCAGCTAAAGAAGAGTTTTTCCACAATAAAGCACAATAAACTGTTCTCCAACTCAACAATGTAAATTTTTGACTGAATCACTCAATCTTCATCAGCTTTATGAGTCATTTTTATTGTTGAGTTGAGGAACAGTTTAATTTTCGTCATGTATTTTACCAACGTAACTCGTGCTAAAACCGGAAACACGACTTTCCTAGACCGTAACCTAAGCTGTCAGTATAATTTTGTGACTATGAAACGAAAAGCAAAAACTCTCCGAAGCATTGACAAAATGCAATTTGTACTAAGAGTTTTCCTTTTGACATCTACATCTTTGTCTGAGAATATAGATGCACTTCGTAACTGATAGTGACGTTGGGGTAGTCAAAATGGCAATGAGGCAAAACTTTACGGCGCCAAAATTACAGACCAATATATCTCAACGTCATCGCAGAGACATATGACATAGACACTAAAACATGATAAAACTTAACGTCTGACTAAGCATGGCGCCGTCTTCATCGCAATAAATGTTGAATATATAGATAGAAGTCTTACTCTAACAAGCTTTAGTTATTTACCCCATTTATTACCTTAGACAAGAAGTTAATGTTTTCAGTAGCGTTTGTCCGTATGTCTGTTTGTCCGTCCGTCTGTCTGTCTGTCTGTGAGCAGCGTAACTCAAGAAGCTTTATATGCATTGCTATGAAACTTGGTAGGTGGGTAGGACTTGGTGAGACCTAGAAATGATTAGATTTTGGGCCCCCTGGCGGCTTTTGTTGGTACTGCCGCAGAACTTCCGGTTTTGATATCTCATGATCTGGACATGCTAGGGTCACGAATTTTGGATGGCAGATAGCTCTTGGGCTAGGGAAGAAGTGACATGAGTGACATTTGTTAACGTCATTTGGCGAAGGTATGAGTTCGTGGAACTCTTGTTTAGTACTGAAAAGTTTTGTCTTTAAAAAACGTGTTAACTACTTTTACATGGGATAGCTATAGGTAGATAATTCTACCCCATTATATATATACCACGAAAACATTTCTATATGGTTCTCTATATGGTAAATTAATGGGATATAGCGCCCCTGATTGTCCATTAATTTACCAGTAATGACAGCCTTCACCTCTTTCGATGCTACCAGGTTTTGTCCATGCGACCATTGAAGAAACAAAATCTACTTGCCCTATTAAAAGGCTAGACATATATAATATGATCCTTAGAGGGCGAAAATATCAAGTGAAATAAAGCACGCTAGTAACCCAGATAGACGTCTTACTATAACAAGGTATCCAGTAATGCCAACCTTCACCTCTTTCGATGTTTCTATGTTCTTTACCATTAAAGAAAAAGACGTAAGTAATGTAAGCCTTAAAGGCGGGGGGGGGTATAATGTGAAACAAGGTAGTAACCCACGCAATAGGAGCATTGCCTGAATGCGTGTTTTTGATGTGACTTCTACTCTGACAGAAGTGCGCCACTGTTGCAATAGCTATAACTGTCTATTTGCCATGAGGCCTACTTGGTACGGCAGTAACCCACAGCGCGCTATCCGAACATTGCCCAAATGCGTATTTCTGATGTGACTTCTACTCTGCAGAAATGCCCCACCGCTGCTATAACTGTCTATTTGCCACAAGGCCTACTCGGTACGGTCAAAGAGCTTTGAATTGCACGGTAGTAACCCAGGCTATTGGAACATTGCCCGAATTGGTGATTTTGATCCAGGAAGATGTGCCCATTACTGCTATAACTGTTAACTTTAATAGGAAGGTATCTTCCCCACTTAAATAGGAAGGTATCTTTGCCCATGGGGAGAATCAGAAAACGTTTTCAGTGACTTTCCATGCCAACTTCACTCGTCTAGCTACTTTGTATATGCATTTTTGATGTGGCTTCTACTCTGGAAGAAGTGCCCCACCGCTGCTATAACTGTCTATTTGCCACAATGCCTACTCGGTACGGTCAAAGAGCTTTGAGTTGTACGGTAGTAACCCAGGCTATTGGAACATTGCCCGAATTTGTGATTTTGATGTAACTCTTATCCTGGAAGAAGTGCCACATTGCTACTATAACTATTTATTTTAATAGGACGGTAGCTTACTCTCTGCCCTTGGGGAAAATCAGAATACGTTTTCAGCGACTTTCCATGCCAACTTCACTCTTCTAGCTACTTTGTGAATGTGACTTCTACTCTGGAAGAAATGCCCCACTGCTGCTAGAACTGTCTATTTGCCACAAGGCCTACTCGGTACGGTCAAAGAGCTTTGAATTGTACCGTAGTAACCCACGCTATTGGGACATTGCCTAAATTTGTGATTTTGATCCAGGAAGATGTGCCCATTACTGCTATAACTGTTAACTTTAATAGGAAGGTATCTTTGCCCATGGGGAGACTCAGAAAATGTTTTCAGTGACTTTCCATGCCAACTTCACTCTGCCAGCTACTTTGTAAATGTATTTTTTATGTGACTTTTACTCTGCAGAAGTGCCCCACCGTTGCTATAACTGTCTATTTGCCACAAGGCCTACTTGGTACGGTCAAAGAGCTTTGAATTGTACGGTAGTAACCCACGCTATTGGAACAGTGTCATTGCCTGAATTGGTGATTTTGATCCAGGAAGATGTGCCCATTGCTGCTCTAACTGTTTACTTTAATAGTAAGGTATCAAAGTATCTTTGCCCATGGGGAAAATCAGAAAACGTTTTCAGCGACTTTCCATGCCAACTTCACTGTTCCAGCTACTTTGTGTATGTGTTTCCTCTTTGCCCATGGGGACATCAGTGTACGTTTTCAGTGACCTTTCAAGGCAACTTCACTCTGCCAGGTACTTTATTTATGTATATTTGACGTGACTCCTATTCTATTAGCTGGCCTACTGCTGTTATCTATAACTGTTAACTTAAATAGGAGGGTAGCTTCCTCTTTGCCCATGGGGAAATTAGATTACGTTTTTAGTGACTTTCCATGTCAACTTCACTCTTCAAGCTACTTTGTGTATTTTTGGTGTGACTCCTATTCTGTTAGATAGGCCTACTGCAATAACTGTTATATTGAATAGGAAGATAGCTTCATCTTTGCCCATGGGGAAATTAGAGTATACACGGCGGTCGGTTGCTAGGCTAAAAGTCGCATTACTAGGGAGGTATCGGGTTACAGAACGTGTTCGAACGTGGCCGCGCGGGAGTCCCGGGCCGGTCCGGGGGCAACGGGTAAAATTTGAAAATAAACAAAAGTAATTGGAGAGTAAATACTCGTCAAAATAAAATGTAATAAGTGATTTTGTTTACCTCAAATGTTATTCTTGCACTGCCTTTGCTCCACTTTGTGTACATTTGCTTCCAAATGAGATCAATTTCGGATTTCAAAAAGGGTTCACGAGAACCAAACAACTGATTTTAAGAGGCCCCGAAAATTAAAAATAAGGTTAGATTTTTGGATTTTTAGAAATATTACAGTAAATATAAACTTTCTGTCTTAGGATTTTTTTATTTTTTAACTAAAACTCGACTTACAGTCAAAAGAAGAGCTAAAAACGCAGTGTTTTAACTTTAAATACCGATAATTCATAATCGCGGCCATATTTAAAAAATCCCTAAGACAGAAATCTGCGGAAATCGTTCCTCTTCCAAACAAGACCTCAATGAGGTAATTTGAGCGATTTTTGGGAATGGTTAAAATACCATGTTTGCACGCATGCTGTGCCACTTGGATATGGGGACCTGGATTTTATAACAGCGTCAACAAGAATTCTGACCTTCAAGGTCACCCACGATGACGGCAGTAGCTTCGTTACATGTTACATATCCACAATAAAATCACGGCATAGATGTAATGTTTTGAAAACGGTTCATATTTGTGGAAAGGTGGATTTTTCCTGTTCCGTGGTTCCCAAGTAAAAAAGGGCTTGAAGTAGCCGGTTGTAGCGGCTTTACTGTAAATGACCGCGGGTAACCCCGGATCGAACGCCCGCTCTATTCGAATGACGTCATATCGAACAAGATTCGCGGGTTCGGGGGATTCGATCTCCATAGTAGCGGAGTGGGACTTTTGGGCCCAAATCTGACCATCGTGATAGGTTTTCAGTGACTTTCCATGCCAACTTTACTCTATACTTTACCGCACATTTTCAATGGCGCCAATTAACTGTCAGCGCGGTCTATGACCCAAGAAGGACGAACCCACACCACTGGGGCGATGGTAAAAAGGATGATAGATGGGAAAACAGGAAGGCGAGGCGGTTAAACGTCGTCAGTAATCTGTTGAACCGCCCGTAAGGCGCGGCCCGCGGTGTGTGTAATACGGCTGGCCGGCGCATTACGGGCCCAGCGCCGGTACCCCGCGAGGCATGCAGCCCGGAGGCGCACCAGAATGCTAAGTAGCGCCGTATAGTATCTTAGGCCGTTCGAAGTCATTTTTATGGATGACGTCGTCTGGAGACCCTAAATCTATACTCTCCAAGCAGAGGTTTGGGTTATTTTGGGCGTGTTTTTAGGCTTTTTATCGGCTTTTTAGTTTTTTTTTTAATTCTTTTTTTGCACTGGATTTTTTTCAGCCCCCCCCCCCAAAATGAGAAAAAAAATCCAGTGCAAAAAAGAAACCCTGATAAAAAAAGCGCAAAACACGCCAAAATTGCCAAAAACCCAAACCTCTGCCTGGAGAGTACTAAATCTCATGCGAGAGCGCGAAAAAAAAGACAAGAAGGGCCGAAAAACAAGATGTCTAGATTTTGAAATATATCAAGGGACGGCAAATGTTAGGACACAAATTGAATGAGAAAACCCAGTGTAACAAACAACAAGTCTTTTAGTCGTCATGAAAAGAGCAATAAATCAGTGGAACAGCAGTTGTCGTCCTGTCCTGTTTCTTGTGCTCATATACTAGTATATTATTTCGCGTTACAGGTTTTACGTTAATCTTACGATTTGCGGCACTCTCGTGACTCTGGCCATAGTTACAGGAAGCGGAATTTCTTGGGTTTTTTTCTGGGAACAGACCAAAATCAATGCACAGGACGTCATCCATAAAAATTACTTGCTGTGGCCTTATACAGAGAAACATCAATCACACTACTGAGTAAACTGAGAACCCAACGCTGTAACGCACAAGCTGGCATCTAACAATGTTTGACTTAGTAATATGAAGGTCTGTGTAATAATATTCGATGTACGAGTAATAATATAGCTATAGAGGCACTCATCAGTTAAAGCGGTTTCTTTACATAGTAAGTTCAATCAACCTTATTACATTGCAAAGTGATATTTTGGGAGTGCGTATCCGACACAACATTGCTTTCTATGAATATGTAGAAATTTTGTTCATTCCAACGTTAACTAGCATGTAACTATTGGTACCACCAATAATAAGGATACATCGGTACGTGCTGTTTTCGTACTGTTTATAACAAATACTAGAAATATGAAAAACTGACGTGAAAATGCCAGCAATTGCCAGCGCATTTTGCTATTCAGAATATCTATGTTTTGCTATCCAGAATATCTATGTTTTGTCTATGCTCAAACTATAAATATAACTGTACACCATTCCGGCCTCTAGTGCAGTTTCCATTGCTTAAGACGTAAGCAAAAGCAACCCAACCGTTTCCACATTCAAGTTTTCTAGAAGCTAAATTCCGAGAGCAAATAATCTCCAAGTAGATACCAGTGAAAATTTGTTCTGCAGTGTCTTTTTAATTACGCTTTCCTAGAGTGGCGCGCGTTTGGGAGATCTCGCCAGACATCCGCTTGGAGAAAATATATAGCTACCCCAGTCTGACACTAGATACTGCCGAGTGAATACCACAGTCTTGTTGACTGGGCTATCTCTTAGCCACAGGCAAGGAGTGGAAACGTAAATTACAGACACAGAATATTTGCGTGGGTCGGCAGAGGTCCCCCGTATGTACACTACACTTAGTCTGCGCCAGCTTTTAGAAAACGCCATGATGATACTTAGCTATAGCTTTTCATGATTTTAACGCACACGAAAAAGAAGTCCGTATCATAATTCCTTGAAATCAGTAATTATGGAGTAGTGATAAGTCTGTACATGGCTGCCAGCCAAAGACTACGAGCTTAGACTACTCTACAAATCGTTGTACTTTTAAAGGTCTGTTTTGCCTTAGATAACGTATCAGTCGACTGCATCTATAGCTATACCCGTACCGTTAGTAATGCCACCAGAAGTGCGTGTATCTACAACTGTTTCTGACTCAAAAAAGTATTAAATATCCTTTGTACGTACATACAATCAGGACACGAAACTGTAGCGGACATGTGTCATTAGGAGAAGATAGCAAAGTGTAGGAAAATTACCTGGCGAGCTCGAGTGCTTGTCCGAAAAGAGCGCTACGCGCAGTGGTGTCTTCCAGGCAGCCGCCTGCCGAAGAGGTCGCTCCGATATGCGCCGTCAGATCTTGTACCGTCCTATTTAATGGTTCTGGCGGGTCACCTGTTGTTACGTGTGCGGGCTTAAGCTTTGCGTTGGCGGCTGAGCGCTCAACACTCCCGCTCCAGGTGTCTATCCTATGCGGAGATGAAAGACCGCGTGAAGGGACACACGCGATCAATCATGGGGCCTGCGGAGTCTCGCTAGACAGTGGGCGTCTTGGAAAGGTTGTCGTGCAGAGGGAGACGCTAGGGGGCTGCGCCACACCGCATTAGGCCACAGCAAGTAATTTTTATGGACGACATTGGAAAACGATACCAATGTCGTAGAATGCCAAAATCAAACGAAAAAGACGAAAATGTAAAGAAATGAATTTGAAGACTAGATTATTCACCATACTCTGTGTCATTTCTTCAACCTTCAAAACCACGTAGATGTCATAATGAAAGCAACTTTTTTGGGGCCAAACATTTTTATTCGCACGCTCGCATCAGTTTTGGGGTTCCCAGAGGATGTCATCCATATAATCAAATCAACATGGCCTAATGACACCTCCCGGGGTTGTTGTCTGCCCACCGGACTCTGTAACAGACATCAAGCCGCCCAGATCCTCGCGGAGTGCCGCCTCGGACGGCTGGACCCAAAGGTGCAAAAACCCTCCCTGTGTACCATAAATCTTCCGTGTTTTCCACTGCAAAGGTCACTCACATCAGGAGGCAACTTGTTTTGATGGGAAATTGCATTCGCCAAACCATACACAGAGTATGAGTACGTGATGTGCTATTCATGTACGCGTGTTTTAACCTATGGTAACCTTGTGGGAATAATTTCTCGGGGGAAACAACATCCAGGGTTGGATACAATCCGGCTGTTTCTTATGAAACTAATCCTTATCGGTATCAGAGTTTTTGGGATGTATAATATGTATTTAAAATGACCTTAAACAACAGCAAATGCATCTGTCCTTGGTGCTAAACACCACCCACACATACAGTTAAAACATCCGCCATTGATGCTGAACACCATCCACACACAGGCAAACACACCTGTCCTTGGTTCTGAACACCATCCACACACACAAACACACCTGTCCTTGGTGCTGAACACCATCCACACACAGGCAAACACACCTGTCCTTGGTGCTGAACGCCATCCACACACAGGCAAACACACCTGCCCTTGGTGCTGAACACCAACCATACACAAACGCACCTGTCCTTGGTGCTGAACACCATCCACACACACAGTTAAAAACACACGTCATTGTTGCTGAACACCATCCACACACAGGCAAACACACCTGTCCTTGGTGCTGAACACCCACTACACACACAAACACATCTTTCCTTGGTGCTGAACACCATCCATACACAGGCAAACAAACCAGTCCTTGTTACTGAACACCATCCACACGTATGTACATAAATTGTGTTGGAAAACTAGTCTAAACAACAAGTTACGCAACTTCAGCAATTCCCTCTGATATATAACCGATCTGTATACATATTGGTTTTGAATAGGTCCATTAGATATTCACTACGTGTCCATAGGGCAGGCCGACGGGCTATATAGATCTAGATACATGTCATATGTCTTGAAAGCTACATCTATGTAATGCGACGTAATGTCACAAACAGGGGGACAGAGCGTTCATTTTGTTGTCGCGTGGCAGCCTTAAGCCATGATGATTGCTTCCCAGCCGTTACATAAGTTGTCCTAATGGGTCATTATCGGGCACATTATCTCCAGTTTAAGACTTATCAATGTGTTGTAGGGAATCCCTGTACGTTATTCAGGCTGTACAGGATCTGTGATGTGTAGTTAGATGTCAGACCAGTACGTGAGCTGTGTTTGGGTGTCACTAGTTCTTCACAAACTTTCGCGGAGTCATTTTAGTGTAGCTACAATCAGGTATGATGTCGTATGCCTGTCTTTTGTTATTACCTCCATGAAAAATGGAGGTATTGTTCTTGGTGTCTCTCTGTCTCTCTGTCTCTGTCTGTGTTTCCAGAGATTTGTAGTCAGTCTAACTTCAGAACGCGTTTATGGATTTGTTTTTTGTGATGATATTTGATAAAGAGACTCCTCACGTAGTTTGTTTCTAGGCTATTTCAAACGCTTTTTCAAGTATGAAATAAAGACGAACATGTGCTAGGAAATGTCAGTAAATGTCAGACATATATCTTTAATCTAGAATATTTCTTTGTTTTGGCGCACCTTCTATCAGGTTCCAATTCTGAAACCAAGGGTGACACGAATCCAATGCATTCGCCCTACGGTCGTAGCGCAATCGTCGGCCCAGTGTAAAGGGGTTGGAAGGGTACAGTAGTATAATCAGTTTTTGCCTTACCCCTTGTGATCCTTACATCAGGATCTATAAGAACGCTTACGGGCACGGGGCCATCGACTGACGCCAGCATTTGTCAGACCTTTGTCAGAAAATGCATTATAGCTAGTGGTCTGATATTTTTTCATGATATTTTAACCTCCAGGGCCAATAGAACTTCTTAGGAATAGCATAGACAGAGGAAAAATATCTTTACGTTTCAAGAACTCTTTCTTCTTTGATAAAGGGCTGGGTTTTTATGTCCCAACCGTGGACCGCTGCCCTGCATGTCTAGTCTATCTATTGTGTCCCTGCCATAGCTAGTAGACTCGTTGCTCTAAATTTGTCCGGATAAAATTGTCCAATAAAATTGGATAAAACCTGCCACATACGTGAGAGGTCAGTAGTTTAGGGCTAGGGTTAGGGTTGGTATTAGAGTTAGGGTTAGAGTTGGTACCATTGTTGAGGACTACGATTAAGGTTAGGTTAGGTTTAGTCTCCCACATCACGACTAAACCCCCTCCAACCCCTTGTCTCAGGTATATTGAAAACCCCCAAGTAGTGTCGGAGACATGCATTTGGCAGGATCACGTACGTATTTGGCTTGATACCGGGTAAGCAACACCCCACCTCGCGAGGTGGATCAAGCCGAACCGAGCCGGATCGGATCAGCGTTCCCATTGGCGTAAACTTGACCGGATCAAAGCCTGTCGACAATCTATTCGGCTCTATCCGGACAATTTCATCCTAGTGGGGGAAAGGGCCTATATACTCGAATTTCATTCTACACCATGTACAACAAACTTTAAAGGACACCGCTTTTGTCATGTTAATCATTTATCAGAAAACGTGCAGTCCAACTGGCTTTCTGGTGTCGTCTTCAGCTATACACATATCTGTGTCCCAACAAAATAATGTACTGATATTTAAGGAGGGAACTCAAGCGGAAACGAACTAAAAGCCAGTATCTGTACTAATTATCTTAGAATGGCAGAGCGTACATGTACATAGTAGGGATGGTGTCTTTTGATTTACAGTGCCTCGCCTTTATGCTTTTGTCTCTTTGAAATACAATTCTGTTGGATTACGTTTCACCGGATGTGACAAGTAGCTTTCATCTATTCATTTCTGTATACTTGAGCCAGGGTAGACCAGCTCAGTGATTTTGCACTGCTTAACTGTGGAGCCTGGACATGTCTGAATTCTACATAAACACGATGCCAATGAAAAAACAAAACAAAAATTAAACTGAAAACTTGTATCTTTTTCTGTATCAGTACGATTGATTTGAAATACGAATACAAGCTTATATGTTTTGTACATATGGCCACACCAAGTAAATTTTATGGATGACGTCCTCGCGCGCATTGATTTTGGCCTGTTCCTAGAAAAAAAAACAAGAAATTCCGCTTCCTGTAACTTGGACCAAAGAGTCACGACAGTGCCGCAAATCGTCAGATTGGCGTGAAACCCGTAACGCGAAAAAAGGACAGGACGACAACTGCGATTCCACCTGATTTATTGCTGTTTTGATGATGAATAAAAGACTACACTGTGTCACCTCATTCAATTTGTGTCCTAACATTTGTCGTCTCTTAGTATATTTCTAATCTAGGCATCTTGTTTTTAGGGCCCTTCTTTTTTTTCGCCCTCTCGCATTAGATTTAGGGTCTCCAAAGGACGTCATCCACAAAATTTACTTGGTGTGGCCTATTACATCAAATATGAAACTTCGCCATGCAATTTCCAAGAAACCAGTCCAATAATGAAATGTAGTGAAATGTATAGGCCCTAGGCTCATTTACGTCATAGTGTAGGCCTCAATGATGGAAAGCTCTAAAAACCCTATTTTCTAAGATAGACTATCGACACGGAACATTCACCCGTGAAATAGCCGTTTGCGTTCACACGCAAAGCCGATAATTTGTAGGCTGCCGATTCGTAGTATTTGGCTGGCTAGACGGAAAAGTTTCAAAGGTCAGACATCAAATCGTTTGTCAAAAAAGTGTGAATCGAAAGTTGTGATTTAACTTTGGTAAGATATGATCATGCTTGTATAACTGTGGTAAGCATTTTTCTGTTGTCGTTGGCATCATTCACATACAGTTAAACACGCGGTTACCACACCTGTCCTTGGTGCTGAACACTAGCCACACGCAAAAACGCATGTCCTTGGAGCTGAACATCGATATCATCCACACACAAGCAAGTAGACCTGTCCTTGGTGCTGAACGCCATCCACACACAGGCAAACACACCTGTCCTTGGTGCTGAACACCATCCACACACAGGCAAACACAACTGTCCTTGGTGCTGAACGCCATCCACACACAGGCAAACACACCTGTCCTTGGTGCTGAACACCATCCACACACAGGCAAACACACCTGTCCTTGGTGCTGAACACCATCCACACACAGGCAAACACACCTGTCCTTGGTGCTGAACACCATCCACACACAGGCAAACCCACCTGTCCTTGGTGCTGAACACCATCCACACACCAGAATAACACACCTGTCCTTGGTGCTGAACACCATCCACACACAGGCAAACACAACTGTCCTTGGTGCTGAACGCCATCCACACACAGGCAAACACACCTGTCCTTGGTGCTGAACACCATCCACACACAGGCAAACACACCTGTCCTTGGTGCTGAACACCATCCACACACAGGCAAACCCACCTGTCCTTGGTGCTGAACACCATCCACACACCAGAATAACACTCCTGTCCTTGGTGCTGAACACTATCCACACACGCACACAAACACACGTGTCCTTGGTTCTGAAAATCATCCACACACAGGCAAACACACCTGTCCTTGGTGCTGAACACCATCCACACACAAACATACCTTTCCCTTGTGCTGAAACTATCAATAGGCAAGTAGAACTGTCCTTGGTGCTGAACACCATCCACACAAAAAACACTCACACACACAGAGTGAAAACTAGCATACACAGGTTACCGTGATAACATTAATATTACTTGTCATATCGGGATTATCTGTAGGGTGGTTAAAGCCTCAGCGGTCTTAGTTCACAAGCCGTGAAGACATCACAGAATACCTCATCAGACCCCTGCCCAGGTCCTAACGTCTCCCCAAGCACGATTCACAGAAAATCGACTTCCTATCGGCTCAGGGAAACTATCCGACCGTTCCCCCATTCGGCACGTAGTGTATGCCCGGCTAGTTAACGTTAATTGCCAGGAACAACCCTAGGGACAATTTAGCTCTCTTTTCTAAATTCCCCCCGATGCTGCAATCAGCCAGCTTGACTTGCGTCCCCGCCTCTGGCTTTAGAAAATCTTTAGTCTTAGCGCGAGTTATCCTTCCACTCCGCGTATCGAATAATCGCACCCAGTAGAGCATACTCCAAGGCCATCACGCAGGTAACATTACAATAAAAGCTAAGTTCGTGTCACGTTTTTATGAACCCACCAGAAACGTGACTTGGGTGGGACGTCGTCTGGGATTAACCTAACATACGTTTGACAAGAGCTTCGGGCGGTATCAATTTAGACAAAGTCAAGAACAGTATCCTGGGTACTATATGTATAATCCCGGTGAGTTTACCTCCACTTCAATAGTCACCACCTGTACGTGTAGTAGATTAACTTCGATGGTACCTAGGTTACGGGAAAGAAGCCCTTCAAACTAGCAAGGTGACTGTAAAAGTAGATATGATCTAGAACGCCGTGGAATTACGAGAATCTTGAATACTGTTTCGACGCAAAGAAACCATAAAATCGGTCTCGCTGTAAGACCACGATACCACTGATGGTGTTAGAATGCTATTTCTGGAACAACAGTGTCCTCTTGGCTGTGATTGGTCCGCTACATCTTTGATGGTGGAATTCAACCAATTGAACGCGCTGTGATAGGTGGATCGTAACTTGGTAGCATCACATCCAACCAATCAGAGAGTAAGGCGACTTTAACACGTCGGTGATTTGCGGGCGAATGCCCCCCTCCCCTCCAATCTTGAACACCTTACCATTTCCTATATTCCCCATCCCTCTAGCCTCCTAGAGATTGGCGGCTTCTAGAAAACAGCAGCAACCAGAGCGCTGTATGTGATCAGGCAATACCAGGCAATACTACACCGCCTTCCATACGATCCTACTGTGAGAGCTAGCACTTCTCATTTCTCAAGGACTCGTGAGAGAAATATAACAACCTATCATCAAAAGAACTTCAGAATCTGGTCCGCCTGCAGTGCAAAACATGCACGTGCACGCGTGCGTGTGGGGGCGACTGTTTGGCTTGGCATCTAGGACGCAAATACGACAGTACTAGTACTGAGAATACTTGACATTTTCACCACATTATATATGCTATATATGTTTACACATTGTCCTTGGTAGCACGCAATGTGTGCTCGCCTGGTATATATATATTGTACAAGAAACGCTTTGAGGAGCTTTCAACACATCAAAGAAGTACGTTGCATGCACTGTGTGATATCTGTTGTTCAAAGGAAGGTTCCACGTGTACAGAAACGCAGGTTCGCAACTCGCCTATCGCCGTGATTTCTAAGAATATATATTACCCCAGCGGGATTTCTCACGACTTTGTTGCGGGAAGGTTTCTTTGTTCTCTAGTGAGGCGATTGTTTCGCCATATATGGCATACGAGGCGAGCAAAAGATATGCGAAACAAAAGACGTATATATAAAGCCGCAGCAAAACGTGCAAAACAGGAAATCAGAGATACGTCGGTGAAGGTTAGACATTCAGGTAATGGAAATACACACGAGGAAACTTACTCATGTAACCGGATTGATTTTAAAAACTGCCACATGTTTCACTGACGAAATGGAGTGGATGCTACTTGAAACGTCTGACAGTTTCAAAAAATCTACCCAGTTTCTTCAGTAGCAATGTTCTTGTGCATGAAATAAGAGATTTCAGACCTAGACCAAGTATTGTAGGTTTTGGTGAATTCATTGGAACAACCAAGGGGGTTGTGTATGGAGTACTTTAACCAGGTTCAGGATAGAAACTGTACATGTGAAGGGTTGGGGAGGAGGGTTGTTCATACAGTCATCGGCATTCTGAACTCCCCCAGGAGGACCCCAAGCCAGATTCTGGGACTTTCAAGTTCGCCTCATTTCCTGTGTCTGACCTTTTGAATGCTGTCATTCTGCCCGTCAATCTTCCCCACCCACGCGCTGTCAACCAACCTAATCTAGATCTGTTCGGCCAAATATGCACACAAACCCACAGACAAATTTACCCCCAGAAAAAAAATAAATACCTCCAAATACATCAAATCATGTACATTATATTAAAGATGAATTTGTAAAAAAAGTTAAGTGCTTTTCTAATAGTTTCGTCAAACATACATTAACGTAAGTTGTGCAAATGGCTTTCAGTCTGTCCAAATCGCTCCCAGAGGTTCCGATTTTAGCAAATCTCAGGCTCTTTAATGTCAATCAGCGGGGCTGCGTAATTGCTGCATCATCATCAGGGGTTTGGTGGACCGATTTACAAGGAAATGGGTTAGAAAATTGAGCGGTTCCCTGGTGAGAATGACTGAATGTTGAAGCGACCAAATGTGTGGTGAAGCCATGATGATCAAGACTGAAATATACTAGGTGGGCAGAAAAAACGTGCTATTTTGATTGAACAAAGTCTTTTAATGCATTTGTTAGCGCAGCTTTGAAAGCTGTAGTCGCTCAGGATTTGAGTGCCCTCCGGCTAGTGCTTTTCTACAAGCTGTCGGTGACAGCTGAAGACCGCGCCATTCAACGTTGTCTTGTAGACCCGTTCTAGTTTGACTTGGTTGTCCATCGTTCTCTATAATTATAGAGCAAATGCACAGGACAGTCACTGAAGAAAAGTAGTGGATGCTACTTAAAACGTCTGACAGTTTTCAAAATCTATCTAGTTACATTTCGTTTTGTATCTCAATACCTGTCTAATCTTCATCGACGTATCTAATTAGCCAATTGGTTTGTCGAAAGCACGAAGTACAAGTGGCTAAGGTGAGGCCAGCGTTATGCAAAAATGCCTGCAGTGCACTTATAATGATCACAGAAGCAAAATTAATGTAGAAGGTAATATCCTGTACATTTACACTCTCTTCAAATACAACTGTTACATTGTCTTGGAAAAGATATCTGTCAGCGGTGTCTACATTTTCCATCACTTAAAGAATTATGTCAATAAGATTTAGAGCCAGCGACAGTATGACCGTACGAAGTTACATTATAGAGCATGGCATTGAAAAAAACGTCAAAATATAAATCATGCAAGATACACGTATCATCACAAAATATATGTACAGTCTTTGCAATAAAGGTTTAGAACACTATTTAGTCAATGAGTTTACCTTTTACTGAAGAATATTTAGTCGAAAAGGTCTCTCTCTCTTTCTCTCTCTCTCCTTCTCTCAGCTGCCTACAGACCTTTCCCAGCGCACTTTCGTCTGTAAAGAAAAGAAGAAAAATCGTCACGCATTGACTAGCATGGTGCCTACCTTTTGGTATAAATAAGAAATGACAAATAGGAGATGACAGACTAATTACAAGAGTATCAAGGAATTACAAAAACCCTCAACGGACAGATAATTTAACCTACCTTCCAAACGAAGCGAAAACCGTTTTCACTCGCAAAGCTGGGACGCCTCCTCGCTGCCTCTATAATCTGTAATTTCTGGGAAAGTAGAGAAAGAGCGAAGGGATATCTCTACCCCTGCGGGCGGCGGAAAAGCGCAGCCGCCCGGGAAGTCGGTTGGCGGCGTCTGCCTTCGTCAGAGATGCGCGCGTGTGAGCCGAACTGTCGCGCAACAAGGTAGACCAACCTCGGCTAGGGCGAGTCCAACATGTCAGAGAGGGAGGGGAGGGACAACACGAGCAAATTTCAAGATATGAGATTTTGCTGTTATGGCATTGTATGGAAGTAGGGATGATTTACAAAGAAAAGTGTTGCACTGTTTTTCCCGTAATCTATTTCAATTTCAATTCAATTTCAATTTTATTAAAATTAATCAACATGACAGTCGACTCCTGTCCATGGTGCTGAACACCATCTACATACAGGCAAACGCCCCCTGTCCTTGGTGCTGAACACCATCCACACACAACCACACTTGTCCTTGGTGCTGAACACCACCCATACACAGGCAAACAGGCCTATCCATGGCGCTGAACACCACCCACGCACAAACACACCTGTCCTTGGTGCTGAACACCATCTACACACCAGACAAAAACACCCGTCCTTGGTGCTGAACACCATCCACACACAAACACATGGTCAACGCGCCGTCAACACACACACACGCGCGCGCGCGCACGGACAACCAAAAGACAATACCTCCACTTTTCATGGAGGTAAATATTCCATGAATACGTACAGCTGCTGATGAAGTAGAGACCTTTCTTTCCGACTGCGTACTGCTAAATATTCACCCACAGCTTGAATTCATTTTGAATTGAATAAAATTAAATAAAACCACAGCGTGATCGGAAGGCTGATGACGAAAGCAATGTAGACAGTGACGAAGGTTCTCATTAGCTGGCGTATCAGCCTTGGCCTTCATTTTATTTTCTTTACCCGTTGCCGGGCATTTTTTTCCTCGCTGTGGAATGTAATGATGAATAGTGACTGAATATATCTCGGAATAAGATAATAACGGGCATACATATCTATTTTAGTAGTTCATTAAAATCGTGTAATTGCATAAAATAATTTGACGTCAGTACCACCCACTCTTTGTTAAACCATGCGTCCTTGTCATTACAGATACTTAGGACTGCCACATGAACAGCCGTAATACTGAACATACATGGCAGAATTAGCTTCGTAAAGTCTAGGTAACAATCCAAAAAAGGGGGCCGCGAGGCGCGTTTTGCACTATCGACGGGACCTGGACGGACACTGGCGGGGATAATTCTCGACGGCTGCCGGCCTATTTTTGACCCCGCGCGGTCGCCGAATTGATTTTAACACATCGAACTACCCAACCTTATCCGCCGAGTCTCTTTCGCGGACGAACCGGACATAATCTGGTTATGCTGAGGTCACATTTCCAAACCGGGGCCCGGCCGGCAGTCTTATGGAACGAAAAAGTATGATATAAAAGACAACAGAGCACACAAAAAAATAAAAAAATAATAATAATGAGAACTATATCGGTATATTATTGATATAATTTGTTGATTTTTAGTTAATTGAAACAGCCCGGTCGGGCCCCGGTTTGGAAATGTGACCTCGGCATTACCAAAATTATGCCGACGAAAGAGACTCGGCATCTAAATTAGTTTTGATAACCAGGCTATGTTAGAATTACGTGTCTATAATCATATGTTTAAAATTTTGATTCACGTTACAAATTCCATAGGTTTAACAATCTAACATGGCGGGCAATAATTACGTCATAGTCACGCGAGTGCAAATTTTAAAAGTTTTTTTTTTCAAACTTATGAGTTACTCATTTTGTTAAAGCCGAGCTTCTTCGGTGGTCTTAAGAAGACAAGAACGGAAATAAAGCAATTTCTGTAAAATTATCCCTCGGAAGTTTGCAATTTATCATAGGCCAAATAGGCATTAAACTGAAGCCGCTTCAAGTTGGCTAAAGGTTGTTTTGATGTACATGTAGCTAGCGTCCCATTTCCTTGATGGTGGCTGGAAGTCACTGAATCAGATAACATCTAAATTACAGAAATGCAGAAAGACTTTCAGATATCCGGTCCTAATATTACTACTTCAACAGAGGTCGATGCCATGTTGCTAGGTCTTTTTAAATACAGCTATGCTCTTTCTAAATACAGCTATACATGATATGCCAGTGCATTTCCTAAGTGCCATTCAGGCGATTTGAAATGTCTTCTTCTATCCCTTAAGACTTCTCTCAATTATCTCGGGCTATTTTTACTCTGTAAGTTCCCAAATGCCAGTCCCGCGGACACGCAATGGCACATCGATGGTTGTCTGATTGGTACTTTGAATAACATGAGCTACTGTTCCCGGTGGGCGCTTCACAGTGCTTACAAGTTCAAGGTAAGTGTCGTGGTCAAAATAGAAGGTAACAAATCATGATTTTCGACTGTTTGTGAGTTAGGACAGCAGTTGTGTCTTCCAATACATCTTCTTTTATAAGTGTGCTCAAGGACATTGAGACTCGTAGCTTGTTCGAAAGTTGAGTTCCACGTATTTTTCAAAATCATATTTGATAAAGCAGAGCTATGATGAACATATCATAGCTCTACACATGACCGTGATCGTGAATGATCTTGAATGATCATCTGTGTTGGTATTTATTCATTATAAAGCAAGTTTAAACTGTCATTTCCAACACAAGAAATCGGCCTTACCCAAATTTTCGACCGCTTCTGTGTTGTGACGTCACGTTATGCAGATGGCACACCTGACTCGATGAGCTGTGGATCATATGTTGCAGTCTGTGGCGCCCCCCGTCTTTGTTGATATGGATAAACAAATATATGACCCACTGCTCGGTGAGAATCGGCCACTTGCAGAAAGGGGTGGGGTGTGACGAGCCAAAATTCGTAAATGTGTGAATGAGTTACTTAGATTGTATGGAAAACAGTTCTGCCTTTTTGCATTTCATCTCTTGTGGTTTCTCTGTAAGTTATTAATAGCCGTTACAACTTTGTCGTTCCCATTTTTCACTCATGACTTGATCCTTACCCAGATCGACCTGGACATTGATGATATAGCGCTTTGCTCCGAGAAAGAAATCCGTTACGCAGCGTTTGACACCTTAAGATTTTCCTTCAGGTGTTTCTCAAGCGTGTGCCGTGCTCCTTCTAGTTATACCTACATACAGAACGGGCAAGAGGTTAACAGAGATCTATGTATAAGCCTAAGGGTGGTGGGAGTTCATTTGCAAGTTCGTGCCCAGGGGCTAATTTCAAGTGCGCAGAAACATGCAAGTGATAGGGACACATGAAACGTACATGATGAGAATATGTCTTCACTGTGCACAGACTAATCTCCAAGCAGATCTTTCGGTGGCTATAAATACAGTATCAAATTGGCCAGGCAGTATCCATTTGCCAGGCAGTTACCATTACGTAGCGACCCGTCTGGGCGGCTGAGGACTCTTTCTAAATGGCCAGTTCAGACCTTAACTCTTTCCCCCTCAGACGTCTGGAAATTGGCATAGGTAAGACAGACGAAATAGCATCAAGGTAATCAAATTCAAATTCAAACTGTATTCATCAACTTGGCAGTCCTTAGACTGAATTGCGTTGATTGTACAATTTTGCCAATTGCAAGTTCGTGCCCAGGGGCTAATCTCAAGTACGCAGAAACATACAAGTGATAGGGACACTTGAAACGTACATGATGAGAATATGTCTTCACTTGGCACAGGCTAATCTCCAACCAGATCTTTCGGTGGCTACAAATACAGTATCAAATTGGCCAGGCAGTATTCATTTGCCAGGCAGTTACCATTACGTAGCGACCCGTCTGGGCGGCTGAGGACTCTTTCTAAATGGCCAGTTCTAACCTTAACTCTTTTGCCACCAGACGTCTGGAGATTGGCATAGGTGAGACAGACGAAATAGCATCAAGGTAATCTCCAGGCAGATCCTAGGGTGGCAAAGAGACAGTATCAAATTGACCAGGCAGTATCCATTGGCCATAGAGGGTCCATGTGCGACCCAAGGTTGGTGGGGGTAGCGACAAAAAAGGGCCACATATAAGGTAGCGATCTTTCCTCATCAACCTCTGCTTGGAGAGTAGCATCAAGGCTTTTTATCTCTAAGCAGGGTGTTGTATCTGGTTGCTTGCCTTCCATACAATTTTCCCCCTAAATGTGCCAGAGCAAGATGTACAGATGGAAAACGTTACAAGTTCTGCTTGCTAAGAGATCAAACCTCTTAACCACATCTTCTCAAATCCTTGGGTACATGTCAAGACCCGATGGTCGCTTAACGTCTAATGTCACCACCTGCACGTAGACACGATTGCAGGTTCTGAGAAATGCTTTCCATGTTCTCTTATATCGATTTGCAGATCGTTTCAGTATCTTCTAAGCTAAATATAAGAGGCCGCATCGACAGGTTGCGAACATTTACAGTTGCAAATGGCCGTATGTACTCGTAACGTTGCCAACTTCAAAAGGTTGTAACGTTGCCAACACAAGCACAATACAAGGCGCTATCGCAACGGTCATATCTCCTTTTTCTTTCATAATACAAAATTTTACGACGTTGATCAATTAGAGTCAAGAAACTAGAGAAGGACATTAAGTGTTATCTTCTGACACTTGCTAATGGACATGAGTGGGCGGGGTTTTAAAGCGTTTTCTTTCAAACACCGCCAATGACATCAGAAGAATCCGTAATCGGTTTCTCTCTTAGATCCGTCTTCTTCTATTGGGCAGATCAAATTTGACAGAGCCGGTTTAAAGTGTGATTGCAGTGATCAACCCACGGACTTTATCCAGAACCTATTACCAGAAGGGTACTTAAACTGTAGAGCTTCTGCTAGGTCGTTGGATGACAATGGGTGAAGAGGAGGCCCTCATCTGATAACGCAAAGGCAGAAGATGAGTATTAAGTGCACTTATCTGTGTGTGAGTGAATACCCGGTGAGTGTCAGGCAAAGAGGTGTGAAGAGGTCCATAAAACGTGATATTCTACACTCGCCATTTTGTTCTACTCAACTGTGACCTTGTAAAATAACTTTTGACAGGTTGCCCTCTTGGAAGGGTTGCCTTCGTTCAATGCTTGCGCCTATCAGAAAACCTGGCAAAAATGTAGGTGTTAGGGCCAGATGACCGACTAGAAGAAGTGGCCGCTTGGTATATAGGCCATAAGTAATCTCCTAACAGATCCTACGGTGGCAAGACAGTATCCATTGGCCACAGAGGAGTGTCCATTAGCGCCAATGGATACTGTCTGCTTGGAGATTAGCTATAAGGCTATGAGCTACACATGTGTGTCACTGAAACAGCATGATAAGACAACATTGACTCAGGGAGAGTGAGAACTACTCTCATACTTTCTGAAAGGACTAGCTCAATGTCTGGTCAATTCTCTTTGTCAATTCATCTTTCTCAAAAGGTGTGAGCAAAAGCCCAACATCTGCTAACCTTTACATGTATTTGTACCTCACTAGAAGCAGATATTCAGGCGGGCATTGAACTTTAAACACCGCGGCCGGTCGAGTTACTTTGAATGACGCTTTGTGACTCTTTGTGAAGAGGCTACCTCAATGCCATGTCAATTCTCTTCGCTAAACTTCGCAAAAGGTTTGAGGCTTCGGAAGACTAGAATCTGCTAATCTTTATACATGCCTCTGTATCTCACTAGAAACAAGTTACTTTGCACTCACTGTGCAATGATCATGAGAAGTACCCAGAGTCATCTAAGGACACATTACTGCTGCAAGCTTGACTCACTTGGAGTGAGGATCAACTCCTTGCGTCAAGCCAATTTTATTCCCTGATTTATGTCCCACAAAAGGATTGTCACTTGGGGCTTCCGGAGAACAGAATCTGCTAACCTGTATACATGTCTCAGCTGTATCTCACTAGAAACAGATACTCACGCGGGCATATACACTTAAAATACCGTTCGAGTTACTTTACACTCACCGTGCAATGTTACTAATACTTACCCAGTGTTGTCTAAGAACACTTTTAGAGAGGCTACCTCAGTGCCATGTCAATTCTCTTCGCTGATCTATATTGAAACAGGTTTCAAGCCTCAGAAGACTAGACTCTGCTAACCTTTATAAATGCCTCTGTATCTCACTAGAAACAAGTTACTTTGCACTCACTGTGCAATGATCATGAGAAGTACCCAGAGTCATCTAAGGACACATTACTGCTGCAAGCTTGACTCACTTAGAGTGAGGATCAACTCCTTGCGTCAAGCCAATTTTATTCCCTGATTTATGTCCCACAAAAGGATTGTCACTTGGGGCTTCAGAAGAACAGAATCTGCTAATCTCCGCTGTATCTCACTAGAGACAGATATTCATGCCGGCATATACACTTAAAACACCGTTCGAGTTACTTTGCACTCACCGTGTAATGTTACTCAGATTTACCCAGCGTTGTCATCTAAGAACACTTTACTTAGAAAAGTTTGAATTAACTAGAGTAACGAGTACTAACTTCAGGCTAGCTCAATGTCATGTCAATTCTCTTTGCTGATCTATCTTTCAACAGGTTTGAAGGTTCAGAAGACTAGAATCTGCTAACCTTTATAAATGCCTCTGTATCTCACTAGAAACATATTTGCTCTTTAAACACCCTTCCATTCACTTTGCACCCGCTGTGTAATGATCATCAGATGTACCCAGAGTCATCTCAGGACACATTACTGCGACAAGCTTGCACTGAGAGTGAGGATTAACTCCACCCCTGTGTCATGTCAATTTTCTTCGCTGATTTACCTTCTACAAAAAAAAATGGCGCTTGGGGCTTCAGAAGACCAGAATCTGCTAACCTTTATACATGTCTCAGCTGTACATGTATCTCACTAAAAACAGATATTCATGCGGACATATACACTTAAAACAGTGTCATCCAAAGACACATTACTGTGACAAGAGAGTGAGGATTAACTTCATTCTTCGTGGAGAAGCAAATCCCATGTCATGTCAATTCGTTTCACTGATTTAACTTTTACAAAAGGTTTGGGGCTTCAGAGGAACAGAATCTGCTAACCCATATACATGCCGTCTGTGTCTCACTATAGTTCCAGTTACTTTGCATTGACTGTGTAATGATCATAAGATGTCCACAGAGTCATCTAAGGACACATAACTGTGACAAGCTTGACTCAATGAGAGTGAGAATTGACTTCATACTTTGTGGAGAAGCCACCCCCATGTCATGTCAATTCTTTTCGCTGATTTATCTTAACAAAACGTTTGAGGCTTCAGAAGAGCAAAATCTGGTAACATTTACATGTCTCTGTAAATCACTAGAAACAGATATTCAAACGGACATATACACTTTAAACACCGTTCGAGTTACTTTGCAATGTCACCGTGTAATGATCATCAGAGTCATCTAAGGACAGGTTATTGACACAGACTTAAGTCACTAAGATCGAGGACTAACGTCATTCTTTGTAGAGAAGCTACCCCTATGTCATGTCAATTCTGTTCGCTGATTTAGCCTTTACAAAAGGTTATTTTGTTACTCAAGCAACTGAAAGGGTTCGAAAACCTTACAGTTGCTTGAGTAACAATTTCTTGTGTGTTACAATGCATGGATGTCTAACCTTTATCAAAGAATTGGCTGAGTTAAACATTTATGCACATGTCCCTGTATCTTTCAAGAAATTCCAGGTAATCATACTTTAAACACCGTTTGCGTTAGTTTACACTTACTGTGTAATGATCATCATTTTTACCCAGCGTCATCTCAGGACACTGGTGCTGTTAGCTCCAGGAAGAAGTGGTTAAGTATATGTGCTCCGTTATTTTCGTCATGTAACAGTAGGGTTCCAGAATACGCCGTCCTTGGATACCTGTTTCATGCAGAGGAGTACAAATCAAATATAACAAAATCTTTTTTCAGCGTCATACCACAGTGATTGGTACAAGGAGGTAGCTTCTATCAAATCTATCATGATAGATCTAAAAAGCTAATATAACTCAAGACGATATCAAGTTGTTCGAACGCTCATACAAAACTGAATTTGCAGATCGACATCATCACAAATCAACATGAAGATTGAATACAAGAAAGTACATATCACAAGCATCACTGACAATATAATCTTAAGATGAATAATGTGTGCAGTTCAAACTTGTTGACAGCCATTGGAACATCAATCACTTGGCATTAGTGTGAAGACAGAAATTTGTTTATCTTATAAGGACTGTACATGAAGAATGATGTGCCAAGTAGTAATCTTTTTTTATCACTAGTTTTGGTCTGTCGGCTCTTATTCTTTGTTTTCGATTTTGAGTATCAGAAAACACTTTATGTCCAATAGATCGTGGTGATTTGTTGGCATTCAGAGTCGACCATTCACTCATTTTTCTGAAGTGGAAGGACGAAACCCATGAGACTTTGACAAGGCAGTGAAAAGGATTGATACTGATGTAGCTCGTTGCATCAGAAACTGCCAACAGTGTGTCATTCTTTAAATAGGACATTTCCTGTACATTCACATCACATTGGAGTAGGTATAATGTAAATTGCACTGCAAGGCTTAGATGGTTTGGACATGTGATGAGAAGACCGGCAAACACCTTAGTTCATATTGCATACCACCAGGAGTTTAAAAAACCCTAGACCCCGAGGAAGACCACTCAAGAGGTGGAAAGACCAGATACAAACAGACACAGGGCTCACCCTGAGGGCAACTGAGACGATGGCCTTCGATAGAGCTGGATGTTAAAAAAACAGACAAGGGGGGGGGGCAAGGGGCCAGATCCTGGCTTGAGCACTGCACTGCAAACTATCTGTAAACAGCATACATTAACGTGATATTCAAATTGGAGCTAGATCATAGAATATGAGAAATATTCACTGTTCAAGTGAATGGATAAACTCTAAATGGATAAACTGTGATTAGAAATGGTATTTCTCTTGCTGTATGATGTATTCTACAAGCTGTGAGAAAATGTCGTTTATTGCCGTCTCGTATTTGGCGGAGTAGTGCTATGAAAACTATCTGTAAACAGCATACACTAACGTAATGTTTTAGATCAATCTGTTGGAGCTACATGGTAGAATATGAGAAATTTTCACTGTTTATGTACTCAAAATGGATAAACCGTGATTAGAAATGGCATTTCTCTTGCTGTATGATGTATTCTACAAGCTGTGAGAAAATTACTTTTATTGCCGCCTCGTATGAGGCGAATCTGAAGAACCACCGTGGAGTCAATAAAAGGCACGCCGTGCCGTGTGCGGCGGAAAGCCGGTAATCCCCTCCGGCCCGCGCGGGGAGGTTCCCAGATCTGATACAGGAAGGGGAAACGGGGAGAGACTTATCTCATGAATGCAGGGTGACACCTACACAAAGAGGTACCACCGTAAAGAATAATAAGAAACAGAAAAAAGGCTCCGGAACTACGCGTAAGGTCACGTTAAAATGTCAACCAAGAGCTCACGAGGATCTACTGTACTTTCAAGTTTTGTAAAGAATCTGATTCATTCTGAGTTATGAAGATAATCTGTATGAGGTTTTGCCTGGGCTATTCATCAACATGTTTCCATAGATTACTCCAGGGTACGTTATCTGGTTCTGTTGCTTAGAAAAAGTCGATATTCGCAAGACTCTGGCAGAAACGATAGATCATTATTGCCATGAAGTCATCTAGGAAGTGATATAAAAAGCAATCCTAAATAGATTCTTACGTTTTGTGGCTCTGCTAAGTTTGATTATCTTGACATGTTTATATCAAGAATATAAACATTTGATACAAAAAAAAATTCCCATCGTTTTTTAATCATTATAGCAGTGCAAGGAACTCGGCCTTGTTACCATGTATTAGACGTAGCTTGCAAAGTTAGAAGAAGCCAAATTTGTGTCAGAAGCAGATATAAGATCTTTTCTCTATCATATCAGAGAATCGACGTCAGCGATGAAGCCATGCTGTTGTATAATGCCAATGTTTTTACCTCCGGGGAAACAGATATCCTTCCGCGGAAAGGTACTGTTTTTGGTTTTGGCTCAACCGTGACGGGGGGCGGTACCGACTTCCAACGAACTTTGACCCAGTACTGACGTCACACGTGGCTAAAGTCACGTGTCTACAGCACTTGGGTCATAAAGCTGATGAAGACTGAGTGAATCATTTTCGTTCTTGAGTTGGAGAACAGTTTGATTTCATGTTTTTGGTTTTTATTTGTGTGTTAACAGCTGTAGCTAGCTATAGGTTTTGAAAGGACCAATCTAAAAACAGTTATTCTGGTACCGAAAGTATATCCTTCTCATCATATAAAGGACACTAGAATCAAGTCCTAATGTTGTGTAATATCCAGGCTGTTGACAGATAAGTTTGAACCTTTGATAGCATCAAGGGGACGTAAGCTAGACATCTATTACACAAGCGAAATCACATCCTTCCATCCTGCGGTGCCATGTAATGTCTGTATCATTTCGTAAAATAGATATGAGGCTTTATGTTTTCTCAAGGCTATGGCACTAGGAAGGGATATTTCACCGTATGATGAGGTACTTACATGAGGACATCGGCAGAACGTACTGCACCTGTGCGAAACCCGGTTTTTAAAGGATTTTTGGTCAAAGTTGCATAAGAGTTTTGCCGGTTACAGACGATATCTTTTCCGAGACAACATTTGAAAATTATAGACGGGATGGCATCCTTAAATAGGCGAATGCGTTGGACTTCAAATGCCGAAGTGCTATGTACAATATATTATGGGTTTCATACCGAGGTACTAGGTACACCCACACTCAAAGACGGTGATGTACAAAAATGGATGCACAAGAGGACTCATAGGGTTATATATATGTGAAAAATTACGGTGGCGCAACGGGCGTTGGACTTGGAACCAATAGGTCCCGGGTTCGATACTCATACCGTGGCCCGACGCTGTGCCCTTGGGAAAGGCACTTAACACGACTTCACCACCTGTACGGTGGAGTGACAGCCTCTTAGGCTAATCAGTCTAACTGTGTGCCAAAAAAACACACTACGGAATTGGTTCGTCAATTTGTGAACATCTGCACATTTGCCGAGAGCCGTTAAAAAATTACGAATGACAAATACAGTATCTGTACATCAGCTCAACGTGCGAAAACAAGTTTTCTCATTTTTTTAAGTGGCAAAAAGGACAGTTTCGTTTTTCATAGAGATAAGGGCATTATGTATACCAATACAAAAATTAACTGTTTACCTTTGTAGGAAAGACTACTACATAGCTATACATCATTCCATATTGATTGATTGACGATTGAGAATCCAGGCTAGCATCTTTTTATGTGATATTTTTAAATGACATTTATTGTATTATTGTTATTCGATGGCGAGTGTAAATAGTTATGATTTTTGTATTACACAATGTCTGTAAGAGGACTCCAGAAAGAGTAGTGGTTTATTGTGACTAATTGGAGGTTCCTGAAATAAACAAACAAACAAACAAACATAGCTATCTATATATCATGTCATTAGCGTTAAGTGTCTCGTTTAGCTTTTGTAATGTAGAATCTTGTCTAAAATGTCTTCCTCTAAGCGCTGTCATCTTCGATGATTACTTAGTTGCCTTCAATGCCATTTTAAAACCTCATCAGACAGATTTTGGTGTTTGAAGAGCAATATCCACCGTTGTTAATTCTGAACAGGATCATTAGTACGGGGTAGTTTTAGATTAGAAGAATTAAAAGTAATCGAAAACGCCGTGTGTGATTGAAAACGTTTTCTTACACGTTTCCTGGAGCAACATATTCCAACATTTCATGACTAGACATGGTGACGGCACACTCAAGTTATATCAACTTATACTAATGCCTCCTCCAACACAGGGGACAATACAATGATCATTTTCATCTGGGCGAAGTGAGGAAATTCGTGTTAACTGCCTTTCCCACGGGCACAAGATCGGTGGCATTTCAGGACTCGAACCCTGGACCTCTTGGTTCCGAGTCGAGCACTCTTCCTTTACGCCACGGGACCCCACATATCTTACACGGTTCAGATATTCACGGTTCCTGGAGCAATGGAATTAACTCTGATGTGCTTAGAGTGGGTGTAGCAAACAGCTTTGCACTCGCGTAGCTCCAATTAATTCTAGACCTCTAATCCCACGTGGTGAAAAACAAGTCATCAAAGAAATGCTCGACTGTCGAAGCACGTTTTCTACCTACGCAAATAAGCGTTTCCCGTGCTAAATCCCCTGCTTAACGCCCGTCAACTTGGATTTTATGCAACCTAATGATGCTCTTAAACTGTCCTTTATGGTTACTACTGAGCTTTTAATTGATCGATCTGAATACCTACGGTCTTAATGTGCGCAGCAAAACACCTTTCAAACTATATCGTGGTTACAATTACGTCGATAAAGGTTAGACATCCAGGTAATGAGATACACAAGATACACAGTTTACACAAGCAACTAAGTTTTGAAAACCTTTCCAGTTGCTTGAGTTACTTTTTTCTTGTACATATCGTAGTTGCTAAATTCGTCATGTACATGTACATGTATATCTAGGCGATTTCCACGATCTTTTTCATGGATACATTTTTATAACGACAACCAATGCTAATGTTAAGAACGTTCTTGTAAAGCACGGAAATTGAAGCAGAAACACGTAGAAGTAGAAAGTTAACTTCCAGATGATTTATATAGAATGTTAAAGTTCTGGCATGTCTTGAACGTCGCCGAACTCGTGTTGACAGTGATGCACGAGAGAGAAAGATGTTTGGGAAAAGCAGTCACTGTGAAGATGAGTAGAATCCACCCCTAGACGAACCTACATTAGCGGAAGCCCTTGTAGACCATGCAACACATTAGTCAGTCTCCGAGGTCTGTCTATAAAGCAAGAAACGCAAAATCCTTACGGATGCCGTGGATTAACTCTAAATGGTTTCTCGGTGTAACGCCATGCCGTGCGGACGGTCTCTCTACGTGAGTGTGCAGCCTCGAGGGCCGGCAATATCGTTCAAGCGGTGCCGGCAACCGCTGTGCTTACAGCGGGGATCTCAGACATCGTACCTAACCATTAGTACAGCCGACATTTGAAGAACTTCCAGTGACGACCACGTCGAGCACATCCTCCCCTAGGCTTTGCCACATTTTGGTAGAAAGCCGTGCCCTTTGGTAGAAACAGTTGGAAGCCAATGAGTAAGAGACTCCTCTTTCTACACAACCAAGTCTTTTATTCAGCCGACGTTTCGTTGACCGTATGTTACCCTCTTCTTTGCACTGCAGCACAGGTGTCACTGCCCTAGATGCAGAGAAATTGGTTGTGTAGAAAGAGTCTCTTTACTCGGTGACTTACCAACCTGATGAAACTATTCACAGTTGGAAGCCATGTTTTGCTCGTGCTATGGGAGGTTTCTAGAGGGTATACGGCCATTGAACCTGTGCGTGACAACAATGGTTGATGACATGATCATGAAAATTCATACGCAGACGAGATCTTAGAAGAGAGGGGAAAACGTTTGCTTTTCCAGATTGCTTCCTGGGCCATTTTCAAAATTCACTCGTGTGGTAAATTGTAAGGATTAGCCTGCTACGTTTGATGAGCACTTATCCATACATGAAACTCTGATACGATAAATGATAAGGATCAAGCTGAAGTCTATTCCAATCCATTTACTTGACAATACTGCCTTTTCTTGACATATACATACTCTATCTTACCCAAAATGCCAGTTCATGTTATATCACAGGATAAACTTAGGATTTGGAAAACCTCAAAAGTACCTTCTAGAAGTTCTGATCATGAGATAATTTTGAAATCAATCCCAATCTAAAGCAAATCGATGCAATATCTTTCCAAAAACGCTGACGCTTTCAGTCTGTCACGTTCGATAGTGAAAAACATAAAAACCCTCCCCGAACGGTATATGCCATGGTTAGAAACAAATCCTTTCAGACAAGTTTCTCTCTTGAAACCAACTCCGGCTTGATTGTTAATTTTCTGGGAAAAGGCCAGCCTTTGATAACTAACTACATGTGTATCACGACTGTGTAACTGACTACACACGATCTCATCGCCCGCCGCGTTTTTAAATTTCTCCTCATTTTTTTAGTCACACCAAGTGGCAAGTAATTTTTATGGATGACGTCCTCATAGACTCCATATCTAATGCGAGAGCGCAAAAAAAAAACAAGAAGGGCAAAAAAAGCCATATTCCTATATTTTAAAATTAATTAGGGACGACAAATGGTAGGACACAAATTAAATGAGAGAACACAGTGTAACAACCAACAAGTCTTATATTCGTCATAAAAACAGCAATAAATCAGTGGAACAGCAGTTGTCGTCCTGTTCTGTTTCTGTTCCTTTATTCACATCTTCCCTTATCCCACTGTCGTGACTCTTTGGTCACAGTTACAAGAAGCTGAATTTCTTGGTTTTTTCTTCTGGAAACAGATCAAAATCAATGAGCGCACGGACGTCATCCATAAGTATGACTTACTGTGGCCTATCTAGAGAAGGCGCTTGTCCATTAGGTATTCACCGCAGTGTTCGGCTATCAGTAGCTCTTGAGTACCCTCTTCCGTTCGGTACGCTCGCTTACATAAGCCTGCTTGACAAAACTCCATACAACATGAGTACGCCAAGAAGTGTGCTGAATAACCTAATGATGGGATCATGTTAGATAGACATCTTTCCTGAGATGTTCTCATGATTGATCGTCAAAGCTTGGTAAGGGTTGGGTTGACAATGCTCAGCCTACATTACAGCATGAGCGTATAGAAATAATGAAGCTCGGATGATCACACAAGACACGACACCCAACCGTAAGTCCCGGTAATGAGACCATCATAGATAGACATCTTTTCTGAGATGTTCCCAGAATTGATTATCAAAGCTTGGTAAGGGTTTGGTTGACAATACTCAGCCTACATCACACCACGAGCGTCTAGAAATACCATGAAGCTCGGATAATCAGACAAGCCACGATACACAACCGTAAGTCCCGGTAATGAGACCATCTTAGATAGACATCTTTTCTGAGATGCTCCCAGAATTGGTTTTCAAAGCTTGGTAAGGGTTGGATTGACAATGCTCAGCCTACATCACACCACGAGCGTATAGAAGTAACACGAAGCTCGGATAATCAGACAAGACACGACACACAACTGTAAGTCATATATACCCGGTGATGGGATCATCTTAGATAGACATCTTTCCTGAGATGTTCACAGAATTGATTATGAAAGCTTGGCAATGGTTGACAATGCTCAGCCTACATTACACCACGAGCGTCTAGAAATACCACGAAGCTCGGATGATCATACAAGCCACGACACCCAACCGCAAGTCATATATACCCGGTGATGGGATCATCTTAGATAGACATTCTTTCTGAGATGTTCTCATGATTGATTATCACAGCTTGGCAATGGTTGACAATGCTCAGCCTACATTACACCACGAGCGTCTAGAAATAACATGAAGCTCGGATGGTCAGACAAGACACGACACCCAACCGTAAGTCATGTATGGTGATGGGATCATCTTAGATAGACATCTTTTCTGAGATGTCAAAGCTTGGTAAGGGTTTGGTTGACAATGCCCAGTCTACATCACACCGCGAGCGTCTAGAAATAACATGAAGCTCGGATGATCAGACAAGACACGACACCCAACCGTAAGTCATGTATGGTGATGGGATCATCTTAGATAGACATCTTTTCTGAGATGTTCCCAGAATTGATTATCAAAGCTTGGTAAGAGTTTGGTTTGACAATACTCAGCCTACATTTGTACATCATACCACGAGTTCTAGAAGTAATGAAGCTCGAATGATCCCACAAGTCACGACACCCTACCGTAAGTCATGCATGTAAGATCATCTCAGATAGGCATCTTTCCTCAGGATTGATTACCAACGCTTGGTAAGGCCGCACCTTTAATTTTATGGATGACATCCGCGCGCACATTGATTTTCACCTGTTGAAAAAAAAATCACATCCTCCGATGCTCTGGCCTGGGTGCCATCCTCCGTAGTCCATGGTAGCCAGCGACAATAGGGAGCCAGTGGTAACTACGTATGGTACCCAGGCTGCCGACGCTCCATAAGCCATGGAACTCCAGAACTCAGTACAGTTGCCGATTCATAAATGCTGCAAAAGGCCACGATGTACCGGCTTGTCGTTAAAGTCGCTATGTACATGTACTACCGCAAATTCACAATGGCCGGCTTTGTATTCCTGTGGTTTAGCAGTGTTTTTTGTTGGAACTTTTTTATTCGCCCGCGCGCACTAGTTTGGAGGTCTACAGAGGATGCCATCCATAACATTAAGACAGTGTGGCCTAAGTTTGGTTGACAATACTCAGGTTCTATTACACCAAAAGCGCATAGAAATAATGATCACACAAAGTGTTCATCCAAAGCAAGTCACGACACCGAACTATCGTGTAAGTCATATCAAAAGGGTCATATCAAAATAACGGTGGCGATTTCTCAGGCAATTTTGTCTGAGGCACAAAGCTTTAGAACATTTATTCATCGGATTACTTCAAGGACACGTAAACTTATATAACTGACCGTGAAGTCAATGGCTTGGAAACCCATGCTCAAGGCGCGTGGATGTATTCATAGCGGACTCGTAAAGTGGATTTAAGTCACCCTTTCAACAGTGGCAGTAGCGGAAAAATGGAATCTTTGGTGCCCGCCAGAAAGTGTGCGTTTGGTGTGCAAGCGATCTAATGGAGTTAAAGCCCCAATATGTAACATTTCTGCACCAAAACTTAGAATATTTTAATTTTAGAAATCTTCATGTGACGTGACTGTAGTTTATTTTCACTATTCAACATATTTGTGTGCATATCCCACATTTTTAAAAATATTTTTGGTTGATGATGGATAAAACAGCTCACACTCAGTTTGTGGTGCCACCATAAATTACCAGAATGTACACAAACATGAATGACAGCTAACACGCTCGTAAGGCATGTTGGTCGTATATTCGAATTCAAAGACCATCACTGACATTTCGTAACTTACTAGTGCGACCTAATTTGCATAATTAATGCAAAAATTATATGATTTCTTAATGGTGAATGATGGGAATGTCATATTTGGCACATCTGTAAGTTAATCAAAAGTTAACATTACGATGCATATATTATGTTAAAGCAGAGATCATTTGCGTAATTAAAGAAGAAATTACATTTACATATCAAGCCCATATTTCATGGAGGTATGAGATCTCGGAACTCTTGTTTCCTTTGCATTACTTGAAAGGAAATACAACAATTGTTCATGAGTCCTACACGTTTTTCGAATTCCCTCTTTCAATTCTAGTCCCCGCTCCAGTCTTCTACACAATTGTATGTAATTACAGATAGCCGGCCATTCAATTTCAAATAAATTGAAAACCCTAGAAACTGATTTGAAGTTATTGTCTGCGGTGAATTTCCTACCCAGCAACCGATCCGCAAAATAGCACAGGAATAACCAAATTAGATCTCCGGCACCTGGGTTCACACGTATAACGGGGGTACTAAAGATTATAGCGTATAGAATAGTAACAAAACACTACACGTAAATATTCAGGATACTAGTAAACAGATGGCTTCAACGATGCTAAGAATTACAAAAGCTTCAAGCTTAAAGCTGCATTATGTAACATTTGGACGATACAAAAAAACTAAATTTTCTGGTCGTTTCTTTACAAAGTAAGTTGAATCACGTGTTGTACTTCCATGGTTGAACCAACCCGTCCCCATTGCAAATAAAGTGCAATTTAAGAAGTGGAGGTACAAAAATATGACGCCTTGTGGTTGTGTCTAAAATCTGAAAACACAGCTGTCAGTCATGTTTGATTACTGTAGTTTATGGTGTCACCACAAACTGAGTGTACCTCGTGTGAGCTGTTTTAGCGCCAACCATAAATGTCTAAAATGTGAGATAGTTGCACAAACATGCTGAAAAGTGAAAATGAATTACAATCACACAAAGATTTTTTTAATCAAAATATTTTCAATTTTTGATGCAAAAATGTTACATAATGCTCCTTTAACAGTAGAAGCTATTGAAAACCTCAGAAGCATAATTTTCTTGCTCCACCATGCAATCCATACATTACTGACGAGGCCATATCTGTAAAATTTGTTTGAAGATCAGTGAATGATCAATGTACCACTGCAACGCCAGAAAAAAACAACACGGACGAAAGTTATAGCCTCCTTCGCAGACTTGTAGGGTGTGGCGTTAGTTTTTTTTTTCGGTAAGCAACGCGAGTCAGTATGCCGCAGAGGAACGGTTTTGTCGTCGAGTAAGTTTTGCCATGGAGAGAGGTTTGCCGGGGAGACACCAATGCACGGAAACTCTCTCTCTCTCCGGCGAGTCCCTCGACGGCAAAACCTTCCCTCCGCGGCATAACTCGCGTGGCTCCCCGGAAAAACAAAATTAACGCCGCCGCATCAGAAGTCTAGAAGCGAAGGAGGCTAGAAGAAAGCCTACATGCTCGGAGGTAAACTTTGTGCACTCCTAAAACCCCACTGTTTACGTACAACACGAATATGATCTCACCGTACTGACAACTTTGTTGACAGCGAGTTCAAAAGGAACACACCGGATCAACACGCAAGATAATTCTGTTGAAGATTTGATCACGCGCGTCGATCGTGATTAGATTAGGGTTGTGAAGCATCAGTCATTACAGGAGAATTAGTGTCAGCGCCCTGCTTGCATACTAAAACACCGCCTGACTTCTCCAAGCCGTGCTGTTTTACGATAGATTAGAAATCATCAAGCGTAAGCCAAGCAAGGACTACTCCGTGAATTAACACTACATTAAAGGTAGTTAATAAGACTTCGCCAGCTTTGTTAATTACTTGGAACCTTATTAGCAATTTTTTCAAAGCCAATATTTTAGTCATTTATCTACATACTGAGTTGAAACAACACTATCCCAATGGAACAAAAAGTCCCAAAATTCTGACGGAAAATGGTGACTGGAAGCTAAGGGCCCTGAGCTGATTTTAAGGGTACCGCCCAGAAAATAAAGGATTCATCTTGAGGCTTGTTTCTGCAGTTTTAAATGCCCAAAATCTGAAATGCTGACTCAAATGTGAAACAGTATGTGTCAATATCACAAAAATTGCCTTATTCAGAATATTTCCAGTTTTGCTGCCCTGAAATCGCATTGGATGCCTTTAGTATATGGCCTTACATCCCCAGCTCAACAGGTGCAGGGGCTATGTACTTTAAAACGTGCAGTAAATAATGTATGTGCCTTTGTGGCATATCTTCAAACTTCAGCTAAATGTCAGGGAGATTGCGATCAGACGTATCCCCGAAGCCCCGCCAAGCAAACGGGTTAGAACTGGTTTGTTCCGCGCCGATTTCTCTCAGATCACCGCACGAGATAAAGGTTCTGTGTTTAAAACCTTGGCAGGGAAGCGACAATTTAAAACGACTGTTCTCCTGGGCATCCGTCAGTTCGCATTTTTTTCACAACACGGCGTCTCTTTGTACACTAATGGTTTAAACAACTTCAAACGTGCAGTGGCACACGACATCACTAGAGTTCAGCGATGTCATACCTTCGCCAAAGTGATGTTAACCTTTACAACTGGCGTCTTCTAGCGGTTTATAATCAATTATGCAAATAAGGTCATAATTTGCATAAATTATATCAGGTAATGACCTTTATCCAAATAACACAGGTTGTCCAAAGTATTGAAGTCTAGTCTTAACAAAGATGGATACGGTTGAATATTCTCATTAATTATGCAAATGAGGCCCTAATTTGCTTGATCTAATGATGGTCACATTTTGCTAATTTCCGAACGCTTACAAGTACATTCTCATCTTTAAATACTATATAGTATTTTATATACTATATACGTCACCCGGCTATATTATCATATAGCCGGGTGACGTTGACCAATCAGAAGGCTCCATTCCACATTCTTTATGTCGCCGTAATGTCACAAATAGAGTCAAAATCGGGTACTTATTCATCCCAATCCATACATTAAACAAAATGGATAATCACCCGCATATGACCTCAGGTGACCCAATAGAACAGGGCTCTACTTCTAAAAAATCCAAAAATAACTTGAGTTGTGTTCCGATGACCTCGGGTGACTCCCATAAGAACACCTGTTCCCTGCCTGTGACCCAGATAGAAGACATAGAAC
>NW_017802379.1:6651566-6666331 GCF_001625305.1 Branchiostoma belcheri | reverse complement strand
GACCTCAGGTGACTCCAGATGGAACAAATATTCTATGTTCTATTCAGCATGTGCAAGGGGTAAATTGTACATTGTGTCACTCTTCACTGCATCAGTTTGGATAGGCTATCGCGTAAGCTATATGATAATAGCGTTAATGGCCCGCCCTTTCTCGGTGAATATGGTGTGATAAAGCCTTGTCAGTTGCTATAACCACCTCATAAAGCCACCTCGTTCGCTGCGCTCACTTGGTGGCTTTATTCGGTGGTTATAGCAATTGACAAGGCTTTATCACACCATATTCACCTCGGGGCGGGACATTAACCCTTAATTAAAGCGTTTTTGCATTAATTTGCATGCATGGATATCTATTCATATTGATATCAGGCCAAATCTGGAAGTCCTGCTGCAGTACCTTAGAAACCTGCTAGGGGACCCATCATCTAGTAATTTCTTTATTTTGCCAGCACCTACCAAAATGCCAAATATCATAAAGATTTCTCCATGGCATCTGTTGCACCCCACATCTGCTTGGAGCCGGACGTGAGTACTAGTAGCTATCCAGTGGGAGCCAATCGCTCAAACTGTGGCATAATCAAATTGATTGGTTGCAAAGTGCACTTGCCTATTAATTAAGTAGAGAGGGTCACGATGCCCTCATTTGTTTTTCGCACTGTCGTATTGAATCTAACTTGAGCTGCGTTACGTGAGCCAAAATTATAGACATGCACATGATCAAAATGAGTGGGGTTTAATAACAGTATTCTTGTTTTTGTAAACAGGATGACTTTGGATTTGTAAAGCCTAATTGGCATTTTTGTTGATGTTCTGAGTGTTTCTGCATGTGACAGATATAACATCAAAGGGGAGGAAAAACCTACAGGGAAGAAAGCCATTCATTATGTTTGAATGTTCAGGACTCAAAATACTCGGTGCATGTACATGTACACCTTGAGCGCAGGTAAAACTGGATCTGTATTTCTATGTCTACCTGCACATAACCTGCACTGGTCCATGTACTGGGTATGTGCAGGTTAGTGCAGGTAAAATTGGAGCTGTGCAGGTATTTATGATGTCTACCTGCACCTAACCTGCACTGGTCCATGCACTGGGTATGTGCAGGTAAAATTGGAGCAGTGCAGGTATTTCTGATGTCTACCTGCACCAGTCCATGTACTGGGCTTACACATAAATATGGGTGTATTTTCATTAGTCATATTGACTGTCATTACCTATGAAGTGTAAAAAAATAATGGCAGTGGTTCTGAACAGTGGTTTTAGTATGACGCATACTACTTAGCTATAGTGGTGCAGGCAAAATTTGTCAGGTGCGGATATGCAGAAAAAGTTTTAAAATACTTTTATTAATTCCTGGCCTGAAAGTTATGAAAGTTCACGAAGGGACATGTTTTTCCGAATGTATATGTAGGCAAAAGGGCAAGAAATTCCTTACTACATGAAGAAGTTTGAATTTGGTACATTGCTCCCTGGCATTTATGTACAGGGTTCCATCAGCAAATCGCTGTGATTGTCTGTGTACTGTGCAGTTGAAAGGACACCGGTGTCACCATGCTTTCTGCCACAATCGCTTACAATGACATGTACCCAAAGAATAAGTTTAAATTTGGTACATTGCTCCCTGGCAACTATGTACGTTCTGGGTTCAACCAGCAAATTGCTGTAATTTGTGCGCTGTGGTATAAAGGACACCGGTGTCACCATGCTTTCTGTCACAATCGTTTATAATGACATGTACCCAATTGACCCGACAGGTCGTAAAATGGCAACCTTGTCGCTGGCAATCAGTGTCCATCACAAGGCAAATAATCAGTAATACATGTCTGCATTGCCAAGGGATTATTTATGCTTAGGGAGCAATTCATCCATTTCATGGATGGTCTGTTCCTGCCTCAAAAAAAGTAGAAAGCATCACGATTTTCCATGAAAAATGTCGAAAACATCTTAGCCAGATTCATGAAGGGCTTTTCACATACTACAATGCTCACATATATCAGTTTTAAGTGGAGATAGAAAGTTAGATTAGTAGAACGTAGAACTTTTTAGCGTAGATTGTTTTATACCATTCCTCAATACATTCTGTACTCATTGTTGTTGTCAATGTCTGTTTCAAATTAGCCTTTGGGCATGAACTTGGAAGAAAGTTATTCGATATCATGGAAACTTCTGTATCTGTATCAGATGTCTGTATAGCCAGTATAAACGCCCTTTGGCATAACACACCAGATTTGTAGGCACGCGGCACGGCGACAGCTGGCTACATAAATTACAGTGAATGAACCAAACTTCTTGAGAGCAAGGAGCTCAAGGTTCTATCAAATAAAAGTTAACCCTATTGGTGAGATTACATGTCAACATGAAACAACAATTCAACATGAGAAACAAGTCAACACAATGTGCTACCATGCTGTAGTGCTTGTATAGCTGTGTGGCCCAAGAGCTACGGAAAAGATGATGGGCACTGCCCTATTTATTGATGAAGCTTTACCACATTTGTGCAAGGATTAACACAAGTGTCTATCACCTCCTCAAGATGTCAAACCTGAGACCAGACTGTAAGATTTGAACCAATCTACACCGGGAAGGACCCCTGCTCCTTTCAATAAGTGTGTTGGGTTCTTTAAGGTGCTCAAGGTTTGGCTACCGGTAACTCCTTTAACATGGGAAACAGTCTGGCACCCAGGCTAACTTGATTGTTACGAAGCGAGAAGTCATTTGGGAAGCATTTCATAATATTTCTGGACACATGTCCAGTCATATAACGGACTAGTCTCTTGGGTGCCCCCATCCTTCATAATGTCATTGTCAATTAGTTAACAGCAAGTAATTTTTATGGATGACAACAGGGCGCACATTAATTTTCACCTACAAATACAAGAAATTTTGTCGAAAATGTTGGAACGCGGATGGCAGATACTGTAAATATGAAGAGAGGAGACAAGACAAGGCTCTGATTTAATGTTATCATTTACTTTGGTGCAGTGATGTATTTCAGTCCCTTTATATGTGATGGTGGCTATGTATAATGTTTATGTGATGTTCCCACTGAATCAAAACCATTTGTACAATGATTGAAAACTTTTTTTCAAAGTTGTTTTAGTGAGAAATGGATGTTGTCATAATTGGCAGTAAACTTGGCACAATAGTCACCATTTCTTGTTTAATAAGGTTTATGATGTTAACATTTGAAAATGTAGGAATCTTGTTTTTTTGCCCTAACATTTTTTTTCGCCCTATGACATTAGATTTTGAGTCTGCGGAGGATGTCATCCATAAAATGTACTTGCTGTGGCCTTAGATAGATTCTCCCCTTCGTTAGGATTCTCCCAGCAAATGGCACCAGCTGTTCGGAATTGGCAGGGTCAGAAAGGAGCACCGAGTAATTATCGTTCCGCTAATTGTACTGTCTCGAAGTGTGCTCGACATTAGAATGAGCACCGGCAATTTATGCAATATAGGCTCTTGAACAGTCCTTGGAGAGTGGGGGGGCGGTAGTAGGAAAGGTTAATGTCCAAGCAGATACAAGGCTGGAAATATTGTAGAAGCAGAAACTTCTGTAGTACTTCAGTTGTTGGTTGTTTGTTTGGTGGTGACCAAGAACAAGAAACAGTCATACCTTCAAATATCAGAGTTATCAACCAAGAATTGAGATGTTCAAAAACTATGATCGTAGAGTGGAAATCGTTGCCAGCAAATACAGCTTTAAACAACTCCTGCAATTAAATATTAAGTGCATTTTACTTCTTGTGGCATGTGCCCCTTTTGTGCACCCAAAATTGGAGGATTGCACCTAAAGTTTTCATGGTGGGTGCACTGGTACACCTAGATGTTTGAATAGGGTTATGTATGTAAAGGTACTAATTGCACATTACTGAACAAGATATTCCTAACATTTAAGAGTCAGAAAAAATAGGAAAACCTTTGTTGTATTTCCTGTTTAAACTTTCGTAACAGTCAAAGCTTGCAGTGAAACTATGTTGGCAAGTTTTGCTGACATTCTGCATTTTACATAATTATTCTATGTCGTGCACCACAAAATTTTCCTGTGCCCCCAAATAAAAAATTTCACCCATTTACAATAGTGGATTTTGCACCTGGAATCTCATGTTTAAAGATGTGTAACTGGCTTGACTTGATGTCATTTTCTGAAAGCTTGGCTGGTTTTGAAGCTAACTTGTCAAGACGGGAGGGCCACAAGTGCCCATTTTCAGTGGCTCGTTATCACACTGTCACCACTATGTCTCAGATGTAAGCCCTTTTCAGAGTCATTACAGAAGGCTCTTACCAGGGCTGACATCAATTCATGTCAAAGTGGCGGGCTGCAGAAATAAAAGACATGACTTCAACAATTCTGTTATCATGGGAATCTAGTACATGAAAGTACTTGGAGAAGAGTATAATGGGATAAGATTATAGTAATTGGGCATTTAGGTTAACAAACCTCGTTAACGAATACCTCAAGAACACTTTATTGGAGCAAAATGTTTGAAAATGAGCTTGTTTTGAAAAAAAATCTATCTGGCTTTAACACATGTTGAGGTATATGGCCTACTTTTAAGTACATTGTATATGGCCTACTTTGATGTATCAACTACCTCACTCTCATTTACCTTCCAATGTAACGTCAAATTTCTTGGCCATCATTACTAGTATTTTAAATTTGTCCATATCTACATGTATGTAGGGACAGAAACCTGGCAGACAAAATTATGAGGAGACAGGCACAAAATTCGAACAAAAGCTTTAATACAGTTGAGACAATAGTTTTTCAACATATCGTATATCTCTGCTGACATTTTTATCACTTCATTTCTTGAAGTGTTCACACTTTCTTAGCTTCCACTTGTCCGTGGATAAGCTGAACACCGATTGAAAGGTTAAAATGCATTATTTACAACCATTCTGCATACAGAATTTTTACAGAGGCTATAATATCTGACCAGTGCAATGGCTAAGTGGGTAGATTGTTTGCTATGCATTGGGTAGGTCATGAATTTGATCCCCAGCCAAATCATAAACAATGTTTAGCACTCGGCAGTTAGGAAAGAGTATAATGGTAGTTAAACATACACCACTATTTGTGGACTAGATTAGCCCCCTACTGTGTGGCTCAAGGGCCAGAGATGGGCCCTGCCCTATACACCACCTGGTGCAGGAAGGACTTATAATATCTTACAAAACTAATGTTGTAATGTTGGCTAATGGACATAATAAAGCATACAAGTATCCAAGTTACAAGAGGGCTGTCCTAGCGCTGTTTCTGGTTGCTGTCAGCAGTATAGTTTGATGAGTTCATCGCTGACAGCTGACGGTGTGAGGATGCCCAGGTCTGTGAACAGCAGGGTGATGAGGTTGGGAGGGGTGTAGTCTACCGAGGGGTGCTCCTTCCCCAGGTCTGTGTTAGAGCTCAGGGTCGAGTATCTGTACTGTAGTGAGGGTAGGAACAAGAGGGTTAAAAATACAACCCAACCAAGGGATGTGCAGAACTACCATTAATTAGGCCTAGGAAAAAAATGGTTTCATGTTTCCCAACCGACCCTAGAAAAAACTGCAGACCCTAGCTAGCCTTTTTTTGTGTGCACATACATTTATCGAGCTGATTGACCTTTTCTAGCTCCAGTTTTGGTAGTGCTTGGATTGTATGTTTGGATGTGGTTTAGCATACTAGCAACTCAAAGAGCTATGGATGGATTGTCATATGAAATTTGGTAGGTCTGGACTTATCAAAGAAATAACTACATTTAGAACCCACTGACAGCTTTCCTTAGTAATGCAGCAGAACTTCCGGTTTTGATCTATGTTCTGGACATGCTAGGGTCATGACTTTGCTTGTCTATTAATTTGTCATGAACTATCAATAAAAATTAATAAACTTAAGATATTTTCATCAATGTTATCTCTGAGTACATTCAAAGCACCAAAACCTTTTGTAATGTAAGGCAGTTGTATGTTGCCTGATACTTACTTTAAAGTCATCAGGCAGGTCTGTTTGATTGAGTGGATAGAGTCGGACGAATTTGAAGCTCTCAGCCACCACGTACAGCGGCTTGTTGGCATTCTTTGCACACAGGGCCATCTGGTAAGTTCCAATCTGCAGGACAGGGCAACATGTACCGGTAACTGCATACACAGCAATAGGTGATAGACCTTTCAGCCACACAAAATTGTCCTGGCAGCTCATTGTCAAAATAGCTTTTACTTACACTATCATGAAAGTTCATCTGTGATGGTAGTTACATGTTTAAAGTTAAAACTTTTGGTCCAACACAAAAAATTCTTACTTACCTTTAAGTTTGCAAAATATGTTGCTGATGAACATGCTGGAAATGTCTGTAATGTCTGTACATTGGTGTCCTCTGGTGATGTTTGTTGGTACTGCACCAGCAAAAGCTGGATACATTCCTGGGTATGTTCTGGTCAGATATTGCCTTTTATGTGATACCTGGGCCAGGATAATGTTTGATACGGGTGTTCCGACCCGTGTGATAACTAGCGGTACCGTACAGCTCTATTTGTTTATCACACGGGCTTCAAAATGTTCCATCAGATAGAATAATTTGAATGGGTTTCACCTGATCCACCTGCACTGGTTGCTGATGTCTGCACATTGATGACCTCTAGTGATATTCATAGGTACTGCACCGGCAGAAGCTAGGTACATCCCTGGGTGAGTTCTGGCCAGAGATATATTCTAGCCTTTTATATACACTCCTGTCATATATTGTTGATGATCCCCCCACACTTTCAGATCAGCCCTCCCCACCACTCTCCACCCCCCTGCCCTTCTCCCCTACCCCCTGAACAGGCCCTGTTCCTGTCGTACCTTGTTGATGATCCCCCCGCTCTCCACCACCCCCTCAGCCCCCACCATGACCAGGTCCACCTTCTCCATGATGTAAGCCATGGCAGCATCCAGGATAACAGTACTGGGGATACCTGCCTCTACCAGCTTGTTGTGCATCTTCAAACTGTGGGAATATGTGTTAACATGTACCAATCAGTACATTCTCATCTTCTAGGTAAACATGTTGTATTTGACAAAATATTGATACTAAAACAGTTCAGCTATGCTGGGGAGCTTTCTAGACGTACTCTGTCTCTTCATCAACCCGATTCAGATCTCGTCTTGGAGTTCTCTTGTCACGTGACTTGATGGGATAATCACGTGACAAGAGACAGTCATATACAGATTTCAGATAGTGATGCCCCCTGTCCTTGTTTAAGGTACTGCGTTGTGGCAGATCTGGATTGCCTCCCATGTTGTTTTTGCCCTGTTTCTTTTTCCTTTTCTTCTTCTCCAAAAAAATAAGGTCAATGACCTGAATCAGACGTCTGTCACCATGGTAACTGGTGTTGGGTTACATCATGTTGCAATTTTATAGCAGTAGGGATTTAGACTCCTGTCACCATGTGTATGAATGCTTTTGAGTAGAACTGAACTGGTGTAACACTAACAGAAAAGACATCAGAAATACTTTTCGGACCGCACCTATACCAGTGACACCTGTGCTGTAGTGCAATGTGAACCAGTCAGAATTGCCCTGAGGAAGGTGACAAAAGAGACATCAGTGCTCCATGTATACTCACCCTGATCTGTCAGGTTGCGACTCTGTGACATAGACAGTGAACCTCTTGTTAGCCGAGGCAGCTTTCTTCAACACCTCCAACACAACTCTGGACTCTGAGTGGACTAGGATGGTCTGGAGAAAAAACACAAAGATGTCTACATAAACTTTTGTTTCTCACAACTTAGACCACAGACTATTAATGTACTGTGTAAAGCATGGGTAGATATTGGATGACACTACTATTTGCAAAACATCATAATTGCCTTCGTCAGAAGGCTATGAAATTGGTTTGGGTATGGTGGGGGAGACTGTGGCATAACTCTTGAAGGCATGGATTAATGTTAATGATTTTTCGCATGCAGGTTACCGTTGGGTAGACAATGGTCAAGTTCTAAAATGGGCCTAGTGGGGGGTCTCTACATTACTGCAGTGGACCTTTTGTGTTTCTGGTTTTCTTGTTATTAATGTAAAACCACATTTGTGTTACTAAGTAGTGGACCAGTGTAACAGGTTGAAATATACCGCAGGTTAGAGTAGACATGGGTGTATTCTGGGCAGGGGTACATTCTGGCTTGCTACATTCGGGAGCCCTTAAGATTATGTTCTTAAGACCTTTTACTTAGAATTTTCCCATGATTATCTGTTGTAAAACACTCACAGCTCCATCTGTGACAAAAGGGTGGCCCAGCTTGGCGATCTTCTGTCTGGAGTTGGAGATTTTCTTCAGGAAAAGCTCTCCTCTGTCAAGCAACACCTGTTTGTACTCTTGGAAATCCTAAAGGAAAAAAAAACTTCAGTGAATTAAAATTGTAATTTGCAACTTTTTCCAAACATAAATATGCATTTGTATTCGATGCTATTTTTCCTTACAATGGTTTAAAATGCCAAGTACAAAAATGTTTACGATCGTAATATTCAGTTATATACAACTCTTACCGTAAAAGAGTCTAAGTGTAGCTTTAAAGGTATCCAATGCAATTTCAGGGTGGCAAAACAAAAAAAGATATGGATGAGGAGATACGATGTTGATTTTTACTGTCATTTCTTAGCAAATTTTATCATCATTTCATACTTGAAGTGTGTGAATTGGAAAAAAAACAAGTTACATGAGGTGTCATCTTTATTTTTGGGGTACTTTAAGGCTAAGTATTTAGTCTTACTGGATGGTCTAGAGCAGTGAGAGTGATGAACCTGAGGAACAGTTCACAGCCTGAAGACACTGATGTGATGGACGTGTCACTCTTACTCAGAGTTTTGATGGCTTCCTTCAAGTTATCTCTCAGCTCTGCTAGTGTCCCAGCTAAAAGTAAAACAACACAAGTTACATATAATTGATAATTAACAAACCTCAGAAACAGTACATGTATTTGTAAATGTTTGTTTCTTTTGTCTCTAACTTCTAAGTCTACAACATGAACTTTACTATTTCTTTAGTAATAGTGAAAGTTCATCTGAGTTCAAGTAGAAATCATTATGAACAAGTCCTACATGCATGCCCAAAGAAAGTTATAGTAACTTAAAACAAGTATCTTGTCTCATTTAAACCTTCTTCCCAATGCCTAACCCTATAACTGATAAAGAATTGGTAACCAAGTACATTTGTAGCTACTTCAGTGTGCTAAATGTTAACACTGACTTAGGGCATAATAACTTATGAAATAACGTTAATAATATAAGAAATGAGGAAAGTTATTTCTGTTAACGGTCAAATATAACAGTTTGGGGCAGAAGTGGGCATGATTGATTGATATATGTATTTATGCTTGAATTTGCCCCCACAAAAATTTATGTTTGAAAAGTTTGAATTTTGCCGCCACAAAAATCGTCCACAGGTGCTAGAGAAGAGGAAAAGCCTGTATGGTAAGATCTGATCCGCAGAAAACAAACTAAGGGGGCGTGACCCCTTATTTGTCTGGTCACATGCCAGCAGTGAAAGTATTCCACCATTTTGTTGTCCTCGGGCCATATTGTCTTCAGCTTGACAAGACAAGGGGAGCACTTCAAAAGGCCTTTATTCACAGGATGGACCAAATACATACCATACATGTTCACCAAATTGTGCATAATATTGTGTTACAGTATTAACATAAATTTCTGTTAAGTCCTTTTTATTATTGTAGTGGAAATCTCTGATTAAATCGAAACCTTTCACAACTGCTGAACATTTGTACCTCATTAGAATTTCGTTTCAAGAATAGTAAGACATTTGAGACCATCCTATTAGTATCAGGTGATTGTCCTGCTTGGCAGACTGCCCTAGGTGAGGTCTGAAACATCGCGATGGCAGCTGTGAACAGAAGTTGAGCAAACCTCCCAAAAGCTAGAAAAAAGTAGAGATCATGACAGCAAATATCATGTATAGTTGACATGAAGTCAGGACTCTGCTTGTCTGTTATGTGGAGTCCTCTCCTGGCTGAATCTTACTCCACCAAGGGACACTGAGTGACTCCAAAATGGCCGACACTGCCGGCATGGCAGCACCAACGCCTGCGACGCCAAACGTTCCTTCCAAGGAAAAAAAGGACGGCGACAAAGACACCGATGGCTCCGCACAACAGTTTGACGGGATGGCTGAGTCCCTCAAGGGGTCTACCAAGGACTGGAGCAAGTTGAAGACAGCAGAAGGAATCATGGCAGCTATGTTCTCTGGAGTCCTGATCACTGTAGCCAGTATATACACCAGACTGGCAGGGGACGAAGGCATGCCCGCGATTCACTCTATCTTCATGAACGAGCTAATGGCGGCTATCGTGTTTCTACCCATGCCGTTTCTCGTAGGGGCGCCGATTACCGGGAACACGTGGACAACAGTTGTAATGTTATTCATACTGGGGCATAGGCAGGATTATTGCGTTCATTTGTTTCTTCATCTCGGTGCTATACATCCCGCCAGCGAACAGTTTCGTGATCCGACACGGAATCATCCCGCTGCTGACCGCGTCCATGGAGGTGCTGTTCTTACGGGTGGCGCCGTCCGTCGCCGAGTGGGTCGGGATCGGCTTGAGTATCGTCGGCGTGGTCCTCACCGCGAGCGGACGCTCGTGGATAAAGGAAGACGAGGAATTGTACCTTAACATCGTAGGTAACATGCTAGCCGTGATCTCGGCTTTCGGACTAGCCGGACTCATCATCATGACACGTTACCTTCTAAAAACCCTCCCGATATGGACTCTACTTTTCTACATCAAACTCATCGGTATCATAGTTGCCGTACCACTTCTCTTCCTGGATCCACCATTCACGACTGGAATGAACTCTGATCTAAGTTACTACCTAGTCACCCAGGGCTTTCTATACACTGTTGGTATAGGTATTATGTTTCATAGTTTGACGTTAGAGAATGCCTCTACTGTAGCACTGGTNATCATCATTTCATACTTAAAGTGTGTGAATTGGACAAAAAACAAGGTACATGAGGTGTTGTCCTTCTTTTTGGGGTACTTTAAGGCTAAGTATTTAGTCTTACCGGATGGTCTAGAGCAGTGAGAGTGATGAACCTGAGAAACAGTTCACAGCCTGAAGACACTGATGTGATGGACGTGTCACTCTTACTCAAGGTTTTGATGGCTTCCTTCAAGTTGTCTCTCAGCTCTGCTAGTGTCCCAGCTAAAAGTAAAACAACACAAGTTTACATATAATTGATAATTAACAAAACCTCCAGAAAACAGTACATGTATTTTGTAAAAATGTTTGTTTCTTTTGTCTCTAACTTCTAAGTCTACAACATGAACTTTACTATTTCTTTAGTAATAGTGAAAGTTCATCTGAGTTCAAGTAGAAATCATTATGAACAAGTCCTACATGCATGCCCAAAGAAAGTTATAGTAACTTAAAACAAGTATCTTGTCTCATTTTAACCTTCTTCCCACTGCCTAACCCTATAACTGATAAAGAATTGGTAACCAAGTACATTTGTAGCTACTTCAGTGTGCTAAAGGTTAACACTGACTTAGGGCATAATAACTTATGAAATAACGTTAATAATATAAGAAAAGTTATTTCTGTTAACGGTCAAATATAACAGTTTGGGGCAGAAGTGGGCATGATTGATTGATATTTGTATTTATGCTTGAATTTTGCCCCCACAAAAATTTATGTTTGAAAAGTTTGAATTTTGCCGCCACAAAAATTGCCCACAGGTGCTAGAGAAGAGGAAAAACCAGTGTGGTAAGATCTGGTCCGCAGTAAACAAACCAAGGGGGCGTGACCCCTTATTTGTCTGGTCACATGCCTGCAGTGAAAGTATTCCACCATTTTGTTGTCCTCGGGCCATATTGTCTTCAGCTTGACAAGACAAGGGGAGCACTTCAAAAGGCCTTTATTCACAGGATGGACCAAATACATACCATACATGTTCACCAAATTGTGCATAATATTGTGTTACAGTATTAACATAAATTTCTGTTAAGTCCTTTTTATTATTGTAGTGGAAATCTCTGATTAAATCGAAACCTTTCACAACTGCTAAACATTTGTACCTCATTAGAATTTCGTTTCAAGAATAGTAAGACATTTGAGACCATCCTATTAGTATCAGATGATTGTCCTGCTTGGCAGACTGCCCTAGGTGAGGTCTGAAACCTAACGATGGCATCTGTGAACAGAAGTTGAGCAAACCTCCCCAAAAACTACAGAAAGAGTAGAGATCTAGACAGCATATATCATGTATAGTTGACATGAACTCAGGACTCTGTTTGTCTGTTATGTGGAGTCCTCTCCTGGCTGAATCTGACTCGAACAAGGGACACTGAGTGACTCAAAATGGCCGACACCGCCGGCATGGAGGGATCAACGCCTGCGACGCCAAACGCTCCTTCCGAGGAAAAAACGGACGGCACCAAAGACGACGATGGCTCCGCACAACAGTTTGACGGGATGGCTGAGTCCCTTAAGGGGTCTACCAAGGACTGGAGCAAGTTGAAGACAGCAGAAGGCATCATGGCAGCTATGTTCTCTGGAGTGTTGATCACCGTGGCCAGTATATACACCAGACTGGCCGGGGACGAAGGCATGCCCGCGATCCACTCTATTTTCATGAACGAGCTAATGGCGGCTATCGTGTTTCTACCCATGCCGTTTCTCGTAGGGGCGCCGATTACCGGGAACACGTGGACAACGGTTGTAATGTTATTCATACTGGGCATAGGCAGGATTATTGCGTTCATTTGTTTCTTCATCTCGGTGCTATACATCCCGCCAGCGAACAGTTTCGTGATCCGACACGGAATCATCCCGCTGCTGACCGCGTCCATGGAGGTGCTGTTCTTACGGGTGGCGCCGTCCGTCGCCGAGTGGGTCGGGATCGGCTTGAGTATCGTCGGCGTGGTCCTCACCGCGAGCGGACGCTCGTGGATAAAGGAAGACGAGGAATTGTACCTTAACATCGTAGGTAACATGCTAGCCGTGATCTCGGCTTTCGGACTAGCCGGACTCATCATCATGACGCGTTACCTTCTTAAAACCCTCCCGATATGGACTCTACTTTTCTACATCAAACTCATCGGTATCATAGTTGCCGTCCCACTTCTCTTCCTGGATCCACCATTCACTACTGGAATGAACTCTGATCTAAGTTACTACCTAGTCACCCAGGGATTCCTATACACTGTTGGTATAGGAATTATGTTTCATAGTTTGACGTTAGAGAATGCCTCTACTGTAGCACTGGTGAAGAATATTAGCATCCTGGTGGCTTTTGCACTGGAACGTTACGTACTTGGTATCATCCCAACAGTCATGGAATTACTAGGAGCTGCCCTGGTTATTGGGAGTACTACTGTTGTGGCTATTGTATTGTGGTTCAATAAATGGAAGGAACAAAAAAACAGATAGGAACTACAGTAAGTGAAGCAAGAGTGTAACATGCTGTTCTGTGCTGCAGTGGTTGATCGTTGTGCTTGTTGACCACAGGGTCAGGGGTTCGAAACCCAGACTAGCCATAAGTGTTAAGAGCCCAGAGTGTATAATGCTAAAGGTGGCAGTTACAGTTATCTTTGGAGGAAATAACTATTCGTAAAAAGGGCTGTTCATTAATTCAATAGTGTTATGAAAAGCTTCTATTGTCATACACATAGCATATAACTATATAATCAATGGTGAAAACTATCAACAAAGCTTGGTGGATTATAAGGGTACACAGTACTTAAACTGATGTAAGAATGCTAAATATTTCTTTGTAATGCTATAGCTATAGCTAAATGTTTAATAATATAGGTGGTGTCTGTTTTCAGGGCAGTATTTAGAATAAAACCAGGTAATTATAACAATAAGGATGGTGGAAGCTGGTGCTGGAAATGATCGTAGTCCCTGATCCTTATTTTGTAAAGATATAAGGATGGGACACGTACGGTGAAGGTGAATTCCTTTCAGCCACATGTTTTTCAATGTACAAACTACGTATATACCATATAACATGTACATTATAAGGAATTCCAGGTTGCCACATTGCTACTATTTCTCACATACTAGCTGTTGTATCAACATGGCAAACTAAAGTGAATAAAATCCATACCATACAGAATTAGAAGTGTGTGTCTAGCTTTGTGTGATGATTTTGATGGAATTGCATTTCAAACTTTTAAACCTCAGAAAAGTGCATTCTATCTTTGATACTAGACATTTGCCACCCTGTCTTTTATAATTATCATATGGTGTGAAAACTAGCTTTTACAAAATTGCTATTCAGGTGTGACAAGCTATTCAGTATAGCATAGCCTTGACAATTATGCTGCATGCCTTAACATTTAGCTGGTTACATTCCAACAGGTTGTTCCAGTAGACCAAAAAAAGACAAAGAAATTGGAACATACAGAACTCAAATACACTTTTGAGTATTTAAATATGGGGGTCCTTAGCATGCTCCCCTAGCCTGCAGCTGGCAAATATTAGATTTCAAAAACACAATTTCCCGCATTTTGAGAGTCATATCACGGGGTTGACATGTACAGTTGGTCCTTCATCCTCCTTCGCAGGGCTAAAATCCTCCGGTTCCCTTCCGGTTTTAGCCCTGCTATTTACCGCTGACAGTTTGACTTCTGGTGACGTCACCGCCAAACTGCTGTCAGCCAATCAGAGAATTTGCGCACCGAGCTTTGCGCAAAAACCGCAAAGGTCGCTGGGAACCTATTAGCCAATCAGGTTACATGTTGGGACAGGCCAAGATGGCGGCTATTACAGATACTAGAAGTTTCGTGCGAGCCG
>NW_017802379.1:6644741-6651546 GCF_001625305.1 Branchiostoma belcheri | reverse complement strand
CAGTTCACAGCCTGAAGACACTGATGTGATGGACGTGTCACTCTTACTCAGAGTTTTGATGGCTTCCTTCAAGTTATCTCTCAGCTCTGCTAGTGTTCCAGCTAAAAGTAAAACAACACAAGTTTACATATAATTGATAATTAACAAAACCTCCAGAAACCAGTACATGTATTTTGTAAAATGTTTGTTTCTTTTGTCTCTAACTTCTAAGTCTACAACATGAACTTTACTATTTCTTTAGTAATAGTGAAAGTTCATCTGAGTTCAAGTAGAAATCATTATGAACAAGTCCTACATGCATGCCCAAAGAAAGTTATAGTAACTTAAAACAAGTATCTTGTCTCATTTAAACCTTCTTCCCAATGCCTAACCCTATAACTGATAAAGAATTGGTAACCAAGTACATTTGTAGCTACTTCAGTGTGCTAAATGTTAACACTGACTTAGGGCATAATAACTTATGAAATAACGTTAATAATATAAGAAATGAGGAAAGTTATTTCTGTTAACGGTCAAATATAACAGTTTGGGGCAGAAGTGGGCATGATTGATTGATATATGTATTTATGCTTGAATTTGCCCCCACAAAAATTTATGTTTGAAAAGTTTGAATTTTGCCGCCACAAAAATCGTCCACAGGTGCTAGAGAAGAGGAAAAACCTGTATGGTAAGATCTGATCCGCAGAAAACAAACTAAGGGGGCGTGACCCCTTATTTGTCTGGTCACATGCCAGCAGTGAAAGTATTCCACCATTTTGTTGTCCTCGGGCCATATTGTCTTCAGCTTGACAAGACAAGGGGAGCACTTCAAAAGGCCTTTATTCACAGGATGGACCAAATACATACCATACATGTTCACCAAATTGTGCATAATATTGTGTTACAGTATTAACATAAATTTCTGTTAAGTCCTTTTTATTATTGTAGTGGAAATCTCTGATTAAATCGAAACCTTTCACAACTGCTGAACATTTGTACCTCATTAGAATTTCGTTTCAAGAATAGTAAGACATTTGAGACCATCCTATTAGTATCAGGTGATTGTCCTGCTTGGCAGACTGCCCTAGGTGAGGTCTGAAACATCGCGATGGCAGCTGTGAACAGAAGTTGAGCAAACCTCCCAAAAGCTAGAAAAAAGTAGAGATCATGACAGCAAATATCATGTATAGTTGACATGAAGTCAGGACTCTGCTTGTCTGTTATGTGGAGTCCTCTCCTGGCTGAATCTTACTCCACCAAGGGACACTGAGTGACTCCAAAATGGCCGACACTGCCGGCATGGCAGCACCAACGCCTGCGACGCCAAACGTTCCTTCCAAGGAAAAAAAGGACGGCGACAAAGACACCGATGGCTCCGCACAACAGTTTGACGGGATGGCTGAGTCCCTCAAGGGGTCTACCAAGGACTGGAGCAAGTTGAAGACAGCAGAAGGAATCATGGCAGCTATGTTCTCTGGAGTCCTGATCACTGTAGCCAGTATATACACCAGACTGGCAGGGGACGAAGGCATGCCCGCGATTCACTCTATCTTCATGAACGAGCTAATGGCGGCTATCGTGTTTCTACCCATGCCGTTTCTCGTAGGGGCGCCGATTACCGGGAACACGTGGACAACAGTTGTAATGTTATTCATACTGGGCATAGGCAGGATTATTGCGTTCATTTGTTTCTTCATCTCGGTGCTATACATCCCGCCAGCGAACAGTTTCGTGATCCGACACGGAATCATCCCGCTGCTGACCGCGTCCATGGAGGTGCTGTTCGTTACGGGTGGCGCCGTCCGTCGCCGAGGTGGGTCGGGATCGGCTTGAGCATCGTCGGCGTGGTCCTCACCGCGAGCGGACGCTCGTGGATAAAGGAAGACGAGGAATTGTACCTTAACATCGTAGGTAACATGCTAGCCGTGATCTCGGCTTTCGGACTAGCCGGACTCATCATCATGACACGTTACCTTCTAAAAACCCTCCCGATATGGACTCTACTTTTCTACATCAAACTCATCGGTATCATAGTTGCCGTACCACTTCTCTTCCTGGATCCACCATTCACGACTGGAATGAACTCTGATCTAAGTTACTACCTAGTCACCCAGGGCTTTCTATACACTGTTGGTATAGGTATTATGTTTCATAGTTTGACGTTAGAGAATGCCTCTACTGTAGCACTGGTGAAAAACATCAGCATCCTTGTGGCGTTTGCACTGGAACGTTACGTACTTGGTATCATCCCAACAGTCATGGAATTGCTAGGGGCTGTCCTGGTTATTGGGAGTACTACTGTTGTAGCTATTGTATTGTGGTTCAATAAATGGAAGGAACAAAAAAACAGATAAGATTTAAGAACTACAGTAAGTGAAGCAAGAGTGTAACATGCTGTTCTGTGCTGCAGTGGTTGATCGTTGTGCTTGTTGACCACAGGGTCAGGGGTTCGAAACCCAGAATCTAGCTGTCAGTATTAAGAACCCAGAGTGCATGCTAAAGGTGTGGGTTAACTAACTTACAGTTACAGTTGAAGGGAAAAATGTAACTGTTTGTCAAAAGGGCTGTTATGAAGCTTCTATATTATTTGTCATACACATAGTGTGTATAGTTCAGGGTGAAAACTATCAGCAAAGCTTGATACATTATGATGTAAGAGTATACACAGTACTCCAACTGGTGTAAGAATACGAGATATTTCTTTGTAATGCTATAGCTAAAATCTTTAACATATATATATATAGGTGGTGTCTGTCTTCAGGGCAGTATATAGATTAAAACCAGTGTAGTTAGCTTTATAATTTTCTGAAGAATATGAGATACTAGTATTACTGTAAGGATGGAGAAAGCTGGTGCTGGAAACAATTATTGTAGTCCCTGATCCTCAAGATAAGGATGGGACATTAGGTGAAGGAGAGTAAGATAGTTTCTTGAAGGCAAAGTTTTTCAACGCACATGTATTATATGGAACTCCAGGTTGTCACATTCCTATAATGAGTACATGTATGTCTCACATACTGCCTATGTTGTATCAAAATGGTAAACTAATCCATACCAATAAAATCCAAATACCAAACAGAATCAAAAGTGTGTATCTGGCTTTGTATGTTCTATCTGACATCTGCCACCCTGTCTTTTTCTCTCGAATTATTCTACTTAACAGAGCAATTTGTCATGGTGTGAAAACTAGCTTTTACAAAATTGCTATTCAGGTGTGACAAGCTATTCAGTAGCCGATTATGCCTGATGCCTTAACAAAGCTAGTTACACTCCAACAGGTTGTTCCAGTAGACCAAAAAAAAAGATATTAAAGAAATGGGAACACACCAAACTTAGATATACTTTTAAGACTTAAGTATTTGAATATATAGGGGGGTCCTTAGCATGCTCCCTTGCAGCTGGCAAATATCTGAGATTTCAAGCCTTCAAAAACACAATTTCCAGCATTTTGTGAGTCAAATCACGGGGTTGACAGTTGGTCCTTTCGATGTTTTTATATTTTTACCCAAGATTTTTGTCTATTGAGGTTGACCAATTTGTTAAGAAAAAATTCCTCCACATGTCGCAAAGTGCCGGCAATTGACGGAAACATTTTTAACAGGCGCTGCTAGAGCCTTATTGGTGAGTCGTGTGGGTAGCGTGTTCGGCTCACACCCCAGAGGTCGTGGGTTCGAACCCCACCTTGTCACTGAACTTGTGCCCTTGGGAAAGGCACTTTACACGAATTTCCTCACTTCACTCAGGTGGAAATGAGTACTAGTATCTAGAGCTTCGGCTAGGGACGTTAAATGGAGGTCCCGTGTTTGGGGAGAGACACACCCCACGCATGTTAAAGAACCCACCACACCTTTCCAAAAAGAGTAGGGGCAATGGGGCATGCCCCGGTGTGCGATGGTACAAACACTACTGTATGGAGTTGGTGATTCACTTCAGACCACCCGAATGGAGGCGAACTTCTAGATCTGTCCTGTATCAGCCACATGGTGATTACGTCATCACCTGGACGGAGGCCTGGCAAACTCTGTCTTGCATTATTAAGCTAATGAAAGCGTATGTCACCTCGTAAGGGGCGGTATAACCCCAACCAATACGATCGACTGATGATGATGATGATGATAAGAGCCTTATTACCACCTCACCTGTGTTCTGTTTGAGGAACAGCATGAGTACATGTATAGCTGCCACAGCTGCTGACATCTGTGGGCTCTCCTGTTGACATCGGATAAACTGTTCAAGGATCTCTGCAAAACAGGAGTAAATATGTCTAGAACAAGAGATGGCAGACTTCAGCCCCTTTGTGATCCTTGAAGGCTTCCAAATACACACACACACACACACGAACAAACACACATCCACACACACAAACACTGACACACAGACACACACACATACACACACACACACACACACTGACTCACACACACACATACACACACACACACTGACACACACATACACACACACACAACTTGACACACACATACACACACACACACACTCACACATACACACACTGACTCACACACACACACACACACACACACACACTGACACGCACACACACATACACACACACCCTGACACACAAATCCCCCCCACCCACCCCCCCCCCAAAAAGTCACTCCCTTATGGTAAAGCACAATTAAACCACATTACACTAAGTATCAAATGAATTGTGCAGACTATCACAAAAATAAAGTTTATGACATCTGTTCAAATTATCCAAGATATGTAAAATGTGCCACCTACCTTCTTTGTTCATCTTTTCTATCTTTTTCTGACCTACCAACCTCAGGAACGTTTCTGTACTGTTAAGTTTCAGAGTAAGATATTGTCCAGACGGAAAATATGTTGCAACCAAAATTTTACTCAGTGTTGCAAGACAAAATGTACACATGTTACGCACTGGACCATGGGAAGGATTCAACACCTATTTCATAACATCAGTTTTCATTGGCTAGCTGGATAGAAGACGTTCGTCGTTGACCAATCACATTGACTTTGATGAAATGTCTTCGGTATTGGTCACATGGCAAAACAACATGGCGGAAGGTAGGTCGGAAAAAGTTGTGAGTGTTGGAGTTTGGTGTTTTTTCTTCTGCTTTGTTGCATTGATACGGCTTTTATGCAGGCAGTACGATTTTTGTTAGTAATGGGGAACTATTGCCTACAGATAAGTACGACGGTTGGGTCGCGAATGTGGTCAATACGGAGCTAATACGGGGTAAAGCCGTCGCCCCCCTCCCAACATGTCTATGCATCTGCATCTGTAAATCATGTGTCAAAATTATATGCCTTAAATTTTCCTCATCGCTTCAACGACAGAAAAAGTATGTAAGTCAATGCGCAAAACCAACTTTTGGTACACAACGTAAAATCTCCAAAAAACATTGCTATTTAAAAGCTAGCGCTAGCAGGCCGATTTTAAAAGTACATATTTTCATGGAAATATACAAAGAAAATATAGAAATATACAAAGAAAATTTAGAATTAATTTTGAGAAACCAACCTAAACAAATCTAGAGTATTAAAGTAATGCAATAAAGTACTAATTAAGGACCCCGCAGTCTAGATTTACTTGATTCCATCCTACACGTTGCTTTGCTCGATATCATATGTAACATAAGAAAGTTAAACAAACAGTGCCAAAAAAAACATTGATTCTCCTACTCATTACATTTTCAGGAGAGGAAAACCTGCTGGTGGTCATCATAGACTGTAACCCAGTCTGGTGGGGCAGGAGACAACAACAACAGGCAGAGGTATGGACGTTTTAACTTTACAGTGTCTGAAGGTTTTTGTTCACCTTTTTACTAAAATACTAGTCGTGGTTGTCCATCGTTGCCGATGATGACTTCTACGTTGCGCCCTCTTCTCATCTTTTGTGCACCCGCATGTGGCTCAGGAGTCCAACTCTGGATCTGCAGGGTCGTCCACACTGCTCGCAGGTGAACTGGAACGGACTCTGCTCCCTGGTCACTGCTGCTGCTGCCGCTGCTTTGTGTCTCTGTCTATCCTCAACAATATTTTTACGACGTGTCCTTTCAAAGTTCTCCTGCGCAAGCTTGGTCAGCGAGCGCCAGCCACAGCGGTCCTGTGCTTGTTTCTCAAGTTGTTTAGGGGGTATGTCAGCATACTTGATGTTCTCCTTGATACTGTCTTTAAAACGTTTCTGAGGCCTACCCCTCTTTCTTTTCCCCTGGCAAAGCTCGCCGTACAAAAGTTGTTTAGGGATCCTAGAGTCATCCATACGGATGACATGTCCTGTCCACCGCAGTTGGGCTTTGAGTATGAGAGCTTCAATACTGATGGTTTCCGCTCTGTCAAGAATCTCAAGGCTAGACACCTTATCCTGCCAACGAACTCCAAGGATCGAGCGCAGACTGCGCATATGAAAGCGCTCCAGTTGCTTGATATGTCTCTTATACAGAGTCCAAGTATCACAGCCGTACAGGAGGCTGGGGATAACAACTGCGTGATAGACTTTCAACTTCGTGGATAACTTAACGTTATGCTGTTTCAAGACTCGAGTTCTCAGTCTGCCAAGTGCTTGGCTGGCTTTACAGATCCTGCTGTTGATCTCTTTATCGAGGGAGCCGTCATTGGAGATCACACTACCAAGGTAAGTAAACCCATCCACGGTCTTCAGTTGAGTACCCTCGATTGAGATACACGGGCCACGGGCTACAGAGAGTGGTGCAGGTTGAAGCAGAACTTCTGTCTTGCCAAGACTAATGGTGAGTCCAAAGAGGTCCGCTGCCTCAGCAAATTTGTTGACGAACATCTGAAGGACTGGCTCCTTGTGGGCCACCGAGGGCGCAGTCGT
>NW_017802379.1:6642112-6644721 GCF_001625305.1 Branchiostoma belcheri | reverse complement strand
CGAGCTTTGCGCAAAAACCGCAAAGGTCGCTGGGAACCTATTAGCCAATCAGGTTACATGTTGGGACAGGCCAAGATGGCGGCTATTACAGATACTAGAAGTTTCGTGCGAGCCGTGCAAGATTTATTTGGAGTCGAGCGGCTTCGTGAGCATCAGCAGTCGATGCTACGGGCGCTGCTTGATGGCAGAGACGTTTTTCTGAGTGTGCGGACAGGAGGAGGGAAGAGCCTGTGCTATATGGGCTTCCCAGCAGCGGCCAAAGCCCTGGCCAAAGCCGAGACAGAGTTAGGGCAAGCCCCCCGACATCTGATTGGTTTGTGCCAAATAAGGCAAGCTCATGAATTATTTATAAGTGACGTCACCAGAAGTCAAACTGTCAGCGGTAAATAGCAGGGCTAAAACCGGAAGGGAACCGGAGGATTTTAGCCCTGCGAAGGAGGATGTTGGTCCTTTGGATGTTTTTATATTTTTACCTAAGAATTTTGTCTATTTTATCCGGATTGAGGTTGACCAATTTGTTAAGAAAAAATTCCTCCACATGTCGCAAAGTGCCAGCAATTGACGGAAAAATTTTAACAGGCACTGCTAGCTATAGAGCCTTATTACTAGCCTCCACCAGGCCTTTCTACGGGAAAACGGATCGTAGAATTCGGCAAAAAAGAGAATAAAATGGGCCAAGGGAGTCCTGCCGCAGGGAGGTAGTTAATCTTTCCCAGTCAACCCCAAGTTGGCCAAACTCCCCCGGCAAATATTCTCCTAAAAAGTCCTATATACATGTATAGCCAGCGTAGTTAGTCTAGTAGAGACTACCTTATTACCACCTCACCTGTGTTCTGTTTGAGGAACAGCATGAGTACATGTATAGCTGCCACAGCTGCTGACATCTGTGGACTCTCCTGTTGACATCGGATAAACTGTTCAAGGATCTCTGAAAAACAGGAGTAAGTATGTCAAACAAGAGATGGCAGACTTCAGCCCCTTTGTGATCCTTGAAGGCTTCCAAATACACACACACACACACAAACACACACACGAACAAACACACACACATCCACACACACACACACACTGACACACACACACACACACTCACACACACACATACACACACACACACTGACACACACACACACACACATACACACACACACACACACACACTGACACACAAATCCCCACCCCTCCAAAAAAGTTACTCCCTTATGGTAAAGCACAATTAAACCACATATGATACACTATGTATCAAATGAATTGTGCATTGTTACTACCACAAAAATAAAGTTTATGAGTGAATATTGGCTCCTCCTGTTTCTTACATCTGTTCAAATTATCCAAGATATGTAAAATGTGCCACCTACCTTCTTTGTTCATCTTTTCTATCTTTTTCTGACCTACCAAAATCAGGAACGTTTCTGTATTGTTAAGTTTGAGAGTTGGATACTGTCAAGACGGCAAATATATGCTGCAACCAAAATTTCCTCAGTGTTGCAAGACAAAATGTACACATGTTTCGCACTGGACCATGGGAAGGATTCAACACCTATTTCATAACAACAGTTTTCATTGGCTAGCTGGATAGAAGACGTTCGTCGTTGACCAATCACATTGACTTTGATGAAATGTCTTCGGTATTGGTCACATGGCAAAACAACATGGCGGAAGGTAGGTCGGAAAAAGTTGCGAGTGTTGGAGTTTGGTGTTTTTTCTTCTGCTTTGTTGCATTGATACGGATTTTATGCAGGCAGTACGATTTTTGTTAGTAATGGGGAACTATTGCCTACAGATAAGTACGACGGTTGGGTCGCGAATGTGGTCAATACGGAGCTAATACGGGGTAAAGCCGTCGCCCCCCTCCCAACATGTCTATGCATCTGCATCTGTAAATCATGTGTCAAAATTATATGCCTTAAATTTTCCTCATCGCTTCAACGACAGAAAAAGTATGTAAGTCAATGCGCAAAACCAACTTTTGGTACACAACGTAAAATCTCCGAAAAACATTGCTATTTTTTAGTATTTGATGAAATATATAAAGAAAATACATATAACAAGTTATAGAATTAATTTTGAGAAACCAACCTTACCAAATCTAAAGTATCAACGTAATGAAATAAAGTAACCTTAATAATTAAGGACCCTACAGTCAAGATTTTGTTGATTCCATTCTACACGTTGGTTTGCTCTATAGTATATGTAACGGGTTGTTATGTAAGAAACAGTGCCAAGAAAGAAATTCTCCTACTCATACATTTTCAGGAGAGGAAAACTTGATGGTGGTGATCGTAGACTGTAACCCAGTCTGGTGGGGCAGGAGACAACAACAACAGGCAGAGGTATGGACGTTTTAACTTTCCAGTGTCTGAAGTTTTTTGTTCACCTAATCTCACTAAAATATATATAATATGACCTTTAATATATAGAAAGAACCTTCTAATCCTGAACTGTGATCTTGAAGGCTGTTGCCACCATAATACTGAATGAGCAAAGTTTGCCACTATTAAAAACACAGCTTAATTTAGAGTCCAAACTAATTGTTACTTCCATGAAATGGGAGTTAAAAACTGTATTTTGTCTGGATGATAAAGTTGGGTGTATATCTCATGAATCTT
>NW_017802379.1:6628421-6642092 GCF_001625305.1 Branchiostoma belcheri | reverse complement strand
CTCCTGCGCAAGCTTGGTCAGCGAGCGCCAGCCACAGCGGTCCTGTGCTTGTTTCTCGAGTTGTTTAGGGGGTATGTCAGCATACTTGATGTTCTCCTTAATACTGTCTTTAAAACGTTTCTGAGGCCTACCCCTCTTTCTTTTCCCCTGGCAAAGCTCGCCGTACAAAAGTTGTTTAGGGATCCTAGTGTCATCCATACGGATGACATGTCCTGTCCACCGCAGTTGGGCTTTGAGTATGAGAGCTTCAATACTGATGGTTTCCGCTCTGTCAAGAATCTCAAGGTTAGACACCTTATCCTGCCAGCGAACTCCAAGGATCGAGCGCAGACTGCGCATATGAAAGCGCTCCAGTTGCTTGATATGTCTCTTATACAGAGTCCAAGTATCACAGCCGTACAGGAGGCTGGGGATAACAACTGCGTGATAGACTTTCAACTTCGTGGATAACTTAACATTATGCTGTTTCAAGACTCGAGTTCTCAGTCTGCCGAGTGCTTGGCTGGCTTTACAGATCCTGCTGTTGATCTCTTTATCGAGGGAGCCGTCATTGGAGATCACACTACCAAGGTAAGTAAACCCATCCACGGTCTTCAGTTGAGTACCCTCGATTGAGATACACGGGCCACGGGCTACAGAGAGTGGTGCAGGTTGAAGCAGAACTTCTGTCTTGCCAAGACTAATGGTGAGTCCAAAGAGGTCCGCTGCCTCAGCAAATTTGTTGACGAACATCTGAAGGACTGGCTCCTTGTGGGCCACCAGGGCGCAGTCGTCAGCAAATAGGGCCTCCAATATAGTTGTCACCACTGTCTTTGTCTTCGCCTTTAGCCGACGCAGGTCGAAGAGAGACCCATCTGTTCTGTACTTCAGGTGCACTCCATCTCTTACATCGCTCAAGGCCTGGTTGAGAACACAGGTGAAGAACAGGTTGAAGAGAATTGGGGCTAGTATCGTGACCTTTAATATAGAAAGAACCTTCTAATACTGCACTGTGATCTTGAAGGCTGTTGCCACCATAATACTGAATGAGCAAAGTTTGCCACTATTAAAAACACAGCTTAATTTAGAGTCCAAACTAATTGTTACTTCCATGAAATGGGAGTTAAAAACTGTATTTTGTCTGGATGATAAAGTTGGGTGTATATCTCATGATTCTTTGGACGGACTGCAATATAATATTAATGGTATTTAGCAAGTGGGTAGGTGGGGTGAAGCAGATTGTGTAGTTCGACTTTGGCCACCTGGTGATTGACCTTGGCACTGCAATTTTTTGTTTGATTTGTGTTGTTTCGTCTCTTCAGCCATCCCAGATTGTCCTGTCCCACTGTCTGGATGCCATCCAAGTGTTTGTCAACTCCTACCTGATGCTGTCTCACAGGAACAGGGTAGCTGTCATCGCCAGTCACACCAGTAAAACGTCAGTAACAGCCATCAGACATATATAGTGCTGGGAATTGTATCTGTGCGTGTATGTGTATGTGTATGTGCGTGAGTTAGGGCTGTGTACCACAAAATCGCACAAAGGTCTAGGTACAAAATATCAAATCACTAAGTACATGTACCAGTAAGTAACCGATATCTGTATCTTTATAACTGGTATAACCGCCCTTCAGCGTAACACAGCAGCCATGACACAAGTGACCAAAGTGACATCTAGAAGGAGCATATCTACTAAGTAATACGCATTTAGATCTTTCAAGAACAGCTATAGAGTATTGTAAGCAACAAGAAACAGTCCACATGGTTCTGTCTTGTTTCAATAAGTCATAAGGCTGCCTATCTAGGTCTTCCTGTGTAATTTGAATAAAGATTCTGTCAAGTTTATTACTGTTTCTACTGTTATTGAGGAAGTTCAGAAGAACATATTGTGTCTATTTGTCATATTGTTCAGGTACCCAAAAACATTCTACATGTACATGCATACACATGCAAAATTGCTTAGTGACTTCAGCATCAAAGCCAGACCAGGATGAATAAATTTGTTCCACTTCTATCCTCTACACAGACATTTTCTGTACCCTAAGAACGTTCCTGACCCCAGGTTAGACCAGAGGAGAGGGGAGGACGGGAGGTATGAACAGTTCGCTACTGTAGACGACACTGTCGTGGAGGAGATCAAACACTTAATGACATCAGGTAGGTTGTTTGTTTGTTTGTTTGTTTGTTTGTTTGTTTTGGGCGGTGTTGGTTTAGAGGGAGATTGTATGCATCTCATCCTAAGCAGCAAGGATTGGAAGTGAGTGGGCAGAGATTGGGTTTCAGTGGATTGACAGGGTTGTAACCTGTTCAGTCTGTATGTCTCGTGGTATGAGGTTGCCAGGAATGTGTACTGTGTAATCATGGTATGAAATATAAACCATGGTGTAATACCTAAGCTTGAAATGATGTAATCATGATCATGTCATTCAAATGGTCAGGTTGTGCTTTTCATATGTTTCATTTTTCTTGTTCATATTTTTGTACATTCTTTATTTATAATATTTTTACATTCTTTATTGTGTCTTTTCACAGATACGACCAACAGTGAACTGAAGACAGACACACTTTTGGCCGGATCGCTTGCAGTTGCCCTGTGCTGTATCCTCTCTACTGTCTTTTCCTTCAGAAAATGACAGACGTTTATATAATTGCATATGTATGCAAAAGACAATGGAGCACCCTCTAAATGGACACCTTTGGCAAAAAGTGAAGGAGAGATAGATAATATAATGTATTTGATAATCAAAACAATCTTAAAACTTGTATAGCCTTTGTTTCCTTGACTTTATCCTCACAGACATTCATAGGTTAGAAAAGGAATATCAAGGTAAATTGCATTAACTACCTTTTATGCAACTTTTCGTTAGTTTATTGAAAATAAAGCAAGAAAATGTGACAGCATTACAATATTTTTCATTTGATGAGATCTTTGTTTTGTATGACACACTGTTGTCACTGCCTAGGACTTTCCAAAATTTTCCTGTGACTGTCACAGGCCTATAAGCAGACTTTCATGAAAGAGGCTTAAAATTCAATCTTCTATTTTGCAGCTGGACAGCAACTGAATTCCAGAGTTCTGGTAAGGTTTTTCCGGGTTTTATTTTTCACATTTGTAAACAGATTGTGACTTTACAAGTATTATAATTATTGTTGTACATGTAATAAGGAAACGTATAGGGCAGGGATTTTATCAGCAAACCTTTTCAACTTTTCTACAGGTGATCAAGGCAGCAGAAGACAGCCCCTCACAGTACATGAACCTCATGAATGTCATCTTTACTGCACAGAAACAGGTAAGGCTTTCTAGTTAAGTCACAGCCCTCGCGCAACCACTAGCATGGTCGCATATGGCGGCACCAATGTCCTTTTCGTATAGCCCTTGGGCCACACAGTTGTGCAATCATTACAGCAGGGGGCTAGTCCACTGGTAGTGTTGTGTGTTTAACTTCCATACTCTTTTTCAATTGCTGAGTGCTAAGCAGATAGAGCAGTATGCACCATTTTTAATCTTTGGTATGACTTGGCTAGGGATCGAACATGACCTACCAAGTGCAAGACACTCTATCTACACAGCTTTAATTTCTAGAACTTAAAATAATTGCTGCTTTAGCTTAAAAGAGCTCCAAAGAACAGTGATGCCAACTAACTTCTCTTTGTTCCTGTCCTTTACAGAATGTTGTCATAGATGCCTGTATACTTGATAAAGAGTCAGGATTATTGCAACAGGTAGGGTGCCAATGCTGCTTATTATTTATCAATCTCTTCATACATAAGGGTAGTTGGAAGTTTTGTTTTTTCCTATCTTTAGTATATTTGTACAGGTACATGTATTGGTAATATGTTGTACTAACTAGATGTTTATTTTTTACCTCCCTACAAAGGCCAGTGACATCACAGGTGGGGTTTACCTGAAAATACCACAGATGTCAGGACTTCTGCAATATTTACTGGTAAGTGTTGAAGAGAGTTATCAACCAAGGATTTAGGTGTTTAGGTTTTCCTAGAACTATCGTAGAGTGGAACTTGTTGCCACCAAGCACAGTTGGGTCATCATCACAGACACTAGAAAGCTTTAAACAACTCCTGCAATTAAATGTGCAAAGATTGAGTGTAACAGGTTCCCACTGCGCTGATTGCCTGCGAAGCTGGTGTATTTTGCCAAAGGGCTTTTACACCGGCTATACCGATACAGATATAATATTTTCCCATGTTTTTCTACAGTGGGTGTTTCTCCCTGACCTGTCTATGCGTGAGGTGATGGCCCTCCCACCTAAGGTCCAGGTAGACTACAGGGCAGCGTGTTTCTGTCACAGAACCCTCATCGACGTAGGCTACGTCTGCTCTGTCTGTCTGTCCAGTGAGTAAGAAACATCCTATGCTGTGGTGTGGTTTTGTAAGTGGTATGAAAATGCCACTTCTATGTGTATCTCAAGAGGCTGAGTTTTTGTTGCCAGTATGTTAATCTGGTAATGCTAATTTGATGCTTTGATCAGTTTTTTTGTCCATCTAACTAATAGATACACAATACTGTGAAACAGATTGTTAAAAATGTTTCTATACACATTAATGTTTTAAGGTTATGTAGTTGAACAATACCGTTGATAATGACAGATATGCTTATCACATAGATGTTTTTGTATGAATAGTTGCAGAACAAAAGTACTGAAAGTTAGATTTGAGGTTATTTACAGTCCATGTTTTTCCCTCCAGTCTTCTGTTCTTTCAGTCCCATCTGTTCCACATGCGAGTAAGTATCTACTGCATTTTTCTAGAAATAATTTTGCTATTTGATTCAATTATGCTGTAACCAATCACCCATTTCAGTCTTTACAAAGTTTGGAAAAACAGAATAACCCTGCAAGATTTATCTTTGTCTTTCTCTGGTATCATAATGTATGTATGCAATCACTGGCCAACTCAAATACTGTAGTTACGTGATAGGTTGATGTGTATGTGTATGTGTCATTTTCTTGAATTTTCTATTTTTTTATACTGATATCATCGCAGTCATTTACATTCATTTGTTTTACAGGACTGCTTTCAAACTAGCCAAGCCTCCCATGTTCAAGTCAAAGAAGAGGAAAAAGTCCATACAGAATGGAGGACCATCAACATCATTACTGCAGTGATACAGAAACATTACTTTTGTATGGATTATAGCATTGTTACAGTTAAAGTGCCAGCAAACAGCAAGACAAAACAAAATGTCAACAATGTTACAATGTGGTTACTAACACATTTGCCATGAAGGAGCTCAAAGCATTTTGGTGGAATATAGTTATGAAGCTACTAACATATTGTTTTATTAACAGTGTAAAAATATGTTTAGTTTTCTTTAATAGTTAACTTCAGAATAAAGGATTCATATCTGGAAAGTCATATACATACTTATGTTTTGAATTCAAACAAAGCTCTGGCGTGTATGGCCAGTGCAAAATATTACATTCAATATCAATAAACCATATACATGTATATGTCTTGGTTATGGTCAATTTCTTGTCTGGATGCATGTTGTAAAATAGCATTGAAACAGTAGAGAGAAAGAAAGTCCACAGTAATACATACTTTTTATGCACTTATGGTTCTATTTTGTATTGCCTCTTTTCTTGCAAAAAATCTAACACCCAGGCAGTCAGCTTATACACATAAGACATTTACCTTGAACTACGGACAACAAGAAGGCGACACACATACATAACGCTAGACTTCCTATGAGTTATTCACTACAGACAATATGACATGTAACAGTATATGTTTGTCAGTAAACGACACTCTGTCAATCAATCAACGGTGAAGCATCTCAAAAGACTGGTTTAAGTCTCCTACATAGCTATTGGATTAGGTGACGTTGTAAACATCTGTTGGACCAATCGGACGTCGCGTTAGTGTTTGTTTAGCATGAAATGGTGTAAAAGCCTCTTCTTGTCGTAGTTCTGGCTGTCTGGACGTCTATACTGGCTGCTAGGTTGTTGACGTTGTTGTCAAAGCGCTCTCACGTTTCGAGTGTTCTGTGTGCGCCCTGTTGAAACCGGATGACGGGGCTATTGTGTTTACGTGTGCGTGATATACTGTTGACAATATAACCCCCCCAGACTGGCTATACTAGGCGAGGTGTAAGGACGTGGTAAGATTTTACTGTTATCTATACAGAGGATTTGTTAGCGTGTGTGCGTACATGGCAACAGTAGAAAGGCACCGACACAGTTTGCAGCGTACACAGCTTCAACACTGCAAGACTCAACGTTTCGAAGTTCGAGAGAACGAATCTTTCAATTGACGGCCTGCAACCCTACAAGTAAGTGCAAGTGCATAATTCACTTCCCTGGATACCCTTTGTGACTCTCACGTTCAAGTGAGTACTAGTAGTTTTACAGTATGGAATCATACGTTAAGAGATGCTGAATTGGTTGATTGTTGCTTTTATAGTTCATTAGTGTGTGTACATGTACGTGTACAGGTGGTAAAACTAAGGTGAACGAATGCCTACGTGTTGTACGTGCACGTGCAATCACTAAGGGTGGGTAGAACAACACATATCAGTTACCGCCAAGGCCGAGGATACAAAAATGTCTTCAGCTAGCGCCTTAAATCGTACCCTCCTCCTCAGAATTCTTTATCCCCAACCTACGTCTCTATACTTCACATTAAGTCTCCATTGACACAATTTTGGAGTATAAACGGTGAAACTGAATACTTGTCGCATTGTGTTCGTGTTGATACGACAACAAGTCGAGCTGATTACACAGCGCAGAGTTCAGGACGGCTTTTGTACTGATGACAAACACATACACAGTCCTACTTGTACGGGGAAATGCTGCTAATCGATACAGATCAAACTGAATTGATCTGCGTGTATCACTTTATGTCCTGGTTTGTTTCTGCGTATGTACTACATTTTCTGTGTTCCCTTTTCAACGCACACTGCGTGATAGGCAAGAAAAATCAAAGTTACGGAAAAGGCTTGTCAGTTGGCTTAGTTGTAAAAGATAGGCTTTTGGTCAGACCACATTAAGAAAAATTAACAACTCCAAGATAAAGATACATCGAATCGTGATCAGACTAAAAGGCATCCGATGCAATTTCATGCGGCAAATAAAAATATTCTGGATGAGGAAATCTGTATGATTTTGACATTTACATGTACTAGCCATTTCGTCATCATCTCATACTTGAAGTATTTTTTGGTACCACCCAAAAATAGCTAGAGCCAGCCTACGATACAAAACAAGCAACCGTTTTCCGTCAGCGACATCGCATTTTTGCCTCACAGTTATTGGTATTAGCGCTATGGGATAGGATTGTTTCAACTTACATTAAAAGAATGACTATAAAATTGACTTTGAAAGACCAGTTTTGTTTGGGTTTACCGCTTTTCAGCCTGCCTCCTCAAGCTTGACTCTGAAGTAGTAGCTAAGACCTATTTTCAAAACTAATGGTATTTTGTTTTCATTGGCAGGCCTTGCAGGAGCGTCGAAGACACAACATGTCGACCCTTAGAAACATAAGCTCTTTCCGCTGTGTGAAGGACGGTTGGAAAACTCTAGATCTCAGCAATCAAAACCTCCTGGTCATTCCTCCCGCAATCTTCGAACACGTCGATTTAGAGAGGTTAGACCTTCAGGACAACAACATCTGCACGGCTGTAGTACCACGAGAAGCCGCTAGCCTCGCGTCGCTCGTGATCTTGGATTTAGGAAACAACACAAACCTCGGACATCTTCCTCGACAGATAGGGCTTCTTGCGAAGCTCCGGGAGCTGAGAGTTCAGAGGTGTGGGATTGAGAAGCTGCCAGAGGAGCTGTACAACCTGCAGACGCTAGAGGTCCTCGTTGCACCGGGAAACAAGATAACCACCCTGAGTGAAGAAGTAGACAGACTGTACAACTTGAAAGAAATCTGGCTAGGAGAGAATGAGCTGGAGTCGTTGCCGGGGACGCTATGCGTGTTGTCGAATTTGCACACTCTGAGTCTGTACAAGAACAAGCTATCGTCGCTTCCACCGGGAATAGCGAACCTACAGACACTCAAGCTGCTCAGCATTCAGAGCAACCGCTTCACAGCGCTCCCTGGCGACATCTGCAAACTGTGCAACCTGCAGGTGCTGCATGTCGGGGATAACGTCATTCACGAACTGCCGGAGAACATCACCAAGCTGACCAAACTCAGAGTGCTGAGCATCAGTGCGTCTCACTTCAAGGTGTTCCCCGCCCAGGTGCTGCATCTGTGGGCCCTGGAGGAGCTGTACATGGGCCGCTGGTCCGGGCCGGGGAGACGGTCCTTCGTCCCCAAGGACATCGCGATGCTCCGGAACTTGAAGCGGCTGGCTGTGGACGTGTGCGGGCTGGAGTCCCTCCCGGACGGGGTCGGCGCGCTCACGCACCTCGAGTACCTCAGCCTGAGCTACAACCGGCTCTCGTACCTCCCTCCACAGATCCTCACGCTCACCAACCTCAAGGTCCTGAAACTCAAGAACAACGGCATGACCAGTCTCCCCTCGGCCATGCACAGACTCGGCAACATCGAGCAGATCGATGTCTCCGGGAACCCCCTGACATACCCTCCAGCTGAGGTACTGAATGGGGGAGTTGCTGCCATCATGGCCTTCCTCACTGAAGAGGCAAGACTGGAGAGGATCAGGAGGGAGAAAGAAGGTAGGGGAACTTAGCTATATATAAATCAAATAAAACTATCCATTTGTTCGTTCGAATTCCATGCCAATAGATTGAAATGTCTGAAGGTATCTTTCTAGTAAAACATTTAGCAACAAAACAGGGAAACGCACTCTGCTATGGGCACAAATCTGGCGTAACATGAAAATGGCGTTAGATGTTTCTACAGCCCTCTCGCATCTACAACCAACAGAACTGAACGTTAGTGACCAAAAGAATAATTTAAAGACGGATTTCAATTGCGAGTACACACTTCATTTGACGTGTTGGGCTTACACAATCACGAGAGTAGCATTTCACTACTTTAGCTAGCTGCTTTGGAATTCATATGGTTGCGCTTGAGCAAATGTTATGAAACGGGCCATGCAAGTCATGTATAACCAAAACAAAAAAGTTACATCAGTTGTATGAAAATTGAACAATGTCTTTGACTGAATTTTATAGTTTTGAGAAATGAAAAGGGGTTTGTTTGTTTGTTTGTTTGTTTGTTTGTTTGTTTGTTTGTTTGTTTGTTTGTCAATTTTTTATCACCCATCGATGTGTGTTGCTTCTGTTGTTTTTCTCAGACCGAGAGTTCAGCCAGCTGATGAACACGCTGTCGGCGGACGTGGATCGGGCGGAGTGGCGGTGGATCGGGCGGGAGCTGGGGCTGACAGACCTGGAGCTGCACGCCATACAGGTCCGTGCCGCCTGCCCTCCAGCAGAGGGTTTGGCTTCTGTTTGTTTTACGTCTATTTAGGCTTTTTTCATCCGGCTTTGGTGTTTTTTAACGTCTTTTTAGGCTTTGTCATTGGGCTTCCTTTTATTTGTACCGGTATGTTGATACTGTACTGCCAATTCAGCGGATGCTGTCTAAGTTTACCAATTTGATACTGTCTTAGCCACCGGCAAATGATCTGCTTGGAGAATACACTGATGCCACATTTTGCACTGTAACGTTCTCTTTTTCATTTGAAGTATTCCAAGAAACAAAACAAAAATAGGCAGGTAGGCAAGAAACAAAACACTTGTCACAAAGATTTTCATTCTAAGACTGTTTTACCATGGTTTTACAAAACCAGAAGTTACCATTTTACATGTTCTAAGTTGCAGTGCTTCTTTTTCAGTGTTTTGGCTATACTTAATATTTCTGGTGTATTTTCAGGAGGACGCGCAGGACAACGTTCAGGAGCAGACCTACAAGGTGCTGATGACCTGGCGGGAGCAGGCGGGAGAGTGCGCCACGCTGGACCGCCTGGTGGAGCACCTGAGGTCCATCCGGCTGCACCACCTAGCGGAGGCACTGCAGGACATGAGGGAAAAGCGACACCTAGCGGATCCAGTGCTGTAGCCACCAATAGCTCCCCTGACATTCGTACATTGCTTTGTATTTCAACAGAATGCCGAATGTCACAATGAATATCTTCCCGTTTACAGACTTGTGTTGTAATACAGAGACATGGATTTTCTTGCCATTTAGCCGATGTGTTTTTGTCGTTCTAACGTTGTACTCTAGATCTGTTGCTAGTCAGGCGAATAGGGTCTTGTCATAAACTGATCCTCTCGGTATGGTATAGTGAATGAGTAAAGTGGATTATGTGCAAGAATTATGGAAGGATAGAGCTGCTATGTATATGTTCTGATTTGGGATCAAAATAAAGTAATGGTTACCACAAGTCAGTTCCTGTTTGTCACTTATTACTCCGTGAAGGAGGTATCCCTCCTGCAGGAGTATTGTGGTCAGTTCGCTAGATATATATTTGACCAGGGATTTAGCCATTTTTACCATACGTTGTTACCAGTTGTTAAGTGCTCACACACTCTTTACATACACTATACTGTTCCCAATCTGCAAAATACAAATTGTCGACTATGGACACTTGTCTTTTAAGAGCCCTGTAGTGTCAGGAGCAGATTAATATTAACAGGTGGTTACTCATTAACCAGACCAGACATTACCTAGGGGTGGTGTAAAAATATACACAGGTTAAATCAATATGTTAGAAAGTCCACATTGCTCAGACGTGGGAGCGAGGGGCGGTGCACCACTGAAAACAAACAAGAACTTGCTACACGTAATTACTAGCACTTAAGACTTGCCTGGCTAGTTGAGACCAAAGAGAATTCTGTCCAGAAAGACCCTTACGTCAAGTTCGTGAGCAAACTCTTCAAAAATATATAATTGTTGTTCTAGGTGTACGAAACTGTAGAACGTTTCAAAATAATGAGCAAAACTTATATTGGAAATCGAGAATCAGCGATCGTAACTCTAAGTTGAATGAATTCGCGCCGGACGGCTCAAGCGATTGTTTATGACAGACTTTGGAACGTTCCTACTTATTAGGTGGCCAAAAGTCAAAGGTAATTGATGGTATAAAGTACACAAACCGAAGGTTGTTCATGTCTAGCAAATTGTTTGGATGGCTGAACGGGAGACCTACAGAAGATTGACAGTGTGACAACATGGGACAGAGTTGTACGTCTAGTACTTGTACAGTGTTAGACCAGACATCATGCCATCATGAGTGAGAGTGGTGAAGACATACAAGAGGAAAGACCGGGAGAAGAGCCCGTTTCAACCCAGCTGAGAGATAAAACATTCGAGGAACACATTGAAGACTCTCAGTCGGTTAGCCCTCTGTCATTCAAAGACTTCCTTCCCCGGCCGGTAGGAGAACAAGACAGCTCTGAATACGAAACGTTCAGGTAAGTACTGTTTAACTCGTTAGTATATGACGACCATAGAGCCATGTGGAAGAATTGTAGATCAAGGAGGTTAAAATGCAGGGGTGGCTGCTTATGTTACAGGTGTAACAGGCCAGAATGTACCCCTAACTAGATACATGTATTATAAATATAATGTACCCACTAGTAGGTTTATTCTTACCAGGGGTATTCTGTGACCTGCATGCTACACCCACACATCAAACAACCTTACTTCTTCAGAAAGCTTATTTCTTTAGAAATAAAAGTTTTTTTGCAACAACCTGGGGAAATTTTAAAACTCCCTTGGTCAGATGACAGCAATAGACTTTCTTATATAAGCCATCGACTCCACAATTCCCTGAATTTTCGTTTTTCTCTGTTTTTGTTTCATTTGTCCTACGTAATACCATCCTCTTAAATTCTATGTCTGCCATTTTTACCGTGGCCGACAAGAACAAAATTTTACACCGCAACTTTTGGTGTTTTACACCGCAACTTTTGGTGTTTTACACTGCAACTTTTGGTGTTTTACACTGCAACTTTGGGTGTTTTACACTGCAACTTTTGCTGTGTTTTACACTGCAACTTTTGCTGTGTTTTACACTGCAACTTTTGGTGTTTTACACTGCAACTTTTGCTGTGTTTTACACCGCAACTTTTGCTGTGTTTTACACTGCAACTTTTGCTGTGTGGAAAAGTTACACCCCTCCCCTTTTATAATGGACGGTCCCCCTGTCAGGTCAAAGGTGACAACGATGGCATGCAAACTACGTCGACTGAGTTATCCTTTTCGTGCATAAGTTTTTTAGAGGAAAAGCTTGGCTACGTTGTGACGTTAGTTTTTTTCTAAAGGTTTTTCTAGCTTTGGCCTATAGACCGGGATAAATTTAAAAATGTTTCGACCAGGTCCAGTGATTACAAATTATGTTGCTTTTTGCTGCCATGCGTCACAACAAATTTATCAAGGACGTCAGATATCCAGCTCCAGACATCAACAGCAATGACATAAATTTTCTGCAGGTTAGTTCATTATTATTGGGTATGGACATCGTTTTTCTTCATTTTAATGTCCCTAGACGTCAGCTTGTGACTTGCCGCCGCCATCTTTGTCACCTTTGACCTGACAGGGGGACCGTCCATTATAAAAGGGGAGGGGTGTAAGTTTTCCACACAGCAAAAGTTGCAGTATAAAACACAGCAAAAGTTGCAGTGTAAAACACCAAAAGTTGCAGTGTAAAACACCAAAAGTTGCAGTGTAAAACACAGCAAAAGTTGCAGTGTAAAACACAGCAAAAGTTGCAGTGTAAAACACAGAAAAAGTTGCAGTGTAAAACACCCAAAGTTGCAGTGTAAAACACCAAAAGTTGCGGTGTAAAACACCAAAAGTTGCGGTGTAAAATTTTGTACTTGTCGGCCACGGTACATTTTGATCGATAGGAGGAGAGGGGCAGCTAGATACTCTTTCCACAATATACATTTTATGTAGTACATAAATATGTTTGATATATGACGTTACATGTATTTATGGATGGCGAACTTTGGACGAAAGAAAGTTTACTTAGGGACGGATCACGTTTGAGCAATATAGGAGGGGGTGAATAGACGCAAAAGGGGCAAACCAGTATTGATCTGAGTGGGGTCATGTGAGTTCACGGACCGAATTTGTGCATATATAATCCTACAGAACTCTCGTAGACAGAGCAAACGCGTTTCTTGAAGACCACCGTCAGTATGACGTCAGGACGTGTGAGACGCTGGAGGTGCAGTACTCCGGGGCCCGGCAGGTGGCGTGCACGGACGTGTCGCTTGTCGGTGGCAGGAGGGACAAGGACCCGTATTTTAGAGGACTCAGGTCAGTCGGCGATGAAGACCACTGTTACACTATGTAGCTAAGACGGTGAAGTTACCACCATATCTTTTGTACGAAGGCCCACAACTACACGTACCTCTTTCACCGCCCTTCCACACCGCGCTGCCAGCTGCAGAAGAGGTGTATGGCAGGTATAGCCCTTGGCAGCGCAGTGTGACAGGGCTGTGAAAGAGGTGTAGCGCAGTGTCGTTGTGGGCCTTTGTACTTTTTGAGATATCTTGCTTACAAGCCAATGAAGACAATATCATTGGAGACAGAAGTACAACCACAGAAAATTGCAAATAGCAATCTAGCTATTACTATACTATAGTAGCATATGTACATTTTATTACCATCATGAAAAATGCAGGCATTATCTGTGTGTGTGTGTGTGTGTGTGTGTGTGTGTGTGTGTTTGTTTGTTTGTTTGTTTGTTTGTTTGTTTGTATGTATGAGTGTGTGTGCTTGTGCCTGTTTCCGTGATCTTCA
>NW_017802379.1:6605713-6628401 GCF_001625305.1 Branchiostoma belcheri | reverse complement strand
AGGCACTGCAGGACATGAGGGAAAAGCGACACCTAGCGGATCCAGTGCTGTAGCCACCAATAGCTCCCCTGACATTCGTACATTGCTTTGTATTTCAACAGAATGCCGAATGTCACAATGAATATCTTCCCGTTTACAGACTTGTGTTGTAATACAGAGACATGGATTTTCTTGCCATTTAGCCGATGTGTTTTTGTCGTTCTAACGTCGTACTCTAGATCTGTTGCTAGTCAGGCGAATAGGGTCTTGTCATAAACTGATCCTCTCGGTATGGTATAGTGAATGAGTAAAGTGGATTATGTGCAAGAAGTATGGAAGGATAGAGCTGCTATGTATATGTTCTGATTTGGGATCAAAATAAAGTAATGGCTACCACAAGTCAGTTCCTGTTTGTCACTTATTACTCCGTGAAGGAGGTATCCCTCCTGCAGGAGTATTGTGGTCAGTTCGCTAGATATATATTTGACCAGGGATTTAGCCATTTTTACCATACGTTGTTACCAGTTGTTAAGTGCTCACACACTGTTTACATACACTATACTGTTCCCAATCTGCAAAATACAAATTGTCGACTATGGACACTTGTTGTCTTTTAAGAGCCCTGTAGTGTCAGGAGCAGATTAATATTAACAGGTGGTTACTCATTAACCAGACCAGACATTACCTAGGGGCGGTGTAAAAATACACACAGGTTAAATCAATATGTTAGAAAGTCCACATACGGGACGTGGGAGCGAGGGGCGGTGCACCATTGAAAACAAACATTTTGCTACACGTAATTACCAGCACTTTAGACTTGCCTAGCTAGTCGAGACCAACGGAAGTTTTGCTCGGAAAGTCGGTTTGTCAAGTTCGTCAGCAAAGCTTAAGTATTTCTAAATATAATTGTGTAAGATGTAAGATATTACAGACCGTTTCAAATCATAAGTGTTCACCTATACACAGGAGAACAGTAATCTTAACTCCAATTCGAATGAATTTTCGCCGGACGGCAGAAGCGATTGTTTACGACAGACTTTGGAACATTCCTACTTTGGTGGCCAAAAGTCAAAGGTAATTGATGGTGTTACGTACACAAACCGAAGGTTGTTCATGTCTAGCAATTTCTTTTGTGTGGCCGATCGGGAAATCTACAGAGGATTGACAGTGTGACAACATGGAACAGAGCTGTACGTCTGGAACCGTGGTGTACAGTGTTAAACCAGACATCATGCTATCATGAGTGAGAGTGGTGAACACATACAAGAGGAAAGACCGGGAGAGGAACCCATTTCAACGCAGCTGAGAGATGAAACATCCGAGGAACACATTGAAGACTCTCAGTCGGTTAGCCCTCTGTCATTCAAAGACTTCCTACCCCGGCCTCTAGGAGAACAAGGAAGCTCTGAATACGAGACATTCGGGTAAGTACTGTTTAACTCGTTAGTATATGACGACCATAGAGCCATGTGGAAGAATTGTAGATCAAGGAGGTTAAAATGCAGGGGTGGCTGCTTATGTTACAGGTGTAACAGGCCAGAATGTACCCCTAACTAGATACATGTATTATGAATATAATGTACCCACTAGTAGCTTTATTCTTACCAGGGGTATTCTGTGACCTGCATGCTACACCCACACATCAAACAAACTTATTTCTTTAGAAAGCTTATTTCTTTAGAAATAATGTTTTTTTTTTGCAACAACCTGGGGAAATTTTAAAACCTCCTTGTTCAGATGACAGCAATAGACTTTCTGATATAAGCCATCGACTCCACTTTCCCTGAATTTTCTTCTTTCTCTGTGTATTTTTTTTTTCAATTTGGTCCTACCATTCCCCTTTTTTGTCTGCCATTTTGTTCGATGGGAGGGGAGGGGCAGCTAGACGTTCTTTCCGCAATATATTGTATGTAGTAAATAAATATGTTTGATATATGACGTTACATGTATTTATGGGTGGCGAACTTTGGACGAATTCAGAAAGAAAGTTTACTTGGGGACGGATCACGTTTGATATAGGAGGGGGTGAATAGACGCAAAAGGGCAAATCAGTATTGATCTGAGTGGGGTGATGAGAGTTCAAGGACCAAATTTGTGCATATATTATACTACAGAACTCTGGTAGACCGAGCAAACGCGTTTCTTGAAGACCATCGTCAGTATGACGTCAGGACGTGTGAGACGCTGGAAGTGCAGTACTCAGGGGCCCGGCAGGTGGCGTGCACGGACGTGTCGCTTGTCGGTGGCAGGAGGGACAAGGACCCGTATTTTAGAGGACTCAGGTCAGTCGGCGATGAAGACCACTGTTACACTATGTAGCTAAGACGGTGAAGACACCATATCTTTTGTACGAAGGCCCACAACTACACGTACCTCTTTCACCGCCCTTCCACACCGCGCTGCCAGCTGCAGAAGAGGTGTATGGCAGGTATAGCCCTTGGCAGCGCAGTGTGACAGGGCTGTGAAAGAGGTGTAGCGCAGTGTCGTTGTGGGCCTTTGTACTTTTGAGATATCTTGCTTACAAGCCAATGAAGACAATATCATTGGAGACAGAAGTACAACCACAGAAAATTGCAAATAGCAATCTAGCTATTACTATACTATAGTAGCATATGTACATTTTATTACCATCATGAAAAATGCAGGCATTATCTGTGTGTGTGTGTGTGTGTGTGTGTGTGTGTGTGTGTTGTTTGTTTGTTTGTTTGTTTGTTTGTTTGTATGTATGAGTGTGTGTGTCTTGTGTCCTTGTTTCCGTGTATCTTACTATAACTGACAGTAAGGTTCTAAATATTTCCTGGCCGGAGGTGTGATATCTCCAACTTCTTTTTTGTACACTACGTATACAGACTATGGCTTGTACCGTGCGAGACCCACAGTCCGACCTCGCGGGCTCCACGTATAGGAAAAGTCGATTTTGTCCCGAGGAAGCTGGCAGACGATCTGGCACAAGCCGGTTCCGACCAGTTCGAGCCACTTGGCGAGCTGTTGGGAAGGATGAACGCGTCACTCCGACAGGACCCCATTCCAGGTGCTCATTTCATACTCTTTTTTATGCTTTTCTATGAAATAGACCGATTCCGGACGTCCATCAGCTCAACCAATGAGAAGGTGGCAATTGGCGGTTTCACCAATGAGAGAGTGGCTGCATGACCGTCAAAAAATCGATCCTGAAGCCCCGTTCACCTCCGTGAAAACAATGCATTTTTTTTCAAATATATTTGACGGACATGCATATGAAGCCACTCTCTCATTGGTCGAACCGCTAATTGCCCTTTTCTCATTGGTTAAACTTCTAATTGTGATGGACATTCGGGATAGGTCTATTTAAATGCATTTAAAACTCATTGCACAGGTGAAGTCCTGACAGTGGAGACCTTGGACATGGAGTGTTCTGGGGACGAGACGGACCCCGACTCCTGTAGCTGGCACGAGAACGAGGCTGGGTGCACCTGCTGCTGCAGCTGTCTGCGCAGGACAGTCCACCTGTATGTCATCAGGGTGTTCTACCTGGAGGGGCCACCTGCTGGGGAGGAAATCAGTACGTGTCGATGTACAGATATTTATGGGTAGACTTGGGTGTCGGACGCCATATTGGTGGGGTGGATGGATCCAACATGGCGCTGTTCCAGATTTGGAACGAACGGACAATGATTCTAACTATTAACTTCATTGTCCAGTGCTCTCCCAATTGGCAAGGGCAACAAGAAGGTAAATTTGCAGAAAAAGTGGAAAAAGTGTGAAAAACTTACTTATAACACAGAACTACGATCGCATATACCTCATACCTGGTCCACGCGCCACACGTTCCTTCGAAATCGTGCCCAAGTGCACGTCGGCCAAGCTAGAAACTCCTTGGTAGTTTGATCGCTGGCTTCGTGCCAATATCAGGCTTCAATCTGATTCCGCAAGCTTCGTGTGGAGGCCGTCTAGTTGAGTCTTGTCCTTTTCCGTCCCCCAGCTATGGTGGATTTTGTCCCCCGTGTGGTCCACCCCGCCACGTCATTTATAGACGACCCGATCCTGGAGACCTTCCCCAGACTGACGTCCCAGGCGCGCGCCTGGGTCAGGCACCACCTGGACCGGGGAGGGCGGATCACCAACCTACAGACGGTCAACGTGAAGGCCACCCGGCATGGCATGGCAGGTAACGGGGAAAATCTATTCTTCTCAAAAATAAACACAAAACTCTTTCTGAATTAAAAACTAAACTTTCCTTCCAACACTAGTACTAGGAAGATTTGGAGCTTACCCCAAATTTTTGGCTGACTCTTTCAACCTTGTTCACGGGATGGACCCGTCTACTCTTGGAACATTCCGTTAGAGACATGCGACCGTAGTAGCGGGTCATACATGCCAGATAACTTGTGTCGCCCCCCGGCTCTATCTGTGAGCTCTAATGTAGACCGCCTCCTTCACTCCCCTTGCAAAAAAAAGACTCGAGGATTTTGACAAAACCCTTTCAGCTGTTATTGAGGTGTTTCCTACCGTTCTTAAATTTTCCAACAGATTCCCAGAGATCGTTTTACATCGAGGGCAGTGGACGCGTGCTGTTCGTCCGGACGCTCAGACTGGTGTACGTCAAGCGCGCCCCCTTACAAGACGGAAGAGAAGTGCAGCCATGCGCTCGAACCTTCGCACCGCTGCAACTCAATGAGGACGGCTACCGAACCAAACCACAGTTTCAAACGGTCTTGAAAACCATGGAGGAGGCAGTGCGATGGCTTCGAATCGCAGGTATGAACTTTGGTAGAAACATCAACTAAGGTTCAGGGAAAAGCTAGAGTGTTGTCGAGCTAGAATGTTTTCTCAATTTAGTATGCTCATGATGCCTTGTTGTCCCTTTCTTGCTACCCTGGAAGCCAGACTAGTACCGGGCCGATAGCCGTTTTCCTTCGGCAGCTAGTATAGGGCCTGCCAAACTACCCCCGGGCTCAACTCCCCGTACCGATAATTTAGATAGGCAGGCGAAGGGCTCTTGGCTGCCGAAGGAAAACGGCTAACGGCCCGAATCTAGTCTGGCTCCCAGGGTACTTTCTTACGTCGTTTCTCCCCCCAGATTGCCGTATCATCTCTGCGGAAAGTCTGACCGTCAAAATCCCGCCCAACATCCCCCGCGGCTGGGCTCACCTGGTGGGAAACGAGTCCCTGTGGTGCCGGAACAAGTCGCTAGGGGAGCTGCACCTGGTCATGCTAAGAGTCTACTTTGAAGGGCCGCCAAAGGACGCTGAAAACACAAGTCGGAGTGCTAATATTCCTCCACAGCACGACATGGGACAGTCAAAGTGCATCCTTCTATGAGTGATATATTGTTACTATGCAACATTATATGTCGTATAAATTGTTACCATGTAATATTGTACTTCGCTTTCAAACACTAGTACCATTGCGTGACTGTCACATGCAACTGAACATGCACGTGACACATACATTGTGAAGTCTAGTCCACTGGAGGCCAATAGGTCAAAATGATCGATTGCTTCTGTTGTCTAAAAGGTAATTCACAAGTTCAAAGTTAGTCTGAGTACGCGTAAGTGCAGATATGACATTTCTAAACATTTGTGGGGGCCTCAAATGATCGATGTAGATGGCATTTCAAAACACTAGACTAGCGGAAAAGAGCGTAGTAGCACGTGCTTGAGGATAGTATATCTATATTTTTGGCTTGTGAGGAAACATTGTCAAAGCACGAATGGACTCTTATCCATATATAGGTTGGTCCTCGTGGGGCAAAATACACCGATAAGAGCTGCTTGTGGCGCCAATTCACGTCAAAATCGATCAATCCAAATATATTTGTGACTGCGTCATACGCAGAGAAGTGTTTGACAAAACTGCAGGATTTTCAAAGCCAATTTTCTGGTCATATATATTTTCAACGTAGTTAGTTGAATGGATCCTATCACAGAGCGTACTGGTATCTGTGAGGCAAAAATGCAATATATCTGATGCCATGCCGGAATATGGATGGCAGATAAATATGAAGAGAGGAGACAAAACAAGGCTCTGATTTATTGTTTTGTCTTTTACTTTGATGCAGAGATGCATTTCATTCCTTTTATATGCCACGTTCACGGAGTCAAAACCATTTGTACAATGATTGAAAACTTTTATTTTTCAGTGACAAATGGATGTTGTAATAGTTAGCAGTAAACATAGCACAATATAGGTATCATTTCTTGTTTAACAAGGTTTATGATGTCAACATTTGAAAATGTAGAAACCTTGTTTTTTTGTGCCTGCCTTGTATTTTTTCGCCCTATCGCATTAGATTTGGAGTCTGCGGAGGATGCCATCGATCCATAAAATTTACTTGCAGTGGCCTTAGCTTAGCCAAAAACGTAACCATTGTCTCATGGTTCTAAGCCTTCATAGCGCGACTGGTGTAATCCCTTGGTACACAGGATTATTTACTGTGACGTTTCATCTCCCAGGCAACCTGTTCAAAACTAAGACTCTTAAGAGTGGCCGAAAGGCTTATAAGTAGATTAAGGTCAGTCTAATAATGTATGTAAAACGTATCAGGAATTCGAAGAATGTGGTTTGCGAACTGAGGATAAGAAGGGGCTAGTGATATAATAATAGTAATAACTCTATTTCTACATGAGGTTCTTATGTACCCTACCGATTGAGTTATTTTCAAGGACAGATTCCGTTCGGTTTCTTAATTGGCGAGGCGTTAATTCAATCATAGTCGGTAACACTGCGGACCCTATCGTACTCTCCAAGCAGAGGTTGTGGGGGAATGATCGTTAGCTTTTTATATATGGCCGTTTTTTTGTCGCTACGACCATCGGTGGCCGGCGACCTTCTCTGGCTAATGGATACTGTCTTGCCACCGAAAGGGATCTGCTTGGAGATTACCTATCGGGGGTGTGCCTGGTAGCGAGTCGGTCCGTGTCTCTATCTGCTTCCTCCATCTTCCTCCTTTCCAGACTCGGAAGATCGATGTTTTGGACGGGGGCCGATGTGGTTCCTGTGTGATAAATACTCAAGGGTAAGTCTACAGTCCAGGCAAACTTCCGCGGGAATTCACTAGGCGGTTCTACACCTACACACGTGCACCGGATGATAGTACGTGTTGAATAGCCTCTACCATGCTTCGGGAGGTGGCTGGAAAGAGTAAAAATGGCCAAATAGAGAGATAGCATGCCAAGGGAGCTGGTCTGCTGGAGAGAACAGTTTGCCGCTCGTTTGCTCTACTTTTCCAGCCGCTTCCCGAAGCCTGGTAGAGGCTACATGTTGATGCCATTGAAACGGGGTGCTACAAAATGGCAGTAAATGTCAATATCAGACAGATTTTATAGTGCAGAAGATTATTTTCTATTTCGCCCTGAAATTATATTGGATGCCTTTAAGAACACTGAACTTTCTTCACTCTACCACCTGTGCTTGTTTTTCTAGCTAAATTTAAAGACGGCAAAGCTCCAAATAGCAGTGAGCTGGCCGAGACGTGTCGTGCGCGCGCTAAAAGGTTATCATCCAACCTATGACGTCAGTACCACCGACTAAAACAACCTCCAATCAAAGCACTCCACGGTTGCCATAGCAACACCGCTCTTAAGCAGATTGACGGACACCCAATCATTAATCAGCATGGGGCAGACCAAAAACGTATGGGGTGAAATTTGTAAAAAAAAAATGCTGCAGAGTACATAAATACAATGGAAACACATTAGACAGTTTGCATACATAAAAAAGTATGAATCCTACAAAAAATATATAGTGAAATTACGTTTTATCATAATTGATCGCAGATTATGCTCTGATATTTTTTGCAAACCCTCCCCTTCCGCTATCATTATTGGTTTGCCCCTAGCCGGCCAGGTGACGTGTTTGTTGGCGGTTGAGAGAAGCGCGCGGCTGCCGGAGTCACAGAGCACATTTCAGGTCTGCCCCGGTGGAGTGACAGCTAGAGCCGTACGACACACACAAGACCCGAGGTGGTTCAACATTCTCACTTCTACTAAACACCGAACAGGAAAACACACTTCTCAACATGAAGGTAAGACTCCTCTGAAATAACTGCGTTTAAGTCTGTGTTACTCTAAAACGTGGCAAGGCTGACTTTCTCCTAGTCGCCATGTACTCATTTTGACGTTGCGTATTTTATAGCAGCCCTCGACAAAGATACGGTAAGCTCTCTCTCGAAAATGTATCTACCTCTCACCATACGATAACCTAAGAACAAGATTGTATACAAGATTTGCCGCATGAATTTTTTCATATTTTCGTCAATTTCTTTCTATTTTTATTGAGCGCTAGACATAAATGAAATTTTTTCTACGTGTATTTTTTGGCCGCCATGGCAGACCTATCAGTCTAAGGTATACATAACAATGGGCGCTGGCGAAATGGCGGGCGCGTTTTTTTTTCTTCTCTGTGTGGGAGGCGGAAATGCGTCTGAGAGTGGAACTTCAGTTCGCAGAAAACACCCCCTACAGAGAACCACTTGTTGATTCAAGTATTAATACATGTGACATATCGATCCATGCAGTATATACGCGCGGCTTAGAGGCATCCAATGCGATTTCAGGGCGGTAAGACAAAACAAAATATTCTGGATGAGGAAATTTGTCTGGTATTTTCATTTTCTGATATTTATGAGTATGATGATGTTTACTGCCATTTCTTAGCACATTTTTGTCATCATTGCATGCTTCAAGAGTTTTAAATAGCCCAAAAACAATTTACGTGAGGTGTTTCTTTATTTTTTGGGTACCACCCATAAATAGCTAGAACCAGCCTACGATACAAAACAAGCAACCGTTTTCCGTCAGTAGTATCGCATGTTTGCTTCACAGATATCCCTACGCTATGGGATAGGATTGATTCAACTTACTACATTAAAAGAATGGCCAGAAAATTGACTTTGAAAATTCAGTTTTGCCGCCTTAAAATTACATTGGGTGCCTTTAAAGTACGCATAATCCTATATCAGACTCATATTCAAAACTAGCGCTAGACTACGCATCCTCAAAACTCCGACACCGTGAAATTCTGCTTTCCACGTATTTTAAGGATAATGTTAAAATTTCTTTTTTTTTTCACCGCGCGGCGCTCCTCAATATTAATATCAGACAGGTATCATATGTATCATTGTAATTTTTATCTTAAATATGAGCGTATCGTCATCACTTGGGAGTATTGCGTTGCGTTGATTGCAGATTTCTGATTGAGTAGAAGGTTAGATGGTACGATGAAATATCATGTCAATAAATAATATATAATCACGTCGCTGTTTTGCAAGATTGAGTTACAGCTCCGAAGAATGTTTCATTACAAGCACTCGATCGCTGGCTTAGGTTCGCAAACAATTCTTGAAGTGTTCGATACAAGGTCTCTTAAATATTAATGTGTTTCTATATATGGAGAAATAGACGAACAAGTATTCTTAACCATATGCTATGTTAGATTATTCGTTATTTTAGAGGGAAAACTTTTCGCAAATGTATTGGAGAAAAAGAGACCGCACGCGTCCTTGAATGTAACAAAAATAGGATACTGTTGATTGTATTCAACAGAATGAAGGTATCGGTCTAGGAGGTATACTGTGAGGTGGTTTAGGGTCGTTGTTTGTCAGGTATATGACTCCTGTAGCCGTGCCAGGTACAACATGTACCCTGTTGACTCCACAATACATGTAAAAGGCCATAAAACATCGAGTGTTCTCCACCGTTGTGACAACCACTGCACTGTTTGAGTATTTGAGCTCACTTCCTCTTTTGTATTACAGCTGTAGATCTTGACCAAGCAGAAGTACATATATACGTGCGTGGTCACGATTCTCTCTAGTTCTAGCGACGTCGGCATGGTAGAAGTTTCGAGGCTGGTTTACGCGTCCCGTCTGTTAGCATGGCTATCCTATAGCGTCTACCAGGGGAGTGGCTAACTGTACTCCTTTAGCAGGCCAAGGAGATTTAAGTGGACCAATTCCCCTGGCAGGTTATATGTCGTTTTGGGCCAATTTCCAGCCGCCGTCTGAAGCCTGGTAGAGGCTATGGTTATCCAGCCTACACAGTCTATTTTTGTCTCGCCATCACATGGTCTGCATGTGCGTCGTACACGCAAGCTCAACTCATCAATATGCAGAAGTTAGAACCAGTTTCACAGGACCTACACTGAGCTTTGTTTTCGATCTCCCACCTGCATTTTACAACATATACTTTAGGGCGGTGTCTCGGGTATACGTCTAGGGTTGGGCACGGGCTCTTGAGATTGCAATCTAGCAGTCTACTGTGTAGGAAGCTGGTAGTCTCCAAGCAGAGGGTTGGGCTTATTTTTGGCGCGTTTATAAGGCTTTTTTTTGCACTGGTTTCTTTTTTTTTACACCAACTCAACCCATAAAAAAGATACAGGTGCGAAAAAGAAAGCCAAACGCCAAACATCCAATAAATGAGGCCAAATCCAAACCTCTGCTTGGAGAGTAGGACGCTGCACGCAAACAGGAAAATAGTATCAGAGAAGATTTTTGCCGAATAAAAAAAACGTCTTACGGAAACGGGAAGAACTACCCAAACGTGTTCTAACGGAGAACATATTTTTGGCCCAACGACACATCATACGAGAGTTGCTTGGAAACAGCCCAGCGAGAGAAACGCAGCAGACAATGCCGGGCCCGATTAGTCTGCCGCCCAGGCCGCTATGTCAATATTAACGACCCAGTTTGTACTGGAAGCTCCGCTTAGAGAGCTCGAGCTGCAATAATCTTTTACCGATTTATTCTGTATATCACCCAGGGTAAAAGGGGAACAGGTGCCGGCGGTTACACTGCCCTTTGTGCGAACTAGAATTGAGAAATGAGCATGATTTTTGTGTTGTTGGAAAGGTGCCAAAGAAATATGAAAGGTGTAGAAAATAATTCATTCCTATTTTTGGCTGTGAATCTTTAGTACTAGGCCTAGGGACACGTGGCCTAATTACCAAGGCGGTTACATTTTCCTAGAAATATGGCTGTCCTCTAAAGGACATTATTGGAAAATCTTTTAAAGCTGTAAGTCCGACATTGCCGGAGTTGGTAGAAGGGGTTGCTGGGAAAATATTCAAGCAGATGTATTGTGCGTTTTCCAACGAATCGCACCTCTCCTGATCTGCCAGAGCATTCAGTAAACGTTACAATATTCTTTCCTACATCTGCTTGGAGACAATCGTGTTAGAAAAAAGATTGTTCCGCTCGAAAAACCCGTCAGTTCTGTATCGGCAGCTGCGTACTTTTAGCCTCTCCATCACATGTCCACTAGACCGCGCAACCCCCTTAAACAGCCTCTTGATTCGTCCTGAATACGTAGTTGATCAACTGTATTTGCGTTGTTAGTTACTAAATACAAGGGCTAGAAAACACTTCAACACGGTGCATTGTCCGGCCGGATTTCTAATGGGACTATTGAAACATCCACTGCGCGAAATCGCATCTTTAAGCACAAATTAAGCCATGCGTAAATCTGCATGTAATTTAAGAAACGGATTCTTTACGGGTGTTTTAAAGTGAGCGAAAAGAACAGATTTTGTGGAGTGATTGTTCAACATCTTGTTACAACAACTTAGCCATTCAAACCAACAACGGCCAGAAAAAGCTTGAAAACACGAAAGATTGCCCAGGTAACGGAAATACCAAGTCTCATCTGGGCCACTTAAGGCATTGAATTACACATGAAGTAGCATCAAAATAACTCAAAGTCAAGTTGAACTTACAAAGTCAATGACCCGATCTGTAACAACGGAAACTTTGGAGGATCAATATATCTATTTATGTATATAGAGCAATAGGGGGGTTGTCGGCCGACTATTATTATGTCATACTTTATTTATATGGCGGTGTTTTTGTTTACCTGCAGGTTGCTATGGTGATTTTGGGTCTTGCTGTCGTATTCCTGATGGCCTGGACTGCGCATGCCCAAACAACAAATGCGACCGCCGGTAAGTTAGACCTGCACAAGACAAACATTGATCTGCGCATGTCCCAGAAGTTTTTTTTTCATTCACCCACAACTCTGGTATATAATGATATGATATGAATCTTTATTGCATGTTCTTGCCCAGATGGGCTAAATGCACAAGAGGATGTCCAGTATGTAAAACATGAGTATTTCACACTGGTACGCTATATTCTAAATGCAAAGTGCTAGGAATCTATACATTACAATAATACTATAAACTACCTATCATCTACTGTTAGTTGCTCTTTCTTCTCTCTTAATAATAATAATAGCTTAAAAATTTGTGATAAGATCATAAATTTTTGACACTAATTTAAAAACAATCAGAAAAAGGAAGTCTTACATGTGGTACATCTACCATAGAAAATCTTTTTTTCAACTTCTTAAAACAGATGCTTTATTTCTATTAGCGTACCCCTTGAGTAATCTTAGTAGATTTAAGAGGAAGGCGACAGTTCTTAAGGCTCACTGGAGATGACATTGTGTTTGTCCGTTGCTATGGCGATCGCAACGGAGATTTGAGTACATCTTGAGATCTGCAGTAACAAGAAACACCTCTTGAATAGCTTGTCGTGTTACGGTGTTTGTATAGTTAATTCTGAAAAGATGGAGGGGTTGATTTTGTGTGTTTTAAATGTGTAGCTATAAAACACACAAACACATACTAGTAAATGTGTCAGAAACTATGGTAGCAACCATACTACATGCATACCTGCTTTCCTACCTTATAGGATAACGCTTTTGTTCTTTGTTTTTATTAGCTGCGACGACTGCGGCACCCACTACGCCAAGTAAGTGCACTGGCTTTATATATTCTTCTATGATGGACAGAAATCTCTCTGAAACGTCAGAAGGATCGAGGGTAGAGACACCAAACCTGTTACGAAGTTTTGCATGAAGTCAGTTGGCTCACAGTTTGAGATAATGAATACGTTTCAGAGATAAAGAAAGGCGGAGGAATTGATTGAACAAAATCAGAGACTTTGCTATAAAATAGCAAAAAAAAAAGTAGTATCTAAAAAAAAGAAACATAACTCGTGAACAGATGATCATATATTGCTGTTTTGTGATCCCTGGGAAAAGTATGTATATGCAACAACGACGTTTTGCAAAACGTCCTTGGTATATGCAAAATTTCAGGGGGAAATATGTAGCTTGAAATTTTGACGTGAGTGTTGAAAACCAGTGGGCGGAACCAGAGGCAAACAAAAAATACAAAGATATTGAAATATTAGAAAAATTCTTTAGTCAGTACAAAAACCAACACGTTCGCTCTGGCGACTTTTAAAAGACATTTTCACCCGTGAACCTTTCAATACGCGTTCCCGGCGGCATGTTATTGGTGACAATCACAACACGCTATCGTCTGACCTATGCAGACGGTTTTTTGAGCTGCCGGTTCAAGAGACTCCATTAACCGACCACTTAGCGGAGTAATGGACCATATTCAGCCTCCCGGGTGGCACAGAAATGGTCGGGTCTTTGTCGTGACGTCACTTGAAGTCTAGACTGAAGAGGCTTGTGGGACAACGTTTGGGAGTATATGACAACTCTACTGTGGGCAAACCAGGCTAAACGAAAATGCAGCACACTAGCCTGGTCACCAAACCTATTTGAGCTGCCGAGTGTATAAAATTTGCAGAGAGCTAGGACCAAAGGAGACTCGGCAGCTAAAATAGGTTTGGCTCGAAGTATTTCGGCAAATTTACGTTGTACACCGATCAAGAAAACAGTGTGAATATCTAATCTTTTTACACAGGTGGTGCGGAAACCGTTGTGGGCGCAACCACTCTGCTGATGGGGGCCCTCCTCCTCAACGCCGCTCGCGAGGCCCTCGGCTGGTGAAAGAGCTGCCTGGTCAACGGCGCCGCCTAGTGGACATATTGTGTAGCTGCAGTCCGACTGCAGTGGAAGGATGTCCGCTTGGTGTCTATGAGTTCTACACTATTTTCTATATATTACAGCAAGTTTGACATGTAACGCCATGTGTGCATGAGAACGGTGTTGACAATCTTCACTATTTCGGTACAATCGTTTGTGTGTCTTACAGAAAATGGGAGCAAATGAAGGCCAGAGGAAAACTTCCTTTGGCCCGAAAAGCTCTCCTTTTGCTGCTTGAAGAATCTTTTTTTGTGAACATGAAAATATTGTGTAGAAAGGAACTGATTTTTGTTGTTGACGTGCTTTGTACTAAAATCTATTAGAAGATTGATTATTGGTGAGCATTTTTTGACAAATTCAATCAAACATACCGCACTAACTTAACTGTGTAAACTTTATATAACACTGTCAACATGTGTTTCATCTATACCTGAGTGAAAATCTTATAACATAGAAAAAATATCAATCAAGTAACTATTCACAGATCTTTTGACAGGAATTTGGATATTGTACAAGACCTTGAGTCAAAAAAAAAGTTATGATGTGCGAGTGGCCTTGTCACACTGGGGGACAACACCATGGTGTGATGTGTTTGTGTATCTTTTGGAAATAAAAAAAATAGGATCACCTTCATGTATTGGTTCCTTTGTATGTATGCACTTGAGTTTAGCCATCAAGTCAAGGTCTTTCCTGCACTAAATTGTGCATAAGGCAATGCCCACCTCAGTTTGTATAGCCCTTGGGCCACACAACTTGAAATTAATATACAGCAGGGGGCTAGTCCACTTGTAATGTGTGTGTGTGGTTAAACTCTAATGCTGAGACCTCTGAAGAAAAAGTATGTAAAAGTCTTTTGACTTAGAATAGAAAGGTATTAAAAATCACAACCTACCTACCAATGTAAAGCATTCACACACTCAACCATTGCACTTGTTGGACTTAAGCCATAGTACTACTACTTCATCAGAAATAATGACCACAAAACGACATTCTTTAACAAGGTTGATTTGACGTTTTTTTCAAGATGCATCATAACACACCCAATTTTATCATATAGTGAACACAGTTTGTAGTGTATAACATCTATTCTGCTGGAAGTACTAACAATATATCCACTAACACAGCTACACAGACGCTGCCAACGTTTTCTGCAAGTGGTAACCAAGTTCACCCCTAAAATATGCACTACAGCTAAGATCATCCCTTGGGTTGGAAGCGCAGTTATAACGTTGATCAGAAGAGGGTGCTAGGAAACTACAAAGCTAGCTAAATACTGTTTACCACTTGCAGAAAACATCTATACAGTCATATAATAATACACGGTGCATGTCAAATGAGCTCAGCTTGGATTAGAAAGCATGAGAAGACCAACAAAGAAGAGGAAAAGGGAAACAAGAACCAAACTTGATTAAGTGCGCTTTTATACAGCAAAAAAAAGGTGCAAGCCGGCAAAGGAGACTGCAAAAAGAATAAATTTTTTCCAACTGAAAAAAAAAGTTTTGTATACTATCTGCCATTCTTCATTTCATACCACCAATGCCCACAGAAATGCCAATTAGAACTGTTCTTTCCTTGGGAGTCTATATCCAGACAGAGGAAGGCTGGTGTTCCATACTGTTTTTGGATAGTTGCATAGTTGTGTGTCACAGAAAACTCTCTACTTGCAACCTATCGTTTGAGAGCCATCTCCTACCATAGCAACAAAAGTAGGCAGCTTGCAAAAAAAAGCATAGGGGAAGAAGTGCAAGAACCAAACGTACAGTAGGAGATATCTGACAGAAAGGGAAAGAAAGAAAAGGTAAATGAAGACACTGCGAATGTCGCATTATGTACATACATAGGTCGTAGAAATCGAGCACTTTGTTTACAAGTACGACAAACAGTTAGTATCAGAGTTGCTGTATAGTTGATCGTACAGACCAGTTCCTGGTGAGGGTGGGTATCTCACCAGTGTTCCTAGTGGAGATGGGTCTCTCACCAGGGTTGTCATACAGGTGTACATCTAAACGTGGTCTTTATAACAGTCCAACCTTCTCTTCCTGTGGTTTTAGGATGTTATTTCTCCCTTTCCTAGTGGTAGAAGCGTGCCAGGCTATTGTAACTGTCTAAATCATGCACAGCCACAGCGAGACTATCTCCTCAAAGGCCCCAGGTAGGTATCTGCACTGTCTGCTGCAGAATTTGTAACATGTGATAAGAGAATTCACTGCCTCTTGCTTGCTAGTCAAGTTGCACTGCAGTCAAATCCAGTCCTACTGTAACAAAATTAGGTGCTTTTTGCAAAGAATTTGGTAGTAGTTTGAGCACATAATTGATTTTTCTAGAGGTTGTGAACCAGAATAGTCATTTTTTTAAATCTGGGTACAGTCAAATTTACTGCAGAAAGCACCAGCTTGTGTTACAAGGTTTTAACCAACTAAGCGTAGACCATTGAATTCTGGTTCACGGTGTTTCAAATTGCCAGCAGTGTAAGTATCAGCATAGTTACACGAGCCTGAAAAGTACCAGACCTCAACGAACATCCCCTCTGCATTCCAGGGTGATTCCAGCTAAACTAACATCTGTTTTTGTTTTTATTTATTTATTTACTTACTTATCCACACTACAAGTAGAAGGTACACCACGTACAGACTAGACATCTTCCCCCGAATGCTGAGAGAGATTTCCCTGAGATCAGAAGAAAGAAGGATGCGTCGATGGTTGATTACTTATTATTTGATTCACAGACTAAAACGTACTCCATACCTAACGTTGTACTACCATCCCATGCAGGCTTATATTGAGTTTCAGGTGATGATGCCAGAGCTACATTTTTGTCGAAGCTCTGTCTGTAAGTTTATATGATGTTGTTATAACTGTTTGGCTGCACGGGATGGCGGTAGAGCTAGAGTGGTCCAGACGATATACAGGTAAGTGTTGGTGTAAGAGCCGGAAGCCATGCCTTCATCAGAGCTGCAACAGTCCCTCTGCATTACCTATCACAGAGAAAAACAGAGAAAACATGAAAAAGTGGATAAGTCTAGACAGCATTCTTTACAGGAAAATTCAAGAAGAATTCGGAGGCTTCAGACCTCCATGAAATATTTAGATCTAAACAGACGGACATGCACACAAAGTCACACACACACACAAATACAGACATACCAAAAACAATACCTCAATTTTTCATGGAGGTAAAAAACTCCCTAAGGAAAATGTATTCCTCCAAAACGAATGTTTTGACATCAGAGACATTCCCCCATTTTCTGCTTCAAGTGAATATCATACTTTTGCTATCAAACTCAAAGATTTGGATTTCTTCAAGCCAGTTATGTTGAAGCCTAGTTAGTTGGTCTCTCACCTTCACAATGTTAAAAAGATGGAGATTGACCTAGACACTCTCTTGACTTTTCCTCACACAGCGCCTGACCTTCTTCTTAAATTCTCCGTTGTAGTCTTCCCGCCAGTCTTTCTGTGGAGGGCAAGAGGAACACAAAAAAGTCACGCTATTTCCAAAGACCTTAGTCATAACGCCCATGGTAGTGGAATTTATGACTAAGTAAGTCAGTAAAAAAGATCCAATGTTAAAATTGTTATACCCAACACACAGACCATTACAACAGCTATCTACACATTTGTTCTAAACCTACAAAGTAAATCCAATTTGTCAAATCAAAAGGTGATCTAAGACTATTTCCTGAGAACGGTGAAAGAGGCTATTTACATCAGGGCCCATCTCCCTTCACTTAACCGCGACGGGGGCTGACATAGTCTACCAGATACCTCTGACCCAGTGTTGATGTCACACTTCAGAGAAGACACGTGACAAGCCTCACTGGGTCAGTCTACTGAGGAAGACCAGAGTGACTGGTCGAAAGCTATACTAGGTGAGAGAACTTCTTTGTGTTGGAGCAAAAGTTTTAACTTGAAACAAATTGGACGAGTGACTCACAGCAGCATCAACATTGGCTGGTGACTCGTCGTTGGGATCTGCGAGCATGGAGATGACGCTCATGATGATGGACTCTACTGTGTGGATAGGCAGCCACCGCTCGCTGGCGTCCTCGTAACCGTACTTATCCTCACCAGGCTCGTGCAGGATGGAAATGCACACCTCCCCGTTCTTCTCAACTGGGATGGAAACACATGGTATCTTTCACTATTGTGTTTAAAGACCAAATGACACCAAAAAAAGTCTGTAAAATACATATACAAAAGTATACATACAATATAGTCACTTGAAGTTTGTTTCAATCATGTTGACTGAGAAATTGAATCTGTATGGGCATCCAAAGTCCATTTTTGGAGATGCTCTGGCAGGCTTCCCAATCGCACACCTCAGGCATCTCTTTTTGCATCTCTATGTTTTATTTTTGCATTTCTGTGCTTTTTCCTGAGCTGATGTCACCCTGTGATGTCAGGACACCACCCAGCAGCACCATCTAGTTTTAGCAGGAAGTACTGCAGTCTACTTGTTACAATACTGATCACATGTACACACATGTACATCTGATTGTATAGAAACATTCTAAACAGTCACCATCCCTGGTAAATGTTCAATTAGTACTAATAGTACCTACTCTTATAAATGTAAGTGCACGTTTTCATACATGTTTCCTGAAAATACAAATATTACAATGTACACATCTGGGCAGCTATGCATATTTGAGGTATAAGTTGAACTAGAACATGAGAAGAGTGTTGTTGTCAGTACTGACCATTTGGATGCCAGATCTCAGAGATGAACTTCATCTTGGGTGGTTTCTGTGGGTACTCCTTAGGGAAGTACAAGTGGGCCTTGAAGAAGCCACCCTCACTGCAAAACAAAAGGAGATAAAAAACATTATTTCCTCAACACGTGGAAACCTACTAAAATATTTGGGTGCACTGGTGCACGTATAGAAAAAATTGGGTGCACAGCTCCAATTTTGGGTGCACTAAGGTGCACATGCACCCAGTATTTTGAGCCCTGACAGTGCTAGTAATGCAAAAAGATGCAAATTTATTATATATAATACAACTTGTTCCAATCACAGCATCTTCAAGTTTCCATTTCCTTACTGCTTGTAACAATCAATCTAAGCACACTATCTCATAAATAAAGAACACAAAATGAAGCCGTAACCTAATTTTTACTGTTCCCCATCCAATCTGCTAATGGATAGACAGTTTTTACTTGAGTGTCAAGATTTTAGCACAAATAATATATAGACTCCTGTTTCAGAGATATTTCTGATAAACTTTATGATTTATGTATGACCTTTACTCCTGAAAATTATTGAGGAACTGCAGTGACATTTTTAAATGAAGGTCCACAAAACAAGTCATTAATTAGACTATAGTGTTGCCCAAGTGACAGCATTAAGTCAGATAGAGTCAGAGTTTACAATAAATCAAAAGTATTCCATACAAGAAAAACCCATTGCCAGAGATCACCCTGTGATTGCTCAAAACTTCAGGTCATACCAAAGAAATTGGAGGGTACAAAAGGGGTTGGCAGGAAACTGGTAAAAGGGTTTATTTCTTAGGCGCTTTCAGTATTTTCAAAAAAAAAATCAGATAATGTTGACTTTTAAAGCATTCTTGATGAAAAAAAAATTCAATGATGCTATTATGACAAACAAGACAAAAAGGGGAAAATATATTGTTACTTCCTGCCAAAGTTATATTAATTTTATACAGCACTGTGATAGGTCTGACAAATGATCATATCTAGCTACCATGAATAAATGATATCTTGCAAAACAGGATGACAACATGGTGAAAGAAGAGACATGGTACAAATGTAGACATAACCTGTCACCGTGGACAGGAAAAAAACAAGTCCTTCAGGAAGGAAGGAGACACAGACTGCTCGCCAACGCGAGTCACAACAGTTCAGGACTAAAGTGGTTTGTTGTTGTACATTCTCAAGTCTAGTTCAAGTGGAGGGGGCTAGTCTCTCAAGTTCACCCAAGTATGTCAGCATTTTATAATTCTGGTAAACTGCTATTTCACCTAGTGCCACATAATATGGATAAGAGACCATGTTTTACATACAAATACTGTAAAATGTGTGTAAATTAATCTATTTCTGTTGCGATTTAATTTCCCAGTAGAAGGGAAAGGGAGCTTTTTGCCTTGTTTTGAGTTTGCAGGTTGAAACAATTCTGTAGTACAGTTGTACAATGTAATACTAATACATTTCAAATGCATATTCAAGGTCTCATGAATTTGTGCTAGTTACCACAAAAAAAAACACAAGTGAACACTTCAAGATTTAGAGAGGTATCAATACCTGTCACTATCCCATAGTTAGAATAGCATTTCTGAAACAACATACTTTACATGTATGAAGCTGTATTCAATAAACATAACAAAAATCTTCAGGTCTGTACCTAAGCTAACTTGTCTAGTTATTCCATCTATCTATCCTCTGTAGTGACCACCATGAGTAATGAAGTCCCTGCCCTCCTTAAACCTGATTGCTACAACTCAGCTAAATGGAAATACTGATTGGTACATGTAGAACTAGATCATCTAAGTCTAATAAATCAACTGGTGCCAAACAACAGACTATAGACTCATAATATCATACGATACTATATTACAGAAACATTGTAGATCATACACAAAAAAATGTAAATCTTTTGGTCCAACTCATAATGAATTACAAACAAATAACATATATTCTAGTATTGATAGAACCAAACATGATAAATCTTAATTCTCTTGTCAACAAATGGGAAATGAATAAGTATTACTCGCATTAAATTAACATTCGATTTCAAGACACCACCTGCCTTTCTGCACCAATAATTGGTTACCACAATTTCGTATTTTTTTTTCACCAACAATATATTGGTTAAGAGATTATGTAGCCAGCAGTTTACACAGAACAATTATATAGCAACATTTTCTCTGCTTTCAAAAAGAAACTGAGTCTTTTCACATTTTTTTCACAGTTCACAAATTCCCATTCATCTGACAGTAGTCCTTTCAGTAGTATATAACTTATAAGCCCTGAGGGATATGATAAATGATATATGAAGCAGATAATATTGTATCAGCTGGGAGCCAGCTGTGAAGTCATATACAACCTACTGGGACAAAAATGGAGCACCCTATTTTTAAAAACCCTCAGTTCATCTTTCTGTCATTTGTCAAATGTCATTGTCAATTGACGGAAAAAATTTTGCCCAATCTGTCATTTTGGACGGACAAACATTGGTGTGAAAAATATGGAAAGCAATGTCAATATACCAGGCTTACCACCAGAGAAAAATTTTCACATCAAAATGCAGGAAATAGCATTTCAGAGAGGGTCAAGATTTCAAAATTTTCCCAGGGAAGTATGCCCCAGGACCTCTTAAAATTGTCTGACATTATGTCAAACAAGTAAAAAAAATTGAGATGACAGAAAAAAAGGCTGGCTAGAACACTGCCTCCTCTAGGCTAAGGAGACAATGAATATGTTGTTTTTTTTCTGTTTTGAACATTTTGTTCTTTTCAGGGCTCCTATGAATATCAGAAACACATTACGACACACACAATAATATGGTAGGATGGCTTCCATCCAATCTACACAAGGACATGCACTGGTTAACAAAGCAAGAGTTGCCAATCCATCCAAGAACAACAGGATTCAAAACAAACTGTTTTAAACATAGTTTACTGACCAATGTCAAGGTTGGTACTGTGATTGTGTGAACTGGGAACTGGGCTTTACTTCCAAGAAACTCTTCAGCTAGGTATTCCTAGAATCCTAGTAGCAGTAGTACAGTTTCTGAGGCCTGGTGTATCTCATTGGCCCTGAGCCATGACACCCCCTCCCCCCTGAGTCCCCATGTAATTACTCGTAGGAACAGGGACACTCCATACATGTACCAAGGGATAAACCATCAATGAAACAGGGAGGGTATCAAAAAAGGTTATTACAGATTTTCTATAGAAAATTTAATGTGCAGAATTATTTATTCCAAACTTTTACTATGGGTCTAACACTTGATGCTGAAAAACAGGATTCTTTTCCAGCAAGTGTTCATAATAACATATTATTAGTATGAAGTTTTATGCTTATTATACATGATATATTATGGCAAAGCCTGGCAAATTACCTACAATCATCAAAGCTCCAAATACCAACATTTGCCACCTCTAACAAATTGGCCTCTATATTTTAGACCTTATCCATGTTTACCAATGGAATATTGTCACAGTTATTGAGACTATAGTTTACAATATATTGATGATGTCGGCATTTTCTGTGGTACAGTAACCTTGAGCGATCATGGCCTGACCATTCTTACGTGCCGTGCTACCGGCACGCATTCATGATATTGTATTGATCTACGCAGAGCTGTTGCCAGCATTCACTGAGGAACAACTCTTTCACATTGTTGTAGACAGGGCTCAAAATACTTCTTTCTGCATATACCTGCACTGGTGCAGGTAACTTTGAAAATTACCTGCACCAGACAAATTTTATCTACACTACTCAGACTAAAAAGTACATGTATGGATCATACTAAAAACTGTTCAAAAACCATTGCCATTATTTTTTCTATACTCCATAAGTAGAAACAGTCAATGTTGCAAATAAAAATCCACATACACCTACATATATTATATATATAAACCAGAAACCCAGTACATGGACCAATGCAGGTTAGGGGCAGGTACACAGAATCAGGGCTCGAAATTAACATTGTCCCAGTGTCAAATGACACTAAATTTTCAGCTTGGGACAATTTGAATTACGTTTTGGGACAACTTCGGGCAATTGGAAAATTCTGAGACCATCCACGTCATTTAGGAACACAATCCATCCACTAAGGTGTATGCTTCCAGTGTTTTGAGCCCTGTCTAGATGTTGTTATGCTGATAGTCACAGGTATCAGCGTTAATAGCTTACCCTGTCTCATCACTTCAGAT
>NW_017802379.1:6589675-6605693 GCF_001625305.1 Branchiostoma belcheri | reverse complement strand
CATCAACTATTGATCATACTAAAACTGTTCAGAAACCAGTGCCATTATTTCTTCTATATACTCCATAGGTAGTAACAGTGTTGCAAATAAAAATCCACATACACCTACATGTATATATAAACCCAGTACATGGACCAGTGCAGGTAGACAACAGAATGAGGGCTCGAAATTAACATTGTCCCAGTGTCAAATGACACTAAATTATCAGCTCGGGACGTTTTGGGACAATTTCGGGGCAACTGGAAAATTCTGACACCGTCCACGTCATTTAGGAAAGCGATCCATCCACTAAGGTGTACATGCATCCAGTGTTTCGAGCCTTGTCTAGATGTTGTGATACTGATAGTCACAGGTATCAGCGTTAATAGCTTACCCTGTCTCATCACTTCAGATGGATATGACATCTGGGATGATTCTGATGTCTCTGTTATCTTACCTGATCTTGGATACATCAGTAGATAAAAGCCACACAGTGTATAATGTACCCAGCGGTGTGGCCTTTCGGCTTTGCTAATATTTTTCCTGGCAAGTAGAGGTCTTCCGGGGTCCCTGCGGTATTGTTTTGATTTATTTCTGTCCTATTGCATTTGCATGAGGACCCACGTTTGCTTAAATACCCATTGAAATGGCCAGATATGATACCAAATCTTCAGAAATGCGCAGTATAAAAATACACAAAAACCTGAAAAATGTCCTGTATAAAAATATCATTTCTAGTAGCAGTAGTACAGTTTCTGAGGCCTGGTGTATCTCATTGGCCCTGAGCCATGACACCCCCTCCCCCCTGAGTCCCCATGTAATTACTCGTAGGAACAGGGACACTCCATACATGTACCAAGGGATAAACCATCAATGAAACAGGGAGGGTATCAAAAAAGGTTATTACAGATTTTCTATAGAAAATTTAATGTGCAGAATTATTTATTCCAAACTTTTACTATGGGTCTAACACTTGATGCTGAAAAACAGGATTCTTTTCCAGCAAGTGTTCATAATAACATATTATTAGTATGAAGTTTTATGCTTATTATACATGATATATTATGGCAAAGCCTGGCAAATTACCTACAATCATCAAAGCTCCAAATACCAACATTTGCCACCTCTAACAAATTGGCCTCTATATTTTAGACCTTATCCATGTTTACCAATGGAATATTGTCACAGTTATTGAGACTATAGTTTACAATATATTGATGATGTCGGCATTTTCTGTGGTACAGTAACCTTGAGCGATCATGGCCTGACCATTCTTACGTGCCGTGCTACCGGCACGCATTCATGATATTGTATTGATCTACGCAGAGCTGTTGCCAGCATTCACTGAGGAACAACTCTTTCACATTGTTGTAGACAGGGCTCAAAATACTTCTTTCTGCATATACCTGCACTGGTGCAGGTAACTTTGAAAATTACCTGCACCAGACAAATTTTATCTACACTACTCAGACTAAAAAGTACATGTATGGATCATACTAAAAACTGTTCAAAAACCATTGCCATTATTTTTTCTATACTCCATAAGTAGAAACAGTCAATGTTGCAAATAAAAATCCACATACACCTACATATATTATATATATAAACCAGAAACCCAGTACATGGACCAATGCAGGTTAGGGGCAGGTACACAGAATCAGGGCTCGAAATTAACATTGTCCCAGTGTCAAATGACACTAAATTTTCAGCTTGGGACAATTTGAATTACGTTTTGGGACAACTTCGGGCAATTGGAAAATTCTGAGACCATCCACGTCATTTAGGAACACAATCCATCCACTAAGGTGTATGCTTCCAGTGTTTTGAGCCCTGTCTAGATGTTGTTATGCTGATAGTCACAGGTATCAGCGTTAATAGCTTACCCTGTCTCATCACTTCAGATGGATATGACATCTGGGATGATTCTGATGTCTCTGTTATCTTACCTGATCTTGGATACAGCAGTAGATAAAAGCCACACAGTGTATAATGTACCCAGCGGTGTGGCCTTTCGGCTTTGCTAATATTTTTCCTGGCAAGTAGAGGTCTTCCGGGGTCCCTGCGGTATTGTTTTGATTTATTTCTGTCCTATTGCATTTGCATGAAGACCCACGTTTGTTTAAATACCCATTGAAATGGCCAGATATGATACCAAATCTTCAGAAATGCGCAATATAAAAATACACAAAAACCTGAAAAATGTCCTGTATAAAAATATCATTTTTATTACATATACCTGTGTCAAATTGTATCCAAATAATCTTTTTCCAACTAGGAATGTCTTTTTGGCATCATATATGCATTTTATATATAAGATTTGATTTTCATGTGAAAAATATTCCACAATACTTGTTGCAACATTTTTGTTTCAGCTTCAGTAAAAAAAAACAGTTGCCCCCATAATAACTTAAATTTTGTGCAAAATCACCATCCATACGATCTGACGACATAATCACAAGGGTAAAACACAGGTCAAATTCACCATTATGATTAGTCCTATTAATCATTATATTAATCATACAAATTACCCGTCTGCCTCAGAAAGACTATTCCACCCATTCAGGCTGTTGCTATGTCAGTAATGTGGAGTCTTAATTGATTTATTGAGCTCATGAGATAACATCTTAATGCAACCCTGATTTGCAAATCATGTCAATTAATCAACACCAATATACTACTAAATATCTAGATAGAACATCTATGGGTATCAAAGAGACTACATGTATATTTGCTGGTATGTTCCATTTTTAAAGACAAGAAACGATTTAACAAGTGTGTATGTGATATGCAGTTCCTTCCATTTAATTTAAATGATAAGCTACTGGTCTATGTTTAAAAAAAAATTGTATAAACATTGCACCAAATATCAATCTATCTATATATAATCCATATTATTGTTTATGCAGTTTTTGCATGTTGTAATGTCCAACTGTAATTAATAGCCTCGACCCCTACTAGTACTTGGCAAGCAATGCTTGAACCCATAAAAAAAAATATTGTACTTATATAGTTTGAAAATCCTGTAAGTAGCCTATTGCACAAGTTGGCTTGCAAACAGGACTAGCTTCTATGGATCGAGAACTTTGACCAAAAAAAAAAGTCAAAATCGATTATTCCTCTTATAACAAACTTGACAAAAAGCCAACTTGTCTGACACCGGTACAATTGAACAGCAGACATTTTTGGCACAAAAATACTGTACAATCTCTAGTCGCCTGCATATGACAGCAAGCTTGTCATGCTTGCAGCAGGGCTCGAAATAGTGGGTGCATGTGCACCTTAGTGCACCCAAATTTGGAGCTGTGCACCCAATCTATTTCTCTGGGTGCACCAGTGCACCCAAATATTTTTGTAGGTTTACATTTTAGATGTTAAATGTAGTATACAACATCTTCTTAAAATCTCAAGTGTCAGAAAAATAATAAAATCATTGTTTTAGTACTTTTCTTTAGAAATGAAACATAATTTGTTTTTGCTGACATTCTATATTAATTTCATTTTATACATGTATGGTGCACCCAAAAAATTTTGTGCACCCAATTTTTTAGGTTGGGTGCACCAGTGCTCCTATTCCCAAAAATGAATTTCGAGCCCTGTTGCAGTCAAGTTCATGTAAGGACATAAGGACATTCCAAGATACACAATTACCAGGTAATGGCCACAGCGGTACCAAATATATCAATAAGCAGCTTTCAGCGCGTATAACAAGTTTACTTTGGGCTGCACGCTGAGATCATTCTTGACCTTAACTACATCTATACGGCATGATTCATACGTGCACGTTACCGGTATTGACTAGCTAATGCATTCCTGGCAAAATGTCAGCAACTGCTGTGAACATACACTGTGAACATGGCCAAATTACTTTTCTACACAATCTAGAATATAAAGCTGACATTAAATGGGTTAATTTCTGCACTACAATTTCTTTTCTTTGGGTAGGAAACAAAGAGAACGTAAAAACACCAAACAGGTGTTCTTTCACAATTCTACTTTGTCTAGACCAAGGTTACCAGACTAGGATAATGAAGTCATCTGTCGTCAGACTGATCATAATTGCTTGTATCGTGGTGCTTTCCCAGGGGAAATTCGTAACCTACCCAGAGGACAGAGCTGTTCCCAATGATCTATATGCAGTGCCTGTTACTGTGTGTCACAGGCCAAGAATCGGAGACACAATGTTTAACACAATGCTTTTCTACAACATTCTGTGTCACTTCCAAATTGGTAGACACTTTAAACCAACCAATTTTATCTAGGTACTATAACAACAAAGATAAAAGTGAACACGATTTTTTTTCTGGCAATAAAGCTAAACAGTGAACACAATTTTTTTCTGGCAAAAATATGGATGTGTTCAATTCCAATGGAAAATGATCAATCCAGAGTAGTTTAAGAACCATGAATCATTATTGAAAATATAATACAAAATAAACAAGCAACTGATCAAAACCTCTGAAGACAAGTGTACCTTGTATGTATATAAATATCTTGAGTGCTGTTAATGTATAAGTTAATGTACACAATGTAGATAAACTGTAGATAATACATCTGGTTTTAGTTAAGTAAACTAGATAAATTACAGTGTGATGACACCTTAAATATCAGCTGGCAGCAATTAATCAATTATACAATAAGGCTGTTTACTGTTTTATTATACTGGGAACAATTCTGAATGGATATCCAAAATGGGTATGAACAAAGCTGAATAAACAACAGGTAATCCAACCACACACTATTTGCACCACACCTACATAATTGGCAGCCCACCTGAGTCACCTGTATTCAGGTGTAACAAAGGTGTAGACATCACCTATGGAACATGTCCCATTGTTATGCCTGTAAATCTATTTTCATGGTGTCATAACTGTCGTGAATTTGGCGTTCGTGATGTTGGGATGGTGTTTTGGTGTCTTACGTGCCAAAAATGGGCACAAATGTATGCAAACTGGGCAGCAGGCCACCGGTCCCAGGCACTTCCAAATAAAAACATTGCGCAGTAGCCTGCCACATTCGCACCCACACGCACGCACAAGTGTAAGATAGAAATCTGCACTCACAAGAACGTGTCCGCCGGCCCTATAATGAGGACTTCCCACTTGAAAACATCGGAGTCGTCTATGAGTCCGGCGGAGAAACCCTCGACCGGACTTTTGCTCAGGTCTGTGGGAATGAGAAGGGGACAGGAAACACAGACATTTGTCATTTCAGCAAGTGCACTCACCACGCATTGTCCCTGAAAACATTCCAATCAGTTTTTCTACCCATATATCCCTCCACTGCGACGATTCTCGGTCAGATTTTACACATATCGATGTACCAGTTCATATTATAGCTGTTAGTGTAGAAGATTTCGCCGAAATCTGAGAAATTTTCGCTGATTTCGGTCAGACGTCAACACTAGAAGTGGAATTCACCCGGATATGCTTACACACACACACAACGTCGAGCTCACTTTTGACAAAGTTTTTTTCCAGAACCGAGAGAACATCGGTGTTAGAAGTACCTGCAAGCTGTTTCCCAAGCAGAAGAGCGGCCTGTGCCTCTGACATGGACGGAAACTATAGCGTAGAGACGTCAAAATACAAAAGAAAACTGCAAAGACACAGAGAAACTCTCTTCTCTCCACACCTCAGCTGCTCGGACTCCTACACCACTATCTGCGCATGCGCATTCCAGAATATTGGGCCAATTTTACCCATCATGCAATCTCAATGGACCCGTCCACTATGTTCATGGGGAACATAAACTTTTGTAAAATTAAGTTCAAGGCCACATTGACTTGATTTTGTGAAAAATATTGCACCAATACCGATTGACAAAATCTGTTGTACTACATGTAACTCTGATAGACTTTGGGGAACTGCTCTTGACAGCATTCATAATTTCTGCAGGGCTCTTAAATTTTGCAAATGCATCGATAGGTCTGAGTTACCATTCAATGCATTAAAATTTGTAATAAAAATGTTGTATGAATCTATGATAGTCAACTTTTGCAGTTGCTTTCCCATTATCATTTTATTGCCTCACATAATACTAATGCAATGAAAAGAAGTTGCACACAACACTCCTTTGTTCATATCAAATCTTACAATACTAGTACATTAATTCCATATTGTACAATCTTATGTCATAAAGAAATATTATAATCAATCAAATTCAAAAACTCAAACTCCTTGTTCTGCATTTCAGTAGAAAAATAGTTTTTAATAGACCTCCATATTTCACAACACAGCAAAATGTACAAACATAAGCCTTCGAGCAGCCAATACAACCAACTTGTAACTGTAATATAATTTACAATTTACATGCATGTGCAGGGCTAGTCTAATAGTATCTAGTACAGATCTAGATTTCAACCAACCATTGGATTTTACCTATTATGTGCAATAACTGCACCATATGTACACTATGTGACATAGCAAACAACCAGCACTAGCTGCAAAAACATAATTTATTGTACACACATCTTGAGAACATATTTGCCACTGTGCAAGTAAGAGTTCTACTACTGTTATTTCAGTAAGAAACAAAAATATTAAACACATCATTGCCTACAGGCAAGTGAAAGTTATTAGGAGGACATACATTACAATTTTTAATGTTTATTTTGTTATCACATTCTTGCAGTTAGCCCTCGGGCATGAATTTGCAATAAACTTTGAAATGTAAACACAATTCCTTTGCAGATTAGACTTGTACTAATTCTATTTCCTTTCTTTTATTATTGCTATTTTTTAAAATCTATCATAGCATGGTGTCTTCTCAGACATGATGTCTGCTGTGATACTCTTTGCAGCTTTACTCTCAAAGCACCAAAGAGACTTAGGTCCTCCCAAAAGTAAAGGTAGATGTGTTGTCGAAGACGGGAGTAGAGTTCTCAGATGTCTTCATGGCTGTCTTGAGGAATCTTGACGTGATTTCAGCACTTTAGGTGTGCAGACACTGGCAGTCATGGACCACAATGGAGTTGTAACTTGTTGAATCAAACTATCTCAGTGGTTTCACCTGTAAAATAACAAAAATTGCATAACAGCATGAACCCACAGGATACATAGGCAAATGGCAGGCTGCCATCAAGCCTCAGCATCAGTGTGCAAGTACATCTAACCCTCAGACGATGGGGAACAAGTGATGTTTAACTGGACAGTGAGTGTATAAGTGTGTGAGTAGAATATCTAACTGTCTTCAGCAAAATGAAAAGACTGAATGACTGAATGACTTGTACATGTACTAGATCCCTTTATCTTCAGTACATACTTGTTTAAGAAAGCTCTTTCTACACATCATCCACTGACACCTATACAAAATGTTCCATGGTCAGCATTGTATTTTAATTATCATTTTTTCTTAAAATACATTAGCTCACTTCCCATGGGGGATATCAAAAAAGAAAGTTTCTTTTGCTTAACTAAACTGCAGACAAGCAGAGATACATGTACAAAATGTACTACCTTGGCAATGAACATCACCACTGCAGTCGAGACAAAGTCTTCTCTAGCCATGGTTTCATCATAAACTACACTGCCAAAAGCCTAAAGAGACAAAATCAAAGGGTTAGCAAATATCATTGAAAGCTTTTGACTCAAAAGTCATGCAATGGACATACACATGTACATCTACTATGAAGCTTGTATGTTTATACATACAACTTGGATATCATCGAATATGATATGCAATGCAGACACATGACTGCTATTGGAAGCTACTTTGGTATTACAAAAGTATAGGTTTACACAGGGTTGGATCAAATTTTTGTTTATGGCAACTGAAACCATTATCTACAAAGTAATCTTAATGCTTGATTTGAGTGGTTTCAAATTGTTTCTAAATGTGAGTGATCCTTTGTATTATATACATATACATTTATTAAAAGAGAGGGAAGGTCAGTACATGTACAATATATCTACTAGTATACTACTCACATTATCCAAGGCAATAGCCAGAGCATCTGGTCTGAGTTTTGAAGCCCCTTCCAGGACACTGGAAAACAATTGGCAAATTCTGAATTATCAACAGTCAGACGTTAAATCAATGATCTATGTCTGAATGAATGGAAATGTCCAGTAGTCATAGTATATCAGACCATCAGTTATGAAAGGCAACAGTGAATACCCTTAGGTCAGTGCATGTCTGTATATCTGAAAGCGGAACTGTTTTTATCCTATTATCTTCTCAAAGACTCAAACATACCTTTTAGGGTCATCCTTAGTGACATTCATGGCAGAATTGAGCTGGTTCAACACCGTGTCACACAGCTCCTTGTCAACTTCCTTTTTGTGTGAAGTGTCCAGAACAGTAAACAGCCCATCTGCCTCTGCATAGAAGTCTAATATGGACAACAAGAAAACATTAAAACAACAAGGTTCAGATTATTTGAATATGACAATTTGCAGAATGAGATTTTAAATTGTAGAAAATTCTCAGATAGAATTTTGGGAGTGATTAGCCCAGGCATACAAAAAATGTATATTAAATATATTTCTACTTGATAAAATCTATATGAATATCCGGAAAATAGATGGAGGCCTGGCAAACCCCGTCTCATTTTCTTTTTTTTTTATTTCATTTTTTTCTAGTCCATTTTACATAAACACACTTTGACACATAACATAAAGAAACAAGAGTTCCACGATCTCATACCTTCGCCAAAAGATGTTAACCCTTGCGTGTGACGAATTCTACAATTTTAATCATTGATTTTGTAAATAAGAGCCTCATTTGCATGGATTATATCAGTTGATCATATTCTCCACCCAATGACAGCCTTATCATAACAAAGAGGCTATTATAGCACTTCCTCATAAATTATGCAAATGGTGTCATGATTTGAATAAATTATGTTTATTAATGTTCACCTTCACTTAACTTCCAAATGTAGCAAGTATGAAATTCGGGGTGCAGCAGTTACAACTATGGAATTATAAGAATTTGCCATTAATTATGCAAATTAGGTCCTCATTTACATAATCTATATCCTCAGATGTTTTTCTCGTTCTCAAGTAGATGTCACAGCTGTTTCATAGTTCTATTATCGAACAAATCAGATTTATAGAATTTCCTCATTAATTATGCAAATTAGCTCCTGATTTGCATAATTGCCATCTGATTATGTCAAACATCACTTCAACTACCTACATACCAAAAATCACGACAATACGTCAACCGGTTCTTGAGTTATCGTCCTTCAATTTTTTTTCAACAAATGCCCCTGCAGTTCCAGAACAAGGCGCTAGGGGACCCAAACTCATGTCACTTCTTCCCTACCCCAAGAGCTATCTACCAACCAAAATTCGTGACCCTAGCATGTCCAGAACATGAGATATCAAAACCGGAAGTTCAGCTGCAGTACCTAGCAAAGCCGCCAGGGGGCCCAAAATCTAATCATTTCTAGGTCTAATGAAGTCCTACCTACCTACCAAGTTTCATTCCAATCCATCCACTGCTTCTCGAGTTATCTTGCTAAACCACACACACACACACAAACACACCCACCCACACACACACACACAGACAAACGCTACTGAAAACATAACCTTCTTGGCGAAGGTAAAAACAGTAAGAAAGAAAAACCTAATCCACACATCCATCCTACAATAATATAAAGGAAATAAATATCTAAAATCATTGTACATGAAAACAAATTACGATAGAGTTACTACAATAGTAAAAGTATGACAAAGTCTCATCTCGTATTAGCCACACAGTGATTTACATAATCACCCTTGCTTACTCCCAAAAGAAAAGTGTGAAATGTGTATAACACTTATGGAGATCCTAACAAAACAAGCAAACAAACAAACGTTGTCACTCTTACAAACCTAAGAAAATGAAGCAGGTCATGACCCCAGAGTGGAAGATGTCATATGGGATGACCTCGTTCTCATAGCAGAGGAGTTTCTTCAGCAGTAGCTCTGACATCTCACTGGGCACCTCCCTGGTAGAAAAAAATCATTCACAAACTTAAAAATAAGGAAAATGATACAGTCATCACACAATTGGCCATAACAATTAAAATAGATATCATAGCTTATCATCAACTAATCTGTTACAATTAGGCATTTATGATTATCTCAATTGCAAAGCTCCCACGTACATATGTACACAGACTTCGTGCATTTAGCAGATTATATTGTTGAAGATTCTGAGAACATAAAATGATTGCTATGTACAGCTGCCCCCTAGTGTTTCAGTATTAAAGTGCAACAAAACAAACTTTGGTGGTACTGTATCATGTAATGGTGGTCTAACAGATAAATGATGAGAAAATTTAAAGCTACCTGAGGATCTTCGTAAGCAGCTCTGTAAATAGATCACCCTTCAGACCAGCTTTGCTTTTTGCATCTGAGAATGAAAAAGAAAACAAAGCTCTGCATATAGGAACAAGAACGTTAACTAATCTATGTGTAATATCATATTGTCCTCATTTGGCTATACAGTACTAGAGTTGACATTTCAAGATGCATTTGATCTAATTCAGTTCAAAATTGGAACAACAAATTAATTCAAGCTTGATCTCAAAACAAAATGTGCAGTTCTTTTTGAATGGTAATGATGACATGTAAGAGACAGGTGGAATTATAACATGTACATGGTGTAGGTTTCGTGAGCTATAAAGTTATCTGCTTTAGGTGTCGGTGAAGGTTAGACATTCAGGTAATAAAATATGCCAAAAGCAGTTACTCAAGCAACTGGATATGATTTTGGAAATGGTCCAACGTTTCAAGGTTGTATCCACTACCTTTCGTCAGTGACGCTAAGAGACTGTAGGAGAATTGCAGGTTTATAAGCACAAACTATTGATTGATATGCAAATAAGTGAAGACAAATTTGCTTTAGTCTAGACTGACTTTTTGGTGCACTGAGGATCTGATAGGCCAGCATCATGTTGGACTCGAAGGCAGGCCGACTGTGGTGGGTCAGCAGTAGCTCCTGGTGTGCCTTGGCTACTTTGTTGCTGCCTGGCTTGTTGTCTGCTGAGTCAAAACTGGAGGAACAGAACACAGGAGATAAAATATAACGATATTCCAACCTTATTTCACAATAAAACATTCTGGTTCATTTTGAGATTTTTTTATCCCTTAAAAGCTTGGGTACGTACAGTTGAATGCCCAGTTGAATCACAAGCCTCAGAGACGTACAGAGACGTACAGTTGAATCACATGTTTATCGAGCTAAGCTGGGTCACGGGAATAGGAGAGTTTCCCGTGCGGGAACTGTGCCACGGAGGGGGAGAGATTCCCGCTTACGGGAATCTCTCCACCTAGCAGTGCCGAGTCCCGCACGGGAACTTCACCACTCAGGGCTGCCACGGAGGTTGAGAATTTCCCACAATACGGGAATCTCTCCACCTAGAAAGACTAAGTCCCGTACGGGAACTTCACCACTCAGGGCTGACCGTGCGCGCACGTGTTTTGGGGCCGATATACGGACGGGAATGTCACCATATTATACGAACGGGAATTGGACCATTTTAGTGGACATTTCGCGTACGGGAAATTCACCAGCAGTGACAAATAATGTCCGTCCGCGGACGCCGTACGGGAACATCACGGCCGATATACAGACGGGAACTTCTCCACACAAACGGGAATTGGACCATTTTGGTCGACATTTGTCGCACGGGAAATTCACCAGTTGTACTACAGGTGCAACCAATTTTTTATTGAACCGGCTGGAATCAAAACAACGCCCCTAGCTTGGTTTGAAGCAAAATTCTAAAAACGTCGAGTGATCGACGTAATCACGAGTGCGTCTTCTATGGACATTTCTGTGCTGTAATAATAGTCTTGAAACTCGGTAGAACACACACACATATGAAAAAGCCTGTTATACTACGGTACAAAAAAATGTCCGAAGAAGACACAATCGCAATTACGAGTAAGTCTTATACGAACAGTGCTGTTGATAGCGTAGTTGATAACGCTAACGACAACCGGCTCCTCGACAACGAACACAAAATGTTCGTCCTCAAATTAAAACATAATGATGTGTGTCAAACTCACGCTATACAAATGACTTAGCGAGCGGCTTAGACTTTACGGCTATTCCCCTATTCTCATACATGTACATGCTAATAGTCAGGACGCTAGAACTAGTACCGGGGTAGAAAAATATGGCGGACATAAACAAAACGACGCTATCCCGTCATACATTATAATGACGCTAGAGTGTTACGGTTGTAGCAAAAATAAAAACCTTGTTCGGTATTTCAGATTCAATCCCTGCGTATGTGTTGTGGGTTGCCATTTACTCATATTTTCCTTGAAATATATACATTTCCAGCAAGCTGAGGCTGGGGGTTTCTTAATCATACCGTTTGCGTTTCGAGTTTTGTTAGTCCTCGTACGCGTACTTTGTTGCGTACTTTGTTCTGTAGCGCTGATTTCCTTTTGCAAGGACGTTATAGCCTCGTTGGAATAACGATTCTTTTTTGTACCGATAAAAGACCGTAAGTTTAGTCTTGCTGATATCCGGCTCCTGAACAGTAAACACAAATCATGCGTCCTCACAACGTGCCCAGGCCCAACCTGGTTACAATGCAACGATGTACTAGTGCATCAACAGTTATTTTCATACTTGTCCGGCCGGGACGCTGAAAAGATGGCGACCATAAACAAAATGACGCTATCCCGTCATGCATTATAGTATATCAGCTTGGCGCGAGACCCGAGTGTTACAGTAGTAGTCTACACGACTTTGGTGATTCATATAACGAAATCAGACAGCTTTAATTTCTCTTTCAGATTTAGGTAGTGTAAGGCAAAAGCTTGTCATTCTTGTTTTCATTTTCAGATTCAAGTCGTCAGGATCAAGGTTAAGACCGTGTTGGGTAACACCGTTCGCCCAAGGACATTATACACATCTGTGTATAATGTCCTTGGTTCGCCGAATAATTTTTTAAAATCCGTTTTTCATTTTTACGTTGGTTTCTCAGTTATAACGTTTGCTTTTTTCAGTTTTGTTCCACTTTTGACTTATCTGTGTCGTTGATTTCCTTTTTGCTACAACGTTCATGTTCCTCATCAGTTTACTAACATCCGATTTTAAAAGTAACAGTTACCAACTAACAGTCCATCACAACTTTCAGACAAGTTACGTTCAATCTAAGATAAAATTGCTGAGTATGTTACTCTAAGTGATTACACATGATACTATATATCCGTGTTCGGTAGTTATTTTTTTTTCAATTTTGATGAATTTTACAGATTTACGAGCCGAAAGATTTGCGGCGGTGGGGACGCCAGGTTTCCCCGCCAATAACACAACACCGGATGCAGTGTCAAGTTGGAGATTACAGTGATTTCTTCGTGGCACATGCTTAAATAGAACCTGTATAATTACATATTTGTATTTATGTTTTAAAATGGTTGCAGTCGTAGATAGTGATGTTATATGTTGTTGTTATACGGGAACAAACATGGCCGCCGTTGAACTTCTATTGTTCTGCCGAAACAACTGATGCTATACCGCCATGCATTGCGAACCATACTCAAGGCTGTTGGACCGGATTTACAGTTTCTAGACGATTTCTTGAGCCGTCGGACACCCTAAGGTAAGGCCGGAGTGCTACAATTCCGCTAAGAGAAGTACTGTATGTCGAAAATCTCACATCGATGAACAAAGATTTCCAGCCGTCTTCCCATAGAATTTTGGGCATATTGTTAGTTGCCTCTTCAAAAATTTATGGGGTAGACACTGTAGTATTCAAAATGTAAATTTTGACCCTGAAAATATAGTTTTACACTTTTGCAACGGAGTTGCTTTTTTAAACCCTTATTTAACCCTGAAAAGTACAGTATGTAACAGTACACCTCTTCGGCGTGAGCCGCTTTTCAAGAGTTCAAGGGGAGGTGGGTCAGGGGTATAATGCTTCGGTTTCAGTTACAACTAGAGTTCCACGATCTCATACCTTCGCCAAATGATGTTAGCCTTTATAAATAAGAAATATACTAATCACCCTGATTATGCAAATAGGATCCTCGATTGCATGAATTATATCAGTCTGTTGATCATTAAGTCTTCATTTGCATAATCGATATTTGCCTGTGTTTTCTCGTTCTTAATAACATGTTACAAGCTTGAACTTCCTATCATGGAATGCAGCTGATTTATAGAATTTCCTCATTAATTATGCAAATTACATCAATATTTGCATAATTGTAATATCATTATGTCAAGCATCACTTCAGCTACCTACATACCAAAAATCACGATGATCCATCAATCGGTTCTTGAGTTATCCTCTTTTAAACATTTGTCCTTTAAACCCCCTGCAGTTCTAGAGCAAGCAACTAGGGGGCTCAAACTCATGTCACTTCATCCCCAGCACAAGAGCTACCTGCCATTCAAATTTCGTCACCCTAGCATGTCTGGATCATGAGATATCAAAACCGGAAGTTCAGCTGCAGTACCATGACAAGCCGCCAGGGGGCCCAAAATCTAATCATTTTGAGGTCTCATCAAGACCTACCCACCTACCAAATATCAAGATAATCCATCTAAGCTTTCTCGAGTTATGCTGTTGACAGACAGACAGACAGACAGACACACACACACACACATACACGAACGCCTCTGAAAACATAACCTTCTTGGCGAAGGTAATAATCAGTCATAGAAATACAATATAAATGCATACAATACAAGTTCATACAAAATTCAAACATTATTTCGATTCATATCTTATTGCTATCAGTATCGATATCCAAGTTTCATTTCACAAATTAAAGTCATTCTAAGTGACTCGACGCAGTCGGTTTTTAAAAGCTGCAACTGATGTGGGGTCCTTCCAGCCCAGTCGATTCCGTACTTCAGCCGACGGCGTTCTGTGCGGGGCTCCCAGCAGCAGTCTCCCGGCCCTGTTCTGCATCCGTTGCAGTTTTTGTAGATCCTGCTCTGGTGCAGTGTCCCAAACAGTGCTTGCGTAGTTTACGTTATATATGGTCAAAAATACTGCTGTACAAGGTAATGTCATTTCAAGTTAGTTTGGAAACAGATACATCGCTAAAATGATGAGAAAGAAACAAAGTCGGATATGATCACTTATGAGTTCTACGAATGAATAAAAGTCTTGCAGTAGAAATTGCAAAATTGCACGTCCTTTGCACTTCTAGGCTTTGTTTATAATCTGGCACCCAAAACAGAACGCGTGTGGACAAATCTTAAGCTTATCATCTTTATCTAGTCTTTTCACAATGTAAATTTTGGACCCGAACAATATTTTTTTTACACTTTTTCAACGAACAGAGTCAAATGCCTTTTTGAAATCGACAAAACATAAGTAATGGCGTTTGTTTTCGGTGAGGTATTTGCTTAGCAGGGAATCCATAATAAATACTTGTAAAGTCGTCGTTTGTGCCAAATCGATTTGTAAATCCGGCATGATTAGGGGAGGCAAGTTTGTGCTCGTCCAGAAAAGTTGTTAGACGTGTGTTTAGTATTGACATAGATAATTTGCCACAACTTGTAACTGATATCCCCCTACAATTACCGGGGTCATCTTTTATCCCGCCTTATGATAGCCTGGGACCCTGGGTACCATCCGGATTGAGATCCGCTACGCTAGAAAAAGCGGAGCAAAATCCGGATTGAACCAAGGCTAGCTGTATAATAGGAAATGTAGATGTTTCCATCATACATGTGAGTCATTATGTCACCAAAAATAACGTTAGTTGTTACATCGTGTATATGAAGGAACAAGTCAGTTAGTAAACCAATATTATTGTTCCGAACTACTAGAGTGTTCCAACACGAAAGGAAGCCGTCAACAACATCCAACAGCAAAAGCATGATACAACACAAACGAATGACATCTCACTGGTTTTATGTTAGTAGTAACCTTAGATGTAAGATCGTGCCAGACTTGGTTGTGTTAGTAACGGCAACAATAACGCGAAGGCAACAGGTTGGAATAAAAATAAATGAAGTAGGTCTGATTCCTTTTTCCCTCCAAGATCCAACCGATAGTCTCTTGTGACAGGCCTGGTCTCGTAGCGATACCTGAAAAAACGTACGACTGACATGAATTCTACGGCGC
>NW_017802379.1:6587997-6589489 GCF_001625305.1 Branchiostoma belcheri | reverse complement strand
CGACCTTTGAAGTGACAGAACACAGTTTTCGCCCTATGGGGATTTCTATAGTTAAGCACCCCAAGGTGGCTCACTTCGACGCGGTAAAATTATAGTAGGGTGCACTAGAGTAACACGGCCAACTAGTACATCTACAAAATAATAGAAAACAAAAAAGTTATGTTTTTAACGTGACGACCTCTTTTATTTGGCCACCTGTGGAGGTCAAAGGAACTGCAGGCGGCTCACCATGGAACGCAGTTGCGTAATGCGGCGCATTTATACACGAACAGGGAAATCTTCACAGTATGTATCTTGTACACTGTAACAGATTATACAGTGTACAAGCCGATGCATTACTATACAACACAGCTCAGTTTACTCCTGGTTACATCTCACATAAGTCGCTTGGTTCAAGGAGCTTTTATCACAGAATAATGCCCTTGCTTGATTCAATAGTTCTGCCCGCACTACTTTCTATACCCACGCCCATTAATACTGTGTTCTCCGACCTTGACATTAAACAATACCATGACCTTTGACCTAATGAATATTAATTAGTAGTAGCGTGGGTTATGGCCGGCCGGTGTGTCACGACTTCGGGAGTGAGGAGCGAGTGTTGTTTATAGAGTCAGTGTTGACCGATAGAGGACACAGATGAAGTAGCCAACGCCACAAGATTTGAAGATCCATATTTCGTCTTCCATGCCCACAGGTATCTTGTTATTTTTTTTCATTCTCGGTATTTAAAAAAATGCTGCGTTGTTTACAGCATTTAGTATCCAGGCCCTGGCGGTCACGGAGCCTTATTCACGTAGATATGCTTCCCGATTCTCCCTATCATAGTCCCTCTTCCTGAAAGCAAAATCAGTGACTTGTTGGAATGTACAAATTATTATCGTGATTGCTTTGACAGTACTATGTTGTTTATTTCGACGTTCTTAGATTTGGAACGTTTAATACCTCCATAATACGATATCTTCGAAAGTTCGTTTTCTACCGTAAATACTCATGAATGCATGATATTTACTCAAAAGGGAAAAGGTACCCATACACAAATCTCACAGAAAATGTGCGTTTGTGGCTTCGCAAATTCGTCTTTTTTGCTTGATATATGATAGTTTGGTGTGAAGTTTGCGATTTGACCCAAAATGGTGACGTTCCCGATCGCGCGTTGTTGGCCCAAAATGGTGACGTTCCCGATCGCGCGTTGTTGGCCCAAAATGGTGACGTTCCCGTTGCGCGATGTTGGCGCGAAATGGTGACGTTCCCGTGCTTGCCATTTGGGAGCTGAGTAATGAAAACACATGCGCGCACTGTCGCTCTAGAGTGGTGAATCTCCCGTACGGGAGTCCGTGGCTCCACGTGGAGAGTTTCCCGCGCGGGAACTGTGCCTCATACATGGCACAGTTCCCGCACGGGAAACTCTCCACCTCCCGTACCTCGGCTTACCTGCTAACATATAATGATCAAAGAGCTGTTTGATGTAGAAAAGTAGAAAAAAAAAGAGATT
>NW_017802379.1:6567781-6587977 GCF_001625305.1 Branchiostoma belcheri | reverse complement strand
TGTTGGCGCGAAATGGTGACGTTCCCGTGCTTGCCATTTGGGAGCTGAGTGGTGAATCTCCCGTACGGGAGTCCGTGGCTCCACGTGGAGAGTTTCCCGCGCGGGAACTGTGCCTCCACGTGGCAGAGTTCCCGCACGGGAAACTCTCCACCTCCCGTACCTCGGCTTACCTGGTTTATCACAAGCTCTTTGCTGACACACAGCGACAGTGAAGGTACTTACTACTCTGCCAGGAATGCTATTGGGTCCTCTGGTCGATTTTCTATCAGCTTGGATATTGCACCTCTCAGTAGGCCGCGAACTGCTGTCTTTTCTGCAAAAAAAGGAAAAATCTGATTCTTGTTCAAACTATAATATAATAATAAATTTTATGGACCGCCCGGCCCCCTCTCTCCATCCCATGACACTACACCAATTTCTTTTCGGAACGACGCATTGTTACAACAACATACCGTTGGTTTTGACACGGTAACATAAACTACGGGATATCAGGACTCATGTCAAACTTGTCAGCGCTACCAAACTTTCTGACATACCGAGAAAGTCGCGGTTTGACTCCGGCATCTTCTCCTCAGCGGAGGCTGGCTTCCTTTTTTCCGCCATCTTGGGCTAGTACCATTTGGTTAAGGGGTGCGTCCTACAAATACATTGTTTGGTCAACATTCGAATGTTTAAAACACAAGACAAAACAGGTATTAAATGCAATACATAATATTAATTATAATAATTATAAACAAATTTTTTACCTAAAAGAAAATTTATGTTTTAAATTATCTGTTTCAAAAGATTTTCAAAAAGTATCATCCCTATATTTATTGGAACAACCGTTGACCGTGATGCATCATGGGTACATTTTTTCACCAAACTTGAAAAATGGACAACTGGTCTACCGACAAGAGCACGGCGTATTACCGCTCCAGAGATCCCATTAACAACTTCAGGATCAAGTGAGTCAGTCAGACAGACACACGGGGACACAGGGAGGCTTGTGATGTAGATTTGATAGGTTCAAAAGCTCAGAAATTTAATATATGATGACCGTGTTTCAGAAGAGTGGATGGCGTCCATAGTTACGGCTACTCTACTAGAAGACTAGCTAGCCCCTCCCCATTCAAAAAGTTTGTTTTTTATCCTCCATGCTATGCACTGTAATACTGATACTGGTAAATTGAAAATGCATATGATGTAAGGGAAATGGCAGTTAATACACAAATTACAAACATCATTCCCAATATCATATGGTAAGATGGTGAGGTCTGCTATCTCTGATTGTCTTTGAAACACCAGACACTAAAAGGCACTAAAAGGCTGACTCAGGGATCGAACCCATGTCAGCTCACATCCCAATGTCCTAACCACTAGGCCAGAGGGTCCAGACCCATTGGACTGGGCAGTTAGTGACGGTTCGTTGATGACAGTTTAACTCACTTGTTACATCTTGTTTCTCCCAGAGTGACCCTCCATCGCATCACCTCAGCCACCATCATCCCCCAGCACAATGTGGTCCAGCAGGAGGGACAGACTAATGTGGAGATGGGAGACATGGGCAGCAGGGCTTCTATGGGTCTGTATCATAGGCTGATAGGCACACATAAAATCAAACTCACAACTCAAGAAGAAAATGGAAAAAACTAGAGTTCTGTGATCTCATGCTGAAACATGTGTGCGAACTAGTGAAACACATAAGAGCGAGTAGAAACAAGAAAAACCCAGGATACCGGGAATCGAACCTGTGCCAAACCCGGGCAGCACGCTACAGCTACACTAAAAGGTTCGGACCCATTGGAATGGATCATAGCGATCCCCAGTACTGTCACACTACATTTGCCAAATAATGTTAACCTTTGCTTTAGTATTTTACAACTGATAAGTATTCTAGCCAAACTAGATTTTTTTCTGTCATTTCAAGTTTGCTTGACATAAACATTGTGTCCAGTGTCGATACAGTGTCTAATGATTTCCTTTGTGGGGCCCACAGGACCACGCCCAGATGACAGGGAGGAGTTTACCTTACAGTGGCAGCAGAAGCTATTCAGTCAGGTATTGTCATTAATCATATACATGTATACAGATACTAGCACTAGGTGTAATTCACAACATCTCAGGCAGATGGCATCCTTGTGTTACTTTGTAATTGTAAAGCCATTCTTCTACATGTACATGTATATGCACACTTTCATTTTCAGGAAGTTCTGCATTGCCATTGCTTGAACAACCCAGCTAGCTGTCTTATTAATTTCATGAAAAAGAAGCCATTTGTGTAGTTAATTTCTATAAGTTATAACCATAGAAAGAAAAGAAAGGTCTCCCATGCCCTTGTGCAGAGCGTAGGGTGGTGCCCATCTCCATTTCTGTAGCCCTTAGGCGACACAGTTGTGCAATGCACTACAGCAGGGGGCTGGTCCGCTGGTAGTGCTGTGTGTTTGACCTTCCCACACTCTTTCTCATATGTGCTGTGTACCATTTTTAAAGTCTTTGGTATGACCCGGCCGGGGTTTGAACTCACGACCTCCCGGTTACAAAGCGATGCCATAGCCAAAGTCTAATTCCTCCTTTACTGAGTACATTCATGCTACTGATAAATCCTGTGTTGTTGTCTTCAGAGGGAAATGGATGTGTACAGCAACAAGGACAATGTGTTCACGTACCTAGACGAGAAGTACAACCATGAGGTGACGTCGTTAGAACAGAAAGGAGGCCGGCCCAACAAACGCATTTTCTCCTACGTGGACCATGACAGGTTCACTAACATGGAAGAGGTATAATCTGAGTCACATAGAAGAAGAATATCTTTTGTTGTTGCTGTTATTGTGTGTGTAAATATCAGACCCAGGGATACATGTACCTAGAGTGTACTTACAAAAATGTACCCTGATTAGATATAATAGATGAAATGAAATAACTAACGGATTTAAAATGAATGGAGTGGAAGTGGAAATGGAGGGAGTGACATGATTGCTGTATAGCTATATAGCTATGATTACCACGGTTGTGTTCTTTCTTCATTTAAATGCATTAAGTTTTTCTTGTTCACAGATAAAGCCCTTTTACTATTTTGCCATTTTCTGGCTGTAATTGAGTCTTGTCATAAAAAGTGAAAAAGTTATTCAATTACCGCACAAACTGTAGTCAGGTTTTTTATATTCATAATTTTAGGAAATACATTGCACCAGAATCTGACAGTGAGGCTAGGGTATAGTGATTGTTCTTCTGTCCTCAGTATGAGACAATGACGACATCGCCCAATGAGGAGCAGTCGTTCCTGGTGGACCGGATGAGCCAGGTGCGCAGGCGCAGGCAGGCAGCTGCAGACAGGTGACACAGCTGCCTCATATCTTACCACGTTACAAATGCTGTTTTTGTTTCAGCCTGAGTGCCATTGCTGTTTTCTTTCTGTGAACAAAAAGTTGTTATGTTTACCTTTACAGGAGGAACCACATTGTTTTTACTCTGTTTCTCCTTTTTCTGTTCCAAACATATAAGGTCAATGACCTGGACCAGACAGCTTTCCATGTTATCTGGTGCTGTAGCAGATACCCTCTGGTGTTGGATTACATTATGTAGCAAGTGGTAGGAGAGAGTTGGAGGGGCTGGTTACCATATATGAATGTGTTTATGTAAGAATAAGCAGCAGTAGATTGTTGGGCTAGACCATGTGAAGGTAAACATTATGTAAACATTATAAACATCTAGCTGAATCATTTCTACTGTCCATGTTGTAGAGGAGGAAACATTCCGAGGAACAAGAACTTGGTGAACATGAAGCCGACAGAAGACTTCCTCCGTAACAACCACGTCATCAACACCCCGCAGCAGACCATGTACATCATGGCTGATCTCAGTGCCAGGAACAGGTCAGTTCTCTGTCCCAGGGTAGCAAGGAACAGGCAAATGACTATACCTAGAAAGAAGATGAATTATATTTGACAATGTCAATCAATGCGTCGATGAAGGTTAGACACCCAGGTACATGTAATACGATACGCCAAAAAGCAGTTACTCAAGCAACTGGATCCATTTGCTTGAGTAACTGCTTTTTGGTGAATGTCAATCTATGTCTTGAAAATTTCTCAGGAAATTCAAACTCTGCTACTGGATAATTACGGAGATAATTTCCGGATTAACGAGCTCTGTTAGTTAATTGGTGACGCTGAAGAAGAGTGGTGGATGTCACACCTATGAGTATTGTTTACCTGGATGTCTAACCTTCATCAACAGAAATAATTATAGTTAGTAAGACCCTGTTATCATCATCATCATACCCCTAAACCTGTTATATACATGTATAAGACACATTTTAAAGAAATATTTAACAGATATCGATATCATATCTTCTCTAACAGGACTCCTGAACTGTCAGATGAATATGTCCTCTGCTCAATACAGGTATGTTCCTCTTTCACTTGTAAGTATGTTTTAAATCTGTCCCTAAGTGTTTTGGTAAATACATGTAGTGTTTTTACTAACTTTTCAGTTGCCGAATTTCCAACTTTATTTCCCATTCCACAGGTAGACAACAATGGTGTCATCAGCATTAAGCCTGACTTTAACCGCAGTCGAGGGCCTTATAGGCTGGAGACAGAGGGAGAGAGAAAAGGTTTGTTTGTTTATTTGTTCATTTGATCTAATCTAAAACTGATACATCATCAATATCATGTGTATTATCCCATTTCAGTGGATCCTTTCATATTTGTAATATCAACATGACCAGTTTTGACTTTCTTTTTTCAGAAATTTATGAATACACACTGCAGCATGTGTCAAAGCCTATGAGCAGGTGAATATATTACGTCTTTTTTAAGAATCTTATTGTACATGAATGTTAATTAGAATACATTGCAACTTTACATATTTTGTAGAGCATTCAGTAGGTTGAATGATATTTGTATGCATTGTATCTGTAGAAACATTGTTTACAAACAAGCCTGCTTTTCTTTTTTTGTTGACAGCCAAGAACAGGATAGAGAACATAAGATGTATAAAGAGGTAAGACTTGAATTGTATCATACTAGATATTCCAGGCAGATGCTATTGTTACCTTACTGATTACTTGTCTACTTGTTAAGTAATGTATAGTTTTGGTTCAAATATAAAACATTAGGATTAGTAGTGTCCCTTGTAATATATTTGATGTTAGTATGAAAAACAATCAACAGAAGCACAAGTATTTTTAAAGGGGAAGACTGATATCTTTCCAATTTTGCCAGTGCAAAACCAATGTCTTTCACTTCCCCTTTACAGCTGTATGCCAAACACATTGAGACACTAGCAGCCAGTGTGGGGGAACAGTTTGAAATGGTTTGTATATCATCATTGCACATGTTGTGTAAACCAGATTTATTTTCTCTATACTTTAAAAGTAAATAAAAGCTTTTCACATATTTTCACAATTAAGGTTTCAATGTCATAGCACTCATACATTCCACTGGAGACTGATATATTTTTCCTTATTTCAGCCACCTCCAGGAATCCTGAGATTGAACCTGTATGGAGAAATAGGTGACTAAAACACTCCATTCCTGTACCTTTAACCTTCTGTCAGCTACCTAACATTGTAACCTACAGAGTTCTCAGCCAAATGACCACTTTAGTTTGCTACAGGTTAATCAAATGACTACTGAAGTTAATTACAGGTTAATCAAAATGGCAAAACCAAGAAAAATCATTGTACAATGTATGTAAAATTGTTAATTAGAAACTGTGGGCTGTCTTTGGGGAAAATTGACATGAAATCTAGCAAAGACATGATGTAAGGCCAAAAAAACAAACCGGCACAAAATGCTGATCTGAAGAAAGTTGCTCATTTTACAATACACTCATCTGCTATCTACACTGGCCCACCTCTCGACATTCATATCCTGCAGCAGTCTGCTCCGAACATTGTAGCGGGAGCAAACCTTCAATTACCCAGTTGGCTTTGTTTTATGTGTTACAGTTTCAGCAAGAAACTTTGAGTATGACAACCTACACATCAATTTCTTCCTGGAACTACCAAAAAGTAAGACCTTTACTTTTTTTCTCATTACAAATTAAGTACAGCCGCCAAACAGATAGATTTTTTGTTTAAACTTAACCCACACATAAGAAAACACACCTGTCCTTGGTGCTGAACGCCATCCACACACAGGCAAACATACCTGTCCTTGGTGCTGAACACCATCCACACACAGGCAAACACACCTGTCCTTGGTGCTGAACACCATCCACACACAGGCAAACATACCTGTCCTTGGTGCTGAACACCATTCACACACAGGCAAACACACCTGTCCTTGGTGCTGAACGCCATCCACACACAGGCAAACACACCTGTTCTTGGTGCTGAACGCCATATACATACAGGCAAACACACCTGTCCTTGGTGCTGAACGCCATATACACACAGGCAAACACACCTGTCCTTGGTGCTGAACATAATTGTCTATTGCAATATTGAAATGGTTTTCTGCTAACCTTTACAGAAATGTCAGAACCTGATTTTACCATAATTTATGACTCAACTGTTTTATTTATTTCCTCACTCCAGATTGGACATCAGACCATGGGCAGCAGTTATCAGGAGTCACCCACACTGTTACCACTAAAGTGGAGGGCAAGGTAAGAACAATCTGCCTGTTATGACGACTTTTAGGATTTTTCAATGGTGCACTGTGCTTTGGACAAACCCTTATTCAGTTTGAGATAAAGCATTCATGGGTTAGCTAACTTAAATCTACTTTTTTCACAGGATAATGTGGCCTACTTCTCCTATCCTTTTGAGTATGAGGTTTTCTTCAGAAATGAAACAGAAGGTAGGAATTTGTATGTTGTGATTTAGTGTATACAGTCAAACCTGCATTTTAATGCTTTAAAAACATTTTAATGTTTTAAAAAACAAAAAAGGGCCCTTGACATTAAGAATATGGTTAAAGCATATATAGCATATACCTAGTTGACAAAATACGAAACAATCATGATCAACAGAGTTCAGTTCTTAAAATTATACAGCTTAATCGCTTTCGGAAAGAATGACAGTTCGTGTCTTTTGGTACGGCTTTGTGAAGTAATAGCATGTTATGATCGGTGCTCCCTTCCAGATGACATGCCCCAGTGGCCGCTCCTGTTTCTCCAAGTCCTGTCTGTAGACTCCTGGCAGAGGTACCGTACAGAGGGGTACGGGTACTGTGGGGTGCCCTCAGCTCCAGGTATGCACATCTACATGTATAGTGGGAAAAAATTAAGGAGGAAGAAAGTTTATACCACTCTTAAGAAATGTATACCTCCACCAAGGTGGCATGGTGGTGAAATTGGCCATCATGCAATTGTTAAAGATCAAGAAAGTTTCTAAATTTGGGCCCATGCCATTTCTTCATCATATCCATCATATCTGCTTACCTTCACCAACCAACCTCTTCTTTTGAAAACATAACCTTTTTTTCTGCAATGTCCTCTTGTGGAGACAATAGTGTGCTCTATTTTGACATACAGAAAGGCTTACCAACATCATTGTCTACTTACCTTCTTCATCAATCAATCAATCAATCAATCAACCAACCAACCAACCAACCAACCAACTCTTCTGAAAGCATAACCTCCTTATTAGACAAACTAGAACACAGCAGTATCCATAAAAGAACATGTATGTATTGGTGCTTGTCATTGTTGCTAGGTGTTCACCACAAGACTGTCCACACTTGGAGACCGGTGGGTAACAGTCTGGTGGACCCCATGAGGAGATTCTTCATCGGAGGATCACCAGAGCTGGAGGACCCGACGTACACCGCCGTACCGACCACGTTTGATGGACAGAGACTCAGCAAGTTCGGCTTTCGTACAGAATCGTCAGGCAGTATTCAGATCAAACTGTACTGTGTACAGCAGAGTCAGTAAGTACATGTAGTGACTGGGGTATCTGTATCTGTATAGCCGGTATAACACACCAGCTTCGCAGGCATGCGGCGTGGCGGAAGCTGGCTACATTACACCGATCAACTTGTTACACCTAACCCTTGAACATCTAACTCTAGACTTTGTTTAAAGCTATCTAGTGACAATGCCCCTACTGTACTTGGTGACAGCGAGTTCTACTCTGCGATAGTTCTGGGAAAGAATGAATTCTTGAATGCCTCAATCCTTGGTTGGTAACTTTGGTCCTTGAAGGCATGGCTATTTCTTGTTCTCTTCTGGGCTGGTATTAGGTACTTAGGGTGGGGTGTTGTGCTATGGAGATTTTGATTTTGTCAAACATTTCATAAATTCTGTAGTTTGTTAGACTACAAGATAACATGTAGTCTAGTGGATAGTAGTCCAGCTTCTGGACCACAGTCTAGCTGTGAATTCTATTCTCAATGATGATTAGTAGGGATTACAGTTCTTTTGGAGAAGGAGCCCTTGCAATTGTCTGAGAAGCTAGAGTCACCCCCGGTGTAACAGTCACTGTCTCTTTTCTCATCTCAGGGCATTCTTGGAGACGACAACAAAGAAGAGAAAGACAGCCACTCTACTAGACAGACTGGGGTGGGTATTTTTCACATAAAATTATCCATGCAGACACAAAAAGCAGTGTAAGAAATATTGCTTTATGTCTGCTTCATGTTATACTTATTTTGGACACTTGTTTGATCTATGGTATATGTTAAATGTCTGTATGTTAACCTGTGCTACCAATCTAACAGGCCAGACTATACCCCTGGCTACAACTTACCCTCAGTATACTTTGCCAGTGGTATGTGTATATATTATGGCCTATAATGTATTACACTGGCAGTGTAAGTTGAGACAATCATGCTGTATTGAATTTATTCATGTTCTATCTTCCCAGTGGCATGAGTGCACAGAGTAACATCATGAATGTGTTAGGTAAGTGACTATCTTGTATATCTGAATTACATGTATTTTACCATCACTGTTGCCCATATGTTGTTACAGTAGCCTATTCAAAAGATACCTTTAGAACATACCAGAATCTAATGCTAAATAAACTTGGACTCATTATTTCTTTCTTTTTGCAGATGCCTTCCAGAAGGCCAGGAAGAGAATGCAGAGTGCCAGGGAAAATTTGGCCAGCACCATGGGTGCAACATAGTTGTTAGGCTGTCAACTTCATTCAAGTGTTAATTATACAGCCTTGTTCGATGCCATTTTGTAACAGTACATGAAGAACATATGACTGAAAAGTCTTTGTAGTTTGGAACACAAGGAAATAGAAATCCACAGCTGTGTACTGATATTGTTCTAGATGTAAATATTCAAGTTTATTTTTCTGTACAGATTTTTATATTCAAGTTTTATTCAAGTGAAGCATTAAAACACTTGGCTCAACTACTTATATCTGCCTGAAGAATGGCTTATAGAAAAAGAACTGGTTATTAAAGTGTTGAGAAGGAATTGAAATTTTGGTACTCCTGCTATATGTATATATGTCAATGGTCTGTTTTTGATCCTCTGTATATTCTGTAAGTATATTCTGTCTTAAGAATAAAATATTTTCCACTTCAACTTTCTCGAAATCTTAAACTGTGTCCTAAATGTTTAAAGGAAATGATGTATCTCAATTTTTGTGGATACATGTATTGGACATTTTTTCTGAGACAAGCATTTTCAACTTTGCTCTTAACTCATATAAAAGGATATAAAAGGAAAAGATGTCAAAGGTTATGATATGAAACACGTAATCATAAAAGAAGGAAGGGAAAAACAAACTGCTGATTTTGGCAGCTGTTACAAGCATTCAGCACGCGTAACGTGCTTAAGGTTGGTGTCCCTATGAACTGGATTATGGGTGTGAATGTGGTTTTAAGCCCTCACGCATTTCACACTTTCAATACCTCAGAACTTATGCCTCGTATCAACAGATCCACGAAACAGAATTGTAGTTAACAAAGCAATGATGAGTCTTTCGCGTCAACGTTAGAAACAAACAAATTTGTGACCTTTTATCCACGAGGCACTCTTCACAAACCCCCATAGACGCCCTCCACTTCACCTGTCAGCGCTATGGTAACGCATTGATGGATTGCTGTCGGACTCTGACCTCAGTTGTGGAGGGTTCATCGGCCGCGGGCTCCTGGCTTTTATGCAACTTTCGCCGTAATTTTACTTGGCCAGACGTCGGCGCAAGAAGGTGGGGTCCCTCGGGTAAGTATGGTGCACGTAAGGACTGAACTGTAGGACACCCTAAGACAACTTAGCTTGGAGGGTCTTGGACTTGTAAGCTTAATATAGCTCCTGGAGCTGTTCGTCAGCTTGCTCCAACCACTTGAGGACTTAAAAATCTATGCTTACTCGCACGTAGCCGTGACCGATCCATGGTACTCTCGATCTAATTCTGCCGTACATTGTGAATGAAGCCAGGTAATACCTGAATTCAAGTTTCGTTACGTTTAATTCCTTAAAAACTTACAAGAGTCGCTTACGTACATGTAACTTCTAAGTCAGCACTGTTGCGTCGTGCCAGTACTGAAGCCCTATTGTATAACCTTGATCATTATCTAGACCACTATCGGGCAGTGACATTCAACGTTTAAGGCTTTAATTTGATACAGGCACCTTGTAATTTTATTTCAGACGGATCAGGCTAGGCTGTCCAAAGTGCGTTATCTATCATTTGTGCACTGTTTTTCTATGTTGTGTGCTGTGTTACCTTTTCCTTGCCTGAATTTTATTTTCAATAAAAAATGTATGTACTTCTTTTCTTGACGAACCCCTTTTCAGATATATTCTAGCAGCGGTATTTGAGTCCATACTCCGTAGTCATGGCTATGAAAGAGGTCTTTAAAACATGTGAGGAGACTCCGCAGCCGATACCTACAAAGGTAACAGGTGAGTTGTACATTTAGTACACGCGATTAGATTATCAACTACTGTAGGTCACTCAGATCAAAGTACATTGTATTTTGTACTCTAGACTAGTGTAATAGCCAAGCAAAAATAGCAAAATCTATTTGCACAAGATAAGGAATGGGATAAAAGTATCAAAGGGGGAGTGAATATGAGAAGATACAGAAATGTTAATTATATGTGAAGAACAGTACAAAAAACTTACCAGTTATCAAATTGTTGGCATGAAAAATTATGATATTCTACTTTATGTGATCATTATTTGTACTCTTATACATATAAAGACTCAATATCAATACATTTTTTCTACATTACTACTATATATATATATATATATGTATATGTATTTATCCTTACTTGCCAATTAAATTTTACATAAAATAGTCTCCATGCTTGGTTTCCATTTCTTTCCATCTATCCTAACATAGAATCATTATTCAATCCATTGTTCTGTTGCTCCCAGGAAAGATCCCCAAATGGCTGAGTGGGTCCCTCCTGAGGAACAGTCCTGGCAAGTTTGAACAGGGAGAACAGAAGTACAGACACTGGTTTGATGGCATGGCTCTCATCCACAAGTTTCACATTCAGGTAAGGCCAGTGTCACCTAGTAGGCATTGACAAAAAAGTTTGTTTGTTTTTAAGTTCAGAAAGTGTTACAATAGAAAACAACTCCAAAAGTAGCGAAAATTATTTAAAGGTAAGGTGGACAATTGTGACAAAAATTGTGACAAACCGATTAGGTGACTGATACTACAGAGCAGTGTGATAATGACTGATATTCAATGACAAAACCAGAAGAAAATTATTTAGAGCAACCAAGGTGCCGTATTTGTCTCCTAGGATTACACTTTTGTTTAGTACAATATTTGAAAAGATTACCTATTACTAGATATCTTACAGAAGTTTCCAGTAGTCACAATTTCCAGTAGTCATAGAATAGCTAAAATGAAATATTTCTGGAACCAGAATTTTAAAAAAAAGTCATGGATGCCAGCTATGTGTATTACATTGTACTAAGTAAGCATTGTTGGTTATGCAGATTATGTATCAAACAATGTTTCTACCTGTAGAATGGAGATGTGACATACCAGAGTAAGTTCCTACGCAGCGATGCGTACGTACAGGGACTGGAACAGAAGAGGATCGTCATGTCAGAGTTTGGCACAACTGCCTACCCTGATCCCTGCAAGAGCATCTTCTCCAGGTGAACAAACTAGTTATATTGATGTATTTACACCTGACTATACTGGTTCCCTGATACAAGTAATTGTTATGTTTACCTTCGCCAAAGGAAAACATATTGTTTTTGTTCTGTTTCTTCTTCCTCTTCTTCTTCTCCAAACAAATAAGGTCAATGACCTGAACCAGACATCTATCACCATGGTAACTGGTGTTGGGTTACATCATGTTGCCATTTTATAGCAGGAGGGATTTAGACTCCTGTCACCATATTAAATGATATGATAGTATGACCATCTGCCAAAGTGCTATGGCCTATGCACAATACATTACGGGTGCAGTGCATTCTGATGATGTGCTTTAAGCATCCCTAGTAATGACAGGGTATCCAACTTGTTGACTTTCTGATGTTTTTATTCCCTGCAGGCTGTTCTCCTATTTCACCCCCATGTCCAGACCCAGGACAGACAACGGGAACGTCCATTTGATGCAGGTTGGGGAGGAGTACTACGCACACACTGAACTCCCGTACATACGCAAAGTGGATCCCAGAACCCTGGACTCTGGCAAGTTGAAGGTAACAATTTACCTTTATTTATTTTTTATAGGGAATTTTCTCCAGTTTATATATTAGAAGAAGAAAGAAGAAGAAAACTTAAATTATTAGTTTCTTCTTCTTCTTCTCCAAACAAATACGGTCAGTGACCGACCTGAACCAGACGTCTGTCACTATGGTAACTAGTGTAGGGTTACGTCATGTTGCAATTTTATAGCAGGAGGGATTTTGACTCTTGTCACCATATATGTAAAAATGTGTTTGAGTAAGAATCAACAGAGCAGACCATGTGCAAAGGTAAATATTATGCATGCTTTGCAAATATTACCACGATATTTACCTTCTAGTTAATGTTATTATGATATTTCTAGGTGGACTACCAGAAGTACGTGGCAGTGAATGGAGCCACTGCACACGCTCAGAATGACACAGACGGAACCGTGTACAACATGGGAACGACCTACGGGAAGAACGGGGGGTACTGTCTCATCAAGATCCCTCCTCCTGATAAGGGTAGGGAGGAGTTTCATTCATATTGTAGCAAGTCAGGTTGTTGACATTTCATTAGCATTTGGAGTCCAGCTAGCTGGTTCGCAACCCTGCCAACCCTTACTAGAAAAGGTGAAAATTTTGAATCGATTAAAGCCATTGTTAGTCTTCCAACTTGCATGCACACATAAAAGGATTGCAGTCTTTAGAATGAGGCATTTAAAGCCTGTTGCACACTGTAGATCAACCATATTCTCAATTCATAATCATATTCTCAATATGTCATATTGATGTCAGCACTTTAAGATTCAAAATTTTCACCTTTTGGGTTTTTGGTTCAGAGGCAGGGTTGCTTCAGTGAGTGTTATTTACCCTAAATTACTACTCTCAGTAACTAGTTCAACAGAACAAGGATGTCCTTGGTGCTAAGTACTATTGTATATCTTTTTAAATCTAAGGGGAGGGTGATTTCCCATGCTGATGCTGGTGTCTTCTTACACATGTACCCGACCCCAGGTGAAGTAGAGAACCCCCTCCAGAAAGCCTCCATCATCGCCAAGATCCCCCAGAAGTATGGCGCCTTCCCAAACTACTTCCACAGCTTCGCCATGACGGAGAACTACTTTGTCTTCGTGGAGCAGCCGTTTTACCTGAACGTGCTGAAGATCATGGCAGGTCCCATCTTTGGCTACGGTGTGGACTGGGCCTTCCAGTTTCACAAGGAGATTCCTGTGAGTATAGAACTAGCTTAGATACAGTTGGGTCATCTTCATCATTTTCTAGAATAAAGTGTGCAACTTGACATACATGTAGGTAGTATTCCCTCTGAATGTTAATACACCACTACTCATTGTTATTGAGCAAGAATATGCCTGTCCTTAGTGCTGAAAAGGAAAAATTAGCATTTTCTTTAAGTCTAAGAATGAAGTGTGGATTTTGACATATCTGTAGATAATAGGTGTATTCCCTCTGAATGTTAAATACATCATTGTTAGTGCGCAATAATATACCTGTCCTTGGTGCTGAAAAGGACAAATTTGTGAAACTTTGATTATTCCTAAAATTACTACTTTAACCAAACAAGGCAATAGAGGAAACTAAACTTCACCCCTTTACCCATACTGCCTTGCAATCCCACAGATCTGGAGAAAAATAACAGGACTGAGTTTGTATGGCATTGTCGATATTTGGATTGCAGGAAATGCACACAGTCAACAAAAGTCCCAAAATACATGCATATTTTTTGCCATGACGTTTCTTTAAATGTGTTCTTCTCTTTTTCACAGACCCAGTTTCATGTGATAGAAAAGGCCACAGGGAAGATCCGGACCACTAAGTACACAGCAGACGCCATGATGACATTCCACCACATCAACGCCTACGAAGACAATGGACACCTGGTCATGGACCTGTGTGCCTTCGCCAAGATGGATGCCGTCTTCCAGTTTTACCTGCACAACCTGCACACCTGGTCCAAGGAGGAGGCCAACGCAAAGCTGGGAGACACCGACAACTACATCGCCAGATTTGTCCTTCCTCTTAATGTTCCTGAGGTAAATTTACTTGATTGTTATGTTTACCTTTGCAGAAGAAAAACATATTGTTTTGGCTCTGTTTCTTCTTCCTCTTTTTCTTCTTCTTTTTCTCAAAACAAATAAGGACCTGAACCATATGTCTGTCACCATGGTAACTAGTGTTAGGTTACATCATGTTGCAATTTTATAGCAGGAGAGATTCAGACTCCTGTTACCATATATATGAATGTGCTTGAGTAAGAATTAACAGAGCAGATCACATGAGAAGGTATACATTATGCATTTGCTTTGCAAATGTTTAGTTGATAAATGTTTCTGTAATTCTTGCAATTTGTGACCTACAGGACATTCCTGATGATGAGAATCTGGTGAAGCTTTCTGGCACCCTGGCCTCGGCCATCAGAAAGGATGACTCCATCTACTGTGTGCCAGAGATCCTCACTGATGGTAATAACAACATTTTTAGTGAGCAGTAACATACCTGTCCTTGGTGCTGAAAATAACAAATTTGTGTTTTCTGTTGGAAAAGGCTCTACTCACAGCGACAGAATTACCTCCTTTTGAAGCAGGTTTAAACTGTCATTTCCAACACAAGAAATTGGACTTATCCAAATTTTTTACTTTCTTCTTTTTTAAACTTGCTTCATAACATCATTGCTCATTGTTAGTGAGCAGTAACATGTCTGTCCTTGGTGCTGAAAAGGTCAAATTTGTGTTTTCTGTTGAAACAGGCAGTACTCACAGTGATTGAATTTGCTCATTGCTTGAACAATAACCTGTGCACAATAACCTGTACTGTTCATATTCTTTTGCTGCAGCAAACTTTGACCTGCCCAGAGTTAACGAGAGGTACAATGGGAGGAAGTATCGCTACATCTATGGAACAGACGTTTACGTTTGTCCTTTCAGAGTAAGTATTCAACATTCAGTAACAAAATGATGTTTACCAAAACAATATATAACTATTTGTATACGTTTTGGAGAAGGAGATATTTGGGACATGAAAACATAGTACATACAGTGAACATTTGAATTTGAATATTAAGTTTTCAAAGGTTTTTATGGGATTTTTGTTTTTAACTTTTTAGACTAATAACCTAATCTTGCCCCCCTCCCCCACCTTTCTTAGCTGGTGAAGGTGGATACAGAGACCAAAGAGAAGATCTACTGGTCTGAGGAGAACTGTTACACTGCAGAACCTGTGTTTGTGGAGGCACCTAACCCCACCTCAGAAGACGATGGTATATTTTTATTATTGTATATCATAATTTTACATTTATATCCAGGGAACACAGTAACCAAGTTTTGTATTTGTATCTGTTACCAACGCATACAGTGATTTATTTCTTTTTTTACATTTTGCATTTTAAATTGTGCATTGTTGTACAACTTACAGTGTTGTAGCCCTTTACATTTTGCATGAAAAGGTCTGTAGTAGGATCTATCAAAGACTCAGGCTGCAGTTCCTGCACACTCCAACAGGTGGCATGACAGGCACATACGAAACCAGCCACCACACCTTTGTACTTCTCAGGTGTGGTGATACTTGCTTTGGGTTAGGTGGTGGGGCATACAGAGGAACATAAGACTGCAGTTCCAGCAGATTCCTCCAGGGTGCACTTCTGTGTTGTCTCAGGTGTTGTGCTGTCTGCTGTTATAAGGGCGGGCGAGGGGAAGTCCACCTGCTTCCTGCTGGTCCTGGATGGGAAGACCTTCACTGAGCTGGGCAGGGCTGAGCTCTCCCAACCCAACAAAGTCCCCATGCAGACCCACGGGATCTATGTGGCCAACATGTAGACTGGCTACAGTCTGTAACAACTGTAATCAACTGTTCAACTTCAGTTAAACTGTTCAGAGCCACAAGGCCACACCAATTTAATATGTTGGATCACGGATTTGCCCGCTTCATTTTTTCTGATTTGAAAAAAAAAACATTTCAGCCTTGGATCAACTCCAAAATACTCAAATTTGGGCCCCAACAGTTGAAAGAAGCCCCTTCTCGTCAGAGTTTTAACAGTTTTTCCATCTATCAATGCAGTGGTTTGATTAAAAGTTGGTGTGGCCTAACAGTGCCTTTCCTGGGTCAGATTTTGTTGCTAATGACACAAAACTTGGGAGAACCATTTAAAAGAAACAGAAAACCTATGAGAGCCAAACATAGGAATCTTGCCAATTGCAGTTATGAATGCTATAAATATCAATATATCCATTAGATTTTGGGGATATTTTATTGTGATAGAAGACAAAACCTCTCCAGAAAACTTTTTTTATTGGATATGCAGCCATAAAAGGTGCTTATTTAATCATTATATCAAATGGCACAGGAAGACTGGCAAATGAGACCCTAACTTATAAGGATACAGATTTGTTGCAAAATGATATTAATGCTTTTTAAATATTTCAGACAATTGAAGTATATATGTAACAAATTCAGCTTGCTGATAAGAACAAAAAACTTAGACTTTTATTACATTGATTATATAGGTAATAAACTATGTATAATCTAATAATATTACCCCATATTTTCCTCAGTACTTTTTTTATTGTTTCAAGTACCCTCTTTTTCATTATATAATACTCTTCTTGAATAACCTTTATTCAATGCAAAATAGTTGTGAAGTCAACACAATCTAGTCATTAAACTACTGTATGCAGACTCGCTTCTGTCATGAAAGGCATATTTATCATGATAAAAGAGATATCATGTTATCACCTAACTGTTGTCAATGCAATTTAGAGGGAATTCCTTTTTATTAGTCCTACTTTAATTTATCATTAAAGTGCTTGCCAAAGTAAATCAGACTGTTACAGCTACAACATATATAGACCTAGGAAAACTAATATCAGGACCTGAGTCTGTTTGTGAGAAGGGATGAAATTTCACCCGATTTTCTCAATAAAAATTGCTTCTGTACTACAAAGTAAATATGCATAAAGTGACGTTTCAGAGGGTTTGAAATCCTTATAGATGTTAGATCGTAAATTTTATGGCCTTGCAACTGGTCGACCCCAGACAGAGCGTTTGGCTCGGAACCAAAAGGTCCCGAGTTCTAATCCTGCCATGCCACCGATCCTGTGCCCTTAAAAGGCACATTATACGAATTTCCTCACTTTACTCGAGTGAAAATGAGCATGTCTGTTGTCCGTGCGTTTGTCTGCGTTGGTGTCGGCATAAAATTAAGTTGAAAAAGCTTGAGTGTGCCGTCGCCATGTCTTGTGTGATAAATGTTGAAATAGAAAAAAAACGGAAACACAATATTTCTTCCTACGCCTTACTAAAAGCAGGGAAGTTGGACCAGACCAGGTGTGGACTCTGGGAGGTTTGGATATATACATGTATGTGCTGTCCAGCAACTACCATATTACCCGCCACAATTCCTCCGTTGATATAACCCCCTAATCCCCTCCCCCCTACCGCTTCACAGGAACACTTCCTACCAGACTGATGCTTATCTTTATTAGAATGATTGGCCAGCTGTATACATATTGGGCCCGTATCGGTCACATTAGTATGTTGTGTGTGCCAACATAATCAGGTATCGGAACAATATTAATATCCCTTTATGTGTGTCATTAGTGGTATTCCTTGCTTAAGCCTTTAGGATGAAATTCTCAAGACGTTTTCTTGCATGTTCTTAGAGATGTAAGAGGTGAAGGAAAATTTCCAGGCTTCCGTATTTCTTAAGAAAGTTTGTGGTGTGTTGTAGCTTGTTGAAGATGTTCTTGGTTGTTCTATTTGAGACTTCACTCGCGTGTCTTTGTCGGTTGGAAACGGCTCCAGGGAGCAAGTATGTCGCACGAGGCCGCGCCGACAACCCCGACGCAACCCCGACCTCCCGAAGGACACAGATCAAGCGTTACGTCTGCCCTACAACTTTACTGACCCGATATTCATGTTGCACGTGGCCGTAGAGTACTTTTTAAAAGAACCTGCTTTTTCCAGCACCTTTTGAAACGCCCTCAAACCTGTTTGTTGTGGTATTATGTGTCCAAAGAGGAAAACAGTTACCTCGTGTTGCCCGGGTGCCAAGTATCAAATAACCTCTTCACTATGGTATAAGCAATACTTCACCATGTTACTACTCCTATTCTGGACTGGTCTCTCTTTTCAAAGCGACAGAAACTTGACATGTTTATGATCTGACCCGTTTCTAATTGTGTTCACTTTGTAGAACGCCACAATGGATTTGTTGGCCGCGATGTCGTTGCTTTAGTGATGTATCCAAGATGAGTTCTCAAAATATTTAGTTTTTGAAGCTCTGTGATGAGAATCACTATAACGACATGAACACACACACTCAACACTTTGGGGATTTCGTCCAACGCATTTCATGACATTCCTTTTATCTACGGCAACTAAAAAAGCGGAATCATGAATCAAAGTTAGCTAAGAACCAAGACTAAATATAAGCAAGCTTTGGCAGAAAACCTATAAAGCTATATCGTTATGGTAGCGGTGGCATTGTTTCCTAAACGGGACTGAGGGCTCATGCATAACGTAAACCACTTTGATTCGTTCATCCTAAAACTAACCCAAAAAAGCTGGCTTTGTTTTTTTCGGTTAGTCTTCAAATAGATGTGCGTTTTCGGCTTTGTGTATATTTTGCCCATTTCTTGACATATTTTATATAAAAGTACCTTTTTTTTTAGAAAACGCATCAATTTTAAGATATTACGATACATACAATGTCCCAAGTATGCCAAAAATATAACGTTAACCCATTGAGAAACGTTTTTCAAAAACGCCCCCAAAAGACGTCCAAAACAAGCGGAAGCCATACAACAACTTGTAAGATCACCACATCTATCCTAAGGACGGCTGACTCAGACGATATTGTCCATTGTTCAGAATGATTAAGTCCTCCATGCACCATTTAGCGGTGAGAGGGAGAGACGCGTGCGGGCCAAGTGGTGGAGTGGGCCCGAGGGTTCTTGTCACCGGTGTACCGCGCGCTGTCGGGCTTTGAAGTCAACTCGTCCGAGCGTTCGAAAAAAAACTTCACCGTTCCACACCCCCTTTGTCTTCCGTAGACGCTGTTATTCTATACCGTGTACGGCAGGTGTGGTAAGAAGTGTAACGCTTGGTTACACCTGTAGAGGCAGGTGTAAAAATCAAGGTAAAGTTTGCCTACTACACTACACTACAGTTCCGATGGAAATGCTTAATAATCCTTAGTACTTCCGTTGTACTTCTGATGTGTGAACTGTACACTAGAGCGAACAAAACGGGGTTATATTTAGCTCATTGAAGCTTAGGCCACACCAAGTAAATTTTATGGATGACGTCCGCGCGCGCATTGATTCTGGCCTGTTCCTAGAAAAAAAAACAAGAAATTCCGCTTCCTGTAACTATGACCAAAGAGTCACGACAGTGCCGCAAATCGTCCGATTGACGTGAAACCCGTAACGCGAAGCCTGTGGCTATTGACAGGATCGTCCTGTCAATAGCAGAAAATATTGCACTGCTGACAGGATCGTCCTGTCAATAGCAGAAAATATTGCACTGCTGACAGGATCGTCCTGTCAATAGCAGAAAATACTGCACTGCTGACAGGATCGTCCTGTCAATAGCAGAAATATTGCACTGCTGACAGGATCGTCTAGTTCAATTAGTAGAAT
>NW_017802379.1:6498501-6567761 GCF_001625305.1 Branchiostoma belcheri | reverse complement strand
GGATAATGGTAGCGGACAAATACGGTTTCTCCCGAAATCTATCGCCAAATAAACGCCGGACTCTGGGGCACCCAGGGTTAACCGCCAGGCGTGCTAACAGCAACACAACAACCCGCCCCCCAGTAACACTAACCAGCGTGCCAGGCCCTGCAGCGTGCCGGTACTGTGGGGCCCAGTGGGGCCGGTAAAATTCGGTGGCCAGCTGGATACGCGCGCCAGGGGGGCTGTTGTTGTTAGCGGGCCGGCTAGCTGAACCGGCCACACCAGTGGTACTTTCCTGGATTTGTTCCATTTGATTTCGAAGTTGTTGAAAGAATAAATAATGGATAGAGATCAACTTCTTTTTGTCTTTTTTATTGTCTTCATCTTATGTAACCGCCTTCGTATTTCAGACAGCTTATGCATGAAATTCGCTTGTATTTATATTTTGAACATGTCTAGTTTTGACATATATCTGCTGGAGTACTCTGTATTGATAACTGTTAGCGCCATCGTGAAACGCCTAATCTGCAGTACTGTAGCATATGGCTTCTGACTGGTTAAACAAATGAAAACAAAGAAGAAATCATGTCAATAGAGCCCAAAAATGGAAAGATTTAAAAAATCCTGTCAATAGTGCCAAAAATGGCACTGCTGACAGGACGATCCTGTCAACAGTGTCAAAAATGGCACTGCTGACAGGACGATCCTGTCAGCAATGCAGTATTTCCTGTTATTGACAGGATACGTCCTGTCAGCAGTGCAATATTTTCTGCTATTGACAGGATACGTCCTGTCAGCAGTGCAGTATTTTCTGCTATTGACAGGACGATCCTGTCAGCAGTGCAGTATTTCCTGCTGTTGACAGGACGATCCTGTCAATAGCCTCAGGCTAACGCGAAATGGGTAAAGAGCACATGTGCCGCAAAACGATGGTGTACGTGCGCACAAGAGTCCGCGCGCCACAGTTCAAAGAAGCAAGATGGTGGGCTCACCACCCTTGGTCGCTAAGTATGTGAGCGTTAGGTCGTAAAAGCGTGTGGAAACGTTGTTGTTGACTGGTACGTGCTCGATGTAGGCCAGGGAGAGCTAACTTTCGCGTAACTGTACGACAGACTTGTAGCGGCGAGTGAGTTTCGACCATACAATTTCAAGCAAGTTTTGTCAAGATCAGCTACACAGTGCAATTCTTCTGCAAAATTATGACGAGAAGGTCGGAAGGCATTTGATGTGGTGTTTCATCCGTATGGTGATCGACAAGACAGCTTCTACGACTGAAGCTGTTCCCAGGGCTAAGACTGCTTTTGAGGTATGAAAAGTCTGTTTTGAATCGAATACCTTGTACGGAAAAAAACACGGGTGAAATATTCCTAGAAGGGGAGTATAAAATAAATGCATAACGTTACATGTATCAAGGCTCCTCGCAGGTATTTTGCATGGATAATGATCGTTTATTCGTTTCTGGTTATTTATACTTGATGTTGGCAAAATATGTGTTTTTTTTTTATTCTTAAATTTTTGGTTCACATTTGGCAAGTAAATTGCTAATTTTCAGTCGGATTTTTAAGGTATTTTGGCATCTATAGCTACGCATTCAAGCTCAAAGCTCTTTTTGAAGTACTATTTTGGGGGGGGGGATTTTTAATTTTTTTTAAAGAATTCTTTTTCCCCATCATTTTAGCTTTGATATCCAATTTAGTAACGTTGTCTGCTCTTCAATTTCTTTGATTGCATTAAGACACATTTATTGTGAACTAGGAACATAAGGTTTACTTTTCCTTTCACATGTACACATGTATGCAGGTATGATGAAAGCATCAAGAGAACAAGGTCAGCAGGAGTGGATGTTTCCAGCCTACGCTGGGACTGGGAGCACACAACAATGTAGCAATAACAACACAGGTGAGTAATGAGGTACATTTGATATGGATTGTTGCAGAATATACCCTTTTAATTTAAGGCACTTTGGGGACAGTAAAGACGTACATTTAACTACAACATAGAACCTAAACCTCTATGTTGAAAAAAAAAGAAGTTTTTTCTGAAGAGTTGGATTTTAGCACAATTGACTATTGTTCCATAATTTTCCACCTGTTTCATGTAGGGCAGTGACATGCACTTCACCAGTAGCACAGTACTACTATTCAGCCAGACTGAAGTCAGGGGTGATGAAGACCATGCTGCCTTTGGTGTGCTGGAACTGCGGCGAGGAGGAAACGCTGCCCATACCAGCAGAGAAGACTGCTGCATACCAGACAATAAACCCTGTTTGTCAGGTAGGCATACATTTGTTACCTACTTAAATACGTTACGCAACTTATGTAGAATAGCTCTAAACATATTCTGTTTGGTTCCACCTTTATTGATATTCTTTCTCAAACGCTCCTATAGACTATTTGCATAGGTAGAAATGTAGTAATGCATGCAAAGGGTTAATCAGCAACTAATTTTGCCTTTTATGCTTTGTTTCTGCAGGTCTGCAAAATGTGATGAAAGAAACAGAACGGGACAACTGCTGTTCCACCTGATTCATTACTGTTTTGATGATGAATAAAAGACTTCTTGCTTGTTTACACTGTGTCACCTCATTCAATTTGTGTCCTAACATGTGTCGTCTCTTAGTATATTTCTAATCTAGGCATCTTGTTTTTTTGGGCCCTTCTTGTTTTTTTTTCGCCCTCTCGCATTAGATTTGGAGTCTCCAAAGGACGTCATCCATAAAATTTACTTGGTGTGGCCTTATGTTGTCAACGTGTGAGATGATAAACTAGTATATTTCAGTGCTAGATTTTGCTTTTGTGGTAATACATGTAACTCTCATTTTCCAAGAACTATCGTAGAGTGGAACTCATTGCCACCAAACACAGTTGGGGTAACATCACTAGAAAGCTTTAAACAACCCCTGCAATCAAATGTGCAAAGATTGAGCGTAACAAGTCGTTCGGTGTGATATAGCTAGCTGCCGCCGCGCCACCTGCCTTCGAAGCTGGTGTGTTATACCGAAGGGTGGTTATACCGGCTATACCGATATACAGATCTATACAGTCCTAGTGGTTCAGAAACAGTAACACGTGGACGGACCGCATCTCGACCTCGGGGTACCGGTACTTCACGACTCGAGCAGCCGCGTGGAGGAGATCACCCGCCCCGCCACATGTCCCCTCACCGGCCTGAGAGCTCCACTCGCTGCCGCGTCAGGTAGGGGCACCTGTCGTCTGCAAGTCATGCCAGGAATTTGGGAACTTGATGAAATGGCCAAGTGGGTAGAGTGCTCGCTTTGCATTCGGTATATCTTGAGTTCGATCCCCGACCGGGTCTTTAAAATTGATACATACTTAGCACTCAGGAAATAGTATGGGAGTTAAACATACACCACTACCAGTGAACTAGCCCCCTTCTGTCGTGATTGCACTACTGTGTGGCCCATGGGCTATTGAACCGGAGATAGGCACCGCCCTATGCACCACCTGGTGCGGGAAGGATTTTTCAAAACTTACCTTCGTTAAACTAAAATTCCCAAAACAAAAATTGGACTTTCCCAATTTTCTACAGCCTTACTCGGGTCTTCCACCGCTTCTGTGACGTCACTTCATCAGCAGGAATAGCACGTGATTATACAATATATAGGTGAGCAGTAGATCATCATAAGTTGCATAAAGTTTATGGCGCCCCCCGTCTCGGTTAGGGGATTGTTGTCATGCTCTGATGTAACTAGCTTCTTTTGCATAAAAAGTGAAAGAAGGCAGTGAAAGATGTCAGCAGTGGCAGACTTCACACCCATACCCATAATGCATTGCGAACCTTCCTGTCCTCTCAGCAATGCGTACTGTATTGCAACCCTGAACTGTGTATATTTGGAATCGCGGAAACACAGACACACAGATATCTAAATCGACAGACCGACGGACGACCCAAAAACAATACTGCCTTGGGATGAAGTTGAAATGTTGCAAAATTTTCTAGAGTTGAAAAACAGATATAAGAAGTTTTTCCCGCTAAATTCAATTTGTTAAAAATCGTCATGTTACAGCAGCCTTATATATCAGCTTTTCCCCAAAAAAGACATGAGAAGTTTAAATGTGTTTGCCGATGTCTAAGTCTGTATAGGTAGTGCGAAGTGTCCATTGTACTTGTACAGTAAGCTACCCGGGCGGGCGTGCTACCTGAATAGACCTGGGTCGTCAAGGGTTTAGTTAGGGGGGCTGGAGGGGAACACGAGACGAGGGAACCGAGCAGGTGCTTTGAAGGGGTGTTTACATCGCCCTCTTGGTCGCTACCAACTCTGGCGAGATGTAGGGGTGTGCAGGATAATACATCAGCCGATATTACAGTCTCAATTCTGCTACTTTTGCGATACAATGTCGTATAACTGGACATTCCTTACATAGTGATAATCTGCTGAGCAAGTATATGGATGTATGATATTTTATGAATTTTTTTAAACGTAAGAATTAAATTTCGATTTCTGTTCTCAGTCAGTTTGACTAAGAGGTCTACTATATTGTACATTAGTTGATAACCTGTACTTAAGCTTTGTAAGTTTTTATTATCAGAATATCTATCAGGTATCTCGAACTTAGTGATCAAGATATTTCACGATTGATAAGTATTAGGGGCTTTTTTAAGGTTGTGAAATGTAATAAAGGGTAAGTTAGCACTTGTAATGAACGAACGAACTACTCCCCTGTGCAAAAATGGACCTTCCTTATTGTTTTCTTCACAACAAAAAGAAAAACAAAACTTTCCGCCGAATTAGATCATTTTGGCTGACTACTGGTGCGACTTGGTCAGGGGATAGTACACGTCACAAGACAGGGCTGACAGACTGGGGACCAAGGAAAAGTTGTTTTTTTTTCTCAAACATTCTCATTTTTGTCATCTTGACAGTCATTGTTCAACGCAATTTGCATCTCGTGAGGTACGTTCTATTTTGCAAATCTATTACTATTTTTCAAATCCTGGAGTAGCATGATTTTAGAAGAGTTTGGTGTTTTGGAATACGCTGAAATTTCCTATATTCACCTTGATATCTGTCAAACGTTCATATAATCTGGACAGAGTGAAACAATTGGAAGGGGGAAAATTCAAAACGTCGTAGAGTGCTTGCATGGGGTGAAAAGCTGACTTTATTTAAATGGTTGAAAACTGATTCTTTCTGGGGAAAAAAGGCGTCAAAATGTGGTGGTTGTCCTAGTATTTTTGTTCAAGGAAAATTTGCTGTGCTAATTCAGTTCCTCATGTGGATTCTGAATCGATTTGATTATTCATAGTTGTGTCGTAGCAGGCAACTTATACTTCCTTTCCAGTTTTTCCACAAAAAAGTGATTTGCAAATATCAAAAGGAGTAAATATGAGAATATATGTCGAATGCACTGCGTAAAATTCGCTCAAATGTTTTCCATGCGAAAAAAGATCTTCCCCTAAATTGTGATGTATTTCGTTCAAAGTTATCCCAAAGTTGGTGTTATTAATTTCGCTTCGCAGATAGAAATTATATAACTTCAGACCAGTCTTTATGTCGTTATCTTGACCTACCACTTACGCAGTTACTCGACCATGTACATTGAATTTGATATGGAATCAGTTATGATAAAATTCAACAGTGTCCTTGTATTTGTTGTCATTAGAAACGCGCCACAAAACATGCTTACGCCCGCCATTTTTGAGCCCCTTCACAATTTACACAAGCTATCAAAATTGTGTATCCGTTTGAAGCACGTAAAACAACACGGTCTACACGCTATTAATTGCTCAAGAGCACATAGCGCAGCACCACATCAGAGGGGCCACCGGCCGAAAAAATGTCGGCGGGACACTTCTGTAGCACTCTTGTACAGGGCCTGAGGGGTCCAACCTCAACCGGGGGAGAGAGAAATAAACCGCTTACTAGGGTCGCAACAATGAGTCCAGTTTGTCAAGAGTTACCCCTGCACTTCCCATTTTTTATCCGTCGTATCTCTAGTTGTCATTGTGATTGTCATCAAAGTGTTTGCGTCGCCTGGCTATCTTTACGGGTGTTGGGCAACGGAGTTGAGACAGAACACACAGTTTTGTGCTCAAAATCCCGAAACTCTGTCAACGCAAATGTCGACTCTCGTCCGACAAAAAAGGGGGGTACAAAAATCTCGGCCCGAGTGTGTTTGCTCAGTTGCCGGCTGGAGTGATCCAGACCTGTCGAAGTGGGTGAGAAAGGTAAAGAAACCATCAACAACTTTTTTGTGAGATGTTTTTTTTCTTCGGACGACTTTTCGTTGCATCACACAAAATCACGTATTGCGAAAACCAAAAACACATGGGTTCGTTGCTCCCTTTAGTTGGACAGCCTCTTCTTGACACTGTTGCCATGGACACGGTGAACAAAACAGGGGAAGTGTCATTAGCCGTTTGGTCCTTCGAGAACAATGCCAAAAGTCCCCGATAATGATTGACGTCTACTTTGCGAAGTTCAGAAAAGAAGGAATTTCCGCTGGCATCTCTTAAAACGTGCGTGGAGTGAGGATTGTGAGCTCCCGTAAACTTACTACGTTACCGCAACTCCTATAGTTGGAGTAAGAGATTAATTCTAAATTCACAATTTTTTTTCGATCATCCTCCAATTTCTTACAGCGAACGACTGGCGTCTAAAAATCTAACGGGAAAAAACAAGAATCGAACCCAGGTGGTTTGAGGAAAGTTGGCCGCTGTAGAAGAAGAGAGGGGGACAGAGAGAGGGAAGGAGAGAGAGAGAGAGGAATAGAGAGAAGGAGCAGTGCCCAGCTGCCCAGATGCTTCAGGGACGGGACGGTGCCGTCATGTTCTCGGCGAACGTCGACGCGACGTCCGCAGAAGAGATAGAAGATGTCGACGCCGTGAGTTTTTTTTTTCTGTTCAATTTCGTAGGATGGTTTTATGGAAAATATGAATTGTAAGCCGTTGGTATTCTCTGTACGTTAAGTGCAAGTTACTCAGAACATTGAGAAGAGGTCTATCCTAGTGTATATGTACTTGCATAAAAGGAGCCTTGGTGCAGTCGCATTGCACTGTACATAGTACAACCAGTTATCAAAGACACATTACCCTCAAGTATCGATGAATATAGACTGTTGGAAGAACATTTCCTCCTTATGCTTAAGGGTTACACCACCTTTTCCTTCGTCTCCAAAAGACACAATAGCCTTCGTTTTTCATCAACTTTCACTGTTTGGCACAGTTTGTTTGTTGTTCCTGCCATTTCTAGCCGACGGTGTGCAGCCGTGGACAAACAAAGAGGCGGTTATTCTAGCTGCTTTTGAAACCAATTAGACCGTGATTTGTTTAAAGAAGGTTCCTAAGACTGCCCATTTCGGCGTCTTGTGCCGGGAAAGAGGATTTCCCCCGAAACAGTCACAGAGTACGGCCGGCTGCCGATGCTCGCCGCGCCGCTTCCTATGTCTAAATCGATCCCTCCGGCTTTCTCCTTAAGCCCAGGTAAAATATTTGCCCAAGTGTTGGACACCTTTGTGTCTGTGGGCCGGTGGGCCGTGAGCCCTGTCCGGCGCCCGCCTAACCTATAAGCCGGCTGCGTTTGTTCGGGACCCGGTGTCGGGTTCTCGTGGAAAGTGCTGGTACTTCCTCGCGCGAAAATAGTTTAAAAGGCATGGAGAAAATCAATGATTTAAAGGTACACCATTCTGTAAATTTTAACATGCGTTTGTGCATTTAAAGGACGGGGGGGGGGTAGTTTGAATCCTTCGTTTATTCATTTTTCATTTCATCTTTCGTCATTTTTACCCAGGGTAACCCACTCAGTGGTAACACTGCTTTTCAGTGGGGCCCTGCATCAAAAGACAAATGTCTTCAAATAAATCGTAAAGCTACCCAGGGATTTCCCCCTTTTCCCTTCTTCAACTTTATCTGTCAAATCCCTATACTTCTTCGCATGTCCTCTTTCTTTCCTTTTCTCAGTCATATTCTATCCGATTCTTCTTGTTCCTCAAACACTTCCTACTGGAACAACTATGGGCGAGTAGAAACAAGAAGTCTCCAGGCTCCCGGGAATCGAACCCTGGCCCCCAGCCCACGAACCCAACGCACTAACAGCTAGGCTAAAAGGTCCTGCTAGACAGGTCCACTTGCAATTGGTGGCGCTTGAACCACACTATCACACATTTCAAACAGACATCTGGACAATTGTGAACTTGCTCCGGCATGCGCAGTACTAGTCTCGAAAAAACGTTTCCACGCTGAAACAAAAATAAACGAAAACAGCGGGGAAAATCCAAGTGGCAGCACGCGCTCCTTTCTTTCAGCCGCGATTTCACTAAGAACACAAAGCTTTTTATGTGTATTCACAAGCATACAACATGTACGTCACACGTCAAAACCAAATATCTTAAGCCAGAAAAATGGGGGGATTCCGCGTGCCCCAACCTCCCGTCCTTCCTATGCATTGTACTCGCAATACAAATAACAAATAATGCTAAACAAACTACAACCTAAACCTTACATAATTGCCATCTTGTTCATCTGTGCAGTTCAGAAGAACAATGTATTTCTTGTGAGATGTTGAAATCCGAAGAGGAAATGACGTGACCGGATATGTTATGCCTTTTAATACTAGATTTCTATTTAAAAAAAGCTTTAGATTCAAGTATGATTCACACAACTGCGGAGAAACAACTTTCAACTGAGTGCTTTCGTTTAGAGATCTCTCTTTGAGCTTAAGGCAAAAGTAAACTGTTTTCTATCAAAACAAGTTGACAAAACAAGTGCTCCACCCAAGAAGTTTGACCGCATGAATACAAAAGCAATGTCGGAACGACTAATCCGTGGAAACCCAACTGTTCTTTTCTCACCAGAAGGTATAGGTTTAAACACATACATTGCACGGGCACTTATGTAAGAACTTGTATAATGACAGTTTCGTAAGCAACCTGAGTCATCGTTGGACGATAGTTTCGTAACGACTTGAAATGATCACTTGTACACACACACACGTATATGGGGAAGGGGGGTCTTTGCAAGAATCCTGTCTCACTCCTCAAGACATTTCCATACTTAAAGGCACTTTAAAGAAAAGTTTACGTTCCTTATGGGTAATCGAAGCCACGGTTCCTTTGTCCCTGCGTACTTTTCTGACTTTCAGGACGTTGACACAGTCTGGCCACCAAATCTGTCCATCAAAACATGTCATCGATTTTCGTCCATCCCGTATTTGAGGAGAGAAAAAAGGAGAACAAAACGTCCATGGCTTGTATAGAGTTTCAGTACTGTTGTCGGGCACTCCAAGTCGCTATTGTGAGGGTGGGCGCAGGTCCTCCAGCTCGGCTTGGGGAAGTGGGGTCAAGAGGGGTTACGAAGTCCTTCTGGGCAGCTGAGCCAATGTGAAGGGCGCTTCACAATGGAGGCAGAAACATCAGTAAGAGAAAAACCCGGGCCATCTAATGGTAGCCGTGAATAGCCCGACGCTAAGGACCCCCCACTACAGCGTAAAAGGGTGGCAGGTTTTGGAAATTTGAGTTCCACATAGAACAAAACTTGATGACTCAACTGCCTGTTTCACAAATGCGACGTGTATGTAATAACTATATGTATACACGAATGTGTTTGGAAAATAACTTAGAGACGAGATTGTGACGACTGTGTTTGCTTGTTTAGTAGAAGGAAATCTTGCCAACGACGAAACCTACGAGCGTAAAAGCGCAGGTTTTGGAAATTTGAGTTCCACCTAGAACAAAACGTGATGACTCAACTGCCTCTTTCACAAATGCGACGTGTATGTAATAACTATGTATACACGAAGTGCGTTTGGCAAATGACTTAAAAACGAGATTGTGACGACTGTTTGCTTGTTTAGTAGGAGGGAATCTTGTCAACAGCGAAACCTACAGCGTAAAAGGGTTGCAGGTTTTGGAAATTTGAGTTCCACCTAGAACAAAACTTGATGACTCAACCGCCTCTTTCACAAATGCGACGTGTATGTACGTATGTATGCATGTATGCATGTATATACGACAAGCGTTTGGAAAATGACTTAGAGACGAGATTGTGACGACTGTGTTTGCTTGTTTAGTAGGAGGAAATCTTGCCAACCACGAAACAGTTTGAAATGTTACATCAGCATCGCTGTTTGTAACTTAGGCGTAGCGGTATGTCGGAAACTAACGCTGACACTCACGTATACTTACTGTTTATCATATTGATAAACGTGACACATGGGGCCACCACCCGTTCAAAGTTATAGATAACATTACTCATATCACATAGGGTTGCGAAGAACGCTCGGCTACGAAGGTATCAGCCCAGTTCACAATGGAACAACTGTTACAGAAAAGTTGTCGCAACCTTTTTTTTTGTTTCATCATAATTGCCGTTTAATTCTTTCTTACCAGTTTTTTTTTCAAACCCCACCGTCCCTATCTAATGATAGAAGTCTATCTTTACATCCATTGATAAAAAGAACATTTCTATAGCAGCTTCATCTAGATACAACAAAAGATATGTACGACAAAACCACTCGAAAAATATCTTCTTGTCTTCTTGTCCGATTATCCTTATTTTGTTTCATGCACACTTGAGCACAACTCTGCGTCAAATCAGCAAAATAAACCCATGTAAAGCTGATCTATGTTAACTCCATATACAATCAAACTAATGAACGAAAATTGACTCGCCGTGACAGGCTTTTTGGGTGCTATGTAGCTATCTTGTCCATTCTTTGTGTATTTTTATAGTTCTCTCCATGTGCGATGTACACGTTATCTTCGTTGACTAGCGTAGCGGAAAATCCTACTACAAGCACGCCACAACAAACAAAGCTTTACAACACACAGTATTAAACGTTTGCTGCATGTAACATAACTGTAGTATTCAAAATTGGGTACATCTTTTAATGTGAAAAATTAAAGATTGGTAGAATTTTCATGATGAAAATTTCAGAGTACTGGATTCTACAAAACATATATGCTAACGATAGAAAATGGAGGGGGAAGGATCGAGTCCGACGCAGCACGAGGGTTGCCGAGTATTCCCGATCCGCCCCCGAAAAATCCCGAACACCTGTCGTCGATTTTTTTTTTCCTTTTCAAACTTTCAAACCAAGTGGGAAAACTCGTACTGTGGGAAAGTTCCACACGGCTACGTACTCGGGTCCCCTTACATGTTTACAGTGGTTTTAATACTGCGACTGTTCCTTCGCCTGGTGTTTACTCCGACTTCTTTACACCGCGTGTAAGTGGGCGTCTCGTGTGTGGGGAGCCTTAGCCTGAGTACCGCAGTCCGACTTCAAGAGGGCAGGGCTGAGAAAACTTCTTGAGACACTTCAGGAGACTTAAGGCGCGAATGGAAGGTTCCTTGGAGAGAATAAAGCACTTTGGCAGCCAGACGACAACGTCTTGTACTTAGACCACCTTGTAAGCCCATTCGAACATGCGTGTAGAACTAAGAACAGGTTTTATGTACATGTGGAATTTTGGTCTACGTTGCATCAGAATTTTGCCTGTTGCAGACAACTTCTTTTCCGTCACATTTGGAAACTACAGCTGGGATGTTAACCTTACATGTGCGAATACGACCTTACATGAGACATTCTGCCGAATTGCTATGGACAATACATAACGGGTTTCGCGCAGGTGCAGTACGTTCTGCCGATGTGTTATGTTCATGTGTATACAGCACATCGGCAGAACGTACTGCACCTGCGCGAAACTCGTAATGTATTGTCCATAGCACTTCTGTAGAACGTTTTATATAAGGTCGTATTTGCGCATATAAGGCTAACACGCCGTCTGTAGTTTCCGAATGTTATGTCGGAAAAAATATCGTCTGCAACGGGCGAAATTTTGACCAAAAATTCAACGAAAACCGTGAAAAATCAGAGTTATGCACAGGCGCAGTACTACATGTACTCGTAGCAGATCGATATCACGTGACTTTGTCAACACCACGGTCTGGTCAGCTGATCTCGCTATCGTCTGCGTGCGTCACAGCCAAAGTCTGGAAATAGACTTTCAAAACAACTATTGCCCCTAAAAATAATCACAAACACTTTCACACTCTGCAACCTCAGCAAAACACTCGCACTCCAGCCAATGCCGCCGTTCAAAACACCGAGTGCCTAGTTGAGGAAACCGGTCGTCGCTATTTGCCTTGCTCTTGACTCCCCTGCCCGGCTGATTCCTGCAAAGAAACGGTTTGCATGTACCGTGGCATTAGACTAGGTCAGGGCGACCCGCTTAATCTAAAAGTGCAAACTTGGATGTCTACGAGGATCATCCCAGTTTGGTCCACACGCGTAGACATCCTCGCTCCCCTGGCATTTCGAGTGGTCTGCCACCAACCCCCCGCCACGAACCGCCAGCGTCACCGGTTTTAGGTCTGTCGTAAAATGTAGACAAACAGAGCGGAATCCCTCAGTTTGTCCCTTCATCTGTGATAGGAACGTGTCCTAATGGATACCACACAAACCTACACAAGTGGGAAACAAAATAAGGGTGAAGGACTGAGTGTATATCCTCTTCTCCAACCGGAATACAAGTATTCGCGTGCACAATGTTTTCGATCAAATGATTTCTCTAAATATAGAAATTTCCCGATATCCAGGGGATTAATTTAAGTACAAACACGACTGGAAATCCGTTTGAAGGGTATACTTTGTCATTCGTGTTTTTCACCATTGTTGTACATGAGATTTGATAGAATGCTATGACTTGCAGATTTGTGAACTGGATGTTCGTTTGACCCTTCCCCCAGTTTTTTAGCCTATTTATTTTGGTTGTAAATCTATAAATACCACAAAAAGCGATGTTTTTTCTTCTGCTTTTTATATCATGTCAAAGGTAACGCATCACTGACTTGCAGTTAACGTGCAATATACATCAGAAACAAAATTATGAAATGATTGAACTAGCGCTAGACAAAATGAGACATACTAGTATGAGGACTTTGGAAACTTTTGCAATACCTGAAACGACCTAAATGAACGGGTACGAACTACATGTCTATGTTTTATGCGTTTTTAATACCATATATGTGTACAATTACAACGATATGTCTATTTATTCATTACAACTACATTTTTATGTATTTTTATTAACACTTCAACCATGTAACCTGTATCTTGTTGTCTGACCCTGACCTCTTCCCTAATGACCTCAATGAAAAGCGGCCAGCAGGCCGATTTAAGTCATTTTACAAAGTCTAAAAAACGACAAGCAAACGAATATATACATTATGAATTCATTATTTCTCGAGTTACCATATGAAAGAGTATGCACAATATACATATTTGCTAACACCAAACATAGAGGTAGAAAAAACTACCTCCATGCACCAAATAAGGCATACATCTGCCGAAATACTTTTCAATGTTCTGCAATGTTGCAAAATTTATGTCAAAATGTTATTCTGCAATTTGCAAACACTTTCTGCAAATACACAATCTTTTCAGATTGGTAGAAGTTTTTCTATAGCAATAACAGTAAGAAAAGTAAAAAATTATGCCCCTAAAAACTGCGCTATCTGGGTTTAGAAGCAAGATATGTTGTTTGTGCGGCACATCTGGGCAAACCTATGGCCATATCCACAGAGTCAGACACCATTGAACCCCAAGCCTGATTTTTTCAGTGTGCAAAATTGCAGGTTGATTTCTTCTGCAATATTGACAATATCTTTGTAAAATGCAGACTGCAGGTGGTTATTTCTAACACTGATATGTACCTGTGTGATCGAGCAGGTATAGTACACACTGTAAAGCAAATATAAAGGATAAATAAACCAGGTGTCTCCTAAGATCCAACGTACTGCTTCAACTCAGCCGCTTGTATGGCGCTACCACATTCGTCGTACGTCGTTGTACGGTGTCGATGTCTGTAGGCCGATTGAGCACTTTCAAGCAGGCTGTCATACAACCAACCGCCGACAAGAATCTAACACAGCATCTTCCATTGCAAGACAGTTTTACAACTTTGCAGGACACTGACACGACTATCCCACGAATTCCTTCAGTTTGCGACTGTACGATGCGTGTGAGACTGTGACTTGGCCCCTTAAAACCCAGTTTTAAAGATCACGTAGCGACACACCCCTTGTGTATAGTTCTAATACCGTCCTTTCTTCCCGTAAAGCCCCAACAATAGTAGCAGCGCTGGTGTCAGATTATGAAAACACAAAACATAGTTTGTCGACCGGCACTATTCTGTGACCGATACGAAAACACTGCGACCAGTTTTTAATCCTTTCGGATGCGCTTGTATAGAAAAACGTATGTTTTTAACACAGACCTTAGCCTTGTGACCCCTTGAAGTTGCCCAAGCGGCATAAGCATTCACAATAACAAGTTACTGATATCCATGCCTAGCTTTGTGCATTATGGGTTTTACGTTTTTTGCGTTCCACTGTTGTGTAAAACATAGGCCTAAACCTAGATCACGTAGTAAGATCTAGTTAATTTCAAGTTTCTTGATTCTTTTAAACAATTCTTTGTAGCTTTTTTCAACGATATTCACATTGATTACAACGTCTTAATTAAGGAGTTAATTAACATGCAATCAATTAGCAATTTATCTTGGAGCTATCCATGTCCTTGACATCTTTCGTTATTTGCTTCCCCGACTCTCTTGGTGGTCTAACCGTCTAAATATATCCTTTGGCTTCACCCAAATGACGAAATATATTAATATGTTTTGACTCTGCAGTAGTTAATGAGGTGTAAAGATGTAATCTTCTGTAATTTATTCTTAATTGTGTACGATAAGAGGCGAGATTGGGAGTAAAAACAGGCCAAACCTTAAACAAAAGGATCAGTCTGGACCAGCGCAAACCTGTGCCGAGCGGCGTTCTTTCTTATTTATGTTTGACGTGAGAAGTTAAGAATTATTGAAAATGTACATATTCTGGGATTAGCAGTTTAAACCTGTGTCGCTTTGCTTTCTGTCGTGAGCCTCAAGTTGTTGGTCTTGTCCAAACAGTGATTATCACCCGTCTAATCAGTATTCAAACCAACCAGCTACGTTTTTTGTGCACCCACGTAACTCGCCTGCCAAACATGCCTCGCGTCTGAACTAAACCTGGCGTGATGTATGTCCGAGTTTGCGGTAACCTTTGCACCAAAGCCGTCCCCGTGCTTTGCACCATTTGAAAGGCACGGGGACGAGAAACTGGCCGGTTATTTCCGACCCGGCCAGGCACAGGTGGACAACACCACTCCGGTACCGCGCTGTTCCACAACAAGCGAGTTGTAGGAAACCTCCACGCCATGCCAGTGTTCTACTACTCAGTAAGTACACGACTTTAGATCTAGTCTTATCAAACCACTTGCTTGTATATTGTTCTCCCTTGTATCTAGGACGCTAATTGCTGTTCTTTAACACAGGTGGATTCCGTGGTCGCCATAACTTGGACGTTATCGCGAAAATTCCTCTACTTTTAATGGCTACCCTTTGTTGGAAAGTCTATAAGGTTATTGTACTGGGAAGAAAAAAAGTCTCATAAGCGCTGGTCTCGGAACAAAGTTGTGCCTATATTTGCAAAGCTCAATACGATCTCGTGCCAGGCAACGTCTGACGACCACTTCACACCAATATCGGCAAAATGGCCGGACGATTGCAGTGATTTTTGAATGGGGATTCCTACAACTAGCTTTGACAGAAGTTTATATTTTCAAGGTTGATGTGTAGAAGTGTGTCCTGTGGACTTGATTGCGTGGAATGCCTTGCGAATGGGGCGTGTGATCCTTTAAGTGTTTGCGCTGGTCATACAAAGCCGAGATGTGTCATTCTTCCACCACTGAACGCCCTGTCAACCTTCACCGTTAAAGTACACTTAAACTTTGCTCGTCTGACTGCCGGTGTAGAGAGTTCCAGTCAAAGTTAAGCCTCGCACACACATACTTCTGTCGGACGGTCTGTGTAACACTTCCAGTAGGAGGTGTGAAGTCTTGGTCCGTACCGCAAACGCTGGCTTCTTGTCCCCGCATCCCGTTGTCCGTGAGAACGCAAACTAACAACCCTAATGGCTTTGTACCGCCTGACCTGACAAGAGATGCCTTTGGCTCTTACGACCCCGTGTGGAAATATCCCACCACATATATAAAAGCTGTGTGTGCACAAAAAGTTGTCCATGTATTCCTAAGCTTTGTATAATTTCCGATGGGCATATTTGCGTTAAGGGCGTCAATACGTAACAACTGGACGTCAACAATCATTACACAACTCTTCCTTTGTCCCATAACTATAGGGATTTGCGTCATCATTTGTCTCCCCCAGCCGGCAGGCCAACAGTTTCATTTTTATTACGATTTGAACTAACTAATTAAACGTGGTATGCGTAGATCATTCTACTTGTTAATTAGCACGCTTGTTTGATTGGGTATGATCCTTTTATATACTGTGCTGAGGCCATCTTGACAGTGTGCCATATCAGGCGTGTATGTCAATGTTAGCCTAAGGCTAGAGGTGACTTTTCCATCAGATTTCCAATGCGGGGTTGTGTTTGAACGTCCGCCCAGCGCAAAAGACCGCCGTGCTGTCATTCCATACTTGTTGACTCGACACGGCGGAGGCCCGGGCATGCTAGCCCGACGTTCCTTCGTGACGCCAATACAGAAAAACCCACAAATCTCCCAATTAGTTGTCCTGACTCCGTTTTCGAGACACCCTGCTAGTTACTGCTAATGTTATGACACCTCGAAGCGTTGTTGAAGCGTTACTATGTGTCAAAAGACAACATAACATTCCTAACAATATAGCCAGAAATTAATTACTACACATTTTGAAGCGAAACGGCAAATTTTGGCAGCATTCTTTCCAAACTTCTGTCTATGCCAACCGAAAAGTCTAGCGATCAAGAATAATCCGTCCTTATAAAATTCTACATGTCCCAGGTACGGCTATCAGATATAAGCGAATTTATCAGCACTAGGGGATTAAAATTTGACGGAATTGTTGAACACTTGATGATTGATATATCTACTACATTGGCTCTAGTATTTGTGCACGATCTGAGGGTGAGGGGGCAATGAATAGTGGTATAAGAAGGAAAAAATATGTGTTGTTTTCGTGGTTTGTTCTTTGATACATAGAAGTGTTAAACTGTTAATGGTATGTAGGTCGGAATGGTTTGCGAGTCCAGTGCCTTCTATGTACCGACATGGCGGCTGAATGTATATGGGGTTAACGTAGGTCACGAATTTATAATCATTGCTTCCACACCTCTTGGCAACATCTTATCACCGGGGTGGTTGTATTTGCCTTGCTGTCGTGGTGCTTCAGCGAACGAGGCGTTATCAGTGATTGTATGTCACCAGATGCAGTCGCTACAACACCGTCCGACATGTGTGCGTGTCCCCCGGTCGACGTTATCACTGCCACATTCCGAGCGGGCACAACGTCGCACCGGTGGGCCGCCCGGCCTTAATTGTGCTGTGCCGCGGTGCAAATAGCAGAGAAGGCATGCGAAATCACCTTACAGTGTTACCAGTCTCCTCCCAGCCAAGGGCATACCAAACAAGGAACACACTGTCGCCGGTAACCGCATGGAGAGAGAGTCATTATTTAAAAAGTTCAAACAATGATTTTTGTCAGGTTAGGATTCGATCAAGAGCACCGGTCATGGTAGCGTTACGGTGCCGGGGGCATGCGTGCCAACTTATCTGGTCTTCTCCCTCCTCATAATGAGTTTGTATCGGCGCTTAAATTAAAAGCTAACACTCACCAACGGCGCAGTGCGTCATTCAGTGCGTATCAAACACGACACGGGTGTTTGTGGGTTCAAAGTGGCGCCCACAACCGCACGTCATGTTCGACATTGTGTAACCATGTCATTCGCAAACTGCCCCCTCCCCCTTTTTGTCCTAACTATGTACGTTAGAGTTCACCCATATCTATTTCCTAGGGCTCTTTTCCATCGCTATTTGCGCCTTCCAACATCTTCGACAAGTTATTTTGACATCTCTGGTAGCAAAAACAAAGTTACTGGTCATATCTTCCCAATGTCACAACGAAAAAGCCTCAATAAATACAGACTGCGGTAGGTTGTAGTATGTCTTGACCTCTAAATATTTGTAGGTACTAATTCAGAAATGGTACAATGGTTTAGGACGTGAGTGTCACGGCTCGTGATCGCTGTTTACGCCAACCTTTAGCTATAGCTCATACAGGGGCCATCGGGAACGTGTTCGATTGCATTGTATGGTGCCTTCACCACGATATTGTTGCTTATCTTCATCTGATAAGAGAACAACATGCACTGGTGTCCTCGCAATATTTTTCTCGTCTCTAGAGTAAAGGAAATAGACTGTTTATTGTGATGAAGAATGCGTTGTTTATTTGCATGGTCCATGCGCGTGTCTTCGACCTATTTCGTTGATCCTAGCTATAGATAGCAGTGTACACACACAGGCTAAACACAACACACTATTCTTGAACGTACGGTTGTACAAACTCAACAATGATGTCCAAATTCAGGTCTTTTCTCTAAGAATGCTTTCGATGATCCTGGCTTAGTGACTGTTTTAGTTCAGATGAAAGTGTTGGGACCGAGTTATTCATTGACGGTGTATCTATATTAAGCTACGTATTGTACATTTTGCAAATTAGTAACAGCCTTGTACAATATGCTGTTAACCCTACCACCCCTTTACTGTTCAAAGTCTGGGGCAGATACTTAGTTATACTTACTCGTGTGAACTCATGTTCGCCAAATATATGCTGTCCCACGGCACCCAAATCCGTAGAGAGAAAGAGAGGCTCTTAGGACCACTACGGAATGGCGAAGTACTCGTCCGATTGCTTATCGAGGTCCGCGAGTTGAAATTCTGATCTCTCGTGCATTTGAATCGATGTAAGACTAGATACCTTATCGATTAGCAATTGGGACATGGTCATGCAACTAGATCGTGTATTTAACCACTAGCTAGTTACGTCATTCACCGAACAAAGAGATCCCATTGACAAGAACTTCTATCCGGAATATTCGCGACGTGACAGCTGACATGTTTGCCATTTGTTGACACGTTTTTATTTGTCCTGTGTTAACCCAGGAGCCGAGTTCACTGTTAGAGTTACACCCGAGCGGAGCGGTCATGGGCGCGCAGAACAACGCATTCGCCCCGCTACCGGACATCGACGCCTTCCTGCACAACACGGGCCTCAACATAGACCAGATCCAGCAGGGTCACGTGACGCCCGGGGACTCGCCATCCCCCGATCACGTGTCCGTCAAGTTCGAAGAACCCAGGTACTACTGTACTGAGCATGCGCAGGAAGGCGTCACCGGCCAATCACAGGCCATGTTCGTGGATCACGTGGACGAGCAGGACCAGACGATGTGGGAGGAGCAACTGCAGACGGTAGACATGCACGAGGTGAGGAAAAACCTGGGCAAGATGCAGCCACTCATCATCAAGGAGGTCGTCAAGGACATCGAAGTCGCCTGTAAGCTCCTCAACATCCCCTCTGGTGAGATATTCTTGGTTTTGTCTTATTTGCAGCAAAAGTTCTTTCTGTTATGCTACAAAAATTGAAAGTTCATAAGGGACTAGAATGAAAGCTTATCTTGTTTGGTAGGTGATGTTATCAACGTTTCAAACTTTATTTTAAACCCACATAAATGTACACTCACGTTTACCAAGAAACAAATGTTTTCTATGGCCTTCTTCAAGAAAACTACCCCAACCAGTCCTGACACGTGACCTAGCGGGAACGTAACGTCATTATTGAGTCGAGTCGAGCCGAAAATGTGTCCCAATTGACGATAACAGTCTTTGAAATTCCTTTCATGACAGACCCTCACTACTGGACGGTGGAGCACGTAGAAAAGTGGCTGTTGTGGACCCTCCACCAGTACAGACTCCCTCCGCTCAACCTCGACTACTTCCGCATGAGCGGCGTCACACTGTGCATGCTCAGCGAGGACGACTTCCGTTTTAGAGCGCCACGCTGCGGAGACATCCTGTATGCTCACCTCGACGTCTGGAAGACAGGTGCGTACAGGACACATATTTCACATCCTACGTCAAAAGACTCAACCTAGTTGTTCAGCGAAACGGAAGGATAGTCAGTTCCCTGTGGTGTTGGATTACATTATGTAGCAAGTGGCAGGACAGAGTTGGAGGGGCTGGGTACAAAAAAAGATATATGTGAATGTGTTGTGGCTTGTTAGGCTAGACCATGGGATGGTTAACATTATATGGATTTGCCTAGCAAATGTTACCTTTCTAATCTATAATCCTGTTTTGTTCACACAGCGTCACGGATAGCAGGTCTACACATTTTCCCAGAAAGCGAAGAAGAAGACGTTGACAAAGGTGAGCATTTAGAATTATCACGTTATGTTTTCTCTGTTAGTGTTAGAGGACCCCCTCCCCACCTCAAATTCCCATACTTTGCACGTGTAGCCATATGTGATCCAGAGAACTTTGTGTAAGGCCAAGGAGACTACTTTGTACGTATCGTAGCCAGTGTCAATGCTTCTACTTTCAATGTATTAAGATTTCCCCTCTTTTTTTGCAGACGACCTGTCGAGTCCAACCACAGTGAAAGAAGAAAGGACCTCCCCTCCTCCCTCGTGTAATGGCGTTAAAGGCTGTAAGTGTTATATTATATTATATTATATTATATTATATTATATTATATTATATTATATTATATTATATTATATTATATTATATTATATTATATTATATTATATTATATTATATTATATTATATTATATTATATTATATTATATTATATTATATTATATTATATTATATTATATTATATTATTACATGTAGTTAAAAAAATCAATATTTGTAACATCTGTCAGCCATGTTAACTTAGTTCTGTCTCAATTTGTAATAAAAAGTGATTTGATATATCCTCTGACAATAAAAATCTTTTGCATTTCCAGTGACGGACCGCCCACCCATAGGACCTATCACGTCAATGACCCCTAACCATCAAGGTAAAGACAACAGCATTTTTTTCTTACTCTGGTAATTTAGCACGAAACTGTTCCCCCAAAAAAGTCCACATTAAGTATGATGTGCAGTTAAAACATTGAATAGCGCTCAGGGGACCGAAAAATCTGGTCTATTTGGACAGGTGGTCAATATCAAGATTCTTAATGCTTGTAGAGTTGGCCACTTGTACAGGTTTGACTGAGCTAGAATGGGACTCCTTGACACAACTAGTACGTAATATTTCATCTTTAACTTTAAAACAGTAAGTGGCTACACGTTAAGAATTACGATTCTCCAATCTTCTTGATTTCAGCGGGAATCCACTTGTGGCAGTTCCTGAAAGAGTTGCTGCTCCAACCGGAGTCGTACAGCCACTGTATCCGCTGGATCGACAGAGACGCAGGTATGACATGACATGGTTCATGGTTACTGCTGGCTTGTAACATCTATCTGCCACTTTGGGGATTAGAAAAGCGGTCAGTGTCTCTTATAACGTTAGAAATGTAAGCATGGGTCTCTTCTAGACTCCTGTACAAGCCTCCGAGCGGGTGGGCGTTTTAATACTGGATTTTGTAGGATTGTTAACACGCTCTTATATGCCGGCCATCGTACAACCAACCGGCTTCGCGGCGACAAAATTCCCACCCGCTCGGAGGCCTGCACGGGAGGCTAAGCCTCAAGGCGTTCTAATAGACCGATCCCGAATGTCCATCACAATTAAGAATTTCAACCAATGAGAGAGTGACAATTAACGGTTCGACCAATGAGAGAGCGGCTTTATGTCCGTTAAATATTTGCATTTCTATTGTACTAGACAGGTAGCCGACTTTGGCCTTGTGACGTCAATCACGTTCAGGTCCCAAAAAAGGTCTGATGAAAGATTTGATAACAAAACTTAAGGTGAACGGTTTATCTTATTAGTAAATAGAACGTGACGTGTGGGTTAAATACCCATTTACTTTAGTTTATAAATATGTGATCTTGTAAAAGGTTTCTTGTCTAAAGTTAAAACCTTTGATCCAACACAAAGAAGTTCTCTCACCTAGAGCTTTCGATCAGTCGCTCTGGTCTTCCTCAGTAGACTGACCCAGTGAGGCTTGTCACGTGGCTTCTTTGAAGTGTGACGTCAACACTGGGTCAAAGGTATCTGGTAGACGATGTCGGCCCCCGTCGCGGTTGAGTGAAAGGTGATGGGCCCTAGCTGATGTAAATAAAATGTTTCTTGTTTTTTTTCTCTCCCAGGAATTTTCAAAATCGAAGACTCTGTGGAGGTGGCTCGACTGTGGGGTCTCCGGAAGAACCGTCCCGCCATGAACTATGACAAACTGTCTCGCTCCATCCGACAATACTACCGCAAGGGCATCATCAAGAAGACCGACATCTCCCAGAGACTTGTGTACCAGTTCTGTCAGCCCATTGCAGGAGTTACGGTGAAGAAAGAGCCCTGAACTCTCCACGGTTTCGACTTGTACATAGACCACACGTTTAACGTCCACGTTGTATGTAGTCCCTTTTTTTTGTTGGGAAGGAAGATGTTACGATCGAAAAGCGCTGGATCTGAGGCTGTTTTAAAAAGCTGTACTCTGTGTGTTTTGAATTGAAAAGACTATACCATTACAAGCACGTATTCTCAAGGCACATTGCTCACGATGACTTGAAGATAGAAAATGTTGTGCATTTCTATTGGTCCCCAATTGAAAACTGACAGAAATGTCTTTTTGGCGACGCCCCAGGAGCGGAGGTATTTTTACTTTTTGTATAAACTTGAGGCAGACAAATCATCAAGAAATTGATGAAAGAGGAATGTGCAAGTTCATCTGAAAGACGTATCACCAAACCTTCATTGTGTCTGTTTCTTCCACGAAATCTTACTTAGCACCGTTGGTGTGAGTATAGTAAATTGCCCATCCAACACTATTAAAACCACAGAGTACAGCTTTCAATGCTTAATGTAAGATTCAAGTGGCTGCTTTGAGCATCATCATAGAAGAGAAGGCATAAGTGAGCATGCGCGTTCATCAGAATCTAAATCATTGTGATTCGAAGCGGTAAAACCAGGCAACGCGCATGTGTGGAAGGCAGCTACTAACGCTATGGCTTGCGTAAGTGATGTCAGGGCTATACCATTGCAAAAGGGTAACATATTTTGTATACATATTCTTCGTATATTATAGAAAACATATCAGCCCATTCTCGATATGACTAGCAACAGTTACCCATGCATTTCCCTTTGTTTTCAGGTGTTGGTATGTATAAACTAACGAGTTCAAGTGCATTTTCACCCTTGAACCTTTTCAATGGTATAGCCCATGACGTAACAGTAAATTGAATGACGTATGAGAGATTGACTTCCGGTTTGTGACATTTTAAAAAAAGGGGGCGCTACGTTTTTACCTGGGAGGCGGTTTTCTACCTTGGCACAAAGTGTACCTATATTTTTTGATGGAAGATACTTTTGTAAAACCAACACATTCCAAACGTAGATTTGAAAACCTTACGTTGTTGACGAAAAGAGAGTTTATTCCCTAGTCTAAATACGACCATGGTGACAGGATATGGAGAACTTTACACTAATTAAAAAGTTTTGCTCTTCAAATTTTGTAGCCGACGAAGGGGTTGTCCCTGAAACTGTAAAGAAATTAATTAACATATCGGTCAATAAAAGATAGAAGCCGTATTCACTGAGGCAGTTTTCGGATGATCTGAGGATATACAAGAATATTTCAATTGAAAATGGCATTCTAAGCAAAACTCAATAATCTTTGTTCGTGAAAACATAACAGGCATCGTTTCTAGTATGTGAAAGTTATAAGGATATACATAATAAATACTCAAGCTCTATGCAACCTACTTGAAAGAAAAGCTTATTCTAGTTCTGAAAAAGGGCAATAAACTTCGATGTATGACTGTAAATATTGCAATGAAGTGGCAATGTAAAATCTATATGTGTTGATCACTAGTTTCTATGCGATTCATAGATTTTGTATAGTTTAATTGTGTTCATGCCACGACGATAGCTTTATACATGGACTAAATCACTTTTGAACATATCAGACACATTGGTGGAACAAGTGCATCAGTCGATGCAATGTTGTAGGAACGTATTGAATATGTTGGTTACTTCTTAGTCATTACGAACAGAGAGCACGTGTATATACATGACATGTATTATTTTCTGTATCGAGCGCCCAAACAAGAACCGTTTGGTGTAATAAAATGTAACTGAACTACATCTTTGTGTGATTGGAATCCATATAGTTAGCAATCATGGTTCGTGTCCATACCTCTCAAATAGAAACTCTTAAAGAGAAAACTATATTATGATCTGATGACATACTAGAAAAATGTAGTCTGGGTGCCAGACTGTTGCCAGGGCCAGAACACTAGCCTGGTTACCAAACCTATATTTTTATAACTTCCGAGTCCTACAGCCTCTCCGCAAATTAGGACTCGGGAGCTATAATAGGTTTGGTAACCAGGCTACCAGAACACAGGCTAGCTCCACGGCTCCAGGGCTAACATGTCCCCAAGGAAAGTTTACAATGGCCACCCCTCATTCAGTAGCCTGGGTGCCATCCTCCGTAGTTACCTGGCACCTAGGCTACTAACCTGTGTCCTAACCGTGAGGATAGTCTGACAGTCAACACCACCAGTTACCATGGTGATAGACGCTTGGATCAGGTCATTGACTTTGTTTGTTTGTTTGTTTGTTTGTTTGTTTGTTTGTTTGTTTGTTTGTTTGGAGCGAAGCGCAAGAGGAAGAGGAGGAAGAAGAAATAGAGCAAAAACAATATGTTTTCCTTTTTCGAAGTTAAATACATGTTGTATAATGAAAGGATATAAATCTCCACCGCACGGCATACCCAGCATCCACTGCGGAAGGTTATACCAGGTCAAACTAGAACCCACCTGTAAGACTGGTCCTCTGGGTCTAGACTAGGAAGATTTTACTGCAAAAGCATCGCTGTGTTACGTCACTTCAGCAGTTACTAGTATTTTCATAGTTTCTTCAGAGTTAGCAGCCTTTTCTATGTGTTTAGTCCCAACTATTAGTAAAGGAATTGAGCCATCCTGTTTTTGCACAGTTAAGTCATAGTCTCTTGAGACTGACTGACACAGACTAATCCCAAGGTAACCATCAGACCAAAAAAATCGGCTTAATCTCAAGCTGACGGCCAGAGTCGTGAGACAGGGCTTAACGACGATCAAGATCAAAGAACTGCGATGTCAGACGCTATTAATTATTCACAGTTTCACCACTAATTCTGTCAGCTGTCAACCACAAAAGCGAACTGGCTGACGTCTCAGTATTTGGTCTCCTACCCCTTACTGTAGCTATAAGGCCACAGCAAGTAAATTTTATGGATGGCATCCTCCACAGATTCCAAATCTAATGCGAGCGGGCGAAAAAAACAAGGCGGGCCGAAAAAAACAAGGTTCTTACATTTTGAAATTTTGTCTCAATCATTGTACAAATGGTTTTGATTCAATGGGAACATCACATATACACAGCCAACATCACATATCACTGCATCAAAGTAAGAAACAAAACATAAAATCAGAGCCTTGTCTTGTCTCCTCTCTTTATATTTATCTGCCATCCACCTTCCGGCATGGCAACAGACATCTTGGCCTATTTTCGGCATGGTGACCACGGTCAGAAGGCAACAAAATTTCTTGTGTTTTTTTTTTCAAAATCAGGCGAAAATTAATGCGCGTGCGGATGTCATCCATAAAAATTACTTGCTGTGGCCTAAAGTAATAATCTTGTCAGCGACAAGAGAGAGGGGCAGAGAGAAAGAAAGAGAGAGAAAGAAAAACAGACCCAGACAGAGAGAGGGAGAGAGCTTCAGAGAGAGTGTCATTCATTCAAACAATGGTGTGATATCTTTAATTTTGCTGAGTAGGCTTTTCAAAACTTTTAATAATCATACTCTACTTGCCTCCTGTCCGTTCTTTTATTCTGCTGTCAGTTTCTGAACCGTTTGGAACTGACAGCAGAATAAAAGAACGGACAGGAGACATCACGTGACTGTACTGGGGTTAAAAGGTGATGAACAACCCCCGTTTACAGATAGTATTTCGTCATCGACACACCTCACTTCCCCATTGTCTGTAACTCATTGTTTCCCTGTGTGACCAGTAGAACACCACCAACTTTATAGACAGGTAGCGTCTGTAAGAAATATAGCATTCATCTAGGGCTCTAAGGTAAGTACACAGCCTTGTAAGACTACGATATAAACTTAGTTGGAACTAAAAGGTACCCAGGTGTAAGGATTGATAAACAAGACTAGTTACGGTATGTTATAGGCAAAAAGGATTAAAAGTACATGTAGTAGTGGGGAGGGGACTGTGACTTGTAGAACACACCAAATTAGAAACGTAGTGACTGATCTGTAAGAAGTACGGACTTAAGCTTTATCTAGGGCTCTAAGGTAAGTTCACAGCCTTTTAAGTCTTCTAACATTCAGATTTAAACTTTGTTGGGACTAAAGGTACCCATGTATTAAGCAAGGCTAGGCATGGTTGGTTAGGCTAAAAATTAAAGTCCAACAGGCTAGGGGATCGAACTGTGATCTGTAGAACTCCACCAAATCATAAACTTGATAAACACTGGATTAACCTAATGCTCTAAGGTTAAATTCAAAGTCTCAAAAGTCTTCTAACAATTAGATATAAACTGACTAAAGGTACCCAGGTGTAAGGATTGATAAACAACGCTATATAGTCACGGTATGTTAGGCAAAAAAAAAACTAATGTAGCAGTGGGTAGAACACCACCAACTTACAAACTGACTTTATCTAAAGCTTTATCTAATGTATCTTTACAACCTTTTAAGTCTTCTAACACTCGGATATAAACTGTGTTGTGACTAAAAGGTACCCTGCAGCTGGTGTAAGAATTGATAAACAACGCTAGCCATGGTATGTTAGGCCCCATAATTGGGGAGGGGGCTGTGACCCGTAGAACACCACCAGATTAGAGACTTAGTATGTGTAACACACACCTGATGAACCTAATGCTCTAAGGTAATTTGACAACCTTTTAAGTTTTCTAACACTCGGATATAAACTTTTTTTGGGACTCAAAGGTACCCAGGTGTAAGAATTGATAAACAAGGCTAGCCATGGTATGTTAGGCCCCATAATTGGGGAGGGGGCTGTGGCCCGTAGAACACCACCAGATTATAAACTTAGTGTCTGTAACACACACCGGCTTTACTTAATGCTCTTAGGTACGTTCACAACCTTTTAAGTTTTCTAACACTCGGATATAAACTTTATTGGGACTCAAAGGTACCAGGTGTAGGGTAATACTAGCCGTGTGTCAATGAAGGCTAGACATCCAGGTAAACAAGAAAACTATTACTCAATCAACTGGATAGTTTAGACAGTTTTGCAAACTAGGCAGTTTTCAAATCTATCCAGTTGTTTGAGCAACAGTTTGTTTGATCAATTGTCATGTTATGTTATGTTAGGGTAGAAAAAGGGACATAGGAATGGGGAGGGGGACTACGTACTATCAAGTAGTCACTAACTATGGCTTCTGAAATAGATCCCAATCCATTTTACTGGACAGTCATTAAGACATAGAACACTGAAATACCACAGTGGCTATACTGTTTTCAATGCACATTTGGACCCCGAGAACAAAAAAAATTCAACGAAAATATAATCCTTTCTTCCGGTTTTCACATCTGTACTTTAGGACGTCACATCCTTCCGGTTTGTGTACTTTTACACATCTTACATTTGTGACGAAGAAATATGTCTATCCCATGTGTATCAATATTGTAACACCACCCTCTTCAAACGAACTTTCTGGTCAACTACTTTATTTCACAGAAATTGCTTGCCTTTTTTGAAAACATGTGTTGCAAAAATACATTTTCATACACAAAACACGCCACGGTAAGGTTTTGTTGACAGTTTGCAAAGATCCTTCTCGGAATAGGTGACCCGTAAACTAGTCCAACCAGTTTTGGCCAGCCCCTAAATTTGCTTATACAACAACACATGGGGGTGGGGGTGTACAGTGCAGCTGTCTTCATGATAATCTACTGGATATATGGATCATGCATTAAAACCATTGACAAACAAGAATTTGGAGATCTCATACCTCCATGAAATATGTAGAGTTTATGTAAATCTTTTGGGGGGGGGATTTGTCATTTATTATGGAAATAAGGTCGTTATTAACATAATCTAGTTTAATTCATGTTTTTTAAATTAAAATATTTGGCTGGTGAAATTGATATCCTTTGGCAATGTTTCAATTCAACATGTTCTCGATCATTAATTATGCAAATGAGGTAATAAGGTAACTTTCAGTACGGAAACACGTTTGGGTTATCTGGTCTATTCTTCTACCATTACTAATTGCATGGTCTATTCTTACACCATTACTAGTTGTATGAGTCGTCTGTCGGTGACTTCAAGTTTTGTAATTTATACGCATACGAAGTCAATAATGAATGCAGCCAACAATTTCAGCACTGTCTATCTCCTCATTTTAGACAATCGCACTCGAGAACTTTCCTGACTCCAGAATGCCACTGTATGTAGATCTGGTGGAAAAGAAAGAAAAATGCAAGGTGGGAAAACTTTTGATACGTTGTATAGTTTTGAAAATGTTGTATAGTTTTCTTTTGTTGTGTTGTGTTGTGTTGTGTACATGTATGCGTTTGACAATGTAAGCTTAGTATTTTGTAGCTTTATTCTGATATATACTATGTATATCCCATGTATGGTTATATGCTGATATGATATTACTTTTATACCCTTTTGTACTTTTGTACTTCTGTACCCTTGCAACATCATGTAGGATGATGCAAACAAGGGGAAAATGTGGGGGGGGGGCTTCAATTTTGGCCTGGATGCCAGACCGATAACACTCTAGGCTCAGAGTTAGCCAGCGTGCATGTGGATCAGGGCCTACCTGAGGGGGGCTGTGGTATAATTTCCTTGGGGGCATGTTGGCCCAGGAGCCGAGGAACTGGCCTGTGTAGGACAGTCTATCGCCCATATGACACGTCAATTCATGAATACGAACGGCCTGCCGAACCTATCAAGCTCCACTGGTGCACTCTAACCACGCGACAGTTCATGGCACGTTTCCCATACATCATTCAATTTCAAACATTGTTCCCATTTAATTGTTTTATCACAACGACCGTTGGTGTCGAGGGAATCGTCGTTTGTGACAAAAGCGATTGCCATTTATTTTCTGTGGCGTAAAGTGGGAGTACCAGCCAGGATACAAAATAACGGCTAGTTGGTCATCATTGGGCTAAGCCATCGACACCAATAAGCACGTTTCCCTCTCGGTCTCTAGGACATCACTGAATGTTGTATTGTTGAAGCAAGGCAATCAGAGATGGCAGACTTCACCCCTTACTTCTACAGCTGTACATGTATTACTTTGAAGGCACAAAATCAAAATAAACAGCACTGAGGATGTGTATGACAACACTGTATTGTGTACATAGGGAAACACAGAAACATACAGAGAGACTGAGAGAGTGTGTGTGAGAGAGAGAGATGAGAGAGTGAGAGAGAGATTGAGAGTGTGTGAGAGAGAGAGATGAGAGAGAGAGAGAGAGACATTTACACAGACACACATACGGACAAAAAAACACAAAGACACACAGACAGATACGCAAAAAAGGCTACCGAAAGTCACTATTTTCACAACAGACTATCTACTGAATGACACATATACATAGTATATGCGCCTAATCATACGCCATATGTGTGTAATGGTGTAATCCGCTTACGTATAAATCTATATGGTGCACATGATGGCTGTGGATGACACAATTCTGCACCAAACGAGCAAATACAATGTTCAGGCTATCGCGTGTGCCAACCGATGAGTTCACATCCCAAAAAACACACATTTTAAATCAACAACAGCTAAATAATATCCCTAATGTTTGTCAGTATGTCGGAAATCAAACTACTGGCCCACTGCCAATTGTGACTTGAACTTCGAGGCTTTAACTGCAAATAGAAGCATAAGGTGATTAATTCTACCAAACGACTTTTCCCCACACGGCTGAAGTTAATGCAGCAAAAAGGTACGGAACCGATCAATAAATGCTTTTAACCCGGCTGATCGAGACAGACTTTACCGCCGAGCACAACAACACACAACGGCTGTCGTCGCGCTCTGAAAAACCTCAACACAAATATTATCGAACGCCCCCAAAAAAGGGGGCATCGTTTTTTCTGCTGACCTGTTAGTTTGGAAAACAAAATAATGACGACAGAGTCTCTAGACCTCCCCCTAACCGTGTTTGGACCGTTCCACGTAAGGAGGGACTCCGGGTTATGTGATGCCCTTTTGCCACCAAGGTCGGACCAGCCCTCCCCGTCCTGTTCCCTCCAGTCCGCGGGCACCCTTTCCCGCTACTCTGAGACAGACGACCCGCTCACACAACCAGCACGCCTCCATGGACTATCGGGGCTACAGGTAAACGTTCTCTGCAGTTCTTGAGCCAGAAAATGACGCGAAAAGTTTGTGTACCAGCGTAGAAGTCGTGGCTAGTAGACCCTGCCCTATCGGCGTTGTTTGAGTCCCGTAGGGTATCCATGCTGTTGGCTATTTTTGTACGGACGCTGGCAACAGCCGGACAGCGTGGGTTGGAAATATTTGTCCAGTGCAAACCGCGTTCTTACTTATTTAGATGTCTCGTCGTGATATTGAACTTACGTGCCAATGACAGTAACCCTGGCGCATCAAACTCAAGAGTTGAAGTCATGTGTAGAAGAACTAGCTTAGGTTTTGTGTTTTGTTTATCTTGCATCATAACTCACTTGAGTTAGAGACGAAAATAAAGTGATGACGCCTAGAAAGAGATACGGGATAAAATTTCGTCTGATATGAAAGCCGACGCTGTGAAGAGATCATGTCACGATATTTTCAACCTCTTTGTAGCTGATCAGTCTCAAAGCATAGAACTGATGTCCATTTCAATAAACTCGGGTTGTCTTGTTCAGTTCTGACACTATGATATATGGGCGCTCTATAGCTAGATACACTATTGAATTCATGCCTTCTTGCAAGTCTGATCCAAGGATTTAGATATCGGGTCTCTTTGTGTATATATAGCCTGACCGACTTCCACTAGATCCCGAGAACATCTGAGTGTGAACACGGTGAACGCAAGGCATTCAGGGATGCAAGGCATCAAACGTTATGTCGAATAATCGGACAGAAACATTGCTAGATATTAAAATCAGACGTTGCCCGGGAACTGGTATTTCCCTGTCGATATTAATACCGCGGAGAGAGTGTTTTGGCAGGCCGAAGGGTATCGTATATCCCAACTGTTGTTCCAACTGTTTCCTAGAATGTCTGGGAAGCTATGGCGAGTATCTTGATGACGTCGTCACAGCGTTCAGCAACCCTGTGCTAATCGGTCCGAGCTGATATTTGTTGACGGTAGAGATCTGAAGATCTGAGCGGCGTCTTCTCTGCCCGGCTGCCCGGCGTGAACTTTGCCGCCAGGTCAAGTAGCTCCCACCGCCCTAAAACCAATGGTACCGCAGGGTTCCAGCTCGTTTCGGTTTTAACCGACATGCTGTTGACTTTGTTTTTTATTTCTTCTGTTCTGACCTAGACCGGCTTGAGGAGAGAGCGGCCGAGAGAGAGAGGACTCGTCCCGAAGAAGGCCCGATACCCGGCGTGGCAACACTTCAGAAACGGAGACTGCGGCACGATGTTAGGCAGGAAGACCTTCACAGCCGACCAGTACCTCTACTCCAAGTCACCGCTGCTGCACCATGACTTCAAGCAGAAGAAGAAGAAGCACGTGCGGCAAAGATTCGTGGAGAAGAACGGTTACTGTAACGTATCTCACGGAAATATCCGAGAACCCACCAGGTATCTCGTCGACATCTTCACGACGGTGATAGACCTAAAATGGCGGTACAACCTCTTCATCTTCAGCTCGGTCTTCATCACGAGTTGGCTGTGTTTCGGCTTCATTTGGTGGGTCATCTGTTTCGCCCACGGAGACTTCGAGCCGCGAGAGGAAGGCTTCACCCCGTGCGTGAATGAAGTTTACGGGTTCACCTCGGCGTTCCTCTTCTCGGTGGAACACAGACGACGATCGGGTACGGTTCTCGGCACATCACGCCGGAGTGCCCGGAAGCCGTGTTCCTCCTGCTGCTACAGTGCATCTGCGGCCTGATCATCAACGCCTTCCTCTTAGGCTGCATCTTCGCGAAGGTTGCTCAGCCCAAGAAGCGAGCTCACACCCTGATGTTCAGCAACGTCTGCACCATATCGAAGAGAGACGGCGTCATGTGTTTGATGTTTAGGGTAGGGGACTTGAGAAAAAGCCACATAGTAGAGGCGCACGTCCGCGCGCAGTTAATCCGTTCATACACCACTCCCGAGGGTGAGTTTATCCCCGTGTTACAGGAGGATCTAGACGTAGGGTATGACGACGGTTTGGACAGACTTTTCCTCGTTACACCCGTTATAGTGTGCCACGAGATCGACGAGGACAGCCCGTTCTGGGACATGACACCTGAGGAAATTCTCGCCGGGGATTTCGAAGTCGTGGTGATCCTCGAGGGGACCGTCGAAGCTACCGGCATGACCACGCAGGCCCGCAGCTCCTACACCCCCGACGAGATCAAATGGGGACATCGCTTCGAGGCCATCACCACCATCGAGGATGGTAGATACCAAGTGGACTACTCCAAGTTCAACACCACTATTGAAATCCCGACTCCGAGATCGTGTACGCGGGAAATCATGGGCTTCTCCACGCCGACGTCCAAGCGGAGTTCCTCCCGCAGAAGTTCCTCCCTCAGCTCGGGGAAATCTATCGACGACGAGGACGAGGACAAGTCGTCGTCCGGGGTCGTGTTCGAGGATGAACTGAACGGTTCCGTGGGGAACGCCGTGGACAAGTTTGCCTACCCCATGTCGTCCGGCTTGTCTGAGGATGTGAGGACGGGCAGGGTAAGAGTCATACCCGAGAGTAAAGTCTGAGACTTCGTCAGAAAAGGTAGGGACTTTTCCAAGCTCTAAATTTAAAGTCTAAAACTCAAGTGTTAATCATATGCTTTGAAACGTAAATGTTGAAGATTTACTTAAAACACAGTAAGTGTAATTTGAGTTTTTAGTAAAAGTGTATACTTCTGCATGGTAGACATATGACTATTCTGGTATAAATTTGATCTAGCTTTAATTTGTTTGTGTTACATCATACACCGAAATATATATACAATGCTAATTATAGCCTTGTCCTTGTGGGACCATATTATTATTGCCAACAACACAAAAATCGTGAAGTATATAATGTACCTGTAATGTGTACCGTATATGCAAATCACCTCGGCCACTTGTGCCGCCATTGAATGTTGTTGATATAACGTTCAAATCGACATCATTATGGGCATAATCAATATAGATACTCAAGAAAGCAGTTACTGAAGCAACTGGATAAATTTTGAAAAGTGTCAGACGTTTCAAGTAGCATCCACTACTTTTCGTTAGTAACTTTAGCAGTGACAGTAGCATCCACTACTTTTCGTCAGTCACTGGCGAAAAGTAGAATATACTACATGTACTTGAATCATCTGACAGTTTTGAAAACCCATCCAGCTGCTTGAGTAACTGTTTTCTTAAGTACCTCATTACCTTGGTGTCTAACCTTCACCGATGCATCAATGTATTTAATGGTCATTTACTACTGAAACTTTGCGTGTTGTTGCTGGTTAAGAAATCAAATTCAAGAGTGGAAGACCTATCCAAATAAAATGGCTGGCGTAGCACGTATTGTCACGGCCTTGTTATACGTTGTACTGACACAAATCGCAATGAACTGGTTCGAAAAACAATGTAACAGCACGCTAAGTAACGTGCTCTAATGGACACCAAAATACAAAATCATTCATCCAAACAGACACGGGTGGCACGTACTAGTACGTATATTGCCACTGTCTACATGTGCTGTGTGCCTCTGTTGTAGATGGTCCCATGTTAACACAACTGATTGAAATTACCAGCCCACCGAGTAATAACGTAGGGTAATGGAGACTGAAACGTAATTCGTCAAATGGATCCTTTCGTCGATCTGTGTTTAGTGCTCAATACATGGTACAATGCAGTACTATTAACGTAGAAAATAGGAAACAATTACTATGTCCATGAACTAGTTTAAAGGCTTAAACATTTGATATTGATGCTTATTTTTTTAACCTTTTTTGCAGATTCTGTCATATGGTGAAGTTGGTGACCACAGAAATTCTTCAACTACTCAAGGATGGGATGGCTACCGTTCTTACCACAACTCATCTTTAAAAAAATCTGACTAAGTCTAAGGTGTAAATATCATGAACTAAGGTACACGAGTGTTGTGTCCCTCAAAATGCGTCACTTTTCATTCTACATGGAAAAACAGAGGTCACATTATGTCTATAGCGAAGATCTGACCATCGAACAATCATCCGAACTATGCAGAACTACTGCCACGTGTAGTGGATATACGTACATATTGATATATGCCACTGTTGCTGGTAATTCTAAAGTGTAAGACTACAATATGCTGCTCTTGCAGATCTTTTCGGCAACTGTATACGAATTCTCCGACCCACTTGTGTTTTCACATGTGCAGCCAATTGATATTCTTTTGTAAACATGTTCTAGAAGCTATTTGTTGCAGGCCTGATGTTTCAAAGTAGGCTTATTTGAAGCCTTATGTTCTCATGTAAGCTAATCTCCAAGCAGATATGTCTGGCAGCAAAGCGTTAGTGTTAGAACTGGCCATCTAGAGACAGTCCTCAGCCACAATGGACACTCCTCTGGCCAATGGATAATATCTTGCCACTGTATGATCTGCTTGGAGATTGATGTAAACGTCGATTTGCTTCGTGGTTCTGTTGCAACATTATCATGTTTTGTTGACTAGAGTAGAGATGATATGTGACCAACAGCTGTTCCAACAAGCGGCGGTCAGAACAATCCTGCCCGCTGGTCATTTATTCGGGACATTTCTGGTGCTATTTTAGTGTAGTAGAAATGACATACGATACTGCCGTGTCTTCCACATGCTGGAAACTCAGAGGTTTTGTAATAAATGCTTTTTTATGTTCATGATTGGGTCGGAGATAGTTATAAAATTTGCCGGTAAAATGTTGCTATTCGGTACTCGGATTAAAGTTATGTTGCTCATACTTCGACTCTGAGTCCTATTTTGCGTTCATACTTACTCCACACAGTCTATAGCTTCCAAATCTTCATTACATCAACGTATGAGTGTGTGTGCGTAATCAAGAGACAGTGGAATACTTTGCATTCTCAAAGTCGTTATTCCTTGATAGTTGCAATGCTTGTACATACGCCTCTATCAGGCTTTAATAGGAAGCGGCTGGAAAGACTAGAAACAGGCCAAATAGACAGATAACATGCCAGGCGAGTTGGTTCGCTACGTAGTACATTTCATATTATACTGAACTCTTTTGTGAGCCAACTTCCCTGTCAATTTTTACTCTTTCCAGTCGCTTCCGAAGCCTGGTAGAGGCTTATATACAAGTATCGCAACTATCAAGATACTAGAATAACAAGATTATTTATCCCATTTATTTAGCACTAAAAATAACACATCTAGTCATGCCGTACATACAGATACAATAAATGGAATATATCTAGTAGGCTGTTGAGTGTACAGAGAGGAATGGTCTAGTACTGAAAGACACAGATAGTCTACTAGTTCAATCAGTAGCAATATATGCATATAGGGCCATAGGGCAGGTTTATCGTTACCATCACAATACTCATAGCTGGCATATATCCAGACTGTCTTGTTCTATGGGACCGCTATTTCCCATCGTTTAAATGTCACTGCATGCCAACATGATCCTATACGCCTTGAAACATGCATAACAATCCTAAATTTGGAAACCAAACACTTGCACCGACGTATGATATGATATGATATCATATCATATGAGGATGCAGTAGTTTAAGCTATGCACTATAGCAATCAATAAAGATGTCTAAGATGATCAAATCACGATTATCATATCGCAATTGACATATTTCTGGGACACGGCGGTCTAAGTTTTATATTATTGCTTTTAAGATTTTATTTTTATTTTGATATGCGTAGGTCAACTCTAATCCTTGTTGTCACTTGATAGGTCACGTCTCTGTATTAATTTACGAACATAATATGGATTGATAATATGCATAAGCTTGAACTGACATAATATGAGTATCTAATGTTTAGTATGTCAGAAATATCACTAAAAGACTGAAGAGCATCCATAGACTGATGTAGATAGATTGTCTCTTCCGTTACGGTAGTAAGATGAATATAAAGATAAAGCTGATCACGGCGTAATATCATGCTACGAATATGTTACCATGTTTACTTTCAGAACCCGATCCGACTTGTATCTTGGTGCGGATTACGTGCTATTGTTACCGTATCGCCTGCATTACATCGTGCAGAAATTTAAACGTTGACACCCCATGGGATAGTTGAGATTCTACGAGTGGTCAGTGATCTGGTCTAACCCGGTCAGTGCGTAAACAAGGAAGCAAATTTGGCGAAGATGTAATTAACACAACTGTGCCAATGTTGGCGTGGACCTTGCCAACTATATGTTAAATGTTCAAGGCCAATGTTTGGTTAAACTGAAGTGACTGCATGTTGTGTTATGTCAGTAAAGTTTTATGTGCAATAGGAATAGGATTTCGTGCAGTATCTATCACAGAACGTTTACAGATAACTCAATTTATGCTAGCTGCCTGTTCCCTTTATGGTGGATTTCTTTCTGCCCGTAACTAGGTTTTTAACTGTGGTCATTCTGCTTTTATAATAAACTGAACTGAAAGTTTATTGCAAATACATGCCCGAGGGCTAATTGCAGTTACAAACAACAAAAGAAAGAAAATACAATGCTATGTGAGACTATATCTACATCCGTAACATTATACTATACTCTACAACATACATGGTACAAGCTATAGTTTTACTGGGTTTGACTTCTTCTTTTTAGGCAATGGAAGACGAATTTACCCACTTCTTCTATAATATGTGGGTTCTTTTCAGAACAAGCTTGGCCCTTTTGTGACATATATATTTAAAGACAGATCTTACAATAACATTAGCAGCTGATCTAACCGTAAGTTTATAAATGGAAGATATGCCAACTAAACTATTGTCAGCGCTGCAGACTGTTGTGTTGTCTCGTATTTTACGACGCAGCCCGTTACTTTTTATTACATTGCCCCTTTTTGCATTGGTTGAATATGTAGATGGCTGGACGGGTGATATATGGTTTGAACACACATAGTTCTTGGTGTCTCACGGAGGGAACCAAAGCATATTCGCCATGACATTGACGGCGCGGAATGCCAGTTTTCCAGATTTGAGATGTCAGCGTGTCATGGCGGCCACGTTCCTGCCATATCTGCGCTCGGGACGACCCTATCTCTGGGAGGATGTTGACGGCATTCCTCCCACGGCCGGGAGTCAGCGGGTGGCGCCTGGGCACACTGTTATCAGCACACAGGCGTCCTGTTTGGAGCTACCGAAAATAGGCCGAAATGTGTGATGGTGAACCTTTCCCTCTCCTTTTGGTTCTCCCCTGTCCAGCCGCACCGTATGAATGGACGATAGTTTTGGTCAAGGCTTGAGGCTCTGAGTGGCGTAACAGCCGGGAATACTGGCTAGAGAGAGAAGGTTAGTCTTGTATGGTTTGCTGTCAGGGAGTGGCGTTTTGTAAAGAAGATTTGCTACTAGAGAACCGCTCGTCGACATGTTGTCGGACAGAGGCTTGGTCAGCGATTTCCTGTACAGATCTCCCCTCGCGGCCCTCCGCCGTCTGCCGAAGGCACAGAAGAAGGAACGCCGGCGTTTCGTCGAGAAGGACGGGGGATGTAACGTTGTCAACAGCAACATCGGGGAGCCAGGGAGGTACCTCGACGACATCTTCACCACGGTGGTCGACCTTGGGTGGCGGGAAATCCTGCTGATCTTCACCTGCATGTTCGTGCTGAACTGGTTCGTGTTCGGCTTCCTGTACTGGATAACGGCCTTCGCGCACGGGGACGTAACGTTCGGGTCGACGGCCACCAATGATGGCGGGGACCTGTGCTTCACGTACGTTAACTCTTTCACCACGGCATTCCTCTTCTCGGTGGAGACTCAGGTGACCATCGGGTACGGTTCCCGGGCTGTGGGGGACTCCTGTCCCGCAGGTATGTTTGTGTTCATCCTACACAACGTGCTAGGGCTCATCACCTCGACCTGGCTACTCGGCATGGTGTTTGTCAAAATAGCACAGGGCGGTCGGAGGGCAGAGACCCTACTATTCAGCAAGAATGCTGTGGTCTGCCTCAGGAAGGAGAAGTTATGCTTGATGTTAAGAGTGGGAAATTTGCGCCACAGCCACATTTTTGAAGCCCGGGTCAGAGCGTTGCTGCTCAAGCCCAGACTGACCAAAGAAGGGGAGGAGGTCGTGGTGGACCAGACGGAGATAAACGTCGTTCATAGCGGCACAGACAGGCTGTTCGTGGTGGCACCTGTCACCATCTATCACGAGATAGACCAAAAAAGCCCGCTGTACGACCTCTCACCCGACGAACTGGCCAAGTCCGAGCTGGAGCTGGTGGTCATGTTTATCGGGATCGTGGAGAGCACGGCGCGGCTCACATACTTCATGAGCTCGTACACGACTGACGAGGTTCTGTGGGGACACCGCTTCATGGAGTGCGTGTCGGCCCAGCCGGGCAGCTACACGGTGGACTACACACACTTCCATGACACATTCCCCACCCCCACCCCGGCCTGCAGCGCACGGGAGTACGAGGAGAAACTGGACGAGCAGGGGCAGAGACGGGTGGTCAGGTTCGAGGACGAGATCGTCCGGTCAAGAAACGCACTGCCTCTGGCCGCTGCGGCAACCGGACATGCGTCATGACAGTGCAGAACTGCTGACCACCATTTTAACCGAATATTGGTGCTAGCGTAACCAGAAAGTTAATAACATGAGGAAATTGGAACCTTTTACTGAATGGCAACTGCCAATGTGTATTGCTGCAATAGATAAACTTTCACATTGACAAAATGGATTGAAAGTATGATAAAATGCTAAGAACCTTGAATGAGGTTATGTGCTACACCTGAACTCCGCAAGGGATAGATTTCAAATCAGACACTTGACGCTGTACTGTAGGCGTTACTCAATACATTAAGTGATGTATACGAATTGACAGTATATTAGTAGGACTCGGTTATAGAATTTCAACGAAACACAAGTTTCCTTTTTCCCCTTTGTGATTTGGGGAGAAAAAAGTGTGTGTGACATTACGCTTTGCGTCAAAGCTTCTTGAAGACCGATAAAACCCTACACGCTGCTATACAGTACTGAAATGCTTGTCATATCATAGCTGCTATGTTGTCCCACTTGGTGAATAAAAAGGAACATGAGAAGCAAATGGTTGGCGGTGATTGGTTCATGTCTTTAATTGAATCCAGGAACTGTTACAAGTGCATAGCAGTGATACTTACACCAGAGATTAGGTAGTAGAAGATATGGTTCAAATATTCCCCTCAGATATGAAAGTTGCGCATCTCTTAAGTTACATCCAGTATTCGTTACGAATATTTAGGTATAAAGTCGTACTTAATTAGCTACAAATTAGTACATATGCAAAGCACCATAATCAAAATAATGCGGAAAAAACAAGTTCTTAAATTGACGATTGCATCAAGTGTATGGATGGAAATATCCCGAGGTATGTTGCACGTTCCATATGGATAAGTCAACTTATTTGTGATATGTGGAAATGCGGTCTACTATATCAAACTGATAAAAAAGAATCGACTAGCTATATCATCTTAAAAATTTTAAAAATTAAATTCTAGAAATTTTTAGAAGTGTGCTCTCTTCAAACTGAAGTTAAGACTATACTATGCAGCCCTTACACTTAATAACATATGCAAGTTAAGGAAGTAATATAGGTTTTCAACTTTGTTGTAAGTCATTGTATTAAAACTACCCACGTCTTTAATTTCATCGTTTAAGTACGACAGCACCGTTGATTAATCATAGCCAGTCATTTAATGCACACATTTATATATTATATAAATGTTATATAAACATTTATATATTATATAATATATATAAATGTTATATTATATAAATGTTATTAAGTAATAGAGAAGACAATTGAAAGCTGCACCGTTGTGGATCTGTTCTTCAAAGACCGATAACGTTGGTCGTGATCTCGTAGTTCTCTGTTTAAGAAACACGGAGTGGTCCTGTTCCAGTCAGTTGCAGTGGCTTTAGCCGTTGATTATACTGTGAAGGAGAAAACCACAAGAACATGTATGATACAGGTTTATTCAAATTAAGGAGGGGCTAGCCTCTACTAGGCTTCGGGAAGCGGCAGCTGGAAAAAGAAAATAGAAAAGTAGAAAAACGAGTGGTACAGTTGCCCCCTCCGGAGCTGTACTCTCTCGCGGACCGACTCTCGGCCTGGCATTTGACCAATTTCTACTCTTTTTAGACACTTCCTAAATCCTGGTAGAGGCTAACAAGGAGTCCTTTTCATCTTGGGATCGCCACTGATTCACGTGATCAACTCCTCTCTGGCTTCTGTTCCAAACACTGGCCTATGACCTGGCCAATGACCTGATTTGTTGACGTCTGTCACAATGCTAACTGGTGTTGGGTTACATGATGTTGCATTTTAATAATAGGAGGGATTTAGACTCCTGTCTGACCATATATATGAATGTATTTTGGTAAGAATTAACAGAGCAGACCATGTGCGAAGGGAAACATTATGCATTTGCTTTGCAAATGTTACCTTTCTAGTTTTATACGTTTTATGTTTTCGCTTATCAAAGTTACACTCGGGCATCGACTATTCAGCGATATGGCATCGTCTGTTTCAAATTGCAACGACCGTTAACCGTTTGCGTTTACGAGACGGAAACATGCATTGCCGTAACACAAGCCGTACTTACGCGGTCCGAGCAGAGTTCTGTTTTCTCCTGTTCAACTTCATGTCGTCCGGTCGGAACACGCAGCGGAGGGACTTGATGTACCCCTTGTCCTGGACCCCTGAGGTCCAGCCATCATCGAACCACTGGACACGGATGTCCTTGGTCTGCTCACAGGCGTACTTCGCCTGGAGATGAGATACAAGAATGTGTACGGTCATGAAAAATGGAGGTATTGTGGTTGGTATGTCTGTGTGTGTGTGTGTCCGTGTGTGTGTCTGTGTTTCCGCATGACCTTGCAATGAATACGGTTGGGTTCAGTCTGTCCCAGAGTGAGAAAGTCATTAATCACGTCTGCATCTGACAGCGCTCGTTGTTTTTACATGTACATGTATTTTTTTCGTTACATGACCTCCTTGACAGCTTGTGTTCTTTCCCTTGCATGATATAAAGAAAGACTTGTGGACATCATTGTGAATGAGAAGAGGACAAAGTCACCATCACACAAGATCTAGATGTGAGGTGTAAAGGCTTAAATTAAGGGCGTTTAATTGAATTAATTTAATTCGTTTTGCCTCGTCAAACAGCTAATAAGCGTTGACATGTAAAGACAACACGCCACGTGTGTACGCACCAGAACCATCTGGAAGACCAGGCCGTCTTCTTCAAACAGCGTCTGACAGAAACTCTTGACGTCGGACTTTTCCTTTCGGAAGTTCTTCTGAGTGGGCTTTCCCACGCGTCCGGTCCATCGGCTGCTACACGTCACGCCATTGGCCATGCGCTGTCCATTAACCCTGAGTTGACGAATAAGAACCTTCAACACATATACAGGTTTGACTGTACTTACGCCTTGTTTTTTGTTTTCCTTTCTTTCTTTTTTGTGTGTGTTTGTCTGTCAAGGTTGAATTAAACCATGCCAAATGATATTAAAAGACAAAATATAATTTTTTTGCAATTTGAGTTGCGAAAACCATAAATCAAAATAGGTTGTGCTAATTACATCCTTTTTGACACAACCAATGACACAAACCCATAGAAGCAAGCATTTACAAAAGCTCGAAATATTTCATGGAGGTATGAGATCTCCTAATTCTTGTTTAGCATGTATGTGGAAGACTTACTCGACGTCCATACACTCGTACACCTGTAGGTTAGCGGCCTTGTACTTCCGGGTACTTCCGCACCTGATCTCCTTCCCGTCTAGGTGCTGCAGGCTCTTAAACCCGGCTATTGGATGACAGAAAGATACACAGACAGATATATCAGAAATGATCAGGCAAGGGAGGATGGAGCTAACCTGGTATCCAGTCTATCGTGGTTAGGGCAGGCTGTCTTCGGGGCTCTAATAGCTTTCCCCCGCCCAGTACAACAGACCGCCCGGTAGGTAGGAACTTTGCTAATAGAGTTTGGCGCGCCGCGAGTTGATTTGCCCCACCACGAATATTGGGCCTAATCAAACTCCCGCCGTGAAAAACCTACCGGGGGAACCTAGCTCAGGCGGGCGGGGAAGAGCTTCAGCAGCCCCGAAGAAAACCCGCCCCGACCACGATAGACTGGATACCAGGTTATGATGCAGCTCACTGGGCACTGTGTGATACACCCTAGGCTATAGGCTGGTGGAAAGCGAGCCATTTTGATACACGCACTCCTTGTCACTCCTGCCTGATGTCCTCCATGATGATGATGAACCTGTACTGACATTTTGAAAGGCATTTTGGGCCACAGTTGGAATGGAAGGATTGCTGAGAATTCCCTATTCACTAGCTGAATCGTAGAAGCTTGCTATTCTTCGAGGAGCGTTGCAATTTGTATTCCCTGATATTATATTCGATTAGGTGATACAGGTGAACATGGAGGCACACTTACATGGCTGCTCACACTTCTCTCCCATCCATCCCGGCAGGCACCGGCACGTGCCATCATGGCCGCACTCCCCGTTGATACATGTCAGCGCTGTGCACCTTTGTGCCCTCTCCTCCTGACAGAACGACCCTGTCCAATCTGGAAAAGAAAGAAAGAAATGTTTGAGTTCAGTTCAAATCAACAGTGAAACTTGACTTCAGTTATCTTGTTTACGGTGTAGTACATGAAGGTACAAATGATGATCAGCATCTATGTAGTCATTAACCTCCAAGCAGCTTCATTCGGGTATAGGGGACGATCAAATTGGCCACCCGAGTTACCAATTTGCCGTGTTGGATATTGTCTGGCCAATTTGATACTGTTGCTAATTTTATACTGTATTGCTGCAGCCAAAAGATTTGCTTGGAGATTTATAATATGTAGTAACAGTCATCGTCCTTGGAAACGATTTTGTTACTCCGCCATCATGGCCGTCTTTTTGTGCTCTTTGTTTTGCTCTAAATGGTCGTGATTAGTACTACTTTGTCGTTTTAGTAATCGCCAGTGCAGATTAGAGAGAGAAGAGTATTGACCTGCTGTGCATGCGCAGTTTCCGTCAGCTCCGCAGGTGCCGCCATGTTGGCAGCGGCAGCGGTCACAGTTCGCGCCTGCCCAGATCGCCGTGCAGACACACCGGCCTGCCGCGTCACACGTCCCGCCGTTCTCACACGAGCATGCGCGGTTCTCGCACCTAGTTCCAGTGAAACCTGAAGCCAAAGGAAGACGGGTATTCAATGGTGCATTTAAAATATACGATTACAATTTCACGCCTCCGCCCCTAAGGCGTCGCCAAAAAGGCAATTACTTGACTGCAAGTTTTACTTCACTGTTATATAGAATGTAGGTGTTGCCTCCGCCCTTAAAGCGTTGCATAAAAGGCAATAACTTGACTTCAAGTGTTACTTTACTGTTGTATAGAAACACCTAAATTCTATGCAACAGTGAAGTAAAACTTGCAGTCAAGATATTGCCTTTTTGGCGACGCCTTAAGGACGGAGGCATTTATTATCCATTGAAACATGTAAAAAAGAGGTTTCAAATTCACCTGGGAGACACCGACAATGTCCGTCCGGTCCGCATTCTCCGCCGTTGACACAGTCGCAGGTACTTTTGACTTCACACTTGTCCCCGCTGTAGCCTGGTCTACAGCGACAGCGACCGTCCGCCCCGTCACTCGCCGCCGTTGTAGCCAGAAACATGACGGTGTTACAGGCGTCTCACACTGCGGCCCTGTGTATTGTGGTGGACAGCGACACCTTCCGTCGGGGCCACATTCTCCACCGTTGTAGCAGACGCATGTTGGAGGTACGATAATCTCGCACTGATCTCCTCCAAAGCCGGGTCTACACCTACAGCGACCGTCCGATCCGCACTCGCCGCCGTTGTAGCAGACACATGACGGTGTTACAGGCGTCTCACACTTCGGCCCTGTGAACTGCGGTGTACAGCGACACCTTCCGTCGGGGCCTACATTCTCCACCGTTGTAGCAGACACATGGCTGAGTAACAGGCGTCTCACACTGCGGTCCTGTGAACTGCGGTGTACAGCGACACCTTCCGTCCGGACCACATTCTCCACCGTTGTAGCAGACGCATGTTGGAGGTACGATAATCTCACACTGATCTCCTCCAAAGCCGGGTCTACACCTACAGCGACCATCTGGTCCACACTCGCCGCCGTTGTAACAGACACATGGCTGTGTTACAGGCGTCTCACACTGGGGCCCTGTGAACTGCGGTGGGCAGCGACAGACGTTGTCTGGTCCACATTCGCCTCCGTTGTAGCAGACGCATGTTGGAGGTACGATGATCTCGCACTGATCTCCTCCAAAGCCTGGTCTACACCTACAGCGGCCGTCTGGTCCACACTCACCGCCGTTGTAGCAGACGCATGGCTGTGTTACAGGTGTCTCACACTTTGGCCCTGTGAACTGCGGTGTACAGCGACACCTTCCGTCAGGTCCACACTCGCCGCCGTTGTAGCAGACACATGGCTGTGTTACAGGCGTCTCACACTGCGGTCCTGTGTATTGTGGTGGGCAGCGGCAGACGTTGTCTGGTCCGCATTCTCCACCGTTGTAGCAGACGCATGTTGGAGGTACGATAATCTCGCATTGTGAACCTCCGAATCCAGGTCTACACCTACAGCGACCGTCCGGTCCACATTCACCGCCGTTGTAACACACGCATGTTGGAGGTACGATAATCTCGCATTGTGAGCCTGTGAATCCAGGTCTACAGCGACATCTTCCGTCGGGGCCACATTCGCCTCCGTTGTAGCAGACACACTGTGTAGTTGTGGACGTTTCACATCGAGGGCCTGTGAAGCCTGGCCTACAACGACACCTTCCGTCGGGTCCACACTCCCCGCCGTTGTAGCAGACACAGACTTTGGGCGCGACAGTCTCGCACTGCGGGCCTGTGTACCCTGGTGGACACCGACACCTTCCGTCAGGGCCACACTCGCCGCCGTTGTAGCAGACACATGGTGGAGTGACGGCAGTCTCACATTGAGCTCCCGCAAATCCAGGTCTACAGCGACACCTACCGTCCGGTCCGCATTCGCCGCCGTTGTAACAGACACATGGCTGGGAGATAAGCGTCTCGCACTGCGTTCCTACGTAGCCTGGTCTACAGCGGCACCTACCGTCAGGACCGCATTCCCCGCCGTTGTAGCACACGCACTGTACAACGACTACCTGACACTGCTCGCCGGTGTATCCAGGTCTACAGCGACACCTGCCGTCTGGGCCACACTCTCCTCCGTTGTAACACACGCAGCCTGTTATTGGGGTTTCGCAAAACTGTCCGGTGTAATCAGGCCTGCACCGACAGACACCATCAGAACCAAGTTCTCCGTGAATGCACTGCGGAACAATCGGAGTATCGCAGAGAGTACCCGTGTACCCAGGCGTACACCGACAGACGCCGTCTGCGCCGCATTCCCCGTGGACGCACGCACAGAGTCTGGTGTTACACCTCGGGCCTCCCCAGCCTCCCTGGCACCTGCAGGTCCCGTCAGAACCGCACTCCCCATTGACGCAGTCACAGCCTTCGCGTGTTTCACAATTGACTCCTGAAAATCCCTCCGCGCATGTACATATGCCCGTGACGTGGTTGCATACGCCGCCATTTTGACAGGTGCACTCGCGGTCGCAGTTCTGCCCGAAGAATCCTGCCGGACACTTCGACTCGCACTTCTGTCCCGTCCACCCGGGTAGACACTGGCACCTGTCGTTCACGCACTGTCCGCCGTTCTCACAAGAACACGGCGCCCGTTCGCAGTAGTCGCCCTCGTACCCTGCCAGACACGTGCAGGCCCCGGTGATGTGGTCACACGCGCCGCCATTCTGACACACGCACTCCTTGTCACACCTGTCGCCGTAGAAGCCGATCGGGCACGGCTCGCTGCAGGAGGACCCCACCCAGCCCGCCGTGCACATGCACACGCCGTTGTACCTGTCACAGATGGCGCCGTTGTAGCAGACGCACTGGTTGATACAGTTCGGTCCGTAGAAGTTCTGTCGGCAGGGGTCGTCGCAGCGGGCTCCCGTCCACCCGTCCGTACACACGCAGCCGGTTTCTCTGTTGCAGACCGCGCCGTTCTGACAGTCGCAGGTGAAGCGGCAGTCGTCGCCCCAGGTGTCCGCCGGGCACTCCTGCCCACAGTCGGTGCCCGTGAAGCCCGGAACGCAGGCACACACGCCCGTGATGTGGGAGCACGTCCCGCCATTCAAACATGGTCCACATACCTGCAGACAGTCCACTCCGAACGTACCTGAAACAGCAGACATTCAACACAGTCTCAGTCAGCAGTATATCAAACAATGCAACACTCTAAATATGTAGACCTTCCAGTTTGCAAAGGATGCACTGTCAGATGAAAACATGATAGTTTTGATAATTCGTTATACTGAAATGTAATTTTCTTTTAGATGAGTAGTAGTCCATAAGCTCTCATTAAATCGACGTTTGGGGTTATGGAAAGATTATTGATTATTGTGAAATATCAATGGAGGATCGTAAATATTGAAATACCTGCGGTACACTGGGTCTCACAGTTGGTGCCCTCATACCCGGCTGGACAGGTGCAGGTTCCGTCCACGGGGTTACACTGTCCGCCGTTCTGACACAGACACGTCTCCTTGCAGCTCTCTCCCCAGGTCCCGACACACGGCTGGTCACAGTTCGGCCCGCCCAGCCCGGCCGGGCACAGGCACTCCCCCGTCACGCTGTCACACACCGCCGTCGGGTGACAGACGGGACACTCCCTGTCGCAGTTCTTGCCGAAGAAGCCGGTGGGGCACGGGGTCTCGCAGTTTGTGCCGGTGAAGCCGGGGGGACAGTCGCACGCCCCGGTCTCCGGGTTACACACGCCGTTGTTCGTGCAGGTACATCGCGACCGGCAGTTGGCACCGAAGAAATTGTCCGGGCAGCGCATGTTACAACTACGATAAGAGAATTCGAAATAAGTTTGTTATACGGGCCTAATGAAGGCATCAAATGCAGCTTCAGGGCGGCAAAAATGGATTTTCAATTTTCTAGTCAATCTTTTAACGTAGTAAAAAGTTGAATCAATCCTATCCCATAACAAACTGATATCTGTAAGGCAAAACTGCGATGTCGCTGACGGAAAACGGTTGCTTGTTTTGTATCGCAAGTTAGTTCTAGCTATCTATGGGTGGTACCAAAAAATAAAGAGACTCCTCTCGTGGCTTATTTTGGTCTATATCAAACGCTTCAAGTACTAGTATGAAATAATGATGCAAATGTGCTAAGAAATTCCTACAAATGTTGATATCAGACAGATTATCTCATCCAGAATATTCTTTTGCCGCCCTGAAATTGCATCGGATGCCTTTAAGGGCTGATCGCTAGCGACTAAGGGCAGGGACGTACGTAAATATGAAGATTTTTTTTTAATAAGAAGTGAGTTGTGGTACATACTCCATCCCGATCCACCCGGCGTCACAGGCGGTACAGGCCCCGATGATGACGTCACAGCTCGCCGCGTTCACGCATGCGCACTTCTGCTCGCACGCCGGGCCGTAGAACCCCGCCACGCATGTGCAGACGTCTCCCGCCCCGCACACTCCGCCGTTAGCACAGGCCGGCACACAGGCTGGGAAAGGAAATCAACAGCCTCCAATTTAATTCCGGACTAATCTGTATCTGTACCTGTATAGCCGGTATAACCGCCTTTCGGCGTAACACACCAGCTGCACAGGCACGCGGCGCGGCGGTAGCTGGCTATATATTACACCGATCGACTTGTTACACCTAACCCTTGAACTTCTAACTCTAGACATTGTTTAAAGCTATCTAATGACAATGCCCCTACTGTACTTGGTGACAGTGAGTTCCGCTCTGCGATAGTTCTAGGAAAGAATGAATTCTTGAACACCTCAATGCCCTCAATCCTTGGTTGATAACTCTGGTACTTGAAGGCATGGCTATTTCTTGTTCTCTTTTGGGCTGGTATTAGGTACTTAGTACTTGGGACGTGCACCAGTTTATTAGTCACAAAGTCCCATATCTCAGCTGCCTTATATCTAGATGGGTTAATATCGTAAACTATAGGTAAAAATGATGTAAGGAATGCATATATGTAGCAGCCATCGAGGACCCCTTGGGGATTAACCCAATTCTGCAGAATATAGAACTGGAGCCAGAATTCTGTGCAGAATTCTGCAGAATTGGGTTAATCCCCAAGGGGTCCTCGATGGCTGCTACATATATGCATTCCTTACATTATTTTTACCTATAGTTTACCATATTAAACCATCTAGATATAAGGTTGCTGAGACATGGGCATAAGTCCGAAATTAAACTGGAAGTCCGGAATTAAACTGGAGGCTGTTAATCATCTTTGACTGAATACTGAATACATTAAAACCCTTACATGCGCCTTCTATATCCTCTTTCACAATCAGCCTACGATTTTTGGTTGTAAAAGTTTCAACGGGGCTACTGCAACACTGACCCGTTCTAGTTGGAAAAAGGCGTTAACTTGACACATATACAATACATATTTCCCACAGTAAAATTCCTCACAGATGATTCCTTGATACGTTTTCCTGAATAAACGTCTGAAAACAATTTCCTCAGTCGTGAAGAACATATTCTCGATACTAGATTACTATGAGCTCAACGTACGGGTGCACAGAACGTACACGGGTACTGTATACATGTATGTGCGTTAGAATCACAGAGGGGGCGTAGTTACATGTACCACGCACTAATTATAAAACTCATGCTGTACGAAAAGTGTAAGTCAATGTAGATTACATCAACACCTTTCTTCTCTCTCCACAAAAACACAAAATCTGCAGGCTAAGACCCGTGATCTAAAAAGCAACCTTTGTCGACTAGCTGCCAACCCAAGTACTAGTAACATGACAAAAAAAAAGAAATAGAAAAATTAAACTGTTTCTTACTTTGTCCATCTACGCCAGTCGTCCATAGTCTAAGAACAATCCAGAGGCAAGGAAAAATGTAGAAATTCCTCTCCCTCATTTCTTCATGAACGATCTTACAACTCTTCCTCCAAGAAACCGTACCAACCGTCCTCCTTCCTGGTGCGACCTAAACTGTGAGAACTAAAAGGCGGTGTCCGGAAAACTCTCCCTATTTGAGTCTCCCGGCCGGCATGTTTAGTCGTTCACAGTGCCGTGAGGAGGGAATATTTCTACTTCTCATAGATTGTCATGGCGTCGGCCTTCGTATAGGCATGTGCAGTATGTAAACAATAGAACCGTTACGATACAACTTTGAGAAAGCTTAAGTACTGTCCATAGCAAGGTCGAACTTTTGCCGACTAACGTAAGTCGTAAGATAAAGGAGGTATATAATGTTTCTGACAAATTTAAATTTTCTCTCGTCATTTTCATTTCGTGATATCTAACATCGTAAAATTGTTGTTGCATATTCTTGTGTAATATACACTCTTTTCCGTTCAGAAATTGTACTTTTGAGCGCTCACATCATCAAACTATTACGATTTTGTACTCTTATGCAAAAAGGTTAACGAGCGGAACAACTGGGATATTTGTGCAATCTTTTAGATGAAGATATACATTTTGTCACAGCATGATAAAACACTGTACGTAATAGCGATATCAATTCTTCTGCTGACAGTTCCAATGACACATATAGGAACTTTCTTGCTGTCTCCTATGCCTTCCTAGACGACAGGAGTTTGGTTAGTGTTGGGCTAATTGAACGCCCGGGCAGCCCTGTTGAACTGGGCGGCTGGGATCGTCTACGGGCCCGAAGACAGTCCGCCCAAACCACGGTAGTCTTGGGTAATGTCTTCCCCTTCTGACGTTTTATGATAAGAAGCTAACCTTACCGGAAGATAAGACTTCCGGCGCAGGACGACAGTGTGTCCCACAGGCGGGGTCTTCTGTCGTCATCGGCAGGTTGTTGTGACACGTCAGCGGAGACAGGGAGACCGGGAGGTCCCGGAACGAAGGTCAAGTTCGAAAACCTACATCCATCATACACAAGTACCCGGGGTATGTTTCCCCATTTCATACATCTTAGCAACACAGATAAGTTCATATTTCTAATGGCTTTAGACAAACCTTCGATCATAAAACACATCTGTGCTTATATCTACATCATCACTAAGAAGCGAGAAGAAGCAGAATTATCGTAATTATTAGACTATATGTCCATAGTACATACAATTAGCACTAGCTTGTACATTGTATATATTCATTGCAAACTGTGATGTCTTTTCTGTGACCTGTACTGAACTCAGTGGGTATTTGCTTACAATAAAGGTCTTCATTCATTCATTCATTCTTTCATTAAACTGTTAAAGGCAGTTTTTAGTTGCACTTTTTAGGGCTTGTAATCCCGATTTTTCAAAGCCAATATTCTAGTCATTTGTCTACATACTGAATTAACACCACACTATCCCTATGTATATTGACCCCCATGGAGCAGAAATCCCCAAAATTCTGACGGAAAATATGTTTACTAGAGGGGCCCTGGGATGATTTTAGGGTACTACCCAGAAAGTAAAGGACTCATATTGGGGCTTATTTCTGCAGTTTTAAATGCCCAAAGTATGAAATACTGAATTGAATGTACTAACTCGGTTGAATATGAGCAAAATAACTGATTTTATAAGATAAAAACCAAAATGGGATAATCGCAGGTTTGCCTAGCTAGCATGATCAAGCACAACATTTCCCTGGAGTACCAGCTTTATTTGGAATGCCAAAAGAACAAAATACGCTTAATTATAAGTTATTTAAATTTAAGTTATTATTATAAGATATTCATAACAAGAGGTTCCCGCCTCTAGTCCGTGTCATTTCATCTGGCAGATGTAAAAGTAGCATCTTTCCATACTGAAATATTACTACTCAGTTTACAGTTACTCTTCATTTGCAATTACCAAATTTAAATGCATTAGATCAGTACTGTAAACGTTAATTAAATACCACATATGTCTCCTGAGACTGGCCTACCAAAGATGAGTTTTTACGAAAAAGTCACTACACTGTACAGTTCATTTGTATCGTTATAGCAATCGCATGCTTACTGATATTACAATACTAAACAGCGCCGTGTACAGGTTTAAGATTGCAAGGTGGTTTCCCCCGGAAGCGCTTGGTTGATCGTTGGGCTCCTCCCCGGAAAATGGATCTTCTACTTCCGGGTCACGGTCGTTGGGCGTGCCCAGTACTTTCCGGCAGCCGAACCAATCATGGGGCGCTGACCTCGGGTAACCCTCCTCCACACGCATGGTGATGTCATTGAACCTCCAGTACTTAGTGCCCTTGAAGAAATACGTCAGACCTGCAAAGGAAAGACACGCACAACACATGAAACAATAAGTATCATGTCGAAAATAATTTCTGCAGGTTGGTAGAACATAGGGCCGGGGATACAAACTTAGCCACGTGTTCTCGTCGCAAAAGCGCCACCTACATACATCGGCGAGAAGCGGTACTCCAGTCAGAAGCTCTGAGGAAGATGTCTGACAGGCATCGAAACGTAAGGAGGCGAGAGACATGACTGGTTGTGTAAGAAGGAAATCCCAATATCCAATCAGGAGCATGTCTTCAAAATACGTTCAAGGCTATTTCAAGGATGCTTCATAAAGAAGACAATCAGAGAAAAAATAGTTGATGTTACAGTAATACTTGTACTGTATGTGAACCTTGTGCGATTTGAACTGATGCTCACCGTCTGTCCACTGCATGATGCCGTCCAGGTTGTTAGGCACGCCCTCCCACCTGTCAATGTTCTTGGGGTAACCTCGGTCCATCTTCTTCTCAATGTCGTCATAGCGCCAGTACCTGTAAAATGGTGTCAAATTGTAGATCATGGACGTACCGCATTGGTAATGTTGCAGCAGCGACACCTAGCTGTAGTACCAACAGGAACACCAGTCATTGTTGCCCTGAAGACGTAAGTGACAGGTGGTCACCGAATCGTCGGATGTGCAACCCCACTGGTTGTTGAATAAAGAACCTTCTTATACCGTATAGCACTCTGTTTTCTTTACTTTGCTTCACACGCGTTGATTGTTAGACTTATCTCCCTCAGAGGAAACAGGCAAAAACAATTATATTAAGTGAGCAATTAGAAAAGTAATTGCCATGGCGACGTATTTAGTTTTGAACGAATGGTAGGTATTTGGCTGATATATAATTTTCCTAGAATTTTTCCAAACTGGACATATACTAAAAAGTTCCGCCCCAGAGGCGTCGCCAAAAACGTATGTACTCTGCCAAGAAGTTATTGTGTGAGTACTAGTATCATGGCGAACCTGTTCCCCTTGAAGAAGTAGGTCTTGCCGTTGTGCCCCCACACGAACGCCGCGTCCACAGACTGCACGTGCAGGCCGTAGTCCCGGATGGGCCGGGGGTAGCTGGACTCCAGGTAGTTCCCGTCAAACACCCAGTACTGGGCATCTGGAGCAAGCAAGGCGATTGATATGATATGATATGATATGATATGATATGATATGATATGATATGATATGATATGATATGATATGATATGATATGATATGATATGATATGATATGGACCACCGCAGTACAAATCGCACCAGATTGCCATTCAGCATTCACGTTCAAAAGGTACGGGTAAAAAGAGACACCCTACAGCTCAATGAGATATTTCAACCAATGCTGCAAATTAATTCTTTACACGGAGTACTAATATATACCTCTAAACTAATGGCAAAAATCACACACACTGAAAAGACATTGCACAAAAACCCCTAGTTCCTACTGTATGTGCAACTAAGGATGAATCAATTATAGGAAGGTTTCTTGCTTTTTAGGTCGACAATCGGTTATACTTTGCTATATGAAGTGTTATCTGGGTAACCAGGGCGTAGACGTGACCTTTACTGAGCGAGAAAGGTCAATGCGTAAATTATGCCCTGATTACCCAAATCAAGCACACAGTATAACCGATTGTCGATGTAGGACGCAATGGGCGTTTCAGTAATCTATAAATCCCTTGCTGACTTTCTTCTTTGTTTATATCATACCTTTGAAGAAGACGATCTTGCCGTCGTAACGTTCGTACACGGCGTCGACGTGAGTCCCGCGGGGAAGACTGCGCCAGAACCGGCTGGTCATCGCCGGGTAGCCGGGGTACAGGCCCTTGTCGTGGTACCTGGGGAGAAATGCATAACATACATTGCCTTTTAATGTGTCAAGTGAAGGATAACTGTCACGCCTAGTATGTCACGCCGTCGTAGCCTCAACCAGCAGGCTTCGGAAGTGGCCAGAAAGAGAAGCTAGGCTAGGAGGCGGCAGATGTTAACCTGGGTGCCATCCTCCGTAGTTTCCGTCGGCTCCTTAATGTGGTAGCCAGCTACATTAGGGAGCCGGCGGAATCTACGGAGGAGGGCACCCAGGCTAGGCAAATATACTCCTTAGCGGACAAACTCTCTGACATGTTATTTATTTGAACCGATTTCTACTCTTTCTAGCTAGCTGTTTCCGAAGCCTGGTAGAGGCTAGCCCCGTCGGATAAAGTCGTCTTGACATCTACACTAAGACGTCAACAGGTAAGAACATCAAGGCATAAATCGTGTACGTACCTGTAAAAGTGACGATCTTTGAAGACAAAAAGTTCGCTGCGAATGACGGCTACGGCGTCGATGGACGGGAAGCAGGTGTCCGGCGGTGTGGCGGGGTGGTTCGGCGTGTGCGGGCGCCTGTCGGGGGTGTGGACGGGCGGTCTTTGTGGGGGACGTTCGGGAGTGTTCGGTACATGTTCGGGATGATTCGGTTGAAAGTTCGGTTTCTGGGTTGCCACGGGTGTCAGGGGCTGCTTCGGACGCCTTTCTTCGGGAGCACCTGTATGTAGCCGATGAAAGAAACAGTTTAACTGTTGCTCAGAGCGCGTCACAAGGGATAGAAAGTTTCAAAGCATATGTATGTCCGTTTTTTCATGTTTACCTTCGTAGAAGGAAAACAAATTGTTTCTGCTTTGTTTCTTCTTCCTCTTCTTCTTCTCCAAACAAATAATGTCAATGGCCTGAACCAGAAGTCTGTCACCATGGTAACTGCTGTTGGGTTATATCACGTTGCATTTTTGTAGGTGGGATTTAGACTCCTGTCACCATATATATGAATGTGTTTGAGTAAGAATTAACAGAGCAGACCATATATGCGAAGGTAAACATTACACAGTTGCTTTGCAAATGTTACCTATCTTTTATCCCACAAATGCATCCCTTTTTCAATTTCATCCCTGGATACAAAACATGAGCTTACCGTAGAGTTGCTGAATACCCCGGATGTCATCCTCCGTTAGCTGCAAAGGATCACGGTAGCGGTAGAAGGGGCCCATGATGGTGTTGTGTTCTGACGAGTGGCCCAGACCCAAGGCGTGACCAAACTCATGGGTCGCCACTTGGAACAGGTTTGCGCCTTAGGAGACAATGAGACGTCATTGATGCTACTTTCTTAAAGGCATCCGATGCAAGTTCAGGGCGGCAAAACACAAAAAAAATATTCCGGATGAGGAAATCTGTCTGATATTGACATTTACGGCCTATATATATTCTTAGCACATTTTCGTCATCATTTCATACTTGAAGCGTTTGAAATAGCCCCAAAACAAGGTACGTGAACCGTCTCTTTATTTTTTGGGTACCACCCATAAATAGCTAGAATCAGCCTATGATACGACACAAGCAACCGTTTTCCGTCAATAAAATCACATTTTTACCTCGCAGATATCAGTATGTCATGGAACAGGATTGATTCAACTTACTACATTAAAAGAATGACCAGAAAATTGACTTTGAAAATCCACTTTTGCAGTCCTGAAATTGCATTGCATTCGTTCAAGAAGTGGAGAGTTAACATTCTTGGTATCATTGCACCATCGAATGACGTAGTTTTACATTTTGTTACCTTCTTTCGTCATCGTCCATTTTTCCTCCTCGTCAAAGTGAGTGTCTCCTCCCCTGCGTGGACCGGGGAAGAACGCATGCGCGAGGGTGTTGCCGGGACCGTCAAAGGGATTGCCGTCTCCATGGAAACCTAAAAGTTCGAAGGAGCAACAGATGATGACACAAAATATTGTCAGAGATCACATCCTCCTACTTGTTAAAGCGACACTATGTAAGATTTTCACTATTTTAAACATCGTTGTTTTACACATTTTCTTGCGCTATAAGCCTGGGTTCATGATAACATTTGGGGAGTAACATATTAACTTCGTTGCGCCGCAAAAACCCTCCGGAAGTTGCCGAAGATACCCGAACGAAAACCACTGTTTGTTTACATTCTTTTTAGGAGTCTACTAAAAACACAGCGGGCCAACTTATTTTTGCGCTGCGCTGAGTCGCCGGAAAAAGCGAAATAGCGACGCTAACATGTTGAAATAACAATCTAGATGAGAAAATGTCAATTATTTATATAACTTTATACAGCTTTGGCGAAAAAACCTTACATGGTATCGCTTTAAAAATTGCAGTGTTAGAAAGAGTTACTAATTGTTGCAACAACAGGCCTTAAAGACTAAGCGGATCCTTACATGAACTTCTGCTTGGAGGTCAAAGACATACTAGTAGTATACGTGGTATTTTCATTTAGAGTTTAGAGAGGGAAGGTATTAAAGACAATATAATGTTGCTCCTATAATGTAAAAGTAAACTCAGTCTTACCCCAGAGAAAGTCTATCATGATGTCGGCCTCTCCGTGGAACTTTTCTGTGAAAGTCAGGGGTGTGACGTCACTCCAGACGTTAAAGGCTCGTCTGATGGCGTCATGTACAACGTAGGGACTGAGCTGGGGGGTCGTCCGGACAATTCTGTAACAGAAATCATCACGTTATGCACAGCGTAGGGGCTGAGCTGAGGGGTCGTCCGTACAATTCTGTAACAGAAGTCATCACGTTTATTCACCATGGTGTATGAGCGTACATGTATCTACCTATACAGCACATCTGCATACATAGGTAAGTATAGATTAACGAAATAAAATCATGGAATATCACAATGTCTCCATGAGGACTGTGCCAACCTGTAAGTCAAATTCTTCTTCTGCCAGTAGTATCCAACCAGCGCGTAGCGTTTCCTCCTGGTGGTTTCTGCCGTCCCGATGATGTCAGCAACGCCGCACCGCGGAGTTTGCATGAGCTGCAGGGTGTCCGCGTCCAGTTGGCCCGTCTCGTCCAAGCCGCCGAACCTCTGCATGGTCATGATGGCTTCCCTCAGCTCCTCTCCCGTCCTCATCTTCCTGTCGTCTTGTTTCAGGTAGCCGAACTTCATCAGGTAGTCCTACGGGTGTACAGAACGGTGCGAAAAACAAAGCAACGGTTGGCCAAGAACAAGAAAACTGCCAAAAAGCAGTGACTCAAGCAACTGGATATGATTTTGAAACCTTTCCAAAAACGAAATTTGACCGTTTCCAAAATAATATCGAGTCGCTTGAGTAACTGCTTGTTGGCGTATTTTATTACCTGAGTGTCTAACCTTCATCGACGTATCAAAGAAAACTTCTGATAGATGACAAGTCAAGTTGTTCAAGTCTGTACAATGTCCTTGACTCAAGAACTACGCGTACGTTTGCTAGCTACTAGTAGTTCTCGAGACGTTTTATCTTCTCTCAAGACAAATCAGTGAGAGATGCACAAAGAAGGTAGTTGTTGTTCTTTACGGGTGAAGCTCACAAGAATTATGTGATAGACTTTGGGTAGGAGAACTCTGAAGTGTTCCGAGTAGGCACAGTTGATATCCATATACAAATTTCGTTCAAGAAGTTCGTACGAGTCCTTGCCTCGTGTACCACAGTCTACAATTGAAATTCTCAACAATGGAATCCTTTCCGACCAGTAAAATAACAGACTTCTACGAGAAAAAAAAATTAAAAAAGATTAAGTACTTACAACTCCTTACGTAAACGAATTGAAGTTCGTTCTAAAACAAAAGAGTGGGCTCAGCACATGTTTTACGAGTCCTCTTCTATTTTCCTGGTCTAAAATTCGATGCCTGCCAACTCCTTTAAAGGTTTAGGGTTTGAATTGATTTTAAATCCTTTTCCATAAAGTTATGTGCCAGAAACAGATTGACTTTTACGCTCATACTTACAACTCCCTTTGAGAGGTCTGCGTTGGTGACGTTGAGAATGGACGCCGCGCCTGGCCACATCGCCTCCTGGTTCCCACCCACCATGCACGCGGCGGAAAACCACAGAGCCAGCGGCAACAGCAACAACCTTGTTCCTACAACCGCCATGTTCCGCCGATTCAGACTCGATCACAGCCAAACACTGCTGTACGACAAGACTCGGAGAGAGATAGGCTAGTTACGAGGACACTGCCTGCCTTTGTAGAGATGTCAAGCCGCGCAAACTGGCTTTTTAACTGTCGGCCGGACGACTTTCCGGTGCTGGCAGGCGCGGGCACATCGCGTCCTGTTTTGAAATCACTCACAAGTCAATAGAAACCCTGAAGGAGGCAGAGAAAGTGTGTGGGGTTGTTTGGAGGAGCGTTCTTCCAAGCCTCTACCAGGCCTCACGAGCTTCAGAAGCGACTGGAAAGAGTAGAAATTGAACCAATAGACAGATAACATGCCAGGTGAGTTGGTCCGCTCATGAGTACATTTGTCGCGTCCTCAGCGGATCACCTCCCCTTGCATGTTATCTGGCCAACTTAAGCTTCTACTCTTTCCAGTCGCATCCGAAGCTTGATAGAGGCTAGGTTCTTCCCTAGCTTCAACAGAAATGTATAGAAACGAACTTAACCCACAAAAAACATAACAAATACGAGACTTATGAACTTTTGCAAAGCACCCAAGACACCTACCGTACCGGCCGTCTTTTACAATGAGTGGTAGGTATAGACGTAACTATGAAGGAAATTAAAATACTAGAAAAGTAACATCTGCAAAGCAAATGCACAATTTTTACCTTCGCATACCTTCTGCTCTGTTAATTTTAACCAAAATCCATTCACATATATATATGGTGACAGGAGTGTAAATCCCTCCCACTATAAAATTGCAACATTATGTAACCCAACACCACACCAGTTACCATGGAGAGAGACGGTCTAGTTCAGGTCATTGACCAGGTCAGAGGTCACTGTTTGAAGAAGAAGAAACAATATGTTTCCTTCGGTAAGCATAAAAAGTAGATTATCAGTTTCTCCCGAACCCATCCAGGGTTACCATTGAGTGGTGCATCATAGTAATGACTAGCTGTTTCCGTGGCTGTTCTGTTGGCCGGTGGAGAGGGAGGGAGGGTTGAGAGGTGAAACCTTGTATGGTAATAAGAGTGTGATACAGGTCATATCACGGGAAGATCGGGGGTGTGAATCATCTAGCAAATCAGCAGATTGACGGATATTGACCCTGTGCAATCTACATAAGGGCACACGTGGAGCGATTTACCATTTATAGACATCTTCTGACACTCAGATGAACTCAGCGTTTCGCTTCTGAGATGTCCGCCAGTTCGTCGATGATACCAGCCTTCTTTTTTGCAAAAGTTGTTTCTCGTGGTGTGGTTGCTTTAAATCACGTGGTTACGTTGTTAATTTTTCAACGACAGTCAGTATTTCATTTTCCCCTTAAATCCAATTGCATTTGATGAGCCTTCAAAGCTTGCCAAGCACAATATACCCGTGTATTTTAGCAGGAAAAATAGATGTGTAAAAATTTAGAGTATACATGTAGATACGCCAGTACGGATGAAGGTTAGACATCCAGGTATTAACACCAAAAGACCAGGTCTGTTTGGAGTCTAGATCTATCCGAAATGCAACTAACTTCTAACCAATGTACATGTGCATAGTGATAGCAGGTGCAGCGCAAAGGACAAGATATTTTCCATTCGGTCTATGCACAAGTTCGTGTTCTGATGATGTCCAGAGTCTCTAGGTGTGGATGACTATATGTTTTAGAAGTTATTTTCAGTTACAGCTCCTATGTAATACCACACCATTTCTGTGCCTGAGAAAGTGTTATTTCGGCGTTCACATGTAGCAACTTCCCACGGTGCCCTGACTTGCTTACACCACGATAACCCTTGCGTGGCTGCCGTGAGCAACTCAAGTTTCCGGCGGGCGCAAAGCTGGGGATGCCCGATAAGATCCACCCTTTCCCGCCTCGCCATATTTGGTTTTCCGCTCTGTGCAATGTCCTGCCACTTTGGTTAGGAACATGGTGTAATAAAGAGGTAATGTTGGAGAATATAGACGGACTGGCCGCGCCCGAGACTTTCTGTAATTAAGGCGCCAAAGTAGATCGCGGGGCAGACATGCATGTACATGTACATGTACTAAATAAGTACGTGGTGTATCTGACTCGTGGCCTCTACCAGGCTTCGAGAAGCGGCTGGAAAGAGTAGAAATTGGCCAAATAGACAGATAACATGCCAGGGGAGTTGGTCCTCTCAAGAGTACAGTTTGCCGCTTCGTGATTCCAGGTTTATAGTTACTCGCACCTAGTAGTAGAACCCACTACTACTAATGAGTACTACAGCACTCTAGTCTAGCTACTTCAAAAAGCATCATGATTCGCTTTAGTTCAGGAAGACTGCCCCATACCAATAGCTGATTGAATCAGAAGTACTTTTTAGGTAACCTGTGGACCTTAACAATTTTTTTTTTCTTTTCAACGGTAGGTTTTATCAAAATCAAAACGGCGACAAAATAGACAAATAGAAATTTTAAAATGATATCAAACTTTTCAGCCAGTATTTAACAGCTATGTGGTATTCATGTCACTACGCTTAGTAGGATTCATTGGATAACTAGTAGAGAGTAGGATAAGACATTGCCTAATGGCTATGACTGTGTCATCTATCAAATACAACAGACACCAGCAAAATTTGTTAAAAGATTTTTTTATTCCACATTTGGAGCAAGGCAAAGAACCAGCGCAACAGCTGAAGGTAGCACATTAATTTATCATAACTCAACATAAAGTCACTAAGATTTGGTCAGACTTGCGCACAAACAAAAACATTTCTCACAGCAGGTAGTTTCCATAAAATATCATGTTAAATAATAACAAAACGTCTCACATATGGAAAACAGTCCTTGTTTATCAGAAATGGAAGGAATTCTGAAATCATAAGCTCATTTATGCTGGAATAGACATATTCTTCAAAAAGTGGAAATTTGAGGACTGTACCAAAAGTTCCCAGAAGGGGGGAGATGGCAAACTTTTGAATTTCTTAAACCTGATTTTTCATGTCTTAAAACAATTTTCTAAAAAAAATGTTTGTTCACTCCCCCTTCCAAAGGAAATTTGTGGAACAGCCCAAAGACACACAAGGGACATACTACAATATATGTCAAAGATGTCAGGTCCTTAGTACACTGACTTCAAGCACCAAGATAACACAAGGAGCTATCATGAAGTACCTACTTACTATTCCATCTAATTTGCTGAAAAGGAAGCTATGAACAGCTACTAGTGATTTGCAATGGAACAGAAACTAAGACATTCTTGCTTCTTGCTTGCCTTTGAAAACTAAGATTGCTTCTTGAATTCGAGACACAAAAATCTGAGAAATCACTACAAAATTACTATTCGCACCATAATGTCCAATGGAAAAATGTAAGAATGGCATTCTTACAAGTAAACAGGACACAAAATTGCCCATGACAAGTACTACAGCCGTTTGGCCAGCTTTAACATCTATTGTTATTAGGTGGTGCAGCAACAAGCCATCAGAAACAGTCGCTCATACATGTAAGTTCACTTGAACACTTCTGAAGTACAGTTTAGAATCTGCTACACTGAACTCCTGGAGTAACACTAAAGAAAAATGTAGAACTGTCTTGGCAGAAAACATGCTGACATCTTTTAAACAATAAGAACATGAAGTAAGATCAGTTGCAAATACATGATTCACTATTCAATACACAATTTACTAAGACACAATTGAGATGTGCACTTGGCAGTTTAAAGAAAACAGTTAGCAGGTGTTGAACGTTGTAACACTCAGCACATTTGCAAACTTGTACGGCTGCAGCAACTGTTGTACTCAAGCCCCTTTCTCTTCCTGCTACATGTTTTTCACTCAAAATGTACAATGCAGATGTACTATTGAACCTTATGCTGCATTATTTGGAGAGTTTGGGGAGGAAAATCTAAAAAAAAAAAACGGTTACAGCTCACGATTAGAACGTACCTATTTCAAGGGCTTTTTATGAGCTGAATGTCCTCTACATCGGCATTGGTTTCTTCATACCTGATATGCAAAATAACTGCAAAATTCTCATTGTACAAAGTGTGCAAAACCCCTGCATCAGGCATGAATGGTTGGAGTAAGCTTTCTGTTGGCAAAATCTACTTCGTGTTCCTCCCAAAACTTGCAAAAGTGCAGAGTTCAACAGTAGAAAGAAGCTGCAGAAAAGGCAAAGAGACCGCGCTTCTCATGTAATGTATGACTGTTTAGTGCAAAAACTGCTTCAAATTTGATGTCCCCTTTCCTTAGATCAGATCAGAGTTGAGACTGTTGAGACCCTGGTAACATTGAGCATCTAGAAATACGACAGAGCTCATGATCACATCTTTCAACAAGTGTTTGTTTCCCAACGATCTCCAAGGCCTTCCAACAATCTCTCATTGACCAATGATTTTTAGTTGCCCTAGATTCCAATGGGAAGGGGCCCTTACAGGCTTCAGAGCTACTATTTTGATACACAGTATGTTGTATCATGTGTGTTGTTTCTAAGTGTTGACTTTTTGCATTGCCTTCAGCACTATCAATACATGTATCATCATTCTCTTAGCAGAAGTGACCGTTTTGTTATCAGCATTCTTAGCTTTTCCATAGATGCTGTCATGGAGCTTGCATTTAGTAGAAAATTTAGGTTGCCTTACTGAGTGTACTAGAGCTCATTTTTAGACTTCTCTCAAAGACCAGACATGATTGTGAGGGTAGAATAGCACGTACTATGAAGACAAGTCATTACTACAATTCTCCTTGGGCAGCTTTTCTACCCAAAGAAATTTTGCAGTGACACTGTTGCAGTTATCCTCCTATATAGCCATGTGCAATCTTAGAGACAATCCTTACATAGTTTCTTATACTAGCTGTTCATATCTAATCCCATTGTCTTTGCCCCAGCTGTATATGCAATGTCCCTCACGGACAGGGAGAGCATGTGTTGGTCTTTTTCTATCTTACTTGTTCTTCTACAATCTTACATGCAGCCTTATACAGTCTTATGTAAGCATTTGTAGAGTGTGTGCTAGACACAGTTTATATCAAGCTTCAGAGTGTGCAAACTGGGTCGGAAGTTGCACTGGACTGAAAAAAATTGTCAGATTTTGGCGACACCTCAGGAGCGGAGCCAATTTTGTGCTCTGGAATTTTGTGCAAAAAAAGGTGTCACTGTGTGCACAGACCCAAGTTGCACACTGTGATACTTAAACCTGCATTCCTGACTCTGCCAATAGTAAATTTGGTTGTACGTGAAACCAAAGGAAAATATTTCTCTTAAGTAACTCGTGACTTATGCATTTAGTGACGTGACTACATGTATCACTGATGTGGACAGTGTGCGAATCAGTTTTCACCGATAGAGTTGAGGGAACATTAGAGTGTAGTCTAACACTTAACTGAGTAAGAGTATCAGGAATGCTGCATTGTGAGTGCTCTGTCCTTAACAACATTGAGAACTACATTGATATGTTTTGGTAACAATCTAAAACAGTATCCTCAGATGTGTAATGACATGCATGACAGTTGCACTTTTCTCAGCAGTCATCATTTTGGGAGGTTACTGTTCATTACAAAGACTTGCAAGGATCTGTCAACACTCATTTATGTGCAGAGATGATTTTTATGCTTCATCAGAAAACTGTGCTGCACCAAAATAGTTGTAGCAAACAAATTAAAACGTAACCGTGAATGTGTAACCTTAGAAGAAACAAGCTTGCTACAAAGAGGCATTTTTTTCTTGCTTTTGGTTTTTCTTCTTCAAACTGTTGTGGATTTTTCATGAAAAAAAGAGATGGCATTGGCAGTAACACAAGTACAGGCAAGAGGATGCAAAAATGTTCTGTAAAACCCAGATCCAGAACAGTGTACGAACCTGTCAATGCTAGGCCAAAGAGAGGGGGAAGAGGACCACAATGCATCTTTGGCTCGTCAAACATTCTGAGGTAGTTTCAAAACTGCACAGATCTTGGATCTCGCATTCTGGAGTCCAGTTTCCGAGTCATATTTGGAGCTTAAATTCTCTGAGATTCTTCCTATAATCATACCTGCCAGATGAATCTAAAAATGTGAAATTTTCTTCTGGGTAATAAAATTCCTTGGTGCCTTCACCCCTCATTTATGGGTCTGCATTGACAGATGCACTGATTGGGATTTTATTGAAAGATGTGTTCTTAAAGTACCTAACTGTTTTGTGGTGGACCATAAAAGAACACCTTAAAAAGGGACAAAATGTGGGGAGGGGGGCAAGCTTAGACTACTGTAGTATGTATGTTTAACTGTCTTTCTCTATATACACGTGTTTTAAAAATATCAGCTCCCATTGCATATATTCCCACCCTGACCTGTGTTTTGCCCTTGCCGCCCTCCCCATTCTTTCCCCCTTTTAAGGACAGCTCTTACAGTTAGAATATGAAAAAAAGGTATGAAAGCAGAAGCTGGACTACATAAATGTGTAGAGGGATACAACAGGCCACGCCCATTTATTTCTGCAGTTCTTTGACATTTTCAAGTAGAAGGCAAGAGGCTAAGATGAGTACACTGAGAGCAAGAAGGAAACTTACATATTGACATCTGACTATACAGAAATTTGTCCCATTCAAACACACCCCTCCCATTTTTTTCTTCAATTTGATACTTAAACATCTTACATAAGCATTGATGGGGAAACTAGAAGAAAAGACATTATCTAACATCTCGAGTGAGGAAGGAATGAAGACCTAAAATAAGTTACAAGTATGACCAAGCCCTGGACTGAATATAGAAGACCCTGCCTACTGTACAGTGATACCTGGTGTTGTACATGGCCACAATTTCAAATGTAGTAAAACCTATCCAGGTAAAAACTTTCAGAACTATTTTAAAACAATTCTTCTTCTCTGCCCTTACAATCACTGGTGAACCATAATATACCACAGCATATCACTGCACGGTATAGCAGGCAGCATGTGAGAGATGTCTAATACATTCAGTCCACAATGCTCAGAAACTAAAGTCAGAAACGCTAGTGAGAAACAGAAAAAGCCTTGCAGGACGTCCCTTGTTGGCAGGTGCTTGCTACGGGTGGAGCGGTGAAGGCAGTTCCTGAGATGTTGACGAGCAGGTGACAGACAGCTGCAGCTGTGTTCAGGTGCAGAATGGGCGACTGCTATGACGGAGGCTTGCTGGCTGCTAACATTGCACGTATCTTCGCCCTGAGATCCTATACAAACAAAAAACATGCCAAAAATTGCAAAGATACACTAAAATTTTGTAATCAAGTGTAGACAAAGATCTGTAACACCAGAAAAAGGCACTGCCAAAAAGTAATACTTTAATTACAACTAGAGAAGTAACATTTGCAAGGCAAATGCATAATGTTTACCTTCACACATGGTATGCTCTGTTAAATCTTACTCAAACACATTCACATACACATACTATTACTACTAGTATATGGTGGCAGGAGCAGAGCAGACCATGAAATTGCAACATTATGTAACCCAACACTACATGTATGTACTTACATCACTAACTTGAACAGAAGCACTGGCTCCATTCCCATTTCCCGCTGGCAAACCTTGCGCAGAAGGAACCTTGGGGCTTGCCCTGGAACTGGGAAGGTAATGGATAAACATAATTACACAGTCATGTACAATAAAATTCCCTGAAATGGGAGAAATGGTCACACAATGGGTGGAAAACCGTGTTCCCCTGGATACAGTGGTAGAGTCTACAAGACAAGCCAGTGGTTGAATTTTTTGTAAAAGCCTGAAGAAGGAATTTCAAGACACGCACATTCTTCCTTTACAATTACATGTAGCTGTCAGCACACTTACAATGTAGTTCAATTGTTTAAAGACTGCAGTCATGGCGAAATTTCAGTACAACTTCCCTTGTAAATATTTTTTTTATAATAGTTTAATTGCTTAAGAAGAAATGCGTACCAACAGTGCCTTCATTGCTCAATAAATTCAAAGAACTACAATGGCATGCATGTGATGCTTCCCTACATGTAACATGTTCATTCCTCACCTTTCTTCTCTATCACTAAAGATGGGACTGTCAGACCTGGTCGGCCTGGCTGGGTTGATTTCCTTCCATTTGGGGGATCTGGACCGTGACCTTGCTTTTTGCTTGACCTTGGGTAAGTCCCTGAGTCTGTATTCTGGTGTGGAACTCCTCTGCCTCTTGCGATGAGGGGACTTGGATCTGGACCTGGATCGAGACCTAAAAGACGAGAATATATATATATTTCAAACTAGAAAGGTAACAGGAAAGCAAATGCATAATGTTTACCTTCGCATATGGTCTGCTCTGTTACATGTAGTTCTTACTCAAATATATGTATGTGGTCAGGCAGGTGTCTAAATCCCTCCTGCTATAAAATTGCAACATGATGTAACCCAACACCATGGTGTTTCCATGGTGACAGACGTCTGGTTCTGGTCATTGACCTTTTTGGTTTGGAGAAGAAGAAGAAGAAACAGAGCAGAAACAATATGTATTCTTTCAATCAAAAACTGTACCTAACTCTTATTGTCAAACAGTGTACAAGCAATCATTGGAGAGAGAAACCTTCCAATTTCTGACCTGTATTTCTTCCTGCTACTGCTGGTACTGGAAACTTTGTAGGCACTAGGTGGTGACCGTGATGGTTTGTTGTGAGGAGAGAGGGACCTGGAGTGGGGGGACATCGTTCCCTGTCCTGCCGCCGCCTCCTCTGATAACACCTCTGCGTAAGCCTGGCAAAGGAAAAAAAAGGCAAACTTCACACCCTTACCCATACTACTTTGCAACTCATCCAGTCCCATGGACAAAAATAGTAGCAACGAGGATGTGTGTATAGCAACAATGCATTGTGTGAATTGGGTATTGCAGAAACACATTTTGACTTTGAAAATTGTCAATTTTCTGACAGTAACTGTTGCTTGAGTTAACTGTTTTCTTGTGTATCTCATTACCTGGATGTCTAACCTTCATTAACGTACAAGCAGTGTTCTAGCCAGTGTCTGTCTTTTTGTAATTTGACAGAATTTTGCTGCTCATGATGGACAAAAATTTTGCTGACAGACAAAAATTGGTATGTTATGATATGAAAAGAGATGTCATTAAACTAAACTTAGTCTATCAGCAAAATTTGCCCCTCAAAATGAAGGAAATAGCTTTTCAGAGAGTCAAGATTTTCAAACTTTTCCCGGAGGATGCAAGCCCCCAGACATTCTAGGATTTCGCACGGCACTAGACATGATGTTACATAAAACAAGCTTGAGATGACAGAAAAAAATTCAGGCAAGCTAGAACTCGCACTGCGTACAAGCCAAGAGACATTTCTAAATGAGATCACTGTTACCTGTGCAGCCAACTCTTCTTCTGTAGTGGCTGTGCCTGGAGCTTTACTGACAGTTGCTGACGGGGTGGTTTTGAGCATACTGATGAACAGGGCGGCCCGTCTTTTCCGTTCTTGCTGTAGTTGCCGCTCTCGATTGGTCGCTGCAAGTTTCTCTCGCGCAGCCACTGCCAGCTTCTTCTCAAGCCTCTCTTTGGCTGTGGGCGCAAAAATGGGAGGATATTTTCAGCTGAAAGTAAGGTTTATCTAAATCTAAAACATTGTTGTAAAGTCCCTGTTGACTAACCCTGTAACAAATAAAGAACCATTCGCAAACGGCTACCCGGTACTTCAGTGTGCTAAAAGGTAATATAGCTAAATTAAAAGTACCAGAAATGATGAGGCTACATAGCACGTCGGCAGAACGTACTACATTTACACCTGTGTGAAACCCATAATATATTGTGTATAGCACTTTGGCAGAATGTCTCATATATGGTTGTATTTGCGTCTGTAGTTTTCTTATGTTATGTTGTAAAAGATATCGAAAAATTCTAATGCAACATCCGACAAAAACTGGAAGCAAGCCAGTTGCAGTACGTTCTGCCCACGTGCTAGGCTACATGAACTTACATTGGTTTACAGTAACTATGCCCTACTTGGAGGAACCATGCCCTACTACATGACCGTGTACACAATGTAGGTAAATCACTCTACATTGTGCTCAAGACCAATAGTGTCAACTGTACCTTCCTTGGCTGCCACCTCCTCTGGAGTAAGCTGAGGTCTGATTGGTCTGTCTTCTGCCAGTTCTTCCTGTGGCGGCACGTCCTGCTGAAGTCCGGTATTGTCCAGCGGCAGGCCCGCCGCCGCCTCCATCTCCGCAAACTCGTCTGCGTAGTCGTCATCGCTGTCGTCCGCGGGGAGGGCACTTTTGGACTCCAGGGGCACCATCTCAGGCTCCTTGGCTTTTATTGAGAAACTAACGGGACCAACTGTAAATGGGAAAGAGAGGTCAGTGTTACTTATTTACGTGGACTGCAACACCAGTTAGTAATGTAGGTGTTTAGCACACCAATAGTAAGGCAAGGATTTGAAACCCTAACTTGGTCCAGATTCTGAAGTAAAACTACCAACTTCTACACCATAACATGTTACACCTGTTACTGTTATATTGATATCTAAAAGTTCTGTAAATAGTTTCATCAGGTTGGTAAGTCACTAAATAAAAAAGACTATTTTACACAAGCGACTACTTCAGTGACTGTAGTGTGACTGGTTCAGAATCTAGACCTTCCTCGGGGCAATTCTGACTGGTTCACATTTGACAGCACAGGTGTCACTGCTTATGGGAACGGATGCATCTATGTCATTGAGCAGCAATACCTGTGCTGCGCAATGTGAAGTAGTCAGAAGTTCTGTAAAAGGAGTCTTTTTTATTCGACATCTTAAACTCTTTCATATCAAGGAAGGTGAAACGTACTCTTTCCTTTGGTTGCTGCTGCGAGTGTGGTCCTCTCTGTTGTCATGGTAGTGACCCCGTCCTCCGTCACGGTTCTTTTGGACATGGTGACAGGTATGTTCTCCCCCGCCAGCTCCTGTCTGTACAGCAGCTTCTTGAACTCGTAGTAGGGATTGTGGACGTGCCACGGAAGCAAGAATTCAAATCTGGGGTCGTTCTTGGCGCGGACCGTCGTTTCGAACTCGTCCCCGTTTTTCGCGACGTACTTGGCAAGCTTGTCGATGATTGGCTGGATGTCCGGCGGAGGCGGAACGATGTTCGGGAATGTTGGAAGTGCAGGAGATTGCAGCAAAGGTCTGTCCATCAAAACACAACAAAATTAATGGATGAAAGCTTAAAAACCCTTCTCAACTGTCCTAACCTGTTTGTTTGGAAGTATTTTATAACTTCAACTTGAAGTCAACTTTATTTTCACTTGCTTATGTTCACTTGCAGGCACAATATAATTGCAGAGTAGACTGGAAATTTGGGGGGACTTTTCTGGATCTAAAAGCCAGGAAGTGTGCCTGATAAACAAAAGAAAGGCTGGCATTATGATTGTCCCAGCCTACATTTTAGTGGTCGGTGGCCATTGGACAACCTTTAATTTCAAGCCCTGATATACATGTATCTATGGGTTGCACATACATGTACTTACAGTACCATCTATAAAGCGCCCTGCATATGTATGATTGGGGAATATTTCTTGTGCAATGCATCACACCAAAGCAAAACGCAAAGAATGTTAAACTATGCCACAGCAAGGCAACAAAAGTCAGGGGTCTATGACCTGATTAAGACAATAAAAATTTATTGAATTTAGAAATATATTTACATAAAAAAGGTTGAAATTGCTGAGAAAATCCAAACTTACTCCTCTTTCACTGTGCCAGCCGTAGTGACCACGGAGCCCCCTGTACCGGGCCGGGAGTCCTCCCCAGGGGGGTGGGGGAGGAGGGGGCAGGCAGGCTGGCCGCACACGTCAGCGGCACCCCGGGAGGGGGGAGG